>NC_092375.1:83178451-83810927 GCF_030028105.1 Mobula birostris
GTAAAGCAGAGGTTAAGTGTGTAATTTGGGGAAAAAAATCAACCAAGTGCTGCAAGAAAGATGGGACAGGGAGGCATTTATATCAAATACAAAAATGTGTTGCAGGTACTAGGGTAGGTAGTGGATACAGAAGAGAGGAAACTGTGTGGACTAGGTTAAGGCTGGGACACTGTGCATTAAACAAAACAGTGAAAATGATAGGGAAACACCAGACAGGATTGTGTGAGGAATGTCAGGAAGAGGAGTCAGTAAAAACATGTAGTTCTGAGTTGCAGGAAGTATGGAATACAGAGAGAGATGATGAGAATTAATCTAAGGGAATTAGGAGTGCAGGAATTCACATTAAAAGGGTTGCTGGGCATGGGTGAGAGAGCACAGGTCAGGGTATTTTTTAGCTTTCTTAAGGGGTACAGGATTTTTTTAACAGGATATGATGGATAAGCAGGAATAGGGTACTAGAATGGCCAAAGATGGGAAGATAAAGTGTAGGTTAGGGTATGTGTGTGTGTGATTGGATGAAGGGATTTGGAATGTCTATTACACACTCCAGAGCAGAAGGTGGCAGTAATGCACCATTAAGCTGGGTGCCAACCGCCATAAAACAAGATGGGGAAGAACAGAAAGAATGAGAATTTTTTTTAGATCATTTGAATGCTGGACCAATGTAGGCCAGTAAGCACAGCAGCAACAAACTGGGCTTAATAATCATTAGGATTAAACCAGGAGATCTCAATAATTGTCCTCCATGAACCTGCAGTTATTAATAGCTTCACATTAATGACATTTCAAGCTTCCAGTGGGAACTATATAAAATACCAACAACATACTCAGAATCAGATTTATCACTTGTTGTTTTGTCGCAGCAGTACAGCGCAAGACGTTAAAAAAAATCACTGCAAGTTACAATAATAAATATATAGTGCAAAAAAAGAACAAGGTGGAACTCATGGCCCATTCAGAAATCTGGGGAGGGGGGAGAAGGTTAAGTGTGGGTCTTCAGCCTCTTCTACCTGTTTGCTGATGGTGATAGTGAGAAGATGGCTTGTTCCGAGTGGTGAGGGTCCTTAATGATGGATGGATGACAGCTAGATATGCACTGGCTGGGTGATTCATTCTGAACTCAGTAATTATGCATACTGTCCATCTGAAATTAGACTATGGCAGTTATGCCAAAAACAATTTTTTCCTACAAAATTAACTGGATTTCCTCACTTTCCCCAGCAAATAGTTTGGAAGCACAGTTCAAAGCCTACACAACAGACAGCTTGCACAGGTAGGGCAAGGAAACAAGGATGCCCAAGAGTTAAATGTCAGAGAAAGGCTGAATTCCCAGTGGTGTGGGGGAGGCACAAGAGCATTTTCAACATCACAATGGAAGTTTTAAACTGAGGCATAGTGACTGCGAGCCAGCGTCAGATTTCTTCTAAGGCAGCCAGGAAGCTACATGAGCAAAGATTTCCTTTGCAAGCAGTGAAGCCGTGTTCTGTTGAACTGCATACACACCACATTTATCACTGTTAGCACATGAAAATGTGAAACACATTGTAGAGGAATTAACATAGCTGTGACACATTTGACTGGCTGCTGCTAACACTTCACAAATGTTCACTAAGTGCTTCTTCCTCTCACACACAAACACACACACACACACACACACACACACACGAAAAGAACTTTATTACAGATAATGAATGAGATATTTGAACATTAATTTTTCCTGTCATTGAAAGTTTTCCAGATAGCACATCTGTTCATTTCTCTCTCCACCCCCACCCTTGGCTTAATAACAAAAGCATTCCATCACAAAGTGCAGGAAAGTTAAAGACAATAGGAACCTAAGTGTTTACAAGTAAAATTTTCTCAGCGAGAAGACATGCAAAACCCACTTCTCCTAGAACGCTATTTACCAATGCTATTTCAAATCATATATTAAAATGCAAATCCATACTAAATTCTGCAACAGGTTCTATAATTAAAAACACAATTTCTGTAGGTAAGTTTGCTTTGGTTTATCAAAGCTGCAATTAATTCTCATTTCAATGTATTTTCATTTAATTTGTTGGAACAGAGAATATTTCAAGTACTGAATGGACAACCTTATTTACAGCAATTAATTATGGGGGATTCAGTACAAGATACACTCACTAGGGTGGTTGTAACATCCAGGGCGATTCTGACATCAATAAAGAGTTGGCATGGTCCAAGAGAATGGACACAGATAGTGAGATCCCAGGCTGGTTGGAACTTGACCAAGAAGAAAAATAAAATGGGGGCAGGGAAGGTGGGTGGATGAGACTGGAATCGAAAGCAGAAATAGAATAGAATAGAATAGAATATTCTGGAATAGAATAGAAAGCATGATAAAAGGTAGATGACAGAAAAGAGGATGATAGATGATATGATGCAGATGAAATGAGGAAATTTATCTGAAAGATATTTGAAGGCTCTGTTTGATATTAAGGTCGCCAAGGCAATTCACCTTTCGGCTTCAATTAGAAATAAATGGGACAGAATGCCAGAGGTACAATTCGGCAGTAAAATGGAATGACTTCAGTTCCAGCAATGCCACACAGCAGCAAGTGTTGCCTTGTACATGACAGTGCTAAACAGGCTTTTGGCACATCAGTGGAAAAGTAAAGCTGAGCGTTCATGGGTGATGTAAAAGTACTTGTGCTTCTAATTCACCTGACAGATGTATGACATACTGACAATGAAAGCACTACCTCACACATTGAAATGAATTTGCTCACTTAGGTCTGCATCTCATCCTGTCAGGTCTGAGGTAAACAATCTTTCATTATACTGAAAAGTTTGGGCTTATGTTGCTAGAAAGTACAGCAGTGCATTGAATGACATTGAACCATGTGAAATAATTCTCCTGGTAAAGTAGCAGGTTTTTATATGGTTGGATGACAGAACATTCTCCATTCGGTACCTGTAGCACTAAATGCCCAGGACATCTCCAAGCTCTTTTGACAGGCGAGTCCTCTTAGTCAAATTCCACTTTTCACAAAAAAAACTGTAACACACATCCTTCAGCGCATGATGATAATCCCAACAACTTTAATACAAGGCTTAGTTTCATTAGTATATGAACATTGGAATAAAGAAATAATAGACGTATTTACCACATATTAGAAAAATAGAAGTGGTGCCACAGTGAGGATAGATTTTACCAATATTAGTGACCCTAAACAGTATTTATTTTCAGCACTCTCAGGGTCTTTATCTTTTTGCTGCAACGGCAAGCTAAGGTTCAGCAGTAAAACAAGTTCAATGATCAAGGTCCCAAGGTAGAACATACAGTATATAATTTCCATTGCAGCACGTTTTATTTAAAAATTAATTTATGGAATGAGGGCAATAAAGGCAGGGCCACTATTTAATACCCAATGCTAAATGCCCCCAGGAAGGGATTGCAAGCTGCTGAGTGGAAACCATTACAATCCTCAGGATGAAGATACTTCACGTTGGTAGGACGTCAGTGAGCTGCAGGATTCGGACTCAGCACTGAACCAGTAACAATATTTTTCTACTCATGCCATAAGATTTGCTGGGAATTCTGGTGCTCCTGTATTGCTGCTGCTATGGTCCTTCTAGGGTGGTAGTGTTGCGGTTTGGGAAGCTGCAGGCCAGATAGTATACACTGCAACTATGACATGGTACTGTAGCTGTACAGTGAATGATTAGGGTAGTGAATGTGTGTGACCAGCTAAATGGGTGCTTCATCCTGGCGAAGGGTCTCGGCCTGAAACGTCGACTGCACCTCTTCCTAGAGATGCTGCCTGGCCTGCTGCGTTCACCAGCAACTTTGATGTGTGTTGCTTCATCCTGGCTTGTGTCCATTGTCAAGAAGCCTGGTGTAGTAAATATTTGGTAAAAATAATTTATTACTGTCACATGTACTAAGACATAGCAAGAAGTATAATTTTGCATGTCATCCATACAGACCATTTCATTTTATCAGTATATTGAGGTAGTACAATAACTGAAAGCAGAATATAGTGCTATAGAGAAAGCACAGTGCAGGCAATCAAAAGGTGCATGGCGGTAACGAAGTAGATTGCAAGGTCAAGCGTCCATCTTATCGTACTAAGGGACCGCTCAGTAGTGTTATAACAGGAGAACAGAAGCTGTTCTCGAGCCTGGTGGTGCATACTTTCAGGAGTTTGTATCTATGCCTAACAGGAGGGGGAGAAGTGAAGAGAGAATGGCAATTATCTATGGGATCTTTAATATTGTTGGCTACTTTACTGAAGTAACAGGAAGTGTAAACTGGGTCGAAGAAAAGTGCAGCAAAGAAGGTGGCCCTTCGGTCCATCTAGTCCATGTCAAAACCATTTAAACTGCCTACTCCCGTCAACCTGTACCTGGACCATAGTCCTCCATAACCCTACCGTCCAGGAACCTATCCAGATCTCTCTAAAACATTGAAATAGAGCTTGCATGCACCACTTTTGCTGGCAGGTCATTCCACACTCTCACAACCCTCTGAGTGAAGAAGTACCTCTTAAACTTTTCACCTTTCACTCTTAACCTATTACCACTGGTTGTAGTCCCACCCAACCTCTGTGCAAAAAGCTTGCTTGCATTAACTCTCTCTATAGCCCTCATAATTTTGTATACTTCTATCAAAACTCCTCTCAATTTTCTTCATTCTAAGGAATACAGTCCTAACCTATTCAATCTTTCTTTATAACTCAGATACTCCAGACCCAGCAACATCCTTGTTAATTTTCTTCGGACTCTTTCAACCTAGTTTACATCTTTCTTGTACGTAGGTGACCAAAACCACACAGTACTCCAAATTAGGCCTCACCAACATCTGATACAACTTCAACATAACATCCCATCTCCTGTACTCAGAACGTTGATTTATAAAGGCCAATGTGCCAAAAGCTTTCTCTACCAACCTATCTATGTCTGACTTCACTTTCAATGAAATATGAACCTGTATTCCCAGATCCCATTGTTCTACAGCACTCCTCAGTGGTTGTTCTTACCAAAGTGCAAAACTTCACAGTTGTCTGCATTAAATTCCATCAGCTATTTTTCAGCCCATTTTTCCAGGTGATGCAGATCCCTTTGCAAATCATGACAGCCTTTCTCGCTGTCCACTATACCCCGTCCCCCCAAAATCTTGGTGCCATCTGCAAATTTACTGATCTACACATCCACATTATCATCCATATCATTGACATAGATGACAAACAACAAAGGACCCAGCACCAATCCCTGTGACACTCCACTAGTCAGAGAGGCAACCATCTCTCCCACAAAGCCAATGTCTCATCCAATTTACTACCTCATCTTGAATGCCGAGCAACTGAACTTTTGTGACCAACGCTTCCATGCGGGACCTTGCCAAACACCCTGCTAAAGTCCATGTGGACAACATCCACTGCCTTGCCTTCATCAACTTTCTTGGTAACTTCCTCAAAAAGCTCTACAAGTTTGGTTAGACATGACCTACCACGCACAAAGCCTTGCTGACTATCCTTAATCAGTCCACACCTATCCAAATATTTATATATCCAATCCCTTTGAACACCTTCCAATAACTTTCCCACAACTGATGTCAGGCTCGCCAACTTATAATTTCCTGGTTTTTGCTCAACACCTTTTTTTCTTTAAAAAAAAGCCGAACAACATTGGCTATCCTCCAATCCTCTGGTACCTCTGCTGTCACTGAGAATTTAAATATTTCTGCTAGAGTCCCAGCAATTTCTGCATTTGCCTTCCATTGAGTCTGAGAGAACACCTTGTCAGGCCCTGCGGATTTATCCAGCCTGATTTGCCTCAGGATAAAAAAAAACACCACCTCCTCTGTAACCTGTACTGGGTCCATGAAGTTGATGCCACTTTGCCTTACTTCTAAAGATTCTATGTCCATTTCCTGGTAAATACAGATGCAAAAAATTTATTTAAGATCTTCCCCATCTCTATTGTTTCACACATGCATTACCAATCTGATCTTCCAGAGGACCAATTTTGTCCCTTGCAATCCCTTTGCTCAACATATCTGTACAATCCTTTAGGATTCTCCTTCACCTTGTCAGCTAGAGCAACTTCATGCCTTCTTTTAGCCCTCCCGATTTCTTTAAGTGTTAATTGTACTCCACAAGCATCTCGTTTGTTTGTACCTGCCTATAACTGCTATTCACCTTTTTTCCCCCTCCTAAACAGGGCCCAAATATCTCTTGAATACTGAGGTTCCCTACACTTGCTATCTTCACCTTTTATTCTGACAGGCACATACAAGCCTTGTACTCTGAAAATTTCACTTTTGAAAGCCTCCCACTTACAAGGAAAACAGCCTGTCCTAATCCACACCTGCCAGATCATTTCTAATACCATCAAAATTGGCCTTACCCCAATTTAGAATCTCAACCTGCAGCCCAGCCTATCTTTCGCATATCTTCTTTGAAACTAATGGCATTGTGGTCACTAGATGCAAAGTGTTCCCCTACACAAACTTCTGTCACCTGCCCTGTCTCATTCCCTAATGGCAGATCCAGTATTGCACGCTCTCTCATTGGGACTTCCAACGTACCGAACACATTTGATAAATTCTATCCCACCTAGTCCTTTTGCAATGTGGGACTCCCAGTCAATACGTGGAAGATAAAATCACCTACAATAATAACCTTATGTTTCTTGCAATAGTCTGTGAGCTCTTTACAAACTTGTTCCTCTAAATCCCTTGGACTGTTGGGTACTCTGTCATATCACCCCATTGACATGGTCATACCTTTCTTATTTCTCAGTTCCACCTATAATGCCCCACCAGTTGATTTCTCCAGTCTGTCCTAACTGAGCGCTGCTGCGACATTTTCCCTGCATAGTAACACCACACATGCTCCTTCAATCCCTCCCAATCTGTCACATCTAAAACAACAAAACCCTGGACTACCGAGCTGCCTGTCCTGCCCCCCCTGCAACCAAGATTTGTGAGGGATGTGAAGACACTGGAGAGAGTTCAGAGAAGGAAAAGACATATTCCAGGTCTGCAGGGGTTGAGCAATGAAGAAAGATTGAAAGAATTTAATAATTTTAGCTTAAGTAGACATAGAACAAGAGGAAACATGATAGAAGTGTTGCAAATAATTAAGGATCATAGGTGGAGACTGGTTAAAGGTTGATTTCAGACTAACATCAGGAAGCATTACTTTACACAGTGAGTTGTGGACACATGGCACAAACTACCTAGTACCTAGTTTTAAAACTAAACTACCTAGTTTTTTTGTTCGAAGACGTTCTGAAGTCTCACTAATGGAAACAATATCATAATTCCAGGTGTTGATCCATGCCCTGAGCTCATTCACCTTTCCTACAATACTTCTTGCACTGAAATATACACAGCTCAGGACACTAGTCACACCACACTCAGCATTTTGCATCCTGACCTTGTCTGAGGTCTTACCAACATCTATGTCCACAACCTCTCCACCAACTGCTCCGGCACTCTGGTTCCCATCACCCTGTAACTCTAGTTTAAACCCCACACGCAGTATTATCAAATCTTCCCACTAGAATATTAGTCCCCTTCCATTTGTCCATGGAGGGGAGGCAGTTTTCTGTGATCTGCTGATCCGCGTTCACAACTCTTTGCAGTTTCTTGCCGCCCATCCATTTGATCTTACTCTTGACTTGTAACAAGTTGCATATTAAATATCTCTTACCTGCACTCTCATTCACAGTACATGTGTGACTGGTGCAGCTTTGGTTCTGGTCAATGTTCACTCGCCTCCCTCCCCACCGCCCAGAACACTGAGAATTATGTTCTATGTTCTAATTCTGTGATGCTAATGCTACTAAATGCCCTGCTTATTGAAGACTGGCGTTTTTTGTTACTTGCAAATACTAGCTGTCACTAACACCCCATGTCTGAACATAATCTAGGACTTGCCATACACATAGGCATGGACTGCTACGTAACAGAGGTGGTGGGACAGAGGCTTAACATTGTGCAGTTAGCAGTCAACATCCCAAGTTCTGTTGTCATGGTGAAGCAGCCAAAGTTGACCGCCCTAGGCCACAAATTTGACCTAATGATAAGATGACTGATCTCCACTACCACAAGCTCCAGTGAAAGGTATCAGCCAATGGGAAGTTTCCTGATTTCTCACTTTTGTGACTATGTTTATTCACACATCACAGCCAATGACTGATCTCACCCTGGAATTCAACACCTTTCTTCATTTTGGGACCAAGGTCATGATCACATCTGGAACTGAGGAGCATCACCAAGGTTTACGGTGAACAAGCAGCACTTTCAGCAATCCCTTCCATCAATCTACTGATAACTGACAGTCGACATTGAACACTGATAATATTGGATTATTCTAGTTTTTTGTAAACTGGGCACCAGAGTAGATTTCCACAACTGGATACTCACTAATACTGTAACTGTACCAGAACAGTGTGAGTACATAATCCAAAACAGAGAATATTGTTTACACATGTGGGACAAGAAACAGTCAATGTTTCAGTCTGAGACACTTCATCAGAAAAGTTGCAGGGATGATGGGGTGGTAGAAAGACAGGGAATATCCCTGATACGGTGGAACCATGGTGACCATGGGGATTAGATGCAAACAATGGGAACAGATTAGAAAGTGGGAGTGAATAGGAGCGCACATACAAAATGCTGGAGGAACTCAGCAGGCCAGGCAGTATCAATGGAAAAAAGCACAGTCGAGTGAGTTTTCACAAGTGTTGGACTCTAATGTCACCGAGGATGAGGGTGCACTTGAAGTCCCTGCCTTTCGTTGGCTGCCAAAGTGTTCAACACTATTCAAGACTAGATGTGGTTCCATAGCTGCTTTCGTGGCTCGATGGGAATGGTAGAGTGTGGGAAATGCTGGGTCATCTGGCTTTGGAATATAAACCTGCTGCTGAAAATGACACAGGTTGCTCAGCTGATGCCCAGATTTTAGCTGTAAAATATGCTCTGAGTCCACCCCATTTAACTAGATTGCAGTAATAATTCCATTATTTTTCATTTGAGGACAGAGAGTAGGTAGTAAGCATCAGCTTTCCTCAGCTGCTTGTACCTACCACCTGCCTCCATTTTTCTGACAAGGTCTTCAATGTCCCTCAACTATCTCAACTTTTAAAGCTTCCAGCTTGGCAGGCAGCCCCTTTACCTGCAAACAGCCTCTCCCAATCAACTTTTGATAGTTCTTGTTACATGTCATTGAAATTAGCTTTGCCCCATGAACCAGTTCTATCCTTCTCCAAGGCCATCTTGAAACTAATAGAATTATGGTCACCAGCAACGAAGTGCTCCCCCATTGACACTTTAATCACTTGCCCAGCCTTGTTTCCCCAAGAAGAGATTGAGATTGAGCCCCTTCTCGAGAAGAATCATCAACATAATGATAACGCTTCTGAGAACTATACACACAACAAATTCTGCCCCATCTAATCCCTTAGAACTAAAGGTGCTCCAGTAAATAATAGGAAAACTAAAATGATGAACTGTTATTCCTGCACCTATCTGTGTTTTTCCTACATATATGTTCTTCCAATTTCTAATGGCTTTAGTATAATCCCATCAAAGTGACCACTCCTTGTTTAATAAGACACAGGAGATGGCAGTTGCTGGAAATTTTCAACAACACAACAGCTGGAAGATCTCAGCAAGTCAGGCAGCATCAACGGATGGAAATGAAGAAAGGTCTCAATGCGAGACACTGACTGTTCAGTTCCGGTCATTGATGCAGCCTCACTCACCTAGATCCTCCAGCTTCTATGCCCATTATCTCTTTTTATTACTAAGTTCTAGCCACGTGGCCTCCCTGAAGATTCTGCCTGGGATATCCTCTCGACCATTCTGCCCACTCAACAGTGCAACCCTTCCTGCTCTCTGCCAAGCTGGAAGCATTGTAACAAGGAGCCGCATGCCCTACCCATCAGCAACCGGATTTCTGTAATAGTTATAACATCGCAATCCCATGTGCTGAACCAATATCTCACTACGCACAATTGGAACAGAAGATCCTGAGGGATTATAACAGATTATATATTCAGATGTGTCCACTAGTGTAAGAATCTCACATAAGGGGACATGGTTTCAAGTAAAAAAGACAATCAATTAAAGCTGAGTTGTGTATGAATAACTTGTTGCAAAGGGCAATGAATCTCTGGCATTCTTCATCCAGAAGGCCCATGGAAATTAAATCATTCGCGTATATAAAGAGGAAGAGCTCAACACAACATGTTGGGCTGAGGAGCCTGTTGCTCTGCTGTACTATTCTATATTCTATTTTTGAAAGATCAAAGAATCGGAAGCATGTAATTAAGATGAAGGCTGGGACAGATCATGCTGAATGGCAGGGGAGACTTGAGGGGCTGAGTGGCCTATTCCTGCTCCTCACCATCTTGGTCAACAATTGCACCCATCCTTGAGCTAAATTGCTCCAGGAGGTTCAACATCCTTAAAATAAACAGTGATCACCTATCCCTTTGTAAAAAAGGGACAGCACTATTGTTTTGTAGCCATACTGATTCACAAGTATGTAATCATTACATACAAATCCAATTTCTGAGTTTTATAACTGCATTGCTCTACCTTTTGGGTATTTAAAATATTTAATAGATCCTCTTCTCAAATTGTTAAGCACTCTCCTCCTGGGGAGTTTCAAAAATGTAGGTCATATTCCTTGGCCAGGGCCCTCGAGTGTAGTGGGAGAGGATAAGGCGGATTCAACAGATTCACCAAAGAATGTGATATGATATGCTGAAAACTCTTTCAATCTTAAACTTGCATGACAAATTTTCAAGTGCAAATTTTGCTTGCAAACAAAAGTGGCTACAGAAATGCAAAAAGCTGCTAGATTGCAATGGATTACTAAAGAGCATACCCCAAACATTAAACTTCAGGTCTTGCAAAGTAAACGTTCCAGAAAACCCATTAAACTTCAGGTCTCGCAAAGTAAACGTTCCAGAAAACCCATCTATACACCATGGGGGGGGGGGGGTTGTACCACCTTTGTCCAGTATTTCCCCCACTAAGGTAGAGCGTTCCTATGAAACCGTTCGTAAGCCGAAATGGTGTAAAGCGAAGAAGTAATTACCATTTATTTATATAGGAAAAATTTTTTAGCATTCACAGACCCAAAAAATAACCTACCAAATCATACCAAATAACACATAAAACCTAAAATAACACTAACATATAGTAAATGCAGGAATGATATGATAAATACACAGCCTACATAAAGTAGAAATAATGTATGTACAGTGTAGTTTCATTTAACAGAATCAGGAAGATTAAGCCAAAACCAATTTGTAGAGAAAAAAAATCGGCACGTGCACGCATGCGCACTTCACACATGCACACGCAGGTGCCCGCGCAAGGCTTCATGGTCATGCTAGTCTTTCTCAGGGTAAACACAAGTGTCCCATATTTGACTGCTACTTTTGTCCCTTATTTGGGAGTGAGAAAGTTGGCAACCCTAGCTGCCAGGAATTATTGATTTGTGGGGTAAAGCAATTAATGAACAAAGCATTCAATAGATACAATTCAAAAATCTCAGAACAGTACAAAACACCATCCCATCTGTCACCCACACTCAAACTAAACAAACTACTCTCCCCAAAGTTAACTGGCACTTCAATCTGGAATTCATAGCAGCCAGCCCTGACATTGCTGCTAATGTTGATACTATTTACTGCCCAAGATAGGCTGTGCTAAGCAAAGGGAGACTATTTAGTGGGGCATTTTATATATTTTTACCTTTCACAATTACAAAGTTCCTTATACCCAATGAACTTTTCTAAAAAGATCATTCCAGCACCTTGCACTTAGTAATGTTCCACAAAGAATAATATCGTAATAACTGTTTAAGCTTGTGCTGGTGATTTGTAATGTCAACTGGGCACCTGGTTAACTCTTCCATGAGTTCTTTTACATCTAAGGAGTCACAGAGCATGGAAGTTGCCCCTTCGGCCCCTTCTCATCTATCTCAACCACTGAGCACTTCAATAATAATTCCTTTTTTTTAATTCCATTCTCTCCAACTTGTCATCAACTCCTTCAAATTCAGCCACTCACACTGGGTGTCAGGACTGAACACAAGTCACTGGAGACACAAGGTACCGGCCCATTTTGTGGTTATCGTCATATTGCTGCTTTGGGATCTTGCTACAAACACTCCTTTTGCCATGTCCTACAGTGCAGTTGTTCAAAGTGGTGAAATATTCAGGGCATTACACAACGCATTATATAATAACGCCCTTTTACACAAAGGATAGATTCAATCAAGTTCTTACATAGAAAGAGGAACAAACTGATTGGATGCAGAGCAAGCAAACAAAAGGCTTCTGTTCAGTTCAATCAATTATATAAAAGTGCACACACGGCTGAACTTAACTCCAACTGTTTCCAATGTTTCTGGAAGCTCTTGCATTTGATTTCCAGACAATTATTGTTCTTCACTGTCCCGGCAGCTATTATTGCTTCTTTTTTCAACTTGGTATTTGGGCTGAGTTTTCACACTTCCATCATGTTTGGCTTCTTGGGTCTGAGTCTGACCCGGTTGCATCAAAACAACAAAACGCAGCTGGACTGCGCAACTTATTCTACGATACAGTGCAAAGTAGGCCGCTGGGCTGGAAGGGCCTCGATTTAACCCCAATCTAATCATGGGACAATTTACAATAACCAATTAATCTACCTGGAACGTCTTTCGACCATGGGAGGATACTGAAGGACCGGGAGAAAACCCACGTGTTCCACAGGGAAGACGTACAGCAACTCTTTACAGAGGACGCCAGGATTTAACTCCAACTCCCCGAGCAGTTTTTGGGCCGAGACCCTTCAGCAAGACTGGAGAAAAAAAAAAGATGGGGAGTAGAGCCCCCCACCTTTTAACTCTACTCATCTTTTTTTTTCTCCAGTCCTGCTGAAGGGTCTCGGCCTGAGATTCGACTACTTTTCTCCCCCCATAGATGCTGCTTGGCCTGCTGAGTTCCTCTAGCATTTTGAGTGTACGTCAGTTTTATACATGTTAATAAGGTATTGTAGAAGTTAGGGTTTCACCAATTTAACATCTACATTTTAAAAATCTTTTATTAATTATTATTGCATCTTGCCTGACTGGCATTTCTTTCTGGGTGGAATGGCACTGTACAACCATGCCCCATCATCTCAACTGAACAGTATTTAGGTGCATATTTGCAGCCTGTTAAGACCCCAAACAAAAGAGTATTTACAACTGATCTTCACAAGGGAAATATTTTCAGGAATCATCCAGTCGTGGACATTTAAATAAGTATTATTTCAAATGAATCTTTACAGGTGAATCACTGTTATAACCACATCCTCACAATGAGCAGTTGTTTAATATACAGAAGTGCTGAACTCATGTCTTAGTTATGTCTTTGTGACGCACATGTTCTAAAATAACAACCACAGCCTTGGCAAGCAGCACAAATACAACACATACTGCAATTTGTGGATAAGAGATAAACTTCGACTTGGCCGCATTCCTGTGGAATGACTACAAATTTCCCGGAGGAATACAAAAATATTGTACAGGTATTAATAAAGTCTTACATGGGATACTGAATCAGTACAATGCATCAAGAGAAGGTGCAACTTATTCAATTAGAATGGTTGAGACTTGCAACATGTGAAAGCAATTCAAACAGCGAATTTTTCCCTGAGGATGGTAGGTCTCAGGCTAGAGGTCAAAGAGCTACACAGTATAGAAACAGGCTGTTTGGCCCAGCACTCCATGCCAACCGAGTTGCCCAACTCAATCAGCCCATATCCCTCTAAATCTTTCCTACCTACGTAAATGTCCAAATGTTTTAAATGTTACAACTGTTCCCATCTCTGCCACTTCCTCTGACAGCTTATTCCACACACTCACACCTAACCCCCACCCCCCACGTGGGAAAAGTTGCCCTAAAGGCCATTTTCAATAATTTCCTCCCCCCTTCCCAAAATTCACTTTAACATGATGCCCTCTAGTTCTGGATTCTCCTACTCTGGGAAAAAGAATGGCCATTCACTTTATCTATGACCCTCATGATCTTATACATGTCCATAAAAGATTTCTGCCTCCCTCAACCTCCTACATTGCATGCAAAAAGTCCCAGCCTATCTGGCCTCTTCTTATATTCAAGCCCTCTAGACCCAGTAAAAGCCTCATGAAATTCCTCTGCATCCTTGAATTTAATTTCATCCTTCCTACTGCAGTGCAACCACAACTGTACATAGTACTCAATATCTTGTACAGTTGGGATACGAGATGGTAGAGGCAGATGCAATTACAAAGGCTAAAAGCCATTAGACAGAAAAGGAGCAAAGTGATATGAGTCAAATGCAGGGGCTAATGTAGATGGGCAACACGCTTTAACATGGACAAGTTGGGCGTTTGGGCCCATTTCAGTACTGTAAATGACTCTATGACCATGATTTCCACGCAGAATTGATGAAATCAGCTGGTTACGATTATAGTTATACTTTATGCTTGTAAAAATAAGCCCATAAACAGTTTGATATCTTCCTTTCTAGTAGATGCTACTTCTCAACCATGGCTTTGCACTTTGGATATTCATGTCCGCTACCATTTCAATCCAACTGTACAGGAACTTATTTTTACTTCACAATGTACATAAAATCTGAAGCAGACAGAGAAAATGATACAACTGCATATCAGCTGGAGAAGGGGGGCAAAAACAGGCCAGGATGATAAGGCAGAACAGGAGCAGGAGCGCATGGTCTTCCTCTTCATAGATGCTGACTAACCAGCAGTTCCATATCCAGCATGTCTCACTTTTATTTTGGATTGTCAGCACCTGTTATCTAGTTTCCATTCTGAAATATCCCTACTGAAACCAATGTACATTCACAAATAGAAAGAAAAGTTATCAAGTATTAAGTGCACAGCAGTAATACCCTGGAAACTAATTAACTGTCATCAGTTTCAGTTCAAGTTCAAAGATGCATTTAGAGAAATAAAATCCAGAAGGGTGGGACACTAATCTCTTGACCAATGGCAAGGATATTAATCTGAATTGGGTTAATTCAGTTCGATCAATGGCTCATGACCTTACAGAGTTGGCACCCTTGGGTAGGAAGAGCCTCATTCAGAAAAGCTGCAGAGTGAAAGCCCTGGGACATTGCATCATTCCTGACCTGGGAAACGAAGCAGCCCAGGAGGATTAATCCATCACGGTCTGGGATATGGACCAGGTTATTTTTCTTATAAGATCAGAACGAAAGTTCTCCTCAATCACATCCTTTCCCCAAAAGTTGGAGCACATCGGTCAATGGCTCTAACGGACTAGAGACAGCTGAGGTGGGGGGGGGGGGGGGGGTATGAAACACTCACATTCCACAGACTGTCACTGAAATGTCAGTCTACCCCATTGGTGATGGCAAAGCTCTCTTCGTCTAATTCACCACCACCACCTATCAATTTTGTCCTTCCAGAAGATGTACCTCTTTGAGATCACCATCTTGAATCATATTTATTATTATCGACTTAGATAACGTGTTGCTTTCCAGCAACAGTAGAGCTAACAAAGTTACTATAAATTACAAAAATAAACAGTCCTATTAAAATAAGGAATAATTTGGTAGTGCTCATGGGTTCGTGATTCACTCAGAATCACCAAGTGTGGGTCTTCAGGATGCTGTACCTCCTCCCTGATGTTAGTAGCGAGAAGAAGGCATGGCCTAGATAGTGAGGGTCCTTAATGATGGATAGCGCCTTTGAGACACCATCTCAAAGATGTCCTTGTTCAGGGGAACATTGTGCCCCTAATGAAGCTGGCAGAGTCCACAACCCTCTACAGCCATTTATGATCTTGTGCACTACAGCCACTATACCAGGCCATGATGCAACCAGTCAGAATGCTTTCAAACGATAAGACAATTGACAGCACACCAAATTTCTTCAAACTCCTAACAAGGTAGAGCCTTCTTCATGATTGCATCACTAAGTTGGACTTAGGATAGAGCCAATGAGATGCTGATACCCAAAAACTCAAAGCTGCTCAGTGGGTGTTCTTCCAAGCACCGATGTTTGAATTCTTGAACTAAGATAATAGAGGTACATAAACACAAGAGATTCGGAAGATGTTGGAAATCTTGAGCAAAACACATAAAATGCTGGAGGAACTCAGCAGGTCAGGCTTGAAGGAATAATCAGTCAACTTTTCAGGCCAAGACCCTTCATCAGACTGGAAAGGAAGGGGGAAGATTCCAGAATAAGATTGGTTGGGTTGGGGGGGGAGGAAGGAGAAGGAGTACAAGCTGACAGGCGATAGGTGAAGCCAGGTGAGGGCGAAGGTGGGTGGCTGGGAGATAGGGAACGAAGTAAGAAACTGAGATGTGACAGGTGGAAAAGATAAAGAGCTGAAGAAAGGGGAATTTGATGTGAGAGGAGAGTGGACCATAGGGGAAAGGAAAGGAGGAAGGGCATAGGCAGGTGAGGAGATAAGAGGTAAGAGGGGAGCCAGAATGAGGAATGGAAAAGGAGGGAAGAGGGAAGGGAAAAAATTAATATTCATTATATTGGAAAGGAGGCTACCCAACATGAGGATTTGCTCCGCACACCTGATAGTGGCTTTATTGCAGCAGTAGAGGCAGCCATGAGCTAACATATCGGAATGGGAAGGGGAAGCAGAATTAAAATAGGTGTCCATTGGGAAATCCCACCTGCAGAAGACAGAGCCTCTCGATAAACAGGCCCCCCGATTTACATCAGGTCTCACCAATGTAGAGGAAGTATCGGATATGGTAGATGACCCCAAAAGACTTGCAGTTTTTTTCCTGTAATTTCTGCCATCTTCAACAGGATCCTACCACCAAACACATCTTTCCCTCCCCGCCACCAATTCTCTACAGGGATCACTCACACTGTGACTACCCTGTCTATTCGTACTTCCTCCCTGATCTCCCTCCTGGCATTTATCCCTGCAAGTGGGATAGCTGTTAAGACCTACCTCTTCATCTTCCCTTTCACCACCTTTCAGGACTCCAAACTGTCCTTCCAGGTGAGGCAACACTTCACCTGCACGTCTGTCTGGGTCATCTATTCTATGCAGTGCTCCCAGTATGGCCTTCTCTATATCAAAGAGATCCTATGTAAATTGGGGGACCACTTAGCCAAGTACCTTTGCTCTGTCCACAACAGGTGGGATTTCCTGGTGGCCACTCATTTTAATTCTGCTTCCTATTCAGATACGTACCCAATACAGCAAGGTCTGGTCTCCTGGCAAGGAGATTCAAATAGACTACCAATTAGTTTTTGCTACATGCAGATTAACATCTGGGTAGGCAGGTGTACGGGTACCTGTCAACATGCACTCAACTCTCCCTCTGACTCCGACACAGACTTCCCTAAACCAATTTCACAATCACTACCACTTGACTCATTCTTTCTCTTTTAATCCCCAAAACTACTTCTCTCATATTCTCTCTCTCCCCAACCCTGACACACACACCCTCTGATTTGGCCCCTCCTCCCTCTATTCCTCTGGCTCTCGGCTAGCCACTATACCTTCTATACTACCCCCACCCCACATCAGCGCCCAACCCTCAGCAACTTCTTCTTCAGTCATCAGAAGCAGCCCACAGCCTATCCACGTGCCATTGTTAAGTGGCATTCCATCAGTGACGGGCTGAGCTAAGGTGCAAAGCAGGCAGTAGCAATGGCCTCTGGATGGAAAATATACTCCAGTACCCCTGACCCCATATCTGCAGCCACCCTCTAGGTGGTGGTGGGGGGGGGGTGGGGGGGAGAAAGATAAGCACAAGATCTCATGGCAACACAACACCCCAAATGAGAAACATCAAGGCTTCAGTAGCAGACAGCAACCCTGCTGAAGGTCTAAAAATTAACAGAGATCAGAGACTAAGAACCAGAATTCAGCTCTGAAGGAAAAGGGCTTTGAGTTCTTGATCTGTCTTCAACTTATTGAAACTGGGGCTTTCTATTGAAAGGAAGAATGATTCTTCTTCCTCCCTGGATTCAGCACTATCATCAGAAAATGAAGCAGGTAAAACATGAAAACGTCTGATGGTCCTGGCTTAGTAAAGCAGATGTTATCTTTTGGGCAGTACTGTGCCTCTTCACAGCAACCTGGGTTCAGTCCTGACTTCTGGTACCACAGACTGTGTGAAGTTTGCACAGTGACCCTATGGGATTCCACTGGGACCTTCCATATCACAGATTAGCTGGTCAATCAGCCACCGTATTTTACACCTGGTACATATTGAGAGGCAAGCTCTGGGGCAGATGATAGGAATGCTGGGAGAATAAACGGGATTATGTAGGTAGGAGGATTATAGTATTGGGGATACAATGGGTAAAAGAGCCGGTTTCTGTTCTGTGCAACTCTTTGGCCTAAATGCTGCTTCTACCTTTTTTTTTAAAAAGAACCTTCAAATTTTTAACTGATGGAAATTTGGATCAGGATGTGCTTTGTGAAACTATGCGGGTACTTTGAGATAACGTCAATGTGCAGGGGAATTTGTACAACTCCCAGTCAAGTGTCCAACCATATTTGTCTGTTGCATGTGAAATCAGAAATCAGAACCTCAGTCACAGATCCACAAGCTCATCTCCCACACAATAGAGACACTTTCAAGAAAGAAGGCCAACCTAACCAAGGTGTTGCTAGTAACACTAAGTGGATTCTAAAAGGCAGAAACCATGTTTCTGGGATGTTCATTGGCAGAGTCCCGAAATATTCTCTATGCTGAGTTCTGCCACTGAAAAGAGGTTACAAGATGGACAGAGGAAAAGTATGTTCCTAATGTTCCCTTGAAGATATGTAACATCATCAAAGATTTGCACAAATTCCTGCCCCATATCCACCGAAGAGGGAGCCACTCACAATGCTCACCTTGGTCCTTTAAGCAGAGGCAAGAGCCTAGCAGTGCTGGAATTAGGAGCAAACCTCCATCAGCCTATCACCCCGCTTTACATGGATCCATCCATCACTTGCAAGCTCTTGCCCACCTCTCCTCTTTACACTGGCTACACTGGATTTTCAAAAGGCTTTTGACAAGGTCCCACACAGGAGATTAGTGTGCAAACTTAAAGCACACGGTATTGGGGGTAAGGTATTGGTGTGGGTGGAGAATTGGTTAGCAGACAGGAAGCAAAGAGTGGGAATAAACGGGACCATTTCAGAATGGCAGGCGGTGACTAGTGGGGTACCGCAAGGCTCAGTGCTGGGACCCCAGTTGTTTACAATATATATTAATGACTTGGATGAGGGAATTAAATGCAGCATCTCCAAGTTTGCGGATGACACGAAGCTGGGTGGCAGTGTTAGCTGTGAGGAGGATGCTAAGAGGATGCAGGGTGACTTGGATAGGTTGGGTGAGTGGGCAAATTCATGGCAGATGCAATTTAATGTGGATAAATGTGAAGTTATCCACTTTGGTGGCAAAAATAGGAAAACAGATTATTATCTGAATGGTGGCCGATTAGGAAAAGGGGAGGTGCAACGAGACCTGGGTGTCATTATACACCAGTCATTGAAAGTGGGCATGCAGGTACAGCAGGCGGTGAAAAAGGCGAATGGTATGCTGGCATTTATAGCGAGAGGATTCGAGTACAGGAGCAGGGAGGCACTACTGCAGTTGTACAAGGCCTTGGTGAGACCACACCTGGAGTATTGTGTGCAGTTTTGGTCCCCTAATCTGAGGAAAGACATCCTTGCCATAGAGGGAGTACAAAGAAGGTTCACCAGATTGATTCCTGGGATGGCAGGACTTTCATATGAAGAAAGACTGGATGAGCTGGGCTTGTACTCGTTGGAATTTAGAAGATTGAGGGGGGATCTGATTGAAACGTATAAGATCCTAAAGGGATTGGACAGGCTAGATGCAGGAAGATTGTTCCCGATGTTGGGGAAGTCCAGAACGAGAGACCACAGTTTGAGGATAGAGGGGAAGCCTTTTAGGACCGAGATTAGGAAAAACTTCTTCACACAGAGAGTGATGAATCTGTGGAATTCTCTGCCACAGGAAACAGTTGAGGCCAGTTCATTGGCTATATTTAAGAGGGAGTTAGATATGGCCCTTGTGGCTACGGGGGTCAGGGGGTATGGAGGGAAGGCTGGGGCAGGGTTCTGAGTTGGATGATCAGCCATGATCATAATAAATGGCGGTGCAGGCTCGAAGGGCCGAATGGCCTACTCCTGCACCTATTTTCTATGTTTCTATCTCTCCTCTGCCCTCTCTGTCCAAAGGAAGGGTGGTGACCTGAAAGGGCGATTACCTATTTCCCCTCTGCAGATGCTGCCCAACCTACTCAATTCCTCCTGCTGCTCACTTCTCACTCCTTTGAGTGACTTGGGCAAGGTGCGCAACGTGCAT
Source organism: Mobula birostris (assembly GCF_030028105.1). Taxonomy (NCBI): domain Eukaryota; kingdom Metazoa; phylum Chordata; class Chondrichthyes; order Myliobatiformes; family Myliobatidae; genus Mobula; species Mobula birostris. The sequence continues at coordinate 83,198,808 of NC_092375.1, forward strand.
AGATGGGAAAAGTTCAAGCAGTGGGGTGTTGGGTAAAGTTCAGAGAAAGGAATCGATTTAGAGAAGATGACAGTGTAAGAAGCTGGTGTTCCAAATAAATGAGGCTACAAGGAGGACAGAAAAAGAATACGCTTACTTACTTGCAACCTTCCTTTGGAACAAACCCAAATAATCTGTTATTCATGCATTTATCCCATGGCAACCACTGCTTTCCTAATCACCAATTAAGTAATCGCTAATCTGGTCATTAGCAAATTGCACTGCTAACAATACAAATGCAATGACACTGAAAACATTTCACTGGGAGCATAACACTTTGGGACATCAACAAGGCTATTAAAAAAGCATCATGACAGTCAGTTTGTTCCTATGATACACTTCTCTGACAAAATGTGTGAAGACAAAGAATCGACAATCCTCTGCGTGTCCAACAAACATCCAGGTGCCACCAGTCAATTTTAATTATCAGAATGACATAAATTTGACTAAACTTGCCAGCTCCCAGAAGATATAATACAGTTGAACTAAAGTGAATTTTGGCAGCTGGTAACTGCTATTTGCGTGTGTACTATTACACATGCAAATATAACAAAATATTCATAATCTAGAACAAGCATAAGAGTCTCCCTAAACCACACTGGTTTTCAGCTCAAAAATTGCTCAGTTCTGCCTTGATAATTTAAAATCAAATCAACTCAAATTCAACAAAAGTTTGCAATGCCAATTTACCAATGAAATCCCAAAGCGGATTACATCCACAGAGTTTCCCAGTGCCCTTGTGGTACCATGCTTTCAGAATCAGGTTTAATATCACTGGCATATGTCATGACATTTGTTAACTTTGTGACGGTGGTAAAATGCAATACATGACAAATAAAGAAATAAAACAATTTCAGTAATTATACATACTATATATATTAAATAGTTAAAACAAGAGGTGCAAGAAATAGAAATTAATTTTTAAAGTGGTGAGGTCGTCGTTATGGATTCAGTGTTCATTTAGAAATCAGGCAGCAGAGGGAAAGAAGCTGTTCCGCAGTCATTCAGTGTGTGCCTTCAGGCTCCTGTACCTCCTTCCTGATGATAACAATGAAGAGGGCATGTCCAGGGTGGTGAGGGTCCTTAATGATGGACGCTGCCTTCCTGAGGCATCATTCCTTGAAGATGTCCCATGATGGGGCTGACTAATTTTACAACTCTCTGCTACTTACTTTGAACCTGTGCTGTAGCCCCACCCCCCCAACCCCAGCCCAGACGGTGATGCAGCCCGTCAGAACGCTCTCTATGGTACACCTGTATAAGTTTGAGTGTTTTAGGTGAGAAACCAAATCTGCTCAAATTCCTAATGAAATAAAGCTGCTGTCTTGCTTTCTTTACAGCTGCATCAATGTTTGTCAAAGCTGTCAGTCTCTAAGGCTGGAAATGCCATTCAATTCTATTATGGCTAAGCTAAAAATGTTAGAAACACACAACAAAATATGACAAAGTAGTGTACTGATCATCAGCCAATCACAAAGGTGTCCAGACACAAAGCACCTTTTGGCAACAACTACAGATAACATTTTTTTAAAAAAAATATATAAAATATCAGGCTGGAACAAAAATGCAAGATTATTTTCTTTTTGCTCTACCATCCACATGTAGCACAACACTTTACAGTACCAGCAAACCGGTTCAGTTCCCACCACTGTCTATAAGGAGTATGCATGTTCTCCCTGTTTCTTCTGGGTGCTCCGGTTTCCTCCCACAGTCCAAAAATACCAGTTGATGGGTTAGTTGGTCATTACGAATTGTTCCATGATTAGCCTAGGGTTAAATCAGGAGTCGCAGAGCGGCGTGACTCAAAGGGCCCATTCCACACTGTATCTCAATAAACAAATAACTTGTGAATTGAAGTGTTATGGAATGCTATAGATGCTTGCTTCTGCATTTCAGAATTACAGATAAGCTTGGTTCTAATAATTACCTGGGCATGTCAGAAATTCCCAGTTTATTCATTTCACATTTCAATAGTTCTGCTGCTAGACAGTTGGGAGAGAAGGAACACTTACTTGTGACGGCCTAGACTTCGTAAGTACAGGCAAGCTTGATGAGTCAGCTAATTCATTACTACCTATTCTACAACCACCTCAGGTGCTGAATGCTCGATCCATGCAGCACACATTCTAAGAAGAATTGAGAGTGTAACTGTCAAGATCTTGATTCCTTCAGCTGACAAAACTGAAGCAAACTAGGACAAAGGGTCAACTATTTGTGGAATGAGGGGACATTTCTTAATGCTGACTTTCCCACACAAGGCTACCAGAGGGATGAGGTGCATGCAGGCTGGGTTTGATATAGTTTTGTATACTAGCAGAAATCAGAAGTTGGGATGATGGGGCATCCTAGTGATGCAAGACCATAAGACATAGGAACAGAATTAGGCCATTTGGCCCCTTGAGTCTGCTCCAATATTCCATCATGGCTGATTTATTATTCCTCTCAACCCTATTCTCCTGCCTTCTCTCCTCAACCTTTGAAGAACCCAGCAACCTCTATTTAAATATACCCAATGACTTGTCCTCCACAGCCGTCTGTGGCAATGAATTCCACAGATTCACCCCTCTCTGGCTAAAGAAATTCCTCCTCATCTCTGTTCTAAATGGGCATCACTCGATTTTGTGGTTGTGGCCTCCGGTCCTAGATTCCCCCACTACAGGAAACACCCTCACTACATCCACTCAAAGCAACACAATAGAATCAATGAAAAACTGCATACTACAACAAACACCCAGTGTACAAAAGACAATAAACCATGCAAATACTAAAAGAAAAAAATAATAATAAATAAATAAATAAATATTGTGAACATGAGATGAAGAGTCCTTGAAGGCGAGTCCACGGGTTGTGGGAACAGTTCGATGTTGGGTGACTGAAGTTATCCCCTCTGGTTCAAGAGGCCGATGGTTGGGGGGGCATAACTGTTCCTGAACTTGGTGGTGTGGGTCCTGAAGCTCCTGTGTCTTTCTTCCTGATAGCAGCAGTGAGAAGAGAGCATGGCCAAGATGGTGGGGGTCCTTGATGATTGATGCAGGTTTCTCGTGACAGTGCTCTGTGTGGATGTGCTTAATGGTGGGGAGGGCTTTATCCGTGATGGACTGGGATGTATCTACCAGTTTTTAAATCGGTTATTCTGTTCAAGAGCATTGTTATTTCCATACCAGATCATGATGTCATCTGCATGAAAATAGGTCCCTTTTAAATCTCAGTTTAAATATATGCTCCATAGTTTTAGACTCCCCGATCCTAGAGAAAAGCCCGTTACCATCTACTTATCCGTGCCACTCCTAGTTTTAGACATTTATGTAAGGTTGCCCCTCATATGCCTATGTTCCAAAGAATTAAGACCTAGCCCAGCCAATCTCTCCCTTACAGTCACACCCTCTAGTCCTGGCAACATCCTCAAATTTCTTCTGTGCATTTTCCAGTTTAAGTACATCTTTAGGGTAGCCATAATTATACACAGCCCTCCAAGTGTGGTCTCACCAACAACTTACACAACTGAAAGATAATGTCCCAACTCCTATATTCATTGTCCTGACTGATTAAGGCCTATTTGCTAAATGTGCTTTTCATCACCCCACCTGTGATGCCGCTTTCAATAAACGAGGCACTTGTCCTCCTAGGTCTCTCTGTTCCATGACACTCCCTAGTGCCCGACCAATAGTAGTGCAAGTCCTACACTTGATTGACTTTGCAAGATGCATCAGCTCACACTTCTCTGTATTGAAATCCATTTGCTGCTCCTCAGCATATTGATCAAGATCCCCTTGTAATCTACAACACTGTTCTTCACTATGAATGACACTCCTAATTTTGTGTCATCTGCAAACTTAATGATCAAGCCTTGTTCTTTCACATCCAAATCATTTATAACACAGACTATTATAGCATAACATTCATCACTGCTCTCTATTCAACCACCAATCTCTACTTCCTACCTCTAAGCCAATTTTGGATCTACTCAAACACAAGGAAATCTGCAGATGCTGGAAGTTCAAGCAACACACACAAAATGCTGGTGGAACGCAGCAGACCAGGCAGCATCTATAGGAAGTGGTACAATCGACAGTTCAGGCCAAGATCCTTCGTCAGGACTAATTGAAAGAAGAGATAGTAAGAGATTTGAAAGTGCGAGGGGGAGGGGGAGATCCAAAATGATAGGAGAAGACAGGAGGGGGAGGGATGGAGCTAAGAGCTGGAAAGTTAATTGGCAAAAAGGATAGAGGCTGGAGAAGGGAGAGGATCATGGGACAGGAGGCCTAGGGAGAAAGAAAGGGGGAGGGGAGCATCAGAGGAAGATTTAGCAAGAGGGACAGAGGGAGAAAAAAGAGAGAGAAAGAAAGGGGAAAAAAATAAATAAGGGATGGGGTAAGAAGGGGAGGAGGGGCATTAACGGAAGTTAGTGAAGTCAATGGATCTAATCAACTAGCTCTCCCTGGATTCCGTGGGACCTACCTGTCCGGATCAAATTACCATGCAGCACCTTGTAGAAACCTTGCTAAAGTCTAAATAGACAACGTCCACTGTCCTACACTCAAACTTTCCAGTTCATAAAAACACCTCAAAGTTTCAATAAGCATACTGGTACACAGAGCCATGCTGACTCCTCCAAATCAGACTATCTATCCAAACACTGGCAGATCCTGTCCCTCAGGCTTCCTTCCTGTAACTTGCCAGCTACTCACATCAGGCTGATTGGCCTGTAGTTTCCTGTCTTGTCCTTGCTACCCTTCTTAAATAATGGAATAACATAAACCACTTTTCAGTCTTTAGGAACTTCACCAGTGGCTAAAAATCAAGCAAATATGTCCGCGAGGACCTCCACAATTTCCTCTCTAGCCTCTCACAAAGTCAGTCTCTGCCTCGGTCTCACTCTGGGGATTTATCCACCTTAATGTGCTTTTAAGCTGGAAATCCCTCTTCCTTGGCAATATGAATGGTCTCCAAAACATCTCCAATTATTTTCATTATCTCTTGAGCAATCATAACTTTCTCCTCAGTAACACCAACAAGAAATATTCATTAAAAATTTCACCTATCTCCTGAAGCTCAAGACATAGTAGATGGCCCTGCTGATCTCCAAGGGGAACTACCCACTGTCTAGCCACCCCTTTACTCTTAATACTGCTATAGAACTTCTTGGGATTTTTCTTAACCTTACTTGCCAGGTGCATTTCACACCCTCTCTCTGCCCTCCTGATCTTCCTCTTAAAAGTATTCTTAATCTTTTGATCATCGGTAAGCAATCTGCTCAGTCCCAACCTCTTAAACCCATAGTATGCTTCCTCCTTTTTCTTACACCCAACTTCCTCCTTTTTCTTGATTAGTCTCAGTCTCTCTCATCACCCAAGGTTCTGTAAGCACAAAATAATCTGCAGATGCTGGGGTCAAAGCAACACTCACAACACGCTGGAGGAACACAGCAGGTCGGGCAGCATCCGTGGAAACGATGTGTCGACGTTTCCACAGATGCTGCCCGACCTGCTGAGTACCTCCAGCGTGTTGCTCCAAGGTTCTGTAAACTTGCCAGGTTTACCTTTCACCCCAACTGGAACATGCTGCTCCAGGAGACTTGTTATCACCCTCTTAAAACCTCCCATTCGCCATTTGTTCCTTTGCCTTCAAACAGGCTCACACAATTGACCACTGGTAGATCCTGTCTGATTCTCCCAAAACTAGCCCTGCCCAGTTTAGGACCCTACCTGTGGTCTTGCCCTATCCTTTATCATGATGACATTAAAAATAATAGAATTACAGCTGCTAGAGCTACACATCTCCCTGCCTGCTACTTCAGTTACTCATTCTATCTCATTCCCAGAGAGGAAGGCCAGTACTGCACTCCACCCCCACGTGGGTCCTGCTATACATTGACTCTCCTGGACACATTTCACAAATTTTACGCCATTCAGGGCTTTAACACTTGGGATGGTCCAATCAATATCAAGGAAATTAACATCTCCCACTAATACAACCCTATTATTCTCTATGAGCAATTTTGCTACATAACTGCTCAGCATTCTAAATTCTACCCATATGGCCTCACTAGACACCCCACCCCCACCCAGAATGTCAACATCAAACACTGCTGTAATGTCCTCCCTTATCAAGAAGGTAACATGCCTACTTGTTTATCTCCTCTCTCACGCCTGTATCATCTGAGCCCTGGAATACTGTGCAGTCAGTCCTGCTCTTCTCTCAGCCATTTTTCTGTTATGCCCTTAATATCGCAACCCATTCTGTGTATTCTCTGTCTTCCCTGTTAAAAGTTGAGTATTGAAATAGACTTGGTATTCCTCTCCCTGCACTTGCTGTGTCTTGGCTATCCTAATTACGAGGCTTGCTGGCGACTGCTTTGTCCCATGACGTGCTCCTTTCAAAATCCCGTACCCCTCCCAATCTAGTTTAACATGCCCCACCCCCCGCACACCATGTGGCACTTGCAAATTTCCCTGCAAGGATATTGGTCCCGCTCTGGTAATCATCTACCTTTACCAAAGAAAAAATTTAACATCCCATCTGACAGCAGTTTCAACCTGATACATGTGCTTGCTCATTGAGGAGATACTACATCCATAATCTCCTCACTCAAAGCAGCAGAGCGACAAAGGTAGTATAATTCCTGCCTCACCATGCCAGAAATCCAGTAGTTTGCATGTTCTCCCTATCAGCACTGGTGCACCACGAGACTGTGTGTTTACCCCCCCCCCCCCCCGCTCTACTCACTTTACACTTGTGACTGTGTGGCGAAGCACAGCTCCAATGCCATATTTAACAGTGGTGTCGTCAGCAAACTTGCAAACCAAATCAAAGGTGGTGATGAATCAGCATATAAGAGGGAGATTAAAAATCTGGCTGAGTAGTGCCACAACAACCACCTCTCAATATCCAGCAAGACTGAGGAGCTGATTATTGATTTGAGCAGGAAGGAACCGAAGGTCCTCATCAGGTGACCAAAGGTGGAGCGGGTCAGCAACTTTAAATTCATTGGTGTTATCATTTCAGAGGGCAGTTCTAGGCCCAGCACACAAGTCATCGTCAAGGCAATCCCTCGAGGTCGAGGATGATGGTCTTCATTCTGAAGAAGTGGCCCACAGAACGAAGACACCTGTGCGTGTTATTTGTTTAATGTGTACTTGATGTTGCACTCCAAAAAGCACACGATACTTCACAAATCAACCAACTGATTCCAATGGAATGGAAACCACGACGATTGGAGCTGATGGATTTGTTGCAGCCTTCATCCGCCTTCACAGCCGCTGAGTTCGAAGTAACTTCGTCCGCCTGTTCCACCGCTGAGGTCTTGGTTGGATTGTTCCAGATGGCATTGCTCTCGGGATCACAGGACCACACAAGCTGCTCCACTGCGACAAGGTGACAATCCACGGAGAACACAAATGCAATTGCGAAGAAAGCACAGCAGCACCTCTACTTCCTTCGGAATTTGAGAAGATTCAGGATGACTTCTATAACACTGACAAACTACTAGAGATTGTGGTGGACAGTATATTGACTGGCTGCATCACAGCCTGGTATGGAAACACCAATGCCCTTGAATGGGAAATGCTACAAAAAAATAATGGATACAGCCCAGTCCATCATGGCCCACTACTGAGCACATTTACATGAAGCACTGTCACAGGAAAGCAGTATCCATCATCAGGGACCCCCAACATCCAGAACATGCTCTCTTCTCGCTGCTGCCATCAGGAACGTGGTACAGGAGCCTCAGGACTCACCACCAGCTTCAGGAACAGTTATTACCCCTCAAATATCAGGCTCTTGAACCAAAGGGGATAACTTCAATCATCCCATCATTGAAGTGTTCCCACAACCTATGGATTCACTTTCAAGGACTCTTCATCTCATCTTCTTGATAGATATTGCATATTTACTGATTATTATTTCTTACAGCTTATCATCCTCTGCATACTGTTTGAATGCCCAAGCTGGTGTGGTCTTTCATTGATTCTATTATGGTTATATTCTATTATAGATTCATTCAATACGCCTGCAAGAAAATTAATCTCAGGATTGTATATGGTGACATTTCTGTGCTTGGATAATATATTTACTTTGAGCTTTGATCACATGAGTTTCCTCTGGGTGCTCCAGTTTCCTCCTACAACCCAGAAGTGTGCGGTTTGATAAGTTAATTAGCTAATCGCCCATTGTAAGTTGTCCCAGTGTGTAGCTGAGTTCACTGACCACTGATACCCAACAACCTTTTTGAGTACGGGGTCAACAGAATGTTGGTTGCAGCCTTTGCAGCAACATCCATTTGATTTCCCTGCCAGTGGTTGATGGTATGTCAGAAGATGTAGAATCTAAGTTCTGCTCTGGATACTGAAGCAAATGAAAAAAAAGTCAAGGCAGATGCATTATCGGGTGACATCACAGGCACAGTGTGAGAGAAGAGCAGAGCCATTACTCCATCATCAAGACCACAAACACAGTCATTACCTCACACTGCCATTTGTAGGAGCTTGCTGTGTGCAAGTTCACTGCTACATTTTCTAAATTGTGTTAAATTGGAAGAATACTTTGTTGGTTGCAAACTGACAGAGCGATACAGCATGAAAACAAGCCCTTCAGTCCAACTCATCATGCCAGCAAAAATGCTCATCTAAGCCAGTCCCATATCCCTCTAAATCTTTCATCTCAGTTTTTTGGTGTTAGAATTATATTTAGTTTGACACAAGCAGAAATTGATTTAATAATTGTTTAAAGAAAGCAACCAGTAGCGATACTAATTACTTTTTGTCAAAACTGTCAGCACTTAACTCTTATAAGAGCCGGTTCTGATGGGCAATCGCGCTGCTCAGCTGCTAAAATAAAAGTACTAAGCATTGGCTCTCTCTTGTAGATCAGTAGCTTGGAATGAAATCACGCAATGCACAGGTAAACTTTTAGCTGTGAGAGTAAAAAATAGCAAAGAAAAAGCAGAATGTCTGTAACACTCAGCAGGTCGCAGTATGTGTGGAAAGAAAAACAGTTAATCTTTCAGTTCTGGAACCTTTCATCAAATTGGATAAAAGAGAAAACAAAAAAATGTATTTACAACCTATTGCATTTTGAAATATTCACCTGAAAGAACCACAATCCTGTAAAATGATCTTTAAAAGTCTTAGGATATAACTAATTTTATCTCATACATCTTTAAAACCAGACAACGATTTCAACATCCTTCAAACGCAAAAAATAGCTTGTAAAAAATACATGGTTGTCATCACATCACAGCCTTTGAAGGCAGCTACAAAACAGTGTTTTGGAATCACTGACAGCAACTTATGGAAAACTTGTGGCCGACTCTGATTATTATAAATTTCTCTGTGCAGTGACCATAGATGCAAGTTTTGCCATTGCTGTGGGAAAAGCAAGGTCATCGTGAAGCTGAAATGCTTCCATTATAAGAGCTTGATATTGAAATTTGGTGACACAATATCCTAACTACCTAGTGTCATCATAGGACAGAGAACAGAGAGCAAAACAACACAGGAACAGACCCAACTGCCCGTGATGTCTGTACCAAACGTGATAACAAATTAAACTAAATTGGTGTTCTCAGTGAAAAGTTATACATTACCTTAAGTTAGCCAAATAAGGAAGAATACTTGCATGCTAGCTTTGTTGGAAATGCTGCCTTTCAGATTTAATATTAATCCAAGGTCCTGTCCACCCTCTCAGGCGGATGTAGAAACTTTGCCAATACAACCGCAAAAGAGCAGTTTGCTGAGTGCCCTGGACAATATCATCCATTAACAAACCTCATTAAAACAGATGAAGGGAATCAAGGGATATGGGATTCATGCAGAAAAGTGGCACCAAGGTAAAAGATATGCCACAAGCTTATTGAAAAAGAAGAACAGGCAACAAGGGGCCAAATGGCCTACTCCTGCTTCTGTATCTCATGTTCTTATTTATTCACTTAGCGATACAATGCGGAGTAGATCCTTCTGGCCATGCAGCCCCCAATGAATCCCGACTAACCCTGACCTAGTCATGGTTCAATTCACAATGACCAATTAACCTACCTGCTATGTCTTTGGACTCTGGGAGGAAACTGGAGGACCCAGGGAAAACCCACACATTCCATGGGGAGGATATACAGAGACTCCTTACAGAACGACACCGGAACTGAACTCTGAACTCCAGAACACCCCGCGCTGTAATAGAGCCATGCTAATCGCCCATTACCTGGTCATACTGCTTTGTGCAGAACACCAGTAAATCTGCTTCAAAATTATTTCACTGGGTTCAGAGGTTTTTTAGGAATGCCTTAGAATCAGCAAAGACACCAGTATAATGTCCGTTTTCATTCCACTTCAAAGCAGGAACAAATACATCTTAAGATACTCCCTTATTAAAATTAAAACGTGATAGGAGTACAAAAGATTGTGGACGACTAATGAGGTAACAAGAATGCAAGTTACTTCCTAAATTTGATTATTTGCAGAAACAATCATCTCCCAAAAAAAATCAATATCACATGGCACAGCACTGCTGTTGGACATGGTCCAATAATTTGCCTGTGAGATTCTGACTCTCGGACTCCTGTTGAAAGCTTGATCAAAATCCAGCAGACTGCTTTCAAGGTACTGCATTTACAGACAGACAGATGACACTGATTACAGTGCCTCCTTTCCTTCTTGGGTTGGAAGCAATTAACTACTGCACATTTACAACTCGCAGATGGAATTCTCCGGAACGTTTAATTTCACTGGCATCCCACTTAGATTGAACCCAGGAGTTTCAGAGTACCACAATTTCAGTAACTTCCACTCATCCCAATTTTGTCATTCAACATAAAGATGGTTAGAATTCAATATGCCTACAGAATTCAGTCCAGGTTGGGTTGGTTAAGTTTTGGATGTTGCCCATTCCAAAGACACAGAAATTACTTATTCTTAAGGGAAGCAGCACATTAGCGACGTGGGTGGATGGATGGATTTTTATATTTTGAAGTAAGTTTGTAAATACAGTATTTATTTTTTTTACAAAAACTTACTTCATTAGTTGGAGGGCATTAGTAATCACCACAAAGAGTACCTGCCTGGCCACATACAGACCGGGTCTTCTTGAATGCTTTGTCCCAAGGGCGCTGGCTGCAAATTTGCAATCCTTAATTGCATGTGCAGAGGGCACTGTTAACATTCTAGGAGAGCCACATCCAGTAACATGGCACAGTGTAAATGGAACTCGAAGAGCCAAAGGGCACATTTCTATGACTCTGTGACTGATAGAGGCAGCTTAAAAGGTCTCTTTGAAATGAACAAATGTGCCAGGAGATTTATTTCAAAGCTATACTGGCCATTATTTAATAAAAGTAGGCGAAAAGTGTTTTGGACCTCACTCTTCAAGTGGACAGCTTATACCTTAAACCCACCATTTGTAAAAGTACAGGTGAACGCCATATCACAGGGAAATGCATTCTTATAAAACAGTTCATATTATAATTTCCCATAACACAAAGTCACATTATCAACTTAAAATGTGCAAACAGGCAAAAAAAATTTATTTCTTTACTTCCCCCTCCCCACAAGAATTCTGAGAGAGATAATTTTATTCCACATCTCAAACTATTGGATAGTGATTTGTGAATTCTGCAAGGGCGAACAATTACAATGTGGGGATCACCTGGATTAACTGGGGAATAAACACCTGGAGGAAATGAGTGTCACATCCATAGATAAACATTTATAAAAAGTAGGATGACAAGTCCTTGAGTTGCCTGACAGGCAACCCACAACTTGCCTGGGACGAACCAGTAACAGATTAAATCAAGCCAGCTATAGAGTCCCAAACACTACAGATGTAATCACGATCATTACACTGGGTGCAGAAGGTTATCACAGGAGGGCCACCTCCGTCAACAGGGAAAAAAAACGGTACAGTACATGCCGTTATTACAATAATTAGATTACAACACTATTAAAACATTTAATTTTGCCCTTAAAAACCGAAGAATACCACAGAAATTTGCTCAAACACTTGATGCAACCAAAATGCTAAATTTTGAACTAAGGTAGCATATTCCACTTAAAGATGCTCTGAAAAATTGTCTTCAAATATGAGCAGTTGAACTGTACAAATCAATGAAGACAGGTTTCCATAATGGGTGAAATAACGGTTTACCTTTCAAACTGTATCTGGAATGGTACACCAATACTAAAGTTGGAGGGGAACATTGAGGAATAAACAGGCAAAGGGGCCATGAGAGGCAGAGTGAGGAGGAATAGGACAAAGCATTTTAATAACTGTTACTTTCAGGATGTCCTCAGTCACTGCTGTTGTGAGGGGGTATCACGAAAGCACAAAACATTTTTGAGCAATCCATACAAAATGCTGGAGGAACGCAGCAAGTCAGACAGCATCTATGGAAATGATTAAACAGCCAACGTTTCGAGCCAAGCATCCACAGACTTTCTCGTGTTTAAATATTTTTGAGATTACTTGTAATGGATCAGCAATAGCTGACAACATCCACTTCACCTTCACTAATATAAACATTTCACACATAGCCTCATCACATGGGCATCTGGTTCATGCTGCCTAGAGGAGAGAATGGCCTTCTCCAGTTGCAATGTTCCTTCATCCACCCATTTATGATCATTGTAAATGTTGACACTACCCTATTATAGTGACATCTGTATATCAGGGCCAGACTAGCAGCTGTCAATTCAAGCAAACAGACTTAAACACTAAAGCCTTGCATTTAAATGCACAATTCACTTCACACACTGGCAACCATGACATCAGATACTATACATCCAGTTGCTTGGCAACCAGTGAACACTCAATCAGCATCTGCTGCTTATACCTTGCAAATTAGTTAAACTATCAGTAAAGCAAACCTTTAAAGCTGTGGCTCCTGCTTCTCACAGGCAATTGTGTTTGAGGAGCCAATATTCCGAGAAGTATGCAAAAGGAAAATGCATCAAAAGCAAGTGAGTGCAAGCGACAAAGGAAAGTGCATTCCAACCTCTTTGTGCTTGGTTTTACGATTGCTGCCTTCAGGGTCCAGCTGCCAAAGTGACACAGGAAACGAAAGGAAACGAAACACCTCTCCACATTGTGCTTTTACCATGCGTCATCAAGGGCGACTCCAAGCAAAAGTTTCCACAACAAACTACTGGTCACTTCCAAATTTCAACAAATGAGAGCTGGAGACATCATCCTTTTGCTCGTGTGAATGTGTATTTGTACCCCACATTGTGAAGTCCCTCGGTATTGCTGACTGGCTCATGTGATCTCCTCAGCAGCACGGTCAAAGGAACCAATCAGATCAATAACCAGGGAGACACCCAGCTGACGTGCTGGGCCCCATGTCAACCCTTCCGATGGCTTTGGACCCTGCCACTTGGCTAACTGCTTTCCTGCCCAGCCAGTACAAAAGGCACGCCCATTTCCTCTCCTCTCCAAGTACCATCATTACTTAGCCTCAGCCTCCAAAATGCACACACCATTACCACACAAAAGTGGTCTTCCACAGCCTGCCTCTGACCCAGAAGCCATCCCACCCACTTCCTTCCTCAACCCACAACTGGGAGCAGCCACAGTCCTGCCACTGTCATCTCTCCAAGATCTCCCAGCCCAATCTTCCCTCCAGAAATTCACCCTGCAGCCCTCGTGACTTCTATCTGGATCAACCTTCATTATATGAACATAGATTATTCCATTTATTCTGGAAATAGTTAATTATAAATACTGGAAATTCATCTCTGATCAGGCGAAACTCAGAATGTAATTTGCCATGATCCAATGCACAAAACTTACACATAAATGTTCAGGTATTGCACTGTACGCTTTTTCCATTGCAATCTATTATATTACTATTAGATTCTATTTCTAATTAATATAAGATGAACCTGAAATACAAAACAGAATTATTTATATTGTTTTAATTATGCAGGATTATAAGGGGTAGCTTTTTTAAAATTTGCTATATCGGCACTTAGTGAGATCAGCTTGAGAAAGATTTGATTGCTTATTGTAAAATAAGGCAGCTGGTGGTGTAGTGGCATCCACACCGAACTTTGAGGCGAGTGATCCCAGGTTCGAATCTGCTCAGCTCTTTGCACAATTCCTACCTGTGCTAGGTCGAGCATCGAGCTACCAACTCAGGCTTGTACAACAGACAAAAACGCTAAAGAAACTGAAAGGTTGCTGCCTGATGTGCCACAAGGCACGGAAAGGAAGAACAACTGGAGAATATGCAACTGATATAGGTGTACAAACAGTTTTCGGTTTTTTGAAATGTAGCAGGGAATTTTGTGCAGGAACGTGCAAATTGCTAAATCTGTCTAATTTGTTCATACCTGGATTTGAAGAAAAATCAATGATGACCTCAGAAAGAGCAACAAATAGAGAACTGATAAAATAACATTTGCCTCAGAAAATCCTCAGTCAACAACTAAAATATTTATAATCTGTGACTGATAACTTCAATTAATTAGACTTCTACATGAAATGAGTAAGAGGGGCAATTTGTTCTCAACAGGATTAAATTTAAAAAATATATATTTTTCATATCACACTCTTGACATCAATGTTTGGTCACTGTACATGTCCTTAATTTCCATTAAAATGATGAATTAATGAAAGGCTTTTATCTGATGCTGCAAATAGAATTGTTTTCAAATAACTCTTATTATATTAGTGATTTTTTTTATTGTGCCATACCTTTCACAACTTGAAGTCATCCCAATGCACTTCATAACTAATGCAGTACTTTTCAAAATATACCAAGTTCTACAATGCAGGGAATAAAGAAGCCAATTTACAGACAGAAAGTTTGCTTTAGTTTACCAAAGTCTGGGCCGTAATATTGAAAGGCAGATTCTGCAAAGTTAACTAAATACAAATTGTCAATAAAATTCCACTACCCGTGTTCCAAAACGAGAAAACAAAAACACTTCAAAAAAAAAGTTAATTCGCTGTTAAGATCTATAAGCCTCGCTGGTCATGAGAAGCACAATATAAATACAAATCCTTTATTTTCATTTGTAATTTTTTTCTAAACATACCACTCTATTGCACCATGTAAAACACTGACAAGCTAACACCATAATAAAACTGACAAGAAAACATCTGCTGGAAGGTTGCCATTGCTCAAAGTAGTCCATGTACACTAGACAACTTGTACACCCTCTTCATAACTTCAGTGTTTCCAAACAAATAGTTCTCTTCAGCTTTGCAATCAATTCTGTCAGAGATGGCTTCTGCACCTACACAGATAGCAGGAGCCTTCCAGTCAGCCCTGAAGGTTGGATTACCACAGGAAATCTCCACACAACCCTACCGCACCCCACAGGAAAGAAAAACACTGGCCAGTGGAAGCAGCAGCAAGAACTTAAATCTTTTTTAGATCCAAATATTAACAATGAAAGGACGGGCTAGGAATGTGCCCGAATTGGAGTGGGTTATTCCCACCCTCCTCGCAATAAACACTGCAGAATATTCTGATGCCACTACAAGTTTTGTCACCAGACTGAATTGGAGAAAATTCGGGGGGGGGGGAACGAACACGAACACGAACACACACACACACACACACAGAAAAATTAAATAGCAGGATATGGATGTGGAATTTCCTCTGTTTGGGTGGGTAGAAAGGAAGAGGAAAAAGTTCAAACAATAACCAGCTTTGGCAGAACAGATCACACAACGTGATAACCAGCAATCCATGCAAAATTAAAACTTGTTCAAAAGCGAAGAGAAACTTTTCTGAGAAGGGAAGAAAGCCATTGGAAAACTTGCCTCAGAGTGGAGCAAAAAGTTGGTGGCAGCAGAAGGAAAGGGTGATGCAACCAAATGCCATAGGAAAAGAAAGGGAGAGAATGAAACTAAAATGTAATGGAAGTTTCACTGGAAAATAAGTTAAGGAGTCAGCGGCCGTATGACAGCCGGGGAGTTGTCAGAGAGCCGATCCTGGCGCCCGGTCTGTGTGGTGCGTGGAAAACGAGCTCCGACGTCCGACAAATTGTTTCAAATCGCCGTCACTTTTATTTTGGATACTGTCGTTGTCCCCTCAACAGACAGGGGCTTCTGCGCGGCTCCCTCGCCCACCCCTCCCTTTACTCCTACCTGTCCCGCGGGTCTATCCAACTCGTCTGCCGGGTGTTGTGGTCGATGTAGAAGACCCTGCCGTCGAAATCGCGGGCTTCCTCCCAGCCGTTGGGCAGGGGCAGCTCGCCGCTCGACCTCCTCCTCGGCATCTCGCTGCCCCCCCTTTCTAAGCACCTTGCCCCGAAACGCCGGCTCCCGAGGCTGCACACAGCGCTCGCCAGGCGCCCGACGCCGCTTTCATGGCTCTTTACCCCTGCACCTCCATGTTGGGTCGCTGTCAGGCCAGGATCGTTGCCTCATTCCCTATTGGTATGGCTATTTGCATAAAACTTTTTTTCTCGCTCGTGAGGTAATTAATTATTAATATATTGCTCTGCGTCAGCCAATCCCAAACAAGGGGAGCCTTTTGACAAATGCATCTTTTCCATCCTCCTGCAGTCTTGAATTATCTTTGGAAGAAAAGTTGTGATTATTAACACCAAAAAGAAAACTTTTTGTTTTGGAAGGGGAACTCAAAAAGAGAATCGGAGCTAGGAATGTGTCTGGGACATAGAGGAATAGTGTGGAGCTGTTTAAATGATTTGCTACACAGAGTGGATTTTCTGCTTTATTGAGGCCGTTCACTTCATTTACAGCTACTGAAAATACGGTGGCTGCTCAGTTGTATAACGCTGGCAGACATTTCAGAACAGCTAAGAACATAAAACCATAAGATAAAGGAGCAGAATTAGGCCATTGAGTCTGCTCCACCATTCCCTCTCAGCCCCAGTCTCTTTCTTTCTTTTTCAATCTTTTTATTAATTTCAAAATATAGAAACAAAACATAGCAGTAATACAAATAGTAGGAGATATATTGTTACACTTAAAAAAAGTAATTGCAAAACCAAGTAGTGTAAATCAACAAAGCTCCCAAACATGTAGAACTAACCACGGATAATACAAAGCAAAAAAAACTGGAAAAAAAAATCACGAAAAAGAAAAAAAACAGAAAAAAGCAAACCCCATCCCCAAAGAAAAACAAAATTAATCAACTAAAGTAAAAGACTTGGGCAAAACTAACAACTTAAAAATGGAAAAGAAGAAAACCTTAGTGTCGACGACTCCATTCCCCTCCGGCCCCAGTCTCTTTCCTTCTCCCAGTATCCTTCATGATACCCAAATGATTTGGTTTCCACAGTTACCTGTGGCAACAAATTCCACAGATTCACCACTCTCTGCCTAAAGAAATTCTTCCTCATCTCAGTTCTAAAAGGACACCCCTCTACTTTGAATTTGTGTCCTCTGGTCTTAGACTCCCCCACCACATCCACTCTATTGAGGCCTTTCAATCTTCAATTGGTTTCGATGCGGTCACCCCCGTTCTTCTGAATTCCAGTGCATACAGGCCCAGAGCCATCAAACACTCCTTATATGACAAGACTTTCAATCCCAGAATCATTTTCGTGAACCTCCTTTGAGCCCTCTCCAATGTCAGCATATCTTTTGTTAAGTGGTGATGGACTTTAGGAAGACCAAGCCTGCACTGCTCTCTGTTACTGTTGATGGTGAGGACATGGATGTGGTGAGGACCTACAAGTACCTGGGGTACATCTGGATGACAGACTTGAGTGATCACCAACACAGAGGCTGTGTACAAGAAGGGCCAGAGTTGCCTGTACTTCCTGAGGAGACTGAGGTCCCTTGGAGTATGCAGGCCTCTCCTTCACATGTTCTTACCAGTCTGTTGTTGCCAGTACAATCTTCCATGCAGTGGTGTGCTGGGGCTGACATGCTCAATAAACTAATTAGAAAGACTGGCTCTGTTATAGGAGTCAAACTGGATGCACTGGAGGCGGTGGTAGAGCAAATCCTGGAAATTCTGGACAATGTTTCTCACCCTCTGCATGCCATCTTGGCAAAAACAGAGGAACACTTTTAGTAATAAACTAAGACAACTGTGCTGCTCCAAAGAGCGCTATACGAGGTCATTCTTACCCTCAACCATGGGTTCTATAAAGAATCAGTCTATAAATGGGGAAGTGTATCCTGCGCCTTCCTAATTGCTCCAAGAAATTTCAGTCATTGCTGCTCTGCTGTCATCTCTGCCAGTATTCTTTTCCAATCAATTTTGGCCAGCTTCTCTCTCATGCCTCTGCAATTCCCTTAACTCCACTGTAATACTGATACACCTGACTTTAGCATCTCCTTCTCAATTTGCAGGGTGAATTCTATTATATTATAATCACTGTCCCCTAAGGGATCCTTAACCTTAAGCTCTCTAAACAATTCCCAATCCAGAACAGCTGATTCCCCAGTGGGCTCAAAGACAAGCTGCTCCAAAAAGCCATCTCGTAGACATTCTAGAAATTCCCCCTCTTGGGATCCAGCACCAACCTGATTTTCCCAACCTACCTGCATATTGAAATCCCCTGTGACTATCATAACATTACCCTTTTGGCATACATTTTGTATCTCCTCTTGTAATTTATAGACCATATCCTTACTGCCGTTTGGCAGATTGTATATAACTCCCATGAGGGTCTTCTTACCCTTGCAGTTCCTTAGCTCTACCCATAACAATCCAACACTTCCCAACCCGATATCAGCTCGTTCTAAAGATTTAGCTTCATATTTTACCAACAGAGCCACACCACCCCCTCTGCCTACCTGCCGGTCCATTCAATACAATGTGTATCTTTGCATGTTAAGCTCCCAACTATAGTCTTCTTTCAGCCACAATTCAGTGATGCCCACATCATCATATATGCCAATCTGTAACTGTTTGTAAACCAACTACCTCATCCTCAGCACTGTCATTCCAGTTTCCATCCCCCTGCCAAGTAAGTTTAAACCCTTCCAAATAGCTCTAGCAAATCTGCCCATGAAGATATTGGTCCCCCTTGGATTCAGGTGTAACCCATCTCTTTTGTACACGTTATTCCTCCCACAGAAGAGACCCCAATGATCCACGAATCTGCCCCCTGCCCCCTGCGCCAGTTCCTCAGCCACATGTTTATCTGCCAAGTCATCCCATTCTTAACATCACTGGCACGTGGCACGAACAGCAATCCAGAGATTACTACCCTGGAGATCTTGTTTTATAGCCTCCTACCTAACTCCTTAAAATAGCTCTTCAGGACCTCATCACCTTTCCTACCCATGTCATTGGTACCAACATGTACCAAGATGTCTGGCTGCTCACCTTCCCTCTTTAGAATACCATAGACCTGATCCAAGGCAAACCCTGACCCTGGCACCTGGGAGGCAACATACCATCCAGGTGTCTCTATTGTGCCCACATTTGGTCTGGTGCATGGAAAGGAAAGGTTGAGAGGAATACAGCCAATTCAGGCCAATGGGAAAAGCTAGTTAAGGAACTTGGTTGGCATGGACAAGATGAGCTGAAAGTCTGTTTCCATGCTGTACTTCACTGTTAACCAGGTGAGTGGTAATTCCAATCCTACCTATCCTGTCTTAGCCGAGCAATCACCTGCAATACCTTCTCTTCCTACCTCTGTAGATCTGTCACTGTCTAATCTCTGTCCTACATACACTCGCCGTGCATTGCTGTTTCTCACGTGGTTAGCACCCAGTTCTGAATCACCACTCCCATATCACCCCTACACTGTCTCTTAGTTGTCACTTCATCGTCCAACGTTCAAAACTGGATAAGCAAAAATCGTGTCCAACTTGATATTGGAAAAACCAAAGGCATCATCTTCTGTGCCCAGTACCAATCTGTTCTGGTCCGTAGTACATGCCAGACCTGAACCAGACTGTTCATAATCATGATCTCATATTTGATCTCAATTTGAGATTCAGACCATGCACCAGGGTAGGTCTAACTATTTCCAACTCCATAACTTCAATCCTATGCAAGTCCATCTTTTGCTGAATCTCTCATGTATTTGTTGCTCCTATACTTGACAGAATTGAATTGAATTGAATTGACATTATTACTTACATCCTTCATATACATGAGGAGTAAAAATCTTTACATTACATCTCCATCTAAGTGTGTAATGTGCAATTGATAGTAATTTATAATAAATAGTATATACAACATGATAGTCAATATAACATAGAAATACAGTTGTGTCAGCATGAGTTAATCAGTTTGATGGCCTGGTGGAAGAAGCTGTCCCAGAGCTAGCTTTAATACTGCGGTACCATTTCCCATATAGTAGCAGCTAGAATAGTTTGTGGTTGGTAAAACTTAGGTCTCCAATAATCCTTCAGGCCCTTTTTACACACCTGTCTTTGTAAATGTCCTGAATAGTGGGAAATTCACATCTACAGATGCACTGGGCTGTCCACACCACTCTCTGCAGAGTCCTGTGATTGAGGGAGGTACAGTTCTCATACCAGGCAATGATGCAGCCAGTCAGGATGCTCTCAATTGTGCCCTGTAGAAAGTTCTTAGGATTTGGGGGCCCACACCAAACTTCCTCAACCGTCTGAAGTGAAAGAGGCACTGTTGTGGCACAGCCGGTATGTACAGAACACATAAGGTCCTCAGTGATGTTTATGTCAAGGAACTTAAAGCTGTTCATCCTCTCAACTCCAGATCCATTGATGTCAATAGGGGCTAGCCTCTCTCCATTCCTCCTGTAGTCCACAACCAGCTCCTTTGTTTTTGCAACATTGAGGGAGAGGTTGTTTTCTTGACACCACTGTGTCAGGATGATGACTTCTTCTCTGTAGGCTGCCTCATTATTATTTGAGATTAGGCCAATCAATGTAGTGTCGTCAGCAAATTTAATTAGCAGATTGGAGCTGTGGGTGGCAACACAGTCACGGGTGTACAGAGAGTAAAGGAGGGGGCTTAAGACACAGCCCTGAGGGGCACCTGTGTTGAAGGTCAGAGGGGCAGAGGTGAGGGAGCCCAATCTTACCACCTGTCGGCAATCCGACAGGAAGTCCAGGATCTAGCTACGCAAGGCAGGGTGAAGGCCGAGGTCTCTGAGTTTCTTGTCAAGCCTGGAGAGAATGATGCTGTTGAATGCTGAACTGTGTCCAAGAGCCGCATTCTCACATAAGCATTCCCTCTTCTCCAGATGTGTAAAGATGGTGTGCAGAGCAGTGGCTATTGCATCATCTGTTGACCGGTTGTGTCGGTAGGTGAATTGTAGGGGGTCCAGTGTGGGTGGTAGCAAGCTGCAGATGTAGTCCTTGACCAGCCTCTCAAAGCATTTGCTTATTATTAAGGTGAGTGCGACAGAACGCCAGTCATTCAGACATGTTACCTTGGTCTTTGTAGGTACCAGAACATTGGAAGATGTTTTGAAGCAGGAGGGAACTCTACACTGGGAAAGGGAGAGATTAAAAAGCTGGTCCAATCAACTCCGAGCTGGCTTTGATTATTCTATGCTTGGCAAAACTACCATCCAAAATTCATACACATGTGTGTGTGAGCATGCATCATGCCCCATTCATCCTGCTTCCCTGGGCTTTCTGACCAACATCAGCTTTCAAGTTCAAGTTTATGGTCATCTGGCTGTGCATATAAACCAAATAAAACAAACTCCTCCAGACCACAGTACACCCACACAAGTGTATATATAGTATGTCACACACAGCACATAAACCAAAATATTATACTGTAAGTAAGTTAATAAAATATAAATCAAAATGTATGTAGTAAAGTGTAGCACAGGTAAACAGTAATCATTAGCCAATAAACAGCTCATTGTACTCGTGAAGAGAACTCAGTGATGGCAGGGTCTCACAGCCTGATGGAAAAGCTATTGACCAATCTGGCAGTCCTAGTCCTGAAGCCTCTGTACCTCCTTCCTGACAGTAGTGGATCAAAGAGATTGTGGAATGAGTGACAGGGATCCTTGACAATACTTTGGGCCCTTTGTCGGCAATGCTCCAGTAAATGTCACCAATGCAGAGGGAAACAGACCCAATGATTCTATCAGTGATTTTTACTGTCCTCTATAGGATCTTGAGGTCTGATGACCTGCAGCTTCCGTACCACACAATGATACACGCAGACAGGGCACTCTCAGCGGAGTTCCTGTAGAATGAGGGCGTGGAGCCTTGACTGCCTCAAACTCCTTAGAAAGTGTAGATGGTGTTGTGCCTTCTTGGCTAGTGAGGAGGTATTGTGCATCCAGGTTAGATCATCTCATATGTACACACTAAGGAACTTTGTGCTCTTCACTCTCTCCACAGCAGCGCTATTGAGGTACAATGGAGTGTGCCTTCCTGAAGTCCATAATCATCTTTTTTGTCTTGCCCACGTTGACTCAAGTTTTTGTTTTTGCACCATTTGACAAGCCCCTCTAACTTCTTTCCATATGTTGATTCATCATTGTTACTGATGAGGCCACCCACTGTCGTATCATCAGCAAACTTGATGATGTGGTTTCAGCTGAACCTGGCAGTCAGTTGAATCAGTTGTGAGTCAGCAGCAGGCTGAGCACTCGGCCCCGGGGAACACCAGTGCGCAGCGTGAGATGTGCTGCCAACTCAGACTAACTGGGGTCTTTCCGTCAGGAAGTCCGAGATCCAGTTACAGAGAGGGGTGTTGGAGTCCCAGCAAGGACAGTTCACCCTCCAGCCTCTGAGGGATGATCGTGTTCAACATTGGGATGAAGTCGATGAACAACATCCTGGCGTACGAGGCATCATTTCTAAGTGGGATAGGATGGAGTGGAGGGCTGAGGCTATTGGCGTTATCAGTGGTCTGGTTTGAGTGGTAGGAAAACTGGAAAGGGTCCAATGTAGCCAGAAGGTAGGATTTTATACAATCCATTACCAGACGCTCATTCATGATTAGTGAAGTCAGTGCCACTGGGCAGTAATCATTTAGGCCAGTTACCATTGCTCTCTCTTGGGCACTGGAATGATAATGGCTATCTTAAAGCCTGCAGGGACAGTGCACGATTTCAGAGAGATACTAAAAATGTCTGTAAGAACTCTGTTAACTGGGCCGCACAGTATCTCAGCACCTAACCAGCTATGTAGTCCAGCCCTGCAGCATTGCGTGGGTTTACCCTGGCTGGGGTCCTTCTCAACTCGGCTGCGGCCAGCCAAAGTGCCTGTTTCTCAGGAAGAGGGGACTCTCCTCGATGTCACATCAATCAATTGGTAAAATCGTGCGTAGAAAGCATTCAGCCTGTCAGGAAGGGAGATGTTGCTGTCATTGCCCTGCAGAGTGAACTTGTAATTGGTTATTGTTTGTATACCTTGCCACATGTCCCTGGTGTCACAAAGATGTCTGTGAGTTTTCTGTAAGCACTCACGCTTTGCCTTCCTGATAGCACAGGAGAGCACTGCTCTTGCTGACCTTAAAGTCGCCCTGTCTTCCGATCTGAAGACAGAGTCCTGATCTCCAAGCAGTGCACAAACCTCTGCAGCCAGCCATGGTTTCCGGTTTGACTTGGAAGTGTAGTGTTTAATCACAGTAACATCCTCAATGCTGACCTACAAATTAAGCAGAACCTCTATTTTAAAGTTCCTCCATGGCCTCAGCGTTCCGACTCTGTCCGCTGCTCCTACCCTTATATCCTCCTACCTGTGAAAGAAATAAGTTGAAAGAATCAGAATCAGAATCAGGTTTATTATCACCGGCATGTGACGTAAAATTTGTTAACATAGCAGCAGCAGTTCAATGCAATACATAATCTAGCAGAGAGAGAAAAACATAATAATAATAAATAAAACAAAACATAATAAATAAACAAGTAAATCAATTAAGTATATTGAATAGATTATTTTAAAAATGTGCAAAAACAGAATACTGTATATTAAAAAAATGAGGTAGTGTCCAAAGCTTCAAAGTCCATTTAGGAATCGGATGGCGGAGGGGAAAAAGCTGTTCCTGAATCGCTGTGTGTGTGCCTTCAGGCTTCTGTATCTCCAACCTGATGGTAACAGTGAGAAAAGGGCATGCCCTGGGTGCTGGAAGTCTTTAATAATGGACGCTGCTTTTCTGAGACACTGCTTCCTAAAGATATCCTGGGTACTTTGTAGGCTAGTACCCAAGATGGAGCTGACTAGATTTACATCCTTCTGCAGCTTCTTTCGGTCTTGTGTAGTAGCCCCTCCATACCAGACAGTGATGTAGCCTGTCAGAATGCTCTCCACGGTATAACTACAGAAGATTTTGAGCTTACTTGTTGACATGCCAAATCACTTCAAACTCCTAATAAAGTATAGCTGCTGTCTTGACTACATCAATATGTCATATACTATATTTACAAGCTGCATGGACTGCTCAAGTGCATGTACTTAGGGCTCCCATGCTGCAATTTTGGCCTGCATGAGGACACAGATATTGGTTTGATTGTCCTTTCAGCAGATATGCAGTATTGAGTAGAGAGTGTTCGTTGTATTTTTCCAGTACCTTGCGTTATCTACTAGTCTGAGTCTCAGAAGCAGAGACAAGGATTACTGCAGCCTTCTCCTCAATAAGCTAAAGATTGTGCTACTGCATTAAAGGCAATGATTGTATGGAAGACTGGCAGTTGCCCATGCTGCAAGTATCCCCTCTCCATGCTACCGATGTAGTCCAAGGGAAGGGCACCAGTGTCACCGCAGAGCAATGTGTGGTTAAATGCCTTGCTCAAGAACACAACACGCTGCCTCAGCTGAGGCTTGAAGTAGCGACCTTCAGATCACCAGATCGACGCCTTAACCACTTGGCCACGTGCCAACACGTGTTACTACATGGGCAGCAACAATTCAAAGAGAAGTTTCACCACCCCTTCTCAGGCACAGTTGGAGATGGGAATTAAGTGCTGGGCTTGTCAGTGATACTCATATCCATTAACTAAATAAAAAGAGATAAATAAACTGGTTCTTTACTATGACTGCAAAGAGATTATGAGATCCTGAGATTGTGAAAGATGTTAAATTGGATCTTTAGTTTTAAGTGTTTCACAGCATATTTATAGTTATCTTCATGGATACACATGATGGTTATTAATCACTCAAGATTTTCCACCATAGCTTGTAATTTTTGGAACTGGTTTGATCTTACTTTGCAGTCAATCTCAAGTATATATTGCTATTTATATGTTCCTTACATTACTATTCTGATTAAAATGTGTCATTGGAATCTACAAATCTTTGATTAAAAACCACCATGACCCAACAGCATTCCACTGCAATGGGCAAGCCCAAGCCCTTGTTCGTAATAGGATGGTCGACAGCAGCTGGCATCACTGCATATGAGCTGCCTATGTGGTGTTTTCTTGCAGTGGTAAAGAACTTCTAGGACAAGAGCCTGTTGACTGTGCAACTCCTCATGATATAATCACTGAATTACCAAGTATACATTTTGAAGAAAGCAAAATGGACTTATCAGGGTAAGCTGCTGATGACAATGCTTGCAGGTTCATTTAAATAAACTTTCCTGAAACAGTACTCCCTGCCAGAAAAGTGACATTGGCAGATCATCTTATAAATTAATTGCTCTGGAACAGTCTAGTCAGTTTATAACCCAAACAGGCAGGAACCGCATCCCTAATAAATTGGGATGTTTATTAGAGCCTCCGTCTGGCCGCTCAGGTGGACACAAAGAATGCCAGAGCTTCACTCAGATAAAAGCAGAAGCATTTTGTGTGACTGGCTCTTGACTACACATTAAAACATACCACATAGTAATCTGTCTCAATGCTGTTTGTGGCTGTTGTGTTTCCTGCTTGGTAACAGTTGCTAAACATCAAACAGTACATCAGCTAAGATCTACCATCCTGCCATTGATTTGTCTATGAACATCTAATTGGGCTTAACGACCATTGAAATCGTGTCTGCCTTAAATCTGCAGTCTGAGCATATAACCTAAACTGACAGTTCAGATCTTGCTGCATTTTTGGAGGTGCCACCTTTTCCGAAAGCTGCGGTATATCTGCCTTGCTAAAAGGATATAAAAGCATCCACTGCATTATTGAAATAAAGGGCAGTACGTCCCAGTGTCCTGGCCGATATTTATCCTCGGAATGTCATTGTTAAAACATCACACATTTCATTTGCCGAAAGTTGTCTGCTCCTTCTCATACGCCACAACAGAGATAATGAGGAGCAAGTGGGCAGATGGTGCTTTATATGCTACCCAAGTGGAATATGAGATGTTGTTCTTTCGATTTGTTTTTGGCCTTCCTATGCAAAGGTAAAGGCAATTTTAGTGGATTCAGTGAATACTAGAAAGTGATTTTTAAAAAAAACTAAAGAGTACTTAAAGTTAATTAAGTGAATTGAAATGAACTCAAATAATGAAAAAGTGTAAGCATAAATCACCTTAAAGCTACCTTTCTCAAAGTTCAAAGCCCTACAAAAGTAGTGCATGTGGCCCAGTCCATCATGACTAAAGCCCTCCCCTCCGTTGAGCACATCTGCACAGAGCACTGTCACAGGAAAGCAGCATCTATCATCAGGGACCCCATCACTCAGCAGGACGTGCTCTCTTCTTGCTGCTGCCATGAGGAAGAAGGTACCTGAGCTTCAAGACTCACGCTACCAGGTTTAGGAACAGTTATTACCCCTCAACCATCAGGCTCTTGAACCAGTGGGGATAACTGCATTCAATTCCACTTGCCCCATCAGTGACCTGGTCCCACTGACAATGGACTGTCCTTCAAGGACTCTTCATCTCGTATTCTCGATATTTATTGCTTATTCATTTTTTTTCTCCTTTGTACTTGCACAGTTTGTTCTCTTTTGCATGTTGGTTGTTTGTCCATCGTGTTCATTAAATCTGTTATGGTTCTTGGATTTATTGACTATGCTCTCAAGAAAATGAATCTCAGGTAGATTGCATATGGTAACATATATTATGATAATAAATTTACTTTGAACTTTGAATTTTGAAGTTCCTTCTCTCTCCTACTATTCCTTTGCTGTTTATGAACGCTTTCAACTACTAAAGTGTGATTCTGCTGCATTCTGAAGATATGTAACCTAGTCTACCCATGTAACGTTCTAGATTGTTGAAAGAGAGAATGTTTTAGACTCACCCGACAGGGACTGCCTGACATACTATGATCCACATTTGCATAAATTAGTAAGGCATCAGCTCAGTTTAGGTGGATGCTTCACCTGTCTGCAACACCTTTCATGTGAAAGTTAAAACTGATTAGGAGATGTGTCATTTAGGACTTTGGTGAAAGAGGTTTCCATTGAAGGAGCTGATCATTACGAAAGGTCACATGCTAGTGTTCCACTGGAGCTGATAGGGTTAACACAAAATCTCCCACCACTAGGTTTGGAAATAATGCAGAGTGGTTATACTTACAAGAGTAGAGACCATGAAGTAGGAGGAGATGGTTTAAAATAATTGCAAGATGTCATGAACAGGAACATATGTGGATAGGACAAATGCAGTGGAATTTATCTGCGGTATATGTTCTTTTAAGGAAAGGTAGACAATGGGCATGTTTTATATATAGCTCAAATAGCTAAGGATGAAGCAAACAGGAATCTCAAAGTTTGAAAACAAAGGAGACTGCATACACTGTAATCTGGAACAAAAATCAAAACATTGGAAGACCTCAGAGGGTCAGGCAGCATTTGTGGAGGTAATTGCTGTATGTCGAGGGTAAAAAGACCCCGATGGGAGTTGTATACAGACCCCCAAACAGTAGTGAGGATGTGGCCGACAAATTAAAAACGGGAAATAGAAAATGTATGCCAAAAGGGCAATGTTACAATAGTCACAGGGGCTTCAATATGCAGGTAGATTGGGTAAACAGATTGGTGCTGGATTACAGGAGGGGGAATTTCTAGAGTGCCTACGAGATGGCTTTTTAGAGTAGCTGGTAGTTGAGCCCAGTAGAGGATTAGCTATTCTGGATTGGGCATTGTGCAGTGAACCAGAATTGATTAGGGAGCTTAAGATAAAAGAACTCTTTGGGGAAAGTGATCATAATATGATTGAATTCATCCTGAAATTTGAGAAGGAGAAGCTAAAGTCAACATATCAGTATTACAGTGAAGCAAAGGGAATTACAGAGGAGTTGGCCAGAATCGATTGGAAAAGAACACTGGTAGGAACGACGGCAGAGCAGCAATGGCTAGAGTTTCTGGAAGCAATTCAGAAAGCACAGGATATATTTTTCCCAAAGAAGAAAAAATATTCTAAAAGCAAGATGACACAAGCATGGCTAACAAGACAAGTCAAAGCCAACATAAAAGACAAAAAGAGGGCATATAATAGAGCAAAAATTTGTGGGACGTTAGAGGATTGGAAAGCTTTCAAATACCGACAGAAGGCAACTAAAAAGTCATTAAGAAGGTAAAGATGGAATATAAAACTAAGCTAGCCGATAATATTAAAGAGGATACCAAAAGTTTCTTCAGATACATAAAGTGTAAAAGAGAGGCAAACGTGGATATCAGACAGCTGGAAAACGATGCTGGAGAGGTAGTAATGGGGACAAGGAAAAGGCAGACGAATTGAATAAGTATTTTGCATCTCCCTTCACTGTGGAAGACACTAGCAGAAATTCCAGGTGTCAGGGACATGGAGTGTATGGTTACCATAACTAAAGAGAAGGATCTTAGGAAACTGCAAGATCTAAAGGTAAATAAGTCACCTGGACCAGATAGTGTACACCCCAGAGTTCTGAAACAGGTGGCTAAAGAGATTGTGGACTAATTAGTAATGATCTTTCAAGAATCAGTCGATTCTGGAATGGTTCTGGAAGACTGGAAGATTGCAAATGTCACTCCATTCTTCAAGAAGGAAGACAGGCAAAAGAAAGGAAACTATAGGCCAGCCAGTCTGACCTCAGTGGTTGGGAAGATGAATCCTCACTGAATCTTATTGAATGTTGAAAGGCCTCGACAGAGTGGATGTGGAGAAGATGTTTCCTATGGTGGGAGAGTCTATGACCAGAGGGGCAGCTTCAGAATGGAGGGGCGTCCTTTTAGAACGCAGATGAAGAGGAATTTCTTTAGCCAGAGAGTGGTGAATCTGTGGAATTCTTTGCCACAGGCAGCGATAGAGACCAAGTGTTTATGTATATTTAAGGCAGAGGTTGATAAGATTCTTGATTGGTCAGGGCATGAAGGGATATGGGGAGAAGGCAGGAGATTGGGGCTGAGAGAGAAATTGGATCGGTCACGATGAAATGGCAGAGAAGACTTGATGGGCCAAATGGCCTAATTCTGTGCCTATATCTTATGGTCGACACAGTGAAGAGCTAGCAGTACGAGGGAGAGGTGGAATAGAGACCGGCAGGTTATAGAAGGAATCAAATGAGGACATGGATCATGAAGCGGGGGGGGGGGATGAACAAAGGAAGGAGAAACATGGGTGAGTGTGGTGGGAAAAAAGCAGGGGTGTGCATGACCTGAAATTGGAAAATTCAATGTTCATGCCATCGGCTTGTATGCTACCCAAGTGGAACATGAGATGTTGTTCTTCCCATTTGTGATGGTAAAAGTCAGTGTTAGTGGATTCAGTGAATACCAGAAAATGATAAAAAACTAAAAAATATTTAAAATTAATTAAGTGAATTTAAATGAACTCAAGTAATGAAAAAAGTGTAAGTGTAAGTCTCCTTAAAGTTACCTTTCTCCCTCCCAGTTGTTCCTCTGTATTGAAATGGATGGAGTCACTGAACCTGCTGCAGGTTTAAATGCACATGGGCCTTGGAGGCAGCTTCGCCACTGTTGATGCTGGGGAACTGAAAACCCAACGCTCCATCACAGGACTCCAATGTAGGAGTGGTGCTGGTCAGCCGTTGTCTGGATGTTGAAGACCCTCACATTTCAGTATGTTCATGTACACTCCCCCCACCCCCACCACATTTATACAGTTAAATATAACATGGAACAGCACAGCAAAGAAAGAGGCTCTTCAAACCACCACGTCTGCATCAACCATGAACGAATCCCACCCCGCTGCACATGATTTATAGCCCTAATTTCCCTGCTTCTTCATATGTCTGTTCTAAGTGCAACTTAAATGTTGCCATCATACTTGCTTCTACCACATCCTCTGTCAATGCATTCCAAGCACCTACGACTCTGTGTAAAAAAAAAGATGCCTCCACATCTCATTAAGACTCATCTGGACTCACCTTAAACCTATCCCCTCTAGTATTTGACATTTCCGGCTGGGAAAAGTACTTTGACCATGTACCCCCTCTATGCATCTCATAAGGTCACCACTCAGCCTCCAATGCTCCTGTGAAAACAAGCCAAATTTGGCCAAACTCTCCAGATTACTAATCCCCTCCAGTCCAGGCTATATTGTGGTGAGCCTCTTCTGTACCCCCCCAACATCCTAACCTATAGAGTGGAAACCAGAACTGCAAGCACTACTCAGAATGTGGCCTTACTAAGGACTTACACAGTTGCAACATGACCTACCAACCTTCATGCCCTAACTGATGAAAACAAGCATGCAGTATGCTTGCCACCTAATCCACTTCTGTTGCCACTGTCAGGGAACTATAGACTTGCATCCCAAGATCCTTCTGTCCATCAGTACTCAAAATTCTTGCGACTTACTGTATACAGTTCCTCCCCAAGAGACAAAGACACCAATTACGGATAACCTATATATTCACATGAGCATTCAGGATCTATGGGATGGATTTTCCGGCTAATGCAAGGCAGCAGCAACTTCTGCTGGGTAGGAAAAAGGCTTTCTCCCCATCCCACCCCATCCTCCCACCTAGTGGCAACAGTTGGCGCTGAGTCGAGCCACACAGAGCCGGGAGCATCGAACTATCTCATTTACCAGTTCACTGAGGGGGCGAACTTCCCACACTTTCTCACTCTCCTGTTATAGCTGTTTCTGTTCATTTCCGACTTGTGAAGAGTTTGGGTTACAGACAGTTCTCAGAAACAAAGCCTGTTGTAACTTGGGAACTGACTGTAGTTTCGTCTAGCATATAACCTGCCAAAATTCATCATCGCCCACTTGCCCAGAATAAACGCCATCTGCATTTTCTCTACCCACATTTCCAAATGATCTGGAAGGATTCTGCTGTATCCCTTCCCCACAAGCAAAATGCAAAATGTGCTGGTCAAAACACACCCTTGAATATTGTCTCGAGTTATGCTTACTCAACAAGAATGAAAACATATCAACGTTTGAAGTAGAGCAGAGGGGGAATACAAGCCAAGGAGAAAGTTTGACATTCAGAGATCTTGTGACTTTGGAAGGCGGTGCCTGTTTGGAGAATTTATGGAAGTAAATGTTCTGGAAAAGGAAATCTGAAATATATTTTTTTCCGATAAGCTGTGGAAACAGAATTGGGGGCCTCAGATCAAACCAGTGAAGACTGATTTTGGGATTGGTGCAACGAGAGTCAAGGCAAAATGTGGAATGAATTTCTTGTAAACCACTGAAGGTAAACCCTATGGAATCAATAAGGAAGCTAAGAACCTAGAACATAGGAATCACCAGAGTACAAAAGTGACTATGTTCACTTACAACTTTGCTGGTAGTCACGTCATTTAAATTAGATACAAGAACAATGAGAAGACGGTTTGTCATAAACACAAGAGATTCTGCAGATGCTAGAAATCAGGAGTAACACAGACACAATGCTGGAGGAACTCAGCAGGTAGGCAGCATCTATGGAGAGAAATAAAGAGTTGATGGTTTGGGCTGAGGCTCTTCATCAGGACTCAATGAAGGGTCTCAGCCCTAAACATCAACTATTTCTCTCCATAAATGCTGCCTGGACTGCTGAGTTCCTTCAGCATTTTGTGTGTGTTACTCTGGAAGCCACTTTGAAGAGTGGAATTTTAGGATCTCCCTGAAAGAATACAATACAGTAGCCTTATTTCAACAGGTACATTTAATGTCAGAGAAATGAATACAATGTACATCCTGAAATTCTTTTTCTTCACAAACATCCATGAAAACACAGGAGTGCCCCAAAGAATGAATGACAGTTAAATGTTAGAACCCCAAGGACCCCCCAACTCTCCCCTCCCACACATAAGCAGCAAAACAACGAGCCCCCCTCCCCCAACAGCAAAAAGCATCGTTCACCTAGTAATTCAACATACCATAGGCTCTCTGTCTCCCTAATAAGGGAAAAAGAAGTGTCCCTGTTTCACGGTGAGATGGGAAACATAACAAAACAACTCAGTGATTTATGGTTTAAAAAGTCTGTTGCTTCGCTTTTTCCGAGCTCTATGCCCAAAGAACTCGGGTCTCTGGGCACACAGCCAGCAGCCAGCTCACTGCTTTCAATCTTCCGTCTCCCACGACGCATCAGGCAGCAGCACCAGCCTTGAATCAGCCCGCCTCCAGAGCCACAAAAATCCGACACCCTAAAGGCGTGCTAGTCTTCCAGGCCATGTCCTTGGCATATCGAAAAGCCGCCGGTCGTGAGGTCCTGAGAGAAGATCCCATTTCTGCAAAGAACTGAAGGTCAGTGTGTCCAGATTAGGGTTTTCAAAAAGAACCCTGAAACGGAAAGGAAGAGATATCAAAGATAGAAATGGAGCTGTTTCCGAAGATGCAAGCAAAGGAGTTGCCGTTAGGTGCCTTCATCCTACGCTCCGCCCTTCCTTCCCACGAAGGATTCTGTAATGGACTGTAATATATCAGGATAAGTGTAGTTAGTATACTACACTGGCACACACTCTACAGTAATAGCTGCAATAATATTTTCCAATTATAAAAGGAAACTCAGAATCAATATTCGTTTTAATGAGATACGGTCTTTTACCCTGATATCCAATATCATAGCACCGTGGATGGCCATTAACCCAACATGCATGCCCTGGCTCTTTAAAATGGCTATTCCATTTCCACATTCCTGCTCTTCCTCAAGGCTCTACAAGTTATTTGCAGTGGAGGAAAGTAATTTTTATTGTATCTGTGTTGGTTGGTTGGCATCCATCTGTCTCGAAGGACAACAGGTGACGATCATCACCATAAGCCTGGGCAGAAGGTATGGAGATCCTCAGATGCCCAGTCATCAAGATCCCTATCTCAGCCTCACCAGTGTAGTCCAAAGGAAAGCTTATGAAGCAATACGTTTGTCACCAGCTTGGCAGCAGGAGCCGCTGGAAGGATGTTCAATGACGTCCAACTGCCTTAGGGGCTCCACTCCGGACTTGCTGTCTGGGTTTACTCCTGAGGCTGCCCACAAGGCAGTGGAGCTGTTAACCCTGAGATGAGGATCTGGTTCACGAGCACCGGGGCACGTCCACACGCTGGTGGGCCTGCGTGCCATGTGTGCAGAGACCAGACCTCTTCCCCATCCTCTGTAGTTCAGCCTGAGTCCAAAAGGAGTCCAGTTTCCCTGTGTCACCAACAACGAGGCACTGCGTGAGGCTTGCTGTTGGAGAGACTGTGTACGGGCAGGGAGAGACTTTCATATTCAACTCTCCTTTTTGCAAGACTGTTAGCCAGTGGTGGAGGCTGAAAGTGAGAGCAACAAGCACTAGCTGTACTACCCACTACACTACCACACTAGATGCATTGCAACAATCATTTTGACACCTGCATCTGTGTACCAGTCAGAATTTTAATATGTAGCAATTTCTCTTAGGTAGGCAAAAAAATCATTTCTTGTTTTTCCCCCAGTGTTTGTTTATTGTGTTTCCTTCTTTATACTTGCTGAGTTGGAACAGTAGGGATGCCAGGCAGGATAGTGGAATGCTCCTCTTGTGAGATGTTAGAAGGCAGGGAGACCTCCAGAATCCCTGATGACCTCGTCTGCAAGAAGTACATCCAGCTGCAGCTTCTAACACGAAGGGTGCTAAAGGATTTGGAGTTGGAACTAGATGAACTCTGGATCATTCGGGAGGCAAAGGGGATGATGAACAGGGCATATTGAGAGGTAGTTGCACCCAAGGTGAAGGACACAGGAAGCTGGGTGACAATTAGGAAGGAGAGAGGGGTTGAACACCAGTACAGAGTAGCACTGTGGCCATTCCCTCTGCAACACGTTGGATACTGTAGGGGCGGTATGTCCCAGCAGTGGAAAGTCACAGCAGCGAGGTCTCTGCCACTGAGTCTGGCTCTGTGACTCAGAAGGGAATGCGAGAGAAGAGGCGAGCTATGGTGATAGGGGATTCATTGGTTAGGGGAACAGAAAGGAGGTTCCGTGGACGAGAACGAGATTCCCAGATGGCATGCTGCCTCCGGGGTGCCAGCATCCAGAACCTCTCAGATCGAAAGCTCAGCATTCTTAAGTGGGAGTGTGAGTAGCCTTCATGTAGGCATCAATGACATAGGTACTGTAGGAAGAGGGACGAGGATCTGCAAAGGCAGTTCAGAATCAGAATTCCCCATCTGGTTTAATATCACCAGTATATGTCATGAAATTTGTTGCCTTTACTGTAGCAGTACTGTACAATGCAATAAATAATAATAGGAAAAAAAACCATTCAAGTGAATTCAATATATATAATACATGAATTAAATAGTGCAAAAATAGAAATTAAAAAGTAGTGAGATAGTGTTCATGGGTTTAATGCCCATTCAGAAATCAGGTGGCAGAGGCGAAGATGCTGTTCCTGAATCACTGAGTGTGTGCCTTCAGGCTTCTGTACCTCCTTCCTGGTGGTAGCAATGAGGACAAGGCATGACCTGGGTGATGGGGGTTCTTAATGAGGGATGTTCCCTTTAGAAAAATAGAAACATAGAAAATAGGTGCAGGAGTAGGCCATTCGGCCCTTCGAGCCTGCACCGCCATTCAGTATGATCATGGCTGATCATCCAACTCAGAACCCTGCATCAGCCTTCCCTCCATACCCCTTGATCCCTTTAGCCACAAGGGCCATATCTAACTCCCTCTTAAATATAGCCAATGAACTGGCCTCAACTGTTTCCTGTGGCAGAGAATTCCACAGATTCACCACTCTCTGTGTGAAGAAGTTTTTCCTAATCTCGGTCCTAAAAGGCTTCCCCTTTATCCTCAAGCTGTGACCCCTCGTTCTGGACTTTCCCAACATCGGGAACAATCTTCCTGCATCTAGCCTATCCAATCCCTTTAGGATTTTATACGTTTCAATCAGATCCCCCCTCAATCTTCTAAATTCCAATGAGTATAAGCCTAGTTCATCCAGTCTTTCATAATATGAAAGTCCCGCCATCCCAGGAATCAATCTGGTGAACCTTCTTTGTACTCCCTCTATGGCAAGGATGTCTTTCCTCAGATTAGGGGACCAAAACTGCACACAATACTCCAGCTGTGGTCTCACCAAGGCCTTGTACAACTGCAGTAGTACCTCCCTGCTCCTGTACTCGAATTCTCTCACTATAAATGCCAGCATACCATTCGCCTTTTTCACCGCCTGCTGTACCTGCATGCCCACTTTCAATGACTGGTGTATAATGACACCCAGGTCTCGTTGCACCTCCCCTTTTCCTAATCGGCCACCATTCAGATAATAATCTGTTTTCCTGTTTTTGCCATCAAAGTGGATAACTTCACATTTATCCACATTAAATTGCATCTGCCATGAATTTGCCCACTCACCTAACCTATCCAAGTCACCCTGCATCCTCCTAGCATCCTCCTCACAGCTAACACTGCCCCCCAGCTTCGTGTCATCCGCAAACTTGGAGATACTGCATTTAATTCCCTCATCCAAGTCATTAACATATATTGTAAACAACTGGGGTCCCAGCACTGAGCCTTGCGGTACCCCACTAGTCACTGCCTGCCATTCTGAAAAGGTCCCGTTTATTCCCACTCTTTGCTTCCTGTCTGCCAACCAATTCTCTATCCACATCAATACCTTAACCCCAATACCGTGTGCTTTAAGCTTGCACACTAATCTCCTGTGTGGGACCTTGTCAAAAGCCTTTTGAAAATCCAAATATGCCACATCCACTGGTTCTCCCCTATCCACTCTACCAGTTACATCCTCAAAAAATTCTATGAGATTCGTCAGACATGATTTTCCTTTCACAAATCCATGCTGACTTTGTCTGATGATTTCACCACTTTCCAAATGTGCTGTTATCACATCTTTGATAACTGACTCTAGCAGTTTCCCCACCACCGATGTTAGGCTAACCAGTCTATAATTCGCTGGTTTCTCTCTCCCTCCTTTTTTAAAAAGTGGGGTTACATTCGCCACCCTCCAATCCTCAGGAACTAGTCCAGAATCTAAAGAGCTTTGAAAAATTATCACTAATGCATACACTATTTCTTGGACTACTTCCTTAAGCACTCTGGGATGCAGACCACCTGGCCCTGGGGATTTATCTGCCTTTAATCCCTTCAATTTACCTAACACCACTTCCCTACTAACATGTATTTCCCTCAGTTCCTCCATCTCACTGGACCCTCTGTCCCCTACTATTTCCGGAAGATTATTTATGTCCTCCTTAGTGAAGACAGAACCAAAGTAATTATTCAATTGGTCTGCCATGTCCTTGCTCCCCATAATCAATTCACCTGTTTCTGTCTGTAGGGGACCTACATTTGTCTTAACCAATCTTTTTCTTTTCACATATCTATCAAAGCTTTTACAGTCAGTTTTTATGTTTCCTGCCAGTTTTCTCTCATAATCTTTTTTCCCCTTCCTAATTAAGCCCTTTGTCCTCCTCTGCTGAACTCTGAATTTCTCCCAGTCCTCAGGTGAGCCACTTTTTCTGGCTAATTTGTATGCTTCTTCTTTGGAATTGATACTATCCCTAATTTCCCTTTTCAGCCACGGGTGCACTACCTTCCTTGATTTATTCTTTTGCCAAACTGGGATGAACAATTGTTGTAGTTCATCCATGCGATCTTTAAATGCTTGCCATTGTATATCCACCGTCAACCCTTTAAGTGTCATTTGCCAGTCTATCTTAGCTAATTCAAGTCTCATACCTTCAAAGTTACCCTTCTTTAAGTTCAGAACCTTTGTTTCTGAATTAACTATGTCACTCTCCATCTTAATGAAGAATTCCACCATATTATGGTCACTCTTACCCAAGGGGCCTCTCACGACAAGATTACTAATTAACCCTTCCTCATTGCTCAAAACCCAGTCCAGAATAGCCTGCTCTCTATTTGGTTCCTCGACATGTTGGTTCAAAAAACCATCCCGCATACATTCCAAGAAATCCTCTTCCTCAGCACCCTTAGCAATTTGGTTCACCCAACCTACATGTAGATTGAAGTCACCCATTATAACTGCTGTTCCTTTATTGCACACATTTCTAATTTCCTGTTTAATGCCATTCTCAACCTCACTACTACTGTTAGGTGGCCTGTACACAACTCCCACCAGCGTTTTCTGCCCCTTAGTGTTATGCAGCTCTACCCATATCGATTCCACATCCTCCCGGCTAATGTCCTTCCTTTCTATTGCGTTAATCTCCTCTTTAACCAGCAACGCCACCCCACCTCCTTTTCTTTCATGTCTATCCCTCCTGAATATTGAATATCCCTGAATGTTGAGCTCCCATCCTTGGTCACCCTGGAGTCATGTCTCTGTGATCCCAACTATATCATATTCATTAATAACAATCTGCACTTTTAATTCATCCACCTTGTTACGAATGCTCCTTGCATTGACACACAAAGCCTTCA
This sequence comes from Mobula birostris, assembly GCF_030028105.1. NCBI lineage: Eukaryota > Metazoa > Chordata > Chondrichthyes > Myliobatiformes > Myliobatidae > Mobula > Mobula birostris. The sequence continues at coordinate 83,236,358 of NC_092375.1, forward strand.
GGCGCGCTTTTACAACTCTCTTAGCCCTTATACAATTATGTTGAAAAGTGGCCCTTTTTGATTTTTGCCCTGGATTTGCCGGCCTGCCACTTTTACTTTTCACCTTACTACTTTTTGCTTCTACCCTCACTTTACACCCCTCCGTCTCTCTGCACTGGTTCCCATCCCCCTGTTGTGAACTAACCTCCTCTCGCCTAGCCTCTTTAATTTGATTCCCACCCCCCAACCATTCTAGTTTAAAGTCACCTCAGTAGCCCTCGCTAATCTCCCTGCCAGGATATTGGTCCCCCTAGGATTCAAGTGTAACCCGTCCTTTTTGTGCAGGTCACACCTGCGCCAAAAGAGGTCCCAATGATCCAAAAACTTGAATCCCTGCCCCCTGCTCCAATCCTTCAGCCACGCATTTATCCTCCACCTCATTGCATTCCTACTCTCACTGTCGCGTGGCACAGGCAGTAATCCCGAAATTACTACCTTTGTGGTCCTTTTTCTCAACTCCCTTCCTAGCTCCCTATATTCTCCTTTCAGGACCTCTTCCTTTTTCCTACCTATGTCATTGGTACCTATATGTACCACGACCTCTGGCTCCTCACCCTCCCACTTCAGGATATCTTAGACACGATCAGAAGTATCCCGGACCCTAGCACCAGGGAGGCAAACTACCATCCGGGTCTCTGGACTGCGTCCACAGAATCACCTATCTGACCCCCTTACTATCGAGCCCCCTATTACAACTGCCCTCCTCTTCCTTTCCCTACCCTTCTGAGCTACAGGGCCGGACTCTGTGCCGGAGGCACGGCCACTGTCGCTTCCCCCAGGTAAGCTGTCCCCCCTCAACAGTACTCAGACAGGAGTACCTATTGTCAAGGGGCACAGCCACCGGGGTACTCTCTATTACCTGACTCTTCCCCTTCCCCCTCCTAACCGTGACCCACTGGTCTGCCTCCCGTGGCCCCAGTGTGACCACCTGCCTGTAACTCCTCTCTATCAACTCCTCACTCTCCCTGACCAGACGAAGGTCATCGTGCTGCAGCTCCAGTTCCCTAACGTGGTCCCTTAGGAGCTGCATCTCGGCGCACCTGGCGCAGATGTGGACGTCCGGGAGGCTTGGAGACTCCAGGGCCTCCCACATCCGGCACCGAGAACAACAAACTGCCCTCACACTCATACTGCCCCTCTCCTCAAATAACAACAAAAAATGAATACCAAACCTTCCTCGCCTTGCCCGTTTCCGCTTAAGCCTGTTGAGCCGAAGCCCTTAAGCCTTCACTCTGCTCCCGGCTCACTCCACCACCCACAAACTACGCTGCCCGCTGTATGAGGCTCTGTTGCTTTTAAATCTTCCGCGCTTCACTGCCCGACGTCACACGCCTGCGCAGTCCCGCCTCTCTGAACGCCGATGGGGAAAGAAACCAAAAAATTCAAAAATATCTTCCTCCGCACTCCCACTCCGACTCTCAGACTTCCTTCTTCGAATCAAACCCAAAGCAGGATTTCTGCCCTTTTAAATCTTCCATGCTTCACTGCCCGACATCACACGCCTGCGCAGTCCCACCTCTCTGAACGCCGATGGTGAAAAAAGACCCGAAAAATTCAAAAATGTCTTCCTCCGCACTCCCGCTCCGACTCTCTGAGGCATCGCTCCATGAAGCTGTCTTGGATACTATGGAGGCCAGTGCCCATGATGGAGCTGACTAATTTTACAGCTCTCTGCAGCTTACTTTGATCCTGTGCAGTAGACAGTGATGCAGTCAGTTAGAATGCTCTCCATGGTACATCTGTAGAAACTTGCCAGTGCCTTTGGTGACACACCAAATCTCCTCAAACTCCTAATGATCTTATGGCTGCACCGATATGTTGGGTCCAGGAAAGATCCTCCGAGATATTGACAACCGAATTCAAAACTGCTCACCCTTTCCACTTCTGATCCCTCTATGAGGACTGGTGTGTGTTCCCTCGTCTTACCCTTTCTGAAGCCCACAATCAGCTCTTTGGTCTTCTGTCTGTTGAGTTCAAGGTTGTTGCTGTGACACCACTCAACCAGCTGATATATCTCGCTCCTGTCCACCCTCTCGACACCATCTGAAATTCTGCCAACAATGGTTGTATCATCAGCAAATTTATAGATGGCACTCGAGCTGTGCCTAGCCACGCAGTCATGGGTGTGGAGAGGGCAGAGCAGTGAGCTAAATACACATCCCTAAGGTGTGTCAGTGTTGATTGTCAGCGAGGTGGAGATGGCATTACCAAACCATACATATTGTGGTCTTCCAGTTAGGAAGTTGAGGATCCAGTTGCAGAGGGAGGTACAGAGGCCCTGGTTTTGGAGCCTTTCACCAGGTCAGCAGGAATGATGGTGTTAAATGCTGAGCTGTAGTCAATAACCAGCATCCTGACATAGGTATTTGTATTATGCAGGTAATCCAAGGGCACAGGAAAAGCCAATGAGATCGCATCCACTGTAGACCTATAGTGGCGCTAGTGGTACTAAGTTAAAGGATAGGACCTCAAAGGTTGTGATCTCAGGATTGCTACCCATGCAAATGCTAGTACAGATTATATAGTTTAACGCTTGGCTAAGAATTTGGTGTGGGAGGGGAGCAGTCAGATTTTTGGATCGTTGAACTCCCTTCCAGGGAAGGAGGGACCTGTACAGAAACGATGGTTGCAACAGAACTGGGAGGGGACTAATATTCTAGCAGGAAGGTTTGCTAGTGCTGTGGGAGGTGAGGGGAGAAACTAGAGTTGCAGGGGAATGGGAACCAGAGTGCCAAAACAGATAGTGGAGAGGTTGTGGAGACAGGGTAGCCTCTAACTTGGTGGCATGAACATAGATATCTCAAACTTCCAGGAATGCCCCACAACCACCCCCTCCCCACCTTCTCCATTTCCCATTGCCTTTTCCTTCTCTCACCCCATCTCACCAATCAACTTCCCAGCTCTTTACTTTATCTCTCCTCCTCCAGGTTTCACCTATCACCTGGTGGTTCTCTCTCCCCTCCCCCTACCTTTTAAATCTACTCCTCAGCATTTTTTCTCCAGTCCTGCCTAAGGGTTTTGGCCCAAAACATCAACTGTACTCTTTTCCATAGATACTGCCTGGCCTACTGAGTTTCTCCAGCAATTTGTGTGTGTTGCTCGGATTTCCAGCATCTGCAGATTTTCTCTTGTTTGATCGATGTTGTTAAGACTCAGACAAAATCAGGAATCAAAAGGTTGACAAACACAAGGGAGTAAGATGGTGGGGACAGCGATGGAAAAGTACAAGGTGGTAGGTCACTGGCAGGGAGGTAGGGGTGAAGTAAAGAGCTGGGAAGTTGATAGGTGAAAAAGATAAAGGACTGGAGAAGGGGGAATCCGATAGAAGAGGATAGAAGAGCATGGAAGAAACAAAGGGGAAGGAGCATCACAGAGAGGTGAGGGGCAGGTAAGGAGATAAGGTGAGGGAGCAAAACGAGAATGGGGATTGGTGAAGGGGAGGGGGTAATTACCAGAAGTTCGAGAAATCGATGTTCATGCCATCAGGTTGGAGGCTATGCAGACAGAATATAAGGTGTTGCTCCTCCAATATGAGTGTGGCCTCACCACAGCAATAGGGGAGGCCATAGACTGACATGTCGGAATGGAAATGGGAAGTAGAATTGAAATAGCTGGCTACCGGGAGATCCCGTTTTTTTCCGGCGGATGGAGCGTAAGTGCTCAGTGAAGCAGTGTCCCAATCTATGTCAGGTCTCACTGATATACAGGAGGCCACACTGGGAGTCCTAGATACAGCAGATGACCCCAACAGACTCAAAAGTGAAGTGTCGCCTCACATGGAAAGACTGTTTGTGGCCCTGAATGACAGTGAGGGAGGAGGTAGAGGAGAAAGTGTGGTACTTGTCCACTTGCAAGGATAACAACCAGGGGGGACATCAGTGGGAACAGACAAATGAAGAAGGGAATCATGTAGGGAGTGATCCTTAATCAGTGCGTAAAAGTCCTAACAAAAAAGTGTACAATACTTGATCTGATATCAGGGAATGTGGCAGGACAGGTGACAAATGTTTGTGTAGGGCAACAGTATGCATCTAGTGATCATAATGCCATTAGTTTCAAAGTAAATTTGGAAAAATATACTGTAGGTCTGATTCATAGAACGAGATTCTAAATTGGAAAAAGGCAAATTTTGATGGTATCAGAAAGGATCTGCCAAGTGTGGACTGGGACAGGCTGTTTTCTGGCAAAGGTGTACTTGGTAAGTGGGAAGCCGTCAAAAGTGAAATTTTGAGAGTACAAAGCTTGTATGTGCCTGTCAGAATAAAAGGTAAAGATAAAAAGTTCAGAGAACCAAAGTTCAAAATACAACCATAAGATTCATTTCCCCATGGGTATTTTCAGCAAATCTATAGAATGGTAACTATCACAGGATCAATGAAAGATCAAGCAGAAAACAACAATCTCTGCAAATGCAAATATAAATAAATAGCAATAAATAACGAGAACATGAAATAACAAGATGAAGAGTCCTTAAAGTGAGATCTTTGATTGTGGGAAAATCTCAATAGATGGGCAAGTGAGTGTAATTATCCCCTTTTATTCAAGAGCATCATGGATAAGAGATAGAAACTGTTCCTGAACCTGCTGGTGCGAGTCCTGAGGCTCTTGTACCTCCTACCTGATGGCAGCAGTGAGAAATGAGCATGGCCTGGGTGGTGGGCATCTCTGATGATGGATGCTGCTTTCCTATGACATCATTTCATGTAGGTGTGCTCAATGGTTGGGAGGGATTTCCCTGTGAGGTACTAGGCCAAATCTATTCCATATTGTAGGATTTTCCATTCAAAGGCATTAGTGTTTCCATACCAGTCAATTCTCTCTCCACTACACATCTATAGAGGTTTGTCAGAGTTTTTGATGACATGCCAAACCTCCGCAGACTCCTAAGGAAGTACAGGCACTGGGTCCAGGACAGGTCCTCTGAAATAGAAACACCCAGGAACTTAAATTTGCTAACTCACTCTACCTCTGATCCTCCAATGAGGACTGGCTCATGGACCTCTGGTTTCCCTCTCCTGAAGTCTACAATCAGTTCCTCGGTCTTACTGACATTGAGTAAGATGTTGTTATTATGACACCACTCAGCCAAATTTTCAATCTCTTCCCGTATGTTGATTCATTATGCTGATGTATCACCATCTTTGATATGGCCCACAACAGTGGTGTCATCAGTAAACTAGAATATGGTGTTGGAGCTGTGCTTGGCCACACAGTCATCGGTGTAAAGCAAGTAAAGCAGGGGGCTAAGCACACAGCCCTGTGGTGCACCTGTCCTAATGGAGATCCAGGAGATGTTTTTGCCAATCCAAACTGACTGACAAATGAGGAAATCCAGGTTCCAATTGCACAAGGAGGTATTGAAACCCAGGTCTTGGAAGCTACTGATTACTTTTGCGGGGATGATGGTATTAAATACTGAGCTCTAATCGATAACGAGCATCCTGATGCATGCATCTTTGCTATCCACATGTTCCAGGCTTGTGTGAAGAACCAATGACATGGTATCTGCTGTGGACCTGATGCTCCTGAAGGCAAATTGGAGCGGATCCAAGTCACCTCTCAGGCAGGAGCTGATATGTGTCACCACCAGCCTTTCAAAACATTTCATCACTGTGGATTAGATTAGATTATGAGAACACTCAGTCCTCTTTTATTGTCATTTAGAAATGCATACATGCATTAAGAAATGATACAATGTCCTCCACAGTGATATCACAGAAAACAAGATAAACCAAAGACACTGACAGAAAACATCATTATAACATATAGTTACAGCAGTGCAAAACAATACCATAATTTGATAAAGAACAGACCATGGGCACGGTAAAAAAAAAGTCTCAAGTCCCGATCAACTCCCGAGTCCCCGATAGCAGGTGGCAAAAGGGAGAAACTCCCTGCCATAAACCTCCAAGGCACCGACAACTGCCAATGCCTTGGAAGCAGCCGACCATAGCCAACACCGAGTCCGTCCATCCGAAAAATTCGCCCCTCCGACCAGCCCCTCCGATACAACCTCCCGAGCGCCATCCTCTGCTGAGCGCCTTCGACCTAGCCCTGGCTGCCGAAACAAGCAAAGCCAAGGATTCGGGGCCTTCTGCTCCGGAGTTTCCGGTTACCACATAGTAGCAGCGGCATTTCAGAAGTTTCTCCAGATGTTCCTCCTCTGTCTCCATCAAATCAGTATTGTGCACGGTACCCTACTTGACAGATGCAAGTGCAATTGGGCAATAGTCATTGAGGCAGGTCGTCACTCTGTTCTTGGGTACCGGTGTAATTGAAGCCTGCTTGAAGCGGTTGGGTACCACTCTGCCGAAGCAAGAAGTTAAAGATCTCAGTGAATGCACCAGCCAGTTGGTTAACACAGATTTTCAGTATTCGGCCAAGTACCCCATCCGGTCTGGATGCTTTCTCTGGACTCACCCTCCTGAATGTAGCCCACGTGTCAGTTTCAGATACTGAGATTAAAGGATCACAAAGTGACGTGGGGGTTCACAATGGTTCCTCTATGTTCGGATGGTCAAAGCAAGCATAGAAGGCATTGAGCTCACCTGGAAGCGAAGCCTTGCTGCCCCCATGCCACCTGATTCAACTTTGTAGGAGGTTATGGCATTCAAACCCTGCCACAGCTGTTAAGCATCCCTCATTGAAACTAGTTTGGTCCTAAATCTCCACTTCGCCCAGAAATCATACCTACACCTCTGGTTGCATCGTTGGTCTCCAGAATTGAATGCCTCTGATCTGGCCCTCAGCACCAGATCAGAACCTTGGTTTTCAAGAGATATTGAGGCCCTGGTTAAGATAAAAAGGAGGTGCATAGCAGGCAAAGACAGGTAGGTACAAATGAGGTACTTATGGAGTATAAGAAATGCAAGAGAACACTTAAGAAAGAAATCAAAAGGGCTAAACAAAGACATGAAGTTCCTAGTAGACAAGGTGAAGGAGAATCCTAAGGGATTCTACAAAGATGTTAAGAGCAAAAGGATTGTAAGGAATAAAATTGGTCCTCTAGAAAATCAGAATTGTAATATATGCTTGGAGCCAAAAGAGGTGGAGGAGATCTTAAATGATTTTTTTACATCTGTATTTAGTCAGGGGATGAACACTGAGTCAAAAGTGAGGCAAAGCAGCCTTGAATTCATGGACCCCTTACAGATTGAAGAGGAGGAGGTGTTTGCTGCCATGAGGCACATTGGTGAATAAATTACCAGAGCCTGACAAAGTGTTTCCTTGGACTGTGTGGGAGGCAATTGCAGAAATTGTCAGGGCCCTAGCACAGATATTCAAATCATTCTTAGCGACAGATGAGGTACTGGAACATTGGAGGACAGATAATGTTGCTCTACTGATAAAGAAAGGCTCTAAAAGTAAACCAGGAAATTATAAACCAGTGAACTTGAAATCAGTGGTGAGAAAGTTATTGGAAGGTATTCTAAGGGACCAGATACAAGTATTTGGATAGACATGGATTGATAAGGGATAGTCAGCATGGCTTTGTGCATGGTAGGGCATGTCTAACCAATCTTAGAGTTTTTTCCCAAGTTACCAGGCAAGCTGATGAAGACAAGGCAGTGGATGTTGTCTACATGGACTTGAGCAAGGCATTTGACAAGGTCCCGCACGGGAGGTTGGTCAAGAAGGTTCAGTCGCTCGGCATTCAGGATGAGATAGTAAATTGGATTAGACATAGTTTTTGTGGGAGAAGCCAGAGAGTGGTAGTAGATGGTTGTCTCTCTGACTGGCAGCTTGTGACTAATGGAGTGTCACAGGGATCTGCGCTAGGTCCATTGTTATTTGTCATCTATGTCAATGATCTGGATGATAATGTGGTTAACTGGATAAGCAAATGTGCAGATGACACCAAGAATGAGGCTGTAGTGGACAGCGAGGATGACTATCAAAGCTTGCAGTAGGATCTGTATCAGCTAGGAAAATGGGCTGAAAAGTGGCAAATGGAATTTAATGCAGACAAATGTGAGGTGTTGCACTTCAGGAGGACTACCCAGGTTAAGTCTTACATGGTGAACGGTAGGGCACTGAGAAGTGTGGTAGAACAGAGATCTGGGAATACAGATCCATAATTCCTTGAAAGTGGCATCATTAAGTAGATAGGGTCATAAAGAAAGCTTTTGGCACATTGGCCTTCATAAATTAAAATACTGAGTACAGGAGATGGATGTTATGTTGAAGTTGTAGATGTTGGTGAGGCCTAATTTGGAGTATTATGTGCAGTTTTGGTCACCTACCCACATGAAAGAAATAAAGTTGAAAGAATACAGAGAAAATTTACAAGTTGTTGCTGGGACTGGAGAACCTGAGTTATCAGGAAAGATTGTACAGGTTAGGACTTTATCCCTTGGGATGTAGAAAACTAAGAGGAGATTTGATAGAGGTATACAAAATTATGAGGGGTATAAAAAGAGTAAATGCAAGCAGACTTTTTCCTCTAAGGTTTGATGGAACTACAACTAGAGCTTATGGATTAAGGGTGAAAGGTGAAAAGTTTAAGAGGAACGTGAGAGTGTAAAATGAACTGCCAGCACAAGACCTACATGTGATCTTCATTTTAACATTTAAGAGAAGTTTCGATAGGTACATGAATGGAAGAGGTATGGAGGGCTATGGTTCCGGTGCAAGCTGATGGGAGTGGGCAGATTAAATGGTTCGGCACATATTAGATGGCTGAAGGGCCTGTGTCTGTGCTGTACTTTTCCACAATTCTATGACTCCTGGCAAACCTAATTTATTTCTGACATTTTCATTGCTATATGGATGAAATGCTACTGGAAGTATTTTGATCTTCGTTATGTTTATAACGATTTATTCAACCTTCTGGAAAGGAAGTATGTACTCAAATATAATTGTTTACAATTGCCAGTTCTGCAGAGTCTGCCAGTGAGTATCCTCTTAATGACATTGAACAAATTAAACTAATGAAGAACATCACTTGCAGGAACAGTTTAGACTGTCCTTTGTCCTGTGATTATGGAAGCGTGTACCAATCAAGAGAAGGACTGAAGGCAGCAGGGAACAATTACTTAAGGACCCAGCAACACCCCTTTGATTTCAATGGACATTGTACTGCTGGACAAAGATGCAAAGGGGAAAGTAAAATACTTAAATAATTTTATTTTAGTTTAATGATTTTAATTATTTGTAATTTTAGGGTCTCAGTTACTTTAATCTTTTCTTTCTTTTTAAAAATGTCCTTCATTTTTTAATACCTCTATAATTCAGAGATATTCAACACAATTAGACAAAGAGTCATACAGCATGAAACACAATTAGTTACAGAGTCATACAGTATTGAACACAATGAGTCACAGACATACAGCATGGAACACAATTTGTCAGAGTCAGAGCATAGAACACAATTAGTCACACATTCATACAGCATGGAACATGATTACTCGCAGTCATACAGCATGGAGCACAATTAGTCATAGATTCATATGGTATAAAACACAAATATTCAGACTCACAGCATGGAACATAATTAGAGTCATACAGTACACAACATAATTAGTCACAGAGTCATAGAGCATAGAACACAATTAGTCACAGAGTCATACAGCATGGAACACAATTAGTCACAGAGTCATACAGCATGGAACACAATTAGTCATAGATTCATACAGCATGGAACACAATTAGTCATCGAGTCATACAGCATGGAACACAATTAGTCATAGATTCATACAGCATGGAACACAATTAGTCATCGAGTCATACAGCATGGAACACAATTAGTCATAGATTCATACAGCATGGAACACAATTAGTCACAGAGTCACAGAGCATAGAACACAGTTAGTCATAGATTGATACAGCATGGAACACAATTAGTCACAGAGTCATACAGTAGAATCAGAATCAGGCTTATTATCACTGGCATGTGATGTGTAATTTGTTGACTTAGCAGCAGCAGGTCAGTGCAATACATAATATAGAAGTAAAAAAGACAAAATAAAAGAATAATTTTTTGTAGGCATCCGTTAGTCTCGTGAGGCCATGGATTTGCGCCTTGGAAGGTTTCCAGAGCGCAGGCCTGGGCAATGTTGTATGGAATACCGGCAGTTGCCCATGCTGCAAGTCTCCCTTCTCCACGCCACTGATGTTGTCCAAGGGAAGGGCATTAGGACCCATACAGCTTGGCACCGGTGTCATCGCAGAGCAATGTGTGGTTAAGTGCCTTGCTCAAGGACACAACAAGCTGCCTCAGCCAAGGCTCAAACTAGCAACCTTCAGATCACTAGACAAATGCCTTAATCACTTGGCCACGCGCCGACACAAAAGAAGAATAATAATAAATAATTAAATCAATTACAGTATACGTATATTGAATAGATTAAAAATTGTGCAAAAAAAACAGAAATATTATATATTAAAAAGTGAGGTAATGTCCAAAGATTCAATATTCATCTAGGAATCAGATGGCAGAGGGGAAGCAGCTGTTCATGAATCGCTGACAGTGTGCCTTCAGGCTTCTGTACTTCATACTCAAAGGCAATGGTGAGAAAACAGCATGCCCTGGGTACTGGAGGTCCTTAATAATAGACACTGCCTTTTTGAGACACCACTCCTTGAAGATGTCCTAGGTACTTTGTAGGCTAGTACCCAAGATGGAGGAGACTAAATTTACAACCCCCTGCAGCTCCTTTCGGTTCTGTGCAGTAGCCCCTCCATACCAGAGAGTGATGCAGCCTGTCAGAATGCTCTCCATGGTACATCTACAGAAGTTTTTGAGTGTATTTGTTGACATACCAAATATCTTCAAACTCCTGACAAATTATAGTCATTGTCTTGCCTTCCTTATCATACACCATGGAACATAATTAATTGTAGAATCATACAGCATGGAACACAATTAGTCACGGATTCACACAGTTTGGAACACAATTGATAATAGATTCATATAGCACAGAACACAACTAGTCAGAATCATACAGAATGCCACGCATTTAGTCAGAGAGTCATATTGCATGGAACACAATTAGTCAGAGAGTCATACAGATTGGAACACAATTAGTCACAGTCACACAGACTGGAACACAATTATTCAGAGTTCTACAGCATGGAACACAATTATTGAGAGTCATACAACATGGAACAGAATTAGTCACAGAGTCATACAACATGGAACACAGTAATTGAGTGTCATAGAGCATGGAACACAATTAGTCAGAGTCATGCAGCATGGAACACAATTAGTCACAGATATACAGCATGGAACAGAGTTATTGAGAGTCTTACAGCATGGAACACAATTAGTCACAGTTATACAGACTGGAACACAATTAGTCACAGTCACACAGACTGGAACACAATTATTCAGAATTATACAATAAGGAACAATTAGTCATAGTCATACAGTCATGCAGCTTGGAACACATTTAGTCAGAGTCATACAACATAGAACACAGTACGTTGGTCATACAGTATTGGCCACAATTAGTCATAGAGTTATGCAGCATGGAATTCAATTAATCAGAGTCAAACTGCATGGACAATTATTCAGAGTCATACATTATGGAAAACAAATAGTGATAGAATCATATAGTATGGAACATAATTAGTCTGAGTCATACAGTATAGAATACAATTAGTCATACTGCATGGAACAAAATTAATCATTCATTCAGCATGGAACACAATTAATTATGGAGTCATCCAGCATGGCACACAATTAGAGTCTCGCATGGAACACAATTATTCAGAGTCATACAGTATGGAACACAATTAGTCACAGAGTCATACAGCATGGAAGACAATTAGAGTCATACAGCATGGAACACAATTATTCAGAGCATACAGCATGGAACACAATTAGTCACAGAGTCATACAGCATGGAAGACAATTAGAGTCATACAGCATGGAACACAATTATTCAGAGTCATACAGTATGGAACACAATTAGTCACAGAGTCATACAGCATGGAAGACAATTAGAGTCATACAGCATGGAACACAATTATTCAGAGCATACAGCATGGAACACAATTAGTCACAGAGTCATACAGCATGGAAGACAATTAGAGTCATACAGCATGGAACACAATTATTCAGAGTCATACAGTATGGAACACAATTAGTCACAGAGTCATACAGCATGGAAGACAATTAGAGTCATACAGCATGGAACACAATTATTCAGAGCATACAGCATGGAACACAATTATTCAGTCATACAGTATGGAACACAATTAGAGTCATACAGTATGGAACACAATTAGAGTCATACAGTATGGAACACAATTATTCAGAGTCATACAGCATGGAACACAATTATTCAGAGTCATACAGCACGGAACACAGTTAGTTTTGGTATTAGTGGCTGGTCAATCAATTCGCAGAGAGAGAACTTCACACAGGTCAGGAGATGAGTTTAAAAAGGAGTGTTTTGCGGGGCTCATTGTATTTGCAGCAGACCTATCAATTCGCAATTCATTAGCAGGAGCAAATAACAGTATAGCAGGGTCAAAGCAGAGCAGCCATTTTGTGGGTGGACCAGTGTAGGAGTGGGAACTAGAGGCTTTGGCTCATGAGGCTTCAGCAGTGAGGGACAGGTAAGTAGCAGGTAAGGCTTTTGTAGAGGTTGAAGGAAAAGTCACAAAATTACAGCTAATTAAATAAAGTAAGGATGATGCAGGAACAGGTGATGTACTGTAGTTGTATGATGGAGCTGGTGGATCCATTGTGGTTCCTGATGAAGGCATCTGCAGCAAGTACTGGCTGCTTGAGGAACACAGACTCAAAGTAGATGACCTGGAATCTGAGCATCAAGCACTGTGGGACATCAGGAAAGGGGAAGAGTTACCAGGATTTTCTGTTTCAGGGCGTAGTGTTACGTACCCCATAACTGGGTTGCCAAACCAGCAGAAATGGACCACTTAGTTGGAGTCTGGATTACTGGAACTAAGAAAGTTTTATTAAAGAAATAAGCAACACAGTACTCCAATCGTAAGGATATAAATGCAACAGGTTAGCAATGATAAAACACACATGTACACAGAACTAGGATAAATGGGAATCAATCAAGCTCTATCGCAGTCTAGGGGTAAAATGATCAGTCTCAAGTGTCTCAGAGTTCAGTTCAGCTGAGTACAGTTCGCAGCAATTGCTGTTCTGCCGTTGGAGTGAGAGAGAGAGTGAATATGCAAATTGGATTCAGACAGACCTCTGATGTTCCTCGCAGTTAGCTTTTGGGTGAGCCCTTTTAATGTCTTTGGAGGTCACCGACTGTGACCCCTCCGTTCCGGATACGATCGTTCTTCCACGGTGAATCCAGTACCCAGGCAAGGGTGGACACACACACCAGGTTCCCGCCGATCATACCTCTTCACCCTGTGCATCTATGGTTGGTCCCGCGACCAGACCTCCAAACTCCCACCAACTTGTGGGGGCACACCGCACTTCCAGGGTCTCGTTATCTTGTGATCTCGTAGTGTCTGTCTTGCCTTAGCCAACCTGTTCCTTTTATCCCCCTGCTGGGGTATCGCCTGTCCATCAAACTTCAAACAGTTCAGGTTCAAAGCAACCGGTCTGTCAATACTTGGAACTGTGTCTCTTTTCGTTAATCTCTCTCATCTCTCATTAACATTTTGAACGCTTCTCCCTATGTCTCTCTTATCTCTCCCATCAGCATCAATCTTCTGATAACTTGGTTTTTCATCACACCCCTATCCTTCAAAGGATTTTTACCGGGGTAAAAATTATAGACATGAATACATTATTAGATACACACTAATATACAGGGTCATCAGCTATTCGGCTAAAACAGAGAACTTTAAGTTGTCAACACCTTGACAGACAGTCAGCAATCACATTTTCCGTTCCTTTTATATGTTTTATTTTTATATCAAATTCCTGCAGCACCAGGCTCCAACTTAGCAATCTTTTGTTTTTATCTTTCATAGTGGCCAAAAACACTGATGGGTTGTGATCAGTGTAAATTCTCAGTGGTTTCCGTGCCAGACAAAGATAACAAGGGTCGTCCCACACAAATTTAGCATTCTTTGGCAAGAGCTTAGTAAGAGGGAGGGTAATATCCGCCAAGTTATTTGCAAAACTTCCGATAGTACCCCACCATCTCCAAGAACCTTCTCAGGGTTCTGTTGTCTGTCGGGGTGGGGACTTCAGAGATAGCCTGCACATTAGCCTGCATCGGTGCCAGCTGCCCCGTCTTTCCACAAATCCCAGATAAGTGATTTTTCTGTGGCCGAATTCACTTCTTGCGAGGTTCACTCTCAGGCTGGCTTCAAACAGCTTTTTAAACAGCTCCTCCTACGTGTCACTCCAGACCACTACATCGCCAATATACGCTTCTGTGTTCTTTAGCCCTTTTGTCACTGAATTAATCATCCTATAGGGGTGTTGCTCACTAGGCTGACCTGATGTGACAACAACACCATGTCCTGGCTCTTTGCATCGCCTCAGGACATCCGGACATACGTGTACGTGCCAGTTAATTAGCTTTATCAACGGCTCGCCCTGTTCGGGGATTAAGTGAGAGAACTCATCAGCAAAGTTGGCCAAAACAATAGAGTTCTCCCATCTGGTCGGCACCACACTTATCTTTTCAAAATGGGTCTTCCCCTTATCAGGTGGCATCCTAGCCTCATTAATTTTCGTGATAACACTGACTAGGTTTGTTCGCCTATCGTGGCAAGCTGTTAGCATATCAATAGCCTGTAATTGTGTTAGCTCATGTCTACAATAGTCAATAGCATCCTTCCTCCTGTGAGGCCAGTAAAACTCTTTCATGATTCTACCGACTGTTTCCCTCACCCCAAAATGTCCACCGAGGGGTATCTTGTGGGCCAGGTTAAGAATCTCATGCTCATAAATTTTTGGCACCACCTCCCATTCCTCATCTGCAGGCACGGTAATTGGTCTCCATTTCCTCCTTAGTACTCCCTCCTTCACATAATAGCCCACTGGCTCCCTTTTTAATTCTGCTTCAGATGGAGCTGTCTCTGCCAAAACCATCAGCTCCTCGTCTCGCTCCTGTGCCTGTACAAATTCCTTCCTTGCTAATGATAAATCTACCTCAACTCCCTCACTTCCTCCCGTTTTACTATGCTCCTCACTTTCTAACCCCTCCTGGTACAAGGCTGGTAAAATCGTCTCAGCTAAATCGATATTCACTTTGTTAGCCTTTCTGGGCAGGCGCCGAGTCACTGCGCAAACGGGATAAACCTGTGAGTCCATGGATGTGGCCTCAATGCTGGCAGGCTGGCTTGTCAGTTTTACTGCTGGGTACACCTCTCCACCGGTGAGGTCATTACCGAGTAAGACCTCCATGTCTTCCATCGGTAGTTCGGGCCTCACCCCGATCGTGACTGGTCCGGAGACCAAGTCGCTTTTTAGGTGTATCTGGTGCAAAGGTACTGCTTCAGTCCCTTTCCCAATGCCTTTTATCACACTGACCTCCCCAGTCTGGGTCTCTGAACTAAAGTCTAACACACTCTTTAATATCAGTGACTGACAAGCTCCAGTGTCTCTCCAGATCCGTACTGGAACTGGGTTTAACTCCTCCTTCACCGACACCAAACCAGCCGAGATAAACTTCTCGTGCCCTTCCTGAACTTTATCAGACCTCTTCTGCCCTAACGGTTTGTTTACCAGCTCAATACAGCCAGTCGGAACTGTCGTTTTTCCTTTCCCCATCTCTTTCTTTGGGGCAAAGCACCTGGACGCAAAGTGCTCGGCTTTCCCACAATTATAGCATACGACCCCAAGAGACTTCCTACCAAACTGCTCCCGGTCTTCCTTATCCTTCTCACTAGTCCCTGGCTTACTTTCTGACTTTTCTGGCGGACTCTCTCCGCTCTCTTGACTACCCTTGTGGTAGCTTTCACTCGGGGTAAACTTCGCTTTGTGCGTTAACGCGTATTCATCCGCTAACTTAGCAGTTGCGGCTAAGGTGTCTGCCTCTTTCTCAACTAGATAGGGCCTCATACCTTCAGGGACACAACCTTTAAACTGCTCAATCAGTATTAGCTGTAGCAGTCTGTCATAATCCCCATTGACCCCTTTCGAGGCGCATCAACGCTCACAATATATTTGCATCTCACTGGCAAACTCTAAATACGTGCGGCCCCACTGCTTCCTCGCATTCTGGAACCTCTGCCGGTATGCCTCCGGGACCAACTCATAAATCCTGAGTATCGCCTCTTTCACCACATCATACCTCTGGGCATCTTCTGCAGACAATGCTGAATAAGCTTGTTGAGCCTTCCCTTTAAGCGCGCTCTGAAGCAAAACAGCCCACTTACCCCTCAGCCAGTCTTGACTTGCAGCAACTTTTTCAAAATGCAGAAAGTACCGATCAACATCGGCCTCCTCAAATGGGGGGACCAGCCTAACCTCCTGGGTCGCCCTGAACCCTCCACCTTGGTTTGGAATGGGCCCCTGCGCTAGCATCATCCTTAACTTCTCCAGCTCAAATTCCCTTTCCCTCTGTTTCTCTCTCGCTTCTCGTTCTAACTGCCTGTCCCCCTCCTCTCGCTCCAACTGCCTGTCCCTCTCCTCTCACTCCAGCTGTTTTATTCTCTCTTCTCGCTCTGCCTGTCCCTCTCTTCTCGCTCCAGCTGTTTTACCCGGAACTCGTGCTCAAGTCTCAATTTTTCAATCTGCAGCTGTACTGCTTCTCCACCAGGTTTTCCCATAGATACCACCTCCAGCTCCCCTTGGGGAAACACACCTTTAGATACATAATGCTCTATGATAGCTCTGTGCATCTCTGCTCTCCTCATTGTCGATTTCCCCTTAAAAAGACTCAACCATTTGGCCACAGTTGCCAATTCTGATTTCCTGGCATCCTCTAATGCCTCCAAGGTTGGCACCTTTAGAAATTCCTCAATCTCCATTTCTGCTGTTTGCCCTTTCTTCCTTTCGGGAATTTTAACCCAATCAATTTACCCAGTCCCAAATTTGGCGTTCAAAATCGCGGACGAGATCCCCACTTATGTTACGTACCCCGTGACTGGGTTGCCAAACCAGCAGAAATGGACCACTTAGTTGGAGTCTGGATTACTGGAACTAATAAAGTTTTATTAAAGAAATAAGTAACACAGTACTCTAAACGTAAGGATATAAATGCAACAGGTTAGCAATGATAATACACACGTGTACACAGAACTAGGGTAATAGGAATCAATCAAGCTCTATCGCAGTCTGGGGGTAAAATGATCAGTCTCAAGTGACGCAGAGTTCAGTTCAGCTTAGTACAGTACGCAGCAATCGTTGTTGTGCCATTGGAGAGAGAGAGAGAGAGAGAGCGAACATGCAAGTTGGATTCAGACAGACCTCTGATGTTCCTCGCAGTTAGCTTTCGGGCGAGCCCTTTTAATATCTTAGGAGGTCACCGACTGTGACCCCTCCGTTCCGGATATGATCGTTCTTCCGTGGTGAACCCAGTACCCAGGCAAGGGCGGACACACACACCAGGTTCCCGCCGATCGTACCTTTTCACCCTGTGCATCTATGGTCGGTCCCGCGACCAGACCTCCAAACTCCCACCACTTGTGGGGGCACACCGCACTTCCAGGGTCTCGTTATCTTGTGATCTCGTGGCATCTGTCTTGCCTTAGCGAACCTGTTCCTTTTATCCCCCCACTGGGGTATCGCCTGTCCATCAAACTTCAAACAGTTCAGGTTCAAAGCAACCGGTCTGTCAATACTTGGAACTGTGTCTCTTTTCGTTAATCTCTCTCATCTCTCATTAACATTTTGAACGCTTCTCCCTTTGTCTCTCTTACCTCTCTCGTCAGCATCAATCTTCTGGTAACTTGGTTTTTCGTCACAGTAGTCACAGCCATTAGATTAGCTGCCTCAAGTTCAGTCTGTGGTCTGGGACAAGAGGGTGTGACTGCGAGTGTGGAGGGTAGTGGGATCCAAGAGGCAGTGCTGGAGGAGCCTCAGCCCTTGAGCTTGTCCAACACGTCTGAGGTTCTTGTCACTGTGTGGCTGAGAGTGGGGTCTGTAGGAAGGATGAGCAACCTAACTGTGGCACCATAGCTCAGGGAGTCATTCAAGAGGGGGGAAAGAAGAGAAATATAGTGGTAATTGGGGATAGTATACTCAGGGGAATAGACAGAGTTCTCTGTCGCTAGGATAGAGCGGCCTGAAGGTTGTGTTGCCTGCCTGGTGCCCGAGTTTGGGCATCTTATTTGACCTGCAGAGGAATTTGCCGTGGGAGGGGAAAGATCCATTTGTCGTGGTCCACATGGGTACTAACAACATAGGTAGAACAAGGAAAGAGGTTCTGCTGAGGGAATTTGAGCAGCTTGGGACTAAATTCAAAAGCAGAACCAAAAAGATTGTAATCTCTGGATTACCACCAGATCCATGTGCAAAATGGCATAGAGTCAAGAAGATCAGAGAGTTAAGTGCATGGCTCGAGGATTGGTGTGGGAGTAGTGGGTTTGAACTCATTGGAAATTGGCACCAGTACTGGGGAAGGAGGGAGCCATACTAATGGGACGGGCTCCACCTGAGCTGTGATGGGACCTGGATTCAAGCGAATCGCATAACTAGGGCTGTGGATAGGGCTTTAAACTAAATAGTAGGGAGTGGGTTCAATAGATTGGAGAAGAATGGATAAAGTAAAAAAGAAGTGTGGATAAAGATAAAATGAAAGCAAAAGATAAAAAAAGAAAAAAGTAAGACTGGAGTGAAGAAAAGTCAAGTGCAAAAGAGTAAAAGTTTACAAGATTTTAAAAGCACAATGAGTGTAAGGGCACTTTATTTGAATGCCTGTAGTATTTGAAACAAGGTCAGTGAACTTGTGGCACAAATCAGTACAAAGGTTTATGATTCAGTGGCCATTACAGAGATGAGGCTGAAGGGTGGAGGGGATTGGGAATTAAATATCAGATAATACGGAAGGATAGGCAGGAAGGTAAAGGAGGTGGGATGGCACTTTTAATTAATTATGAGATCAGGGCGATAGTAAGAGATGATACAAGATCGAAGGAGCAGAATGTTGAATTCATCTGTGTAGAGATTAGGAATAGTAAAAGGGGAAAAAATCACTGGTGGGAGCTGTCTATCAGCCACTGAATAATAACCGGCAAAAAACAGAGAAATATCTGAGGCATGTAAGAATAGAACAGCAGTTATCATGGGGAATTTTAACTTGCACATAGATTTGGTGAATCAAGTTGGTCGAACCTGTCTTGAGGAGGGCTTCATAGAATGCATCTGTGGTGGCTTTCTTGAATAGCATGTTACTGACCCTACAAGGGAACATGCTACCTTAGATCTGGTCCTGTGCAATAAGACAGGTAAAATTAGTGATCTTGTACTTAGGAATCCTCTTGGAAAGAGTGACCACAGTATGACTGAGTTTGTCATACAAATGGAAGGTGCAATAGTTCAATCTAAAACCAGTGTACTATGCCTAAGCAATGGAGACTACGATGGGATGAGAGAGGATTTGGATAGTGTAGACTGGGAATTAAGGCTATATAGTGGCATAGTTGACGAACAGTGGAAAACTTTCTAAGAGATTTTTCACTGTGCTCAACAGAGGTATATTCCAATTAAAAGCAAGAACAGTAAGGGTGGGGAGAGCCAGCCTTTGATAACTAAGGAAATAAAATAAGGCATCAAACTAAAAGCTCATGCATACAAAGTTGCCAAGAGTAGTGGGAAACTGGAAGATTGGGAAAAACTTTAAAATGCAACAAAGAATCACAAAGCGAGCAATAAAGAAAAGGAAGCTAGATTATGAAAATAAACTAGCACGAAATAGAAAAACGGAGAGTAAAATATTTTATAATTATATAAAATGGAAAAGGATGGCTAAAGTAAATATAGGTCCCTTGGAGGATGAGAAGGGGGAATTGATATTGGGTTATGAGGAAAGAAATATCAGAGGCTTTTAATGACTATTTTGTGTCAGTCTTCACGGTGAAGTTATAATAGAGGCTTTGGTGATAATTTATCAAAATTCACTGGACTCAGGGCAGCTCCCAGCGGATTGGAAGACAGTGAATGTCATTCAACTGTTCAAAAAAGGATGTAGGCAAAAGGCAGGTAACTCTAGGCCAGTTAGTTTAACATCTGTAGTTGGGAAAATGCTTGAAGCTATCACTAAAGCCGAAATAGTGAGGCATCTGGAAAGAAATTGATTCATCAGGCAGACATGGCATGGATTCAGCAAAGACAGGTCCTGTTTGACAAACTTACTGGAGTTCTTTGAGGATATAATGAGCGCAGTGGATAGAGGGGAACAGATAGACGTTATTTACTTGTATTTCTAGAAGGTGTTCGATAAGGTACCGTATAGAAGACCTTAAGATAAGGATGCATAGAGTTGGGGGTGATATGTTAGCATGGATAGAGGACTGGTTAAATAAAAGAAAGCAGAGAGTTGGCATATGTGGGTGTTACTCCAGTTGGCAATCAGTGGTGAGTACTGTGTCACATGATTCGGTGCTGGGCCTGTAACTGTTCACAATATGCATTAACGATCTGGAAGAGGGGACCAGTGCAGTGTATCTAAGTTTGCTGATGATACCTAATTGAGTGGAAAAGCAAATTGTCCAGATGATACGGAGAGTCTGTAGAAAGATATAGATAGGTTAAGTGTGTGGGCAAGGGTCTGGCAGATGGAGTACAATGTTGGTAAATGTGAGGTCATCCACATTGAAAGGAAAAATGAAAAGCAGATTTATTATTTAAATAGTAAAAAATTGCAGCATGCTGTTGTGCAGGGGGACTTGGGAGTGTTTGTGCACGAATCACAAAAGGTTGGTTTGCAGGTGCAGCAGACAATCAAGAAGGCAAATGGAATATTGGCTTTATTGCTAGATGGATTGAATTTAAGAGCAGAGAGGTCATGCTGCAACTGTAGAGGGTACTGGTGAGGCCACATCTGGAATACTGTGTGCAGTTCTGGTCTCCTTACATGAGGAAGCATATACTGGCTTTGGAGGCAGTGCAGAGGAGGCTCACAAGGTTCATTCCAGAGACAAGGGGATTAGACTATGAGGGGAGATTGAGTCACCTGGGACTGTACTCACTGGAATTCAGAAGAATGATCATCATCATCATCAGCTGCCATGCCCAGTTTGAGCTTTGACTGCCATGGCCCACACACTCCTGTTTCGGGTCAAGTGGATCAATTCATTGGTATTCATTTCCAGTTCTCTGGCTGCTGTCTCCATTATCATTTGTCTTTGTCTCCCTTTTGCTTTCTTCCCTTCAATCTTTCCCATAATTACCTTGCACTCTAACTCCTCTTTCCTAATCACATGTCCAATGAAGTCACGTTGCCTTTTAACGATCTCATACATTATTTCTCTTTTTGTGTTTGCTCTGTTCATGACATCCTCGTTAGATATTCGTTTCATCCATGATATTCTTTGTATCCTCCTCAAAAACCACATCTCTGCTGCTTCAATTTGTTTCCTCACGTTACTAGATATTGTCCAACATTCTGAGCCATATAACATAACTGGATAAACATAACATTTCAGTACTCTGAGGTGGGTTGTCATGCCTAGTTTAGTATTGGTCAGTATACTCTTCATTCACGTAAAGCTGTCTTTCACCATCCCTATTCTTCTTTTGATGTCCATGTCGCACCTTCCATCTGATGTCACCCAGCTTCCTAAGTAGCAAAAGCTCTGTACTTGTTTCATGTCTTCCCCGTCTACTCTCAGCCTGCAGATAGGATTCTCTTTCTTTTCAGATATCACCATACATTGTCTTTTTACAATTGATAGATAGACCCATTTTTGCACTTTCTTCAACAACTATATCATTTCAGTTTTGTAGTTCTTCCTCCTTACTTGCAATTAACACAGTGTCCTCCGCATATCTGAAATTATTGATGTTTTCACCACCAACTTTGATTCCCAAGATGCCTCTTATTTTTTGTAATATTGTTTCACTGTACACATTAAACAAATCAGGGGAGAAAACACACCCTTGTTTAACGCCTCTCATGATTTTCGTAAACTGACTCACTTCTCCATCTATTCTTAGAGCGGCAGTTTGTTCCCAGTACAGACTTCTGATTAGGCGGAAGTCTTTCGCATCTAGATCTAGAGTTTCCTGTAATATTTCAAATAACTTATTGTGCTTCACTTTATCAAATGCTTTTGCATAGTCGATAAAACAAACAAATCTTTTTGCACTTGAATAGCTCATTCTGATAGTATCCTTAACATCAATATCGCATCTCTTGTACCTTTATCTTTCACAAAACCACATTGTTCTTTACCTGTTTCAGCTTGTATCTTACTTTTAGCTCTTGTCATCAAAATTCTTAGAAGTATCTTGGTGATATGACTCGTTAAACTTTTGGTCCTATGTAATTCACATTATATAGCTCCACATTTCTCAGGAAGAGTGATAAATACTGATTTTTTCTTCTCTTTTGGTATTATTCCAGTCTCATAAATATTATTGATTAAATTAGTAAGTTTTTCAATTCCATAATCTTTAAGGGCGATAATTTGTTCTATTACTAGTTCATCAGGACCTGCTGCCTTTCCTTTCTTCATCTTATTTATTGCATTATGAACTTCAAATTTTAAAATACTTTTAAAATACTTCAATGTTTTTCTTAATTTCTGGTTTTTCGCCTCGATTGTCTTCAAGCAATTCCTGAATATATTCAGTCCATCTGTTCATAATCTCATCTTTTTCCACGATAATGGTATTGTCCTTTGTTTTCAAAACATCCACCTGAAGAACAGAGGAGCTTTTTACCAGTGATAATCTTGATTTCTTGATGTAACCTTTTTGGATCAGTAATACGGATTCTTTCTAGTTGCTCACATTCCGGGTTTAACCATTCTTCTTTGGCTTTTTGACATAAGCCTTTAACTTCTTTATCTAAGGAATTATATTCTATAGGATTTGCTTTCTTCTGTCTCCTTTCTTCCATTAGATTTTTGATTTCTTCTGCCATCCATTTATTCTTTGTGCTTTTTTCTTTTTTAGGAATCACTGACTTTGCTGATTCTGCCAAGGCACCCTTTAGTGAGTTAAACTTCATTTCTACATGATTGCTATTATCTTCAACAGATTCTATTTCTAGATTTTGAAATCTATTCCTTACTTCAATTGTAAATTTTTGTCTTAAAAAAGTTTTCTTCTTTAATTAATTGTGAGTAGTCAGGGGATTGTTCAGGTTTTTGCTTCTTTAGTTTTTTATGTTTTACTTTTACATGACATAATACTGGGTAATGGTCACTATTACAGTCTGCACCTGGATATGTTTTGCATTAAGTCACTGAGTTTCTAAATCTTTGGTTTACAGTAATAAAGTCAATTTGATTTCTGGTGTTATCACCTGGACTTTTCCAGGTCCACAAGCATCTTGGATGGTTTTTAAAGTAGGTATTCATAATGACCTGATTATTCATCTTGCACCATTCTACCCATTTCTCACCTCTTTCATTTCTCTTCCCCAGTCTAAATTTTCCTATGGTATTTCCATCAGCACCTTGTCCTACTTTAGCATTTAGATCTCCCATGACAATAACAATATCTTGAGATTTGCATCCATTCTTTGCTTGTTCAAGCTCTTCATAGAATTTATCTATATCCTCATTTGTTCCATCTGTTGTTGGTGCATATACCTGCATAATTGCTAAATCAAATGGTTGTCCTCTGAATCTAACAAGGAGCACTCTTTCTGATATTGCCCAATGTCCTAAAACACTTTTTGCCATGTTTTCATCCATAAGAATTCCTACTCCATTAGTATGGGATGTTCCACAAGAATAAATCAGTGCTTTATTTCTATTCTGACATGTTCCAGCACCTGTCCAATGAACTTCGCTAATTCCCATGATGTTAATCTTTAGTCTTTCCATTTCATTTACCACATTGTCCAATCTTCCTGCTTGATATAGGGTTCTTACATTCCAAGTAGCAATAATTTTCTTTTGTGTTACTTGAATTTTATGAGCAGTAGCTTGACGACGGTCGGGGATCCCCTGCCGCCCAGAATCAACCCTACCGAGCGAAGCATCTTCAGAATTGTCTTGAAGATCTTCTTGACGCTGTGGTTGTGTGATACATTTTGTGAGTTTGACCATGGTTTTCTTAGCAAATAGATTCTAGGAAACCTAGTATCTAGCAATGGTGGTTTGCTATTGCCTACCATTGGGCGAACTAAAGAAATCACCATTTCTCTTCCCAAACGTTCATCCGCCTGTTCTATAGCCATTGCCATTTGAGGTCCTAGTTCATCCACCTTCTCCGTCATAAGTTCAGTTACTGAACCAGCTGGATCTGCCATTGGCCTTCGCTTGTATCCTGAGCAGGAACCCTTGCAGGTGCTACCATTCTGAGTCAGAGCGGCCCTGGTTGCAATGAACAACTAAGGGGTAACTCCACTTTCCCCAAAGCTCTGAAAGTCCCCAATCAGAGCCTCATCACCAGTTGCAGTTTAGAGTCATACCCAGGACTAAGAAGAATGATAGGAGATCTTATAGAAACATAACATTATGAAAGTGATAGAGAAAATAGAGGGAGGAAAGCTGTTTCCATTGGTAGGTGGGAATAGAACTAAGGGACATAGCCTCTAGATTCAGGGGAATAGATTGAGGACGGAGATGAGGAAGAACTGTTTCTCCCAGAAAGTTGTGAAACTGTGGAATTCTCTGCCCAATGAAGCAGTGAAGGCAGCCACAATAAATATACTTAAGACTACATTGGATAGATTTTTGCATAAAAGAGGAATTAAGGGTTATGGGGAAAAGGCAGGTAGATGAAGATGAGTCCATGACCAGATCTGCCACGATCTTATTAAATAGCAGACCAGGTTGAATGGGCCATATGGCCTAACCTGCTCCTATTTCTTATGTTCTAATGTTAAGTTCTTATGTTCTAGTCATAGAGTCATACAGCATGGAACACAATTAGTCAGAGTCATGTATTATGGAACACAATTAGTCACAGAGTCATACAGCATGGAACACAATTAGTGACAGAGTCATACAGACTGGAACACAATTAGTCAGAGAGTCATACAGCATGAAATTAGCCCAACTTGTCCATACGTCAGTATTTCCCGGTGGGCTAGTGCCATCTGCCCATATTTAAAAACCATTGTCCATACAACAGTGTTTCCCAGCGAGCTAGTCCCATCTGCCCATATTTAAAAAACATTCCTGCCTCTGACAGCCGGCAGATTGTTGTCTCAGCTGTCAAAGTTGCTGAAGTATTTCAGGAGCGGTGTTTTTTCACTTCACTGCTGGAGGTCCAGCCGCCACTAAGACAAGGCAGCAGGAGTCCCAGGTGCTTCAGGCCAGTGACGATGTTGATCCCTATCCAGATCAGGTGAGGATAGGCATCGGGAGGCTGTGGGCAATGGCTTTAAGTGGAGGAAGTTGACAAACAAGATGTGCCCTGCTGTTTCTCTGTATTCTACAGCTTACATACATCATCAGTGCTTGGCACCTCACAGAACAACAGAGCTTGCAGAACCTTGGGAGGAAATCTCTTGGTGTTCTGTAGAACCCAGTACTACAGAAGCCACCCAGTTCCACAAGATACTCCAGAATATTGGATCCAAGTTCAAGGGCAGCACCTGGAACCTGATCAATAATTTAAAAACAGCCTTAGACGGAATGAGAATGTCTCAATCTGTACCCTATCACATTATTCCTCACTCGTTCCCCAATATCTGTTCTCAGTCTGGCTTCAAGTAAAGGGAAGCAAATGAGAGACCACCTGAAAATTTGGCTAAGAGGCTAACTCTGGCAGTGACTTTCTACATCCACATTTCATTCTGTTTTCCCCACTGACCGGTCTTCTCCCTGTCTATCTCCCCACTCTGCCCAAATTCTTTGACCATGGTTTACTTTTCTGGTTGCACATTAGTAGAGCTCTATTTTGATCCAGTTATTGAATAACCATGGACCTTAAGGATTGTATTCAGACTGCAGGACTTAAGCTACTAGTTCAGCAGTAACTTGGTTGTGTGCCAACACTCACGAGCCTCACAGACCCATAAATTGCTCCCAGTGGGAAATCAGATTGCAAAATACTCCAGGTGTCATTAATTATTCACCAATTGTAGTAAGTACTATAAAATCTAGTTTATAAATCGCACTGCTGTTTAATGGATTCAATTTTTTGTTAAGTTTTATGTAAATATATACATTATTTAATGCCTTGGAAGAATATTCAATATGTAATTTTACTTATCACATTTTGGAAGTTTGCTATTGGATACAAGCATTTAACAGTTACACCACCCTTAATTTACCAGTACACTTACTTGCCTATATCTTGCAAACTCAGATCACTTTGCACAAACTATGAGGCTATTTTCTGTGTTTGTGATCATCAAGAAATGAGGGCAATATCGGAACAAAATATAGAGACCAGTGCCAGCCAGTCTCCTCTCTTTCATGGAAACTGACTTCTCTAAAGAAAGCTGAAGGTCTCACTATATTGGGACAGTTTGTTCATGATGTCCTAATACGAGAAAAATGATGAAAACAGTATCTCTTCCACTTAAGTCAGATTTAAGTGTTTCTTAACCTAGCCCATTAGAGAATCAAAGGTTACTCCACTCAGTCTTTCAATGTAAAATTAATGGAATTACCCAACTCATTTAGGTTTTCCTACATTTGCTGGTTGATTTGTTTTCATTGTGCTCTGGACAGTGAGTTTCAGGACTTTCAAGTTCATCCATTTCCGATGCTCTCCTTCCCTTTACACAACTGATCTCCGTTATGGAATCACTCTGTATCACCGGGCCAAGAGAAAAAGGAGGAAGAATGAATAATGGAAAGCAAGACAGACTGAAACAGGATTAGCCTTGCATAGAAGACATAGGCAAAACTATAAATAGAGTGAAATAACACATTTGACAGAATTATGTCAAGTACCTCAAACCAATCTGTGGGCAAACCTTAATGTAAGATAAGGAAATGTCATTAACTGCTAGCAACCTCCTGAGTCTAAACATTTTCACCTCAAAGCCACACTCAACCTGACAGCAGTTATATCAAGCAGGTGACTAATGTGTCATCTGACAGAGAAGCAAACAACTTTGGCTGTCTGTCCATAGACGACCAGCTCTAGCAAAAACAGGAGCTCTTGTTTCTTAGGGAGTTCTCAGATCTCTCAGGTTTTGACTTTTTGCATGCAAGTAGACTCAACAGATTCACATTTGATAATGACAGATTCAGGGATGGAGATGGCTACCATTTTAATCATGTGCTGATAACCAAGAATCAACCACACAAGGTCTGCACAGATCATTGTTCACTCCGCAACTTAAGAACATGATAACAAGGACCAGGAGCAGACCATCAAGCCTTTTAGGACTCAACAGACATTCATCATGATTGTAGCTGACCTTCCATCTCAGACACTGACAGTAATTTATGGTTCAAATGGTGGAGCAGATGCGATGGGCCAAATTTCCTAATTCTTCTTCTATGTCCTATGGTCTAAGGTAAGCTTCACTTTCCAGCACTATCCCAACTAGTCAATGTACCTCTTTTAAGACCAACCACAATTCCTTTGTTTTTGGCCCAGGAGGAAAATAAAGTCAAGACCGTCCACGGCAGTCATGTCCCATGACATTAGCTGCATGCATACAGAATTCCTGTTCATTGACCAGTAGGAATTTGGTCTGGAATTCAGTACCTAAGCCTTTCCTTGAGGTTTAGATTTTCCAGTATTTCCTTGACACTTCGTATGAGTGCTATATTACTTGAGAATCTGCATTGATTCACAGACCTGACAAAGTCCACTGCAGGGACACTCAAATCACAGAGCACGCTGAAGTGTTCCCTTCATCCTGCTGACCAGTTGACCGATAGTCTACATCATCCTCCCAATGATGAAGTTTCATACAAGGTTCTTAATTTGTGAGGATGAGGAATTTCTGCTTTGGTTCTGAAATAAATGTGAAGATGAGCTTCTTTTGGGAAGGGTGGGTTGTGAGAAATATATTGAACAGAATAACTTGGAGAACAAATCATCTGCTGGGATTGCACTGTGGCTGTGAATGCCATTGGCACATTGCCCTTGAGAAAGTGAGAGTGAGTAACCATCATTCGTCTTGGAGGAAAAATCTACTGGGGATGGTGTTCCAATCTGCCTGCTGCCCAGTCCCTTTGTGGCAAAGATTGTGGGTAAGCGAGATGCTGGCATGTAATTGTGGTTAAATCAGTGGGCTATTATAAAAAGGTGTGGGCTGTTGATAAGTAACATGATTTCAAATCCCACACAGCCACTGGAAATTTTAAATTCCTGCAATTAAATATATCTGCAACAAAAACTTAATATCAGTGATGGTGTCTATGAAACTACTGGATTGTTTAAAAAACCCATCTGATTCACTAACATTCTTCAGGGATTGAAATATAATAATCTTACTCAGTCTAGCCCATACTTGAGTCCAGACCTATAGCAATGCATTTGGCTTTTAATGGCTTAGTTCAAGGGAAATTGGAGATAGAATAAAACTGTTTCCAGCAATGTGCACATCCCGTGGATGAAGAAACATTAGATCAAACTCTACACCAGGACATCCTCACAGGAATTCCTGCCATGTTACGCACCATCCTGCTGTACAAACACAAACAAGTGAACGAGGAGGCCACTCAGACCCTTATGCCTGCTCCACCATTTTATGAGATGTGGTAGATCTGATCATCAGCTCACTGTGTTCCCATCTACCCCAGTGACCTTTCCATTCCTTATTTATCGAGAACCTAGCTATTTCTGCTCTGAAAATGTGCAAAGATTCTGCATCCGCTGCCTTTTAATGAAGAGTTTCAAAGACTCTTGGGAGAAAGGAAAGTGCCTTACCTCTAGCTTAAAGGTAGAACACTTAATTTTGAACAGTGAGCCCTTGTTCTGGATTCCCCAAAGGAAGAAACATCTCTCCCTATCTATTCTATCAAGAACCCTTAGGATCGTATTTGTTTCAGTACATCATCACTGCATCTAAACCTCGATATCCATATCCTTTAAGATGATGAAAACACAAAGAGCGGATTAGATATTTTACAGCTGACTAAACCAGTAGAGAATGAAGGTGTGTTTTGACTGAACTTCATTATATAAGTATAGCACTAGAAGGAATAAAGCTTTTTTCTGTTAAAGGGCGGGTCAAGGACAAGAGAATATCACCTTAACATCAGAACTAGGGATTTCCAAAAAGATGAATAGATCTCTCACTGTTATGTTTGTTCTTACTAAAGACAAACTTAGTATAGGTGAAAACCTCTTTTCCACACTCCAACAATGGCTTCAGCCCGACATGAGCACATGCAACCAGCTCACCGGCATCACTTCCGGTTCCAGGTGAACCACCCACATTGCACACTGGGAATTGCAGTTCTTCATTATGTACACACATAACAACACTCAACAGAAGCAGTAACTCCATTAATAAGCACCACACACAAAATGCTGGAGGAACTCAGCAGCCCGGGCACCTTCATCAGGATCTGATGATTAATTCAAGGGAAATTGTGGATAGTCTAAAACTGTTGGCCAGCCAGCGATGGTCATGGGAGTCCTGATTTTTCCTGGAAAAGAATATGGAGAAAAAACTTAAAATCAGGACAGAAAAGGGAAAAGACAGAAGATGGGAAAATCATTGTCACGGAGATCTACAACCTGGAAACAAAGATGCCAACTGCCATGGTAATATATTCATAAACTGGTCAGCCAGTAATCTACTACTTAGACTTGAATTAAAATTATGATGTTGTAGTGTATTGGTTGCGAATATATCCTTATGTGTGTCTTGTGATACATTGTTGGAACAGTATATGACAAGACACACTTTAAGATATTACAGCTGTTGTGTGGCATGAATTAAAAAGGTACTAATTAAACAGCAACAGAGAGGAATCTATGAACGCTAACAAGTGAAGATTTGGGATATTGCAGCTGAGGGTGCGGTAAGACTGCAACCAAAGAAAATAAGCGAACACCGTTCTCTAGATAGAGCACTAACGATGGTGGACGCGTGAACTGGATGAGATGGAGAGGCTGCTGCCCTTTACTCTGTCTGTAGAGCGGGTAGCTGTGTTCCTGGTGTGAAATGACGAATGTCAGTCCTACGAACATCCAGCCTAGCACTACGTTTCTGTTGCTGAATATTGGCACCCTCCGGGAGAGAAGTACCGTATCTGCTGCACTGCCGAATCCTTGGTTGCAACAAATTCTACAAGCGTATCCTAAATAACAACATCCAGTTTGTAAAAGCATCGATAGTGTTCCCCCAATTTCCCGACTCAAATCCTGAAAACCTTCCTACAATGTGAAAAACCTTGACTCCTATGGCGAACACACTGAATGGCGCCAATACTGGCACAGAACACGGATCTGATCGACGACCCCACCTGGCTCCTCCCGGGCTTTACTACAGCTAGCAGGGGGAAAACTGGCCAGCTGCAAATAGACCCAGAAGTCGACATGCTAAAACAGCACAAACACTACACTGATGGGCCCCCGACAAACCCCAGCTTGCCACTGTGGTGCTCCAACCCACAACGTCATCCACCTGGTCCAAATATGGCTTCTCACCAAGATCCGAGACAGCTTTGCCGCGGTCCATCGATGGGGCTGCGAGTTGGAGGAGTGACTTAACAAAAAAAAAACAATTATAAGTGTGTAGTGAAAAGTACCTGCCATACGAAACAACGACAAATTTCAAGATCCCGGTAGAGGACAGAAGGGAGCAATGTAGCCATTTGTTTAAGTGAGCTGATGTCCCACACGGATGTTGAAAGATTTTACTGGGCAATTTTTTCTAGTGCTTTAAGGATTTTTGCAAGTTTGGCGGGAACAAAGAAGAAAATGTGAGCAATTATAGGCATCCGTTAGTCTCGTGAGACCATGGATTTGCGCATGGAAGGTTTCCAGGGGCGCAGACCTGGACAAGGTTGTATGGAAGACCGGCAGTTTCCTATGCTGCAAGTTTCCCCTCTCCACGCCACCGATGCTGCCCAAGGGAAGGGCACTAGGGCTGATACAGCTTGGCACCGGTGTCGTCACAAAGCAATGTGTGGTTAAGTGCTTTGCTCAAGGACACAACACGCTGCCTCAGCTGAGGCTCGAGCTAGCAACCTTCAGATCAGTAGACCAATGCCTTAACCACTTGGCCACACGCCAATTATATCACCAGGTTAAAGGTGCTTTTTTCAAAAAGGACAATCTAGATCAGGTACTTGGGACCTTTTGGTGAAGCAGCCTGACAATGAGAAGATTTTAACTAACCTGCGAGACGCGCTGGATCTGACTTTGGAGGGAATGTGCAGAGTACCCACAAATATGGAGGGCATCGCCAAGTATGGAACAGTCTTGTTCAGATGCAGGCAGGAATGATCTTCACAACAGAGTTAGTGTAGATGCTAAGAGTGTTTTTCAACAAGAAGATAGATGGTTATGCATGCTGGAGGCAGGAAGGCTGCAAGTCCTGTGACTGAAGGTTCGGTGGCTTTACTATAGCAAATATAGAAGGAACCTAGACTCAAAGTTTTTACTTGCAATTGTATAGGGCATGTTGAATAGTTGTGCAGGTCCCTTAACTAGGTAACTAGTGGTAACAACAGGGATCCTCCTTTTCCTTGGGTGAATAGGGCAACGGTGCGTCCATTTGCTGGAATTGGATAGAAGAGATGGACACCTGCCTGGAGGCATATTGATCCTGCTGAGACCTAGCCAGTCAGAGGGCATGATGTGGACAGAGAATATCTCAGTCTCCATTGATGCTGGTGTTCTAACTCTCTGCAGGGGGACTCTGCATGCTGTGGTGTGGAGTCACTGCCTGAAAAGACCACCAATCTGGTTCAGAGACACCAAGATATGTAGAATTCACAAGCTCAGCCACACTTTCAGCTCTAGCAAGGTGGCCAAGGAGAATGATGAAGCAGTATCAAGCTTCATTAGCTTGAAATGGGAGTGAAGGCAGTGAACAGCCAGAGCCGCACATTGAGGTAAGGAATTCAAAACACGTATCCTCTGGCTGAAAGGCAAGAGCAATTACACTGGGTGAAAGGCTCACGAGAAGCAGTGGTTCATTGTCTATAATTCACACATCTGCATTTCACCATTTCCATATCTAAAAATACTTTGTTTCATAGAAGGAGACCATTTCAACCCATGCAATCTGCGCTGTCTCACGGAGCATTCCTTTTCTCCACTCATTTTCTCTGTAATCTAATATCCCAACTTTCCCATCCACTCCCCCCAGATATCACCACTCTCCGAAACACCAGGAGAGCTACCCTTCCAGCCCATGTCTTGGAATGTGAAAGGAAACCAGAGCACCCGGAGACAACACACACAGTCACAGGGAGACAACACACACAGTCGCGGGGAGACAACACACACAGTCGCGGAGAGACAACACACACAGTCACGGGGAGACAACACACACAGTCGCGGGGAGACAACACACACAGTCACAGGGAGACAACACATACAGTCGCAGGGAGACAACGCACACAGTCGCGGGGAGACAACACACACAGTCACAGAGAGACAACACACACAGTTGCGGGGAGACAACACACACAGTCGCGGGGAGACAACACACACAGTCACAGGGAGACAACACACACAGTCGCGGGGAGACAACGCACACAGTCACAGGGAGACAACACACACAGTCGCGGGGAGACAACACACACAGTCACAGGGAGACAACACACACAGTCACGGGGAGACAACACACACAGTCACAGGGAGACAACGCATACAGTCGCGGGGAGACAACACACACAGTCGCGGGGAGACAACACACACAGTCACGGGGAGACAACACACACAGTCGCAGAGAGACAATACACACAGTCGCAGGGAGACAACACACACAGTCGCGGGGAGACAACACACACAGTCGCAGGGAGAACCCTACACAGAGAGCACCAGAGGTCAGGATTGAACCTGGCTCTCTGGGGCGGAGAGGCAATTGCTCCACCAGCTGCACCTCTGTGTTGTCCCATTCACACCGGGGCTGTCAAAACCTCTGTACAGCAGTGAAACAACAGTACCTTATCATCTCGCAGAGGCATTTGTCTGGACTTTACCCCTTGACATTGGGGTTAGTAATTTGTCTTTTGTCTTGTGTACTAAGCAAACTGTAAATTTTGCACTGAGCATCTGGACTTCAGTGTTTCCACGTTGCAAAGTTGCCTCCTGTAGCTGAGTGATATTACTCGCACCTCTGAACCAGAAGCCTTTGTTTAGATACCACTTAAGGGACCAGGTAGCTGATCCCCCAGTGAAGGGAACGATGTGCAGTCAGGGGTACCATTGACAGCATGGGGCATTAACTTGGGGCTCTGTCTTGCTACCATTCCACAAACAGCGAAGAACACACCCCTGCCTTTACTCATCAACCCCACTTCTAAAATATATGATCATTTCAGTCATTGTGGGAGTTCACTCAACACAGATTAGCCACCATGGTGAGGACTCTTCACAAGCACTTCATTGGATGCAAGGTCCTGTGGGACAACCTGAAGTTGTGAAAGGCAAGTACAGGTGTATTGTTTATGACGGACACACTGTGAACATGCTTTAAAGGATCCTGAGACAGCAGTGCATGATTTTCTACACGCCAGTTTCAAAGGAGAGGAATCCCAGTCTTCCAATGGGAGCTTACTGCTTACCTTCCTATGTGCAGGGACTTGGCTGGTACTCCATCACAAACTACACTGAAAGGATGCAGTCTGCCAATAACAGTGTGGGATTGGTCATTTCAAAGGAAAAATTAAACTGCCAGAAATAAAGCAGGAATAATCCATTCATGGGTGATGGGAAAGGAGCTGCCTGGATTGAAGAGATTATAAGGGTTTTATTGTCTGGTTAGCTTTAACATTTTTATTATTTACTGACTCATTCAACCTCCTGTATCTTCTCCCTGATGGTAGCAATGAGAGAAAGGCTTGACCTGGGTGATGGCGATCCTTCATGATGGATGCTGCCTTTTTGAGGGAACACTCCTTAAAGATGTCTTGTAGCTACAGAGGCTAGTACCCATGATGGAGATGACTGAGTTCACAACTTTCTGCAGCTTCTTTCGATCCTGTGTCGCAGCACCACCACCACCACCCCACACACACACCACCCCATTCCAGATGACGATGCAGCCAGTTAGAGTGAGATGATCCAATTTTATATATAGGCTTGGGTCAAAATCAGGACAGATAATTCAATTAACAATTTGCAGCAGTTTAGTTACAATATTTATTCTATTACAGACTATGCACATTGGTGGAAGGACCAGTATTCATTGTGGAGGATAGGTGGATGGAATTTAATTTGATTTATGAACTAGAATCGCTACATTCAACAATCTTATTAGGTGATGCATGACCGTGCATTGTGTATTATTTCAGTGCAGGATCACACACAGAATGAGCCTACCATCTGGCTCATAATTTCTGAGCTGTCTCTTTAAATGGCCAATCATTCCCACTCTACGACTTGCAAAGAACATGGTCTTCACACCAGGGTGCATGCTGAAGATCATCAGACAAAATGAAATGATTCCTACCTTGATTCAAGTGGAACTTCTCACTCTTCTTTGCAACTGTTCATGCAGAATTATTCTGATTCTCCTCAAACATTTAAATTGGTAGAAATTAATGTGAGTTTTTTTTTACTGTTTACTCCAGGCATTTTTAATTTAAATTTGTATAGATCTTTATTTTGCTCAAGAAAGCAGGAAAAATGTTTCAGATGTTCTTAATTTTATGTACTATTTTAGAGAGTGATGCAAGATTTTCAAATCATCAAAAATTGGTGGGGTCCCTCCATCAAATGTATTTTAGACAAATGGCTCATTCTTTTGTTATGTCCTTTGTATAACATGGGCAATCATGGTCTTTTCATGACCAGGATTGTTCTTGACAATTTTTTCTGCTGAAGTGGTTTGCCATTACTTTCTTCTGGGCAGTGTCTTTACAAGACAGGTGACCCCAGCCATTATCGATACTCTTCAGAGATTGCCTAGTGTCAGTGGTCACTATTGTGTTCTTTACACATACCTTGGGTTACTAAGAACAAACCATATTCTGGAACAATTAAAACTAGAATGATTATTTACAACAAAGCAAACAGCAAGCACATCTTTAACATACAGGGTCTAGATCATTCTGTCATTTCTGCGCATGCTACCGACTCTGTCCAATCACGTTCTTACACGTGACACGTGGTATCACCACATCTTCCTTTCCTTAAAAAGAAAAACAATTGGCAACATTGATCAGAACAAATATATAATTTAACATGTCTCTATCAGTCTCTCTGGGGTTTACGAACACGAGTAGATCTTCTAAGCGGTTCACACAGTTCTTGTGTTTCATTGTTATTTTCATGTTTTGTCTGGTCTGCATCAGTGAATTGAAACTCTGAAGTTGGCTCTTTCTTGAGGTTTTTGAGAAGAAATCGCAATTCATTCATTAACTGTGTAATCTCTTTTTTATGCTGAGACTTCATCATTTCTATAAAACGTCTCAATTCCTTCATTTGTGCTTTCACTTCTTCAATTGGATCCTGATTCTTGTCACTCTTTGGATTCAGATCTGTATTGTACTGTACCAGCAAGTTTGGCTTCTGTCCACTGTATTCTGACTCTGTATCACTGTCCAGGACTAAGGCTTTTTCACCAAATTCAGTCTCTCACAGGCAGATAGACCAAGTATTGACTGTACATTTTTTGGCACGACCACAAATGAAAGCGTGTGTACACTATTTTTGTGCGATACTTTGCCACACATGTTTCTTTAACTGGAATGTCTGCACCTGAGTACCCAGTCACTTTTATATTTGTCTTATGTAACTCTAGTCTTGGCTTTAATGCATTAAACTCAGATTCTGCAAGAACATTTACTTACGCTCCAGTATCCAATTTAAACAAAATAATGTTTTGTTTCACTTGCAATGGCATAGTCCAGTCATTCTTACTTTGTTTGTTTTACAAAGCACATCTATATAAAACTCCTCGGGTTCATTTTCAAGCACTGCATTTACGTGTTTTATTTCCTTTCTACTTCTGCAACAGCATGAAAAATGATTACTCTTACCACAGTTGTTGCATATTTTCCAATACGCTGGACACGTTTTAGGTCAGTGCTCCCACCCACAGCGATCACAAAGTTTTTTCTTTCAGATGACATCTTGTTCTCTGTCAGTTCCGTAGCCGTTATATTATTTTTTCTAATATGTTCGCGCACAGCGTGTACGTTGTAGTTCTCAATAAAAAGCTCTTTAGCCTGTGTCATCACGGTCTCAAAAGCTTTGCAGAGTGCCACAGCTTTTTCCAAATTCAAATCTTATTCTAGCAATCTTTCTCTCAGACCATTATCTAGAATGCTGCAAACAATTCTGTCTTTAATGAGAGAGTCTGTAAGCTCTACAAACTCGCATCTTTTCCTGTGGTTTCTCAACTCCATAACAAATTGATCAATCATTTGACCAGGTCTCTGCCAACATTTGAAAAAATTGTACCGTTCATACATCACATTGCGCTTTGGTATACAAAATGCATCAAATTTGTCCATTATCGCTTTTAGATTCAAATGATCTCCATTTTCAAGGGTAAAATGGTTATATACCCCAATTGCATTGTCCCCTATCACGTGGAGTAGAATTGCAGCTTTCGTTTTCTCCGTTTTATTATCTGCTCCGATTGCCGATAAATAAATTTCAAAACGCTGTTTAAATCTTTTCCAGCTTTCAGCTACGTTTCCAGTCAGCTGAAGCATTGATGGGGGTTGCAGAACTTCCATTTTTAAAGCTGTTAGCAAACGATGAAAAAGTTTGCTCTTTTTTTTCAATTGTCTTCACTCCTCCCATGTTAGCGAAACAAATTATTCTTCCAGACCGATTTCTGACACCATGTTGTGTTCTTTACACATACCGTGGGTTACTAAGAACAAACCATATTCTGGAACAATTAAAACTAGAATGTTTATTTACAACAGCAAACAGCAAGCACGTCTTTAGCATACAGTTTCTAGATCATTCTATCATTTCTGCGCATGCTACCGACTCTGTCCAATCACGTTCTTACTTGTGACATGTGATATCACCACAGTCACATTATAGGTTTTTGCAAATAAAATGAAGTGAGGCTCTTTATGTTTAATGAAACCCGTAACACAGTTTTATTGAACTCCAAAACCTAAACACAAAAGCACACTAAAAATCTTTATGTAACAACGTTAGCACATCAGACCAGCCTCTTAAAGTGAAACCCCAACTCATTGTCGGTGATTGTGAATTATGTATATTTCCCCCAATTGCGTTACCCTACACAGCACCCCACCCCCACAAAAAAAAATCACTAAAACTGGCATTGTGAGCTTGTCAGAAGCCCAGACAAGTCACCTGCCAGGCTCAGATTCTGTGTTCCAGTTTGCCAACATGATGAGGTGAGGGTGACTGGTTGAGACATCACACAGGAGAAAAGCCTCAGCTTCCCTGAATTTAATGTCAGCTCTGTTAAAGCTGACCAGGATCATTGAGGTAGAGAAAGGAGGAGGAATGATGTGCCACTGCCTGGCTGAGTGTAGACTATCAGCCATCTTAGTAAGCTCCTGTAGTTCTTCACCGGTGCATTAGCAAGGGTTGTGCGAAGTTGATCAGGCATTTGCTGCATGAAGCGTTCTTTAAAATTAAAACAAGGATGGTGATTTCCCAGCAGAGACAGCATGTGGCCCATTAGCTCTGAAGGCCAGGCATCGCTGAGGCGAGACAAAGAGAGCAATTGTTTGGCATTCTCAGGCTCCAATAGTCCAAAAGGCTATAAAAGTTGAGTTTTCAGCAATCAGTATCTATTGTGTTCAGGGGGGTGTTCAAGAGACTCACCACTTACAGCTGTGGACTTGCTGAACAATGCTACCAGACAGTAGAATTTGGTGTCTTCGGTGGTGATTTCTCGCAGAGTAAACTGGGCCTAAGCTTGTACAAACCAAGCAATGGTGTTTTGCTCCCAAAACTCCAGCAGTTTCAAAGTGTCTGCAATGGATAATGTGTTCACTAACTCTGGAGTCGTCCTAGAGAATCGGGGTCACCAATGAAAGTTTTTGCAAATAAAATGAAGTGAGGCAGTTCACGAGGAAATCTGCAGATGCCAGAAATTCAAGCAACACACACAAAATGCCAGTGGAACGCAGCAAGTCAGACAGCCGTAAGTGAGGCATTTTATGTTTTTATTGAACTCCAGAACCTAAACACAAAAGCGTGTTAAAAATCTTTACGTAACAACATCAGCGCATCAGACTAGCCTCTTAAAGCAAAACCCCAACTCAAGGTTTGTGGTTGTGAATTATATACATTTCTCCCAATGTGACAAGAGTCCTTGATGAGGATGAATTGAAATTCTAGGATATCCAAAGCAAGGTTCGAGACACAGTATTACAATGGATCTGAGCTCAAAACAAACACTAGACAATATCACGAGTAGGCTTATAATTGGGCACTGAACACTAGTGAGCACTAGTGTTCCTTAAGTACTCAATTCTTGGAGCGTGAAACATGATTACCAATTAGCGGGTCTGTCCTGAACAACTATCCGTACTCCAGGGAGTTTGAGTGTCTAAATCCTGGAAGCTGGTGCGGTTGGGGACGTCTTGTAGCTTGTGCGATGCTACCTCCCAGTTATGTTACCCTACAGCATAACCAGGGCTTGTGATGTGCACCAGCTGCTCCCATGGCTTCATTCTTATGACCCTAATCAGGGGGCTAAGCATGACCTGCAGGTTAGCAGAGGGGAAGGCCACCTCACACCCCCTTTGGTAGGGACATACTTCCACCCCACCAGACAAATGATGGTCAATGCAAGTGCATATAACCATATAACAATTACAGCAC
Organism: Mobula birostris; assembly: GCF_030028105.1. NCBI lineage: Eukaryota > Metazoa > Chordata > Chondrichthyes > Myliobatiformes > Myliobatidae > Mobula > Mobula birostris. The sequence goes on from NC_092375.1 coordinate 83,275,233, forward strand.
GGAAACAGGCCGTCTCGACCCTTCTAGTCCGTGCCGAACTCTTACTCTCACCTAGTCCCACCGACCTGCACTCAGCCCATAAACCTCCATTCCTTTCCTGTCCATATAGGTATCCAATTTAACTTTAAATGACAACATCGAACCTGTCTCAACTACTTCTGCTGGAAGCTCGTTCCACACAGCTACCACTCTCTGAGTAAAGAAGTTCCCCCTCATGTTACACCTAAACTTTTGTCCTTTAACTCTCAACTCATGTCCTCTTGTTTGAATCTCCCTCACTCTCAATGGAAAAAGCCTATCCACATCAACTCTATCTATCCCCCTCATAATTTTAAATACCTCTATCAAGTCCCCCCTCAACCTCCTACACTCCAAAGAATAAAGACCCAACCTGTTCAACCTTTCTCTGTAACTTAGGAGATGAAACCCAGGCAACATCTAGTAAATCTCCTCTGTACTCTCTCAATTTTATTGACATCTTTCCTATAATTCAGTGACCAGAGAAGACCAGGATTAATACGATGTGGTGTAAACACTGGATCCACAAAAGAGAAATAAGCTATTCTACCCAACTGCACCATGCAGAGTTGATCTTCCAAATGAGTCTCCAGCTACTGTATCCCTGCTCTGCTGTTCCAACTCCTTGGTTCTCTTTCAACCTTACCATCAATGCATCATTACTTTTTGCTTAATTTTATGTGACATATTCTCCCTGTGCAAAGGAATTCCTCCTAAATATTTAAAGAGTAGCTGTGTTATATTTATGGCTCACTCTGCAATAACCCACAGGTTGATTAAAGAGTTCCCAAGGTCTATGTAAACTTAGAAAGAAGAGAAGATCCTAAGCCGAAAACAAAACTCCTGGTGAGACATTGTGCATTGATTGATGACTTGTGATCGTCTTGATATCAACCATGTGGTCCAGAGTGCAACATGTTTTATATTATTAATGACAGCAGCAAAAAAAAAAAAACAGCCTCTATGTCTTTACACTTTTACTGTTCCCCCCGACAGAATTAACTCTCATTATTTATTTAATGGGATACATCGCTGAATGGGCCCATCCGTGCTTTTGAGCCACGCCACCCAGCAATCCCTCAGTTTAATCTGAGCCTAATCACGGGACAATTTACAATGACCAAATAACCTGCCAACTGTTACGTCTTTGGACTGTGGGAGGAAACCGGGGAACCAGGAGGAAACCCATGCGGTCATGGGGAGAACATACAAATTCCTCACAGACAGGGTCAGGAATTGTTCCCGGGTCGCTTGTACTGTAAAGTGTTGAGCTAATCACTATGCTGTGGCATTGTTCTGGTTCTATTCATCCATTCTCATATCTTTAGTATCTGTGTGATCCCGAGGTTACCTGGTGTAACAATGCTTTGATAGCTGGCTTAGACTTTCATGACTCACCATTATTATGAGTAGCAGGTAGAATCCAATAGAGTTCGATCTTTCAGTCCATACGTTCCATGGTGGTCGGGTCTAGTAGGATAAAGGGGCAAGCTGGCCTTGTGTACAGTATAAAGGATGTGATAGTTCTTTCCCCTGTACTAAAGCACTTGGATAAAAGCCATTTCATTTCAACCTGTACCACAAAACCCTTCCCATTCTACTTGCCCCTTCCACATCTTTTCAAACAGAGAAGCAGCTGGAGGCCACATGTTCTCTTGAGCCTCCCCTGTGCTTCATGGCCGCTGTTCCTCGTTCACTTTCCTGCTCAATCTTCACCCATATTCTTTGATCCCCATCCAATTATTACATGTCAGTCTTGGAAATTGTTTAACTAATAATCCAGAAACAGAGTCCAATTTTCCACTGCAACAGATTGGGAATTTAAATGTAGCTTTCAAAACCTCAGAAATCTAATCTAGTATTCATTAAAGGAAACAATTGATTAGTTATAAAACTGCAACTACTTCACTTACATTCCATAGGGAAAGAAATGTGCCGTCCCTTAGCTTCTAGGTTACTCAGTCTCATTGCAACATTGTTGATTTTGACTGGCCCCTGGAATGGATAATTGAGAATGGGCCTACACCCACATTATGAGCATTAATATATGACAATTAAAACAAAAATTGTGAATAAAAGTTAAGAGGACAGGCAGAAGAAAGTTTACAATACAACTAATGGATGATATTTGATTAGTTGACAGATTAGAATTCTACATGGCCTGACTAATCTGTTACCAGTTTAAAAGTGGTTGCAGCTTGCAATTCGGGGAATTTAAACAATAAAACTGCTCTGAAGATTTGAGTATTCCTTAAGGTCTGTAAGTCGAACAAGGCATTAAACCATGAACCTGCTGACTTACAGGTCAGCTAGCTTGGACTCCTGCTGTGGAACCAGACTCTGAGCCAGCCAGCAATTCAGTGACAAGAGGCACAAACCCTGCTCCAGACAGTCTGGCAAGTGGACGTTAGATCTTCAGCTCCGGGTAACGGGTTGACAGCAACTCAAATGTGATGGGTATGAATGGGAGTGTACCCACCCCCAGTGCTGAGGCCTGTTAGAAAATCCAAAGCCTCTCATAATGCCACCTCGTACAGAGATAGAAACGGGCTGTCAAAGGCTATTCAGGTCGCACCTTCCCATCTGGCTAATCTATTTCACCGCTTGCATTGAAATATTGGTAATGGATCTGCTGTAGAATATTAAGAAATTGATTGGACTGTTGGGACTGACTGAATCCATCACAGTATGCTGGGGTTTCAAGAGTACCTCAACTGTAGTCTGTTAATATTGTATATAGAACTGAGAGGTGGACTGTAGGTCATTATCTTCAACATGACAGCATGATGGCCCGATGGCACCTGGTGCAATGTTAAGAGTGATAGAGACAAACAAGCCATACTTGGAGGAATTTAAAGAGTTATACTACCAACTTCTTTATAGTTTGTTTACAATTCAACACTGAAATGGTTCCACAACTAATGGGCACACTTTCATGGACTCTACAACACACGTTCTCAGTTTTCAGTTAGTTAGTTATCCAATTATTTATTTAATTAATTGTCTAGCTATTTATTATTTTTGTATTTGCACGGTTTGCCTCCTTCTGCACTCTGGTTATTTGTCAGTCTTTTTGTGCAGTTTTTCACTGCTTGTATTGTATTTCTTTGTTCTATTGTGAATGCCTGCAAGAAAATGAATCTCAGGGTTATATAGGGTGACATATACTTCCCTGTTTAATAAATTTGCTTTGAAAGATTCCCTGGGTGAGGAGATGGCTCAAATTCCATTTTTTATGCAAAACACAACATCTGGCACTATTGTGAATACATGTCGAGAGTAAATAAGATGTGCGTTCCCCTCAACTTTACAAAACTCAGAAACACTTGTAGATTTCCTCAGGGATCCGTGGCCATTTTCAAAGTGCAAAGCTGTGTTATCTCCACAGTTCCCTTTTCTTTCTGCCGCTCTACATACATCTCTCACTACCACCTTTATCATAAATAATTTTAAAATATTTTTTTCCTAATATAAACATCAGCACTCATCTTTAACATTTGTGACAATAGGGAAAGAATTCTGACATTCTCATGGAATTAAGCTATTTTTTCAATGTGAACTGACAGGGCACATTGGAAACTTTCAAAGTCTTCTTAAAGTCAACCTTGACTGCTCTAAACATATTCATCAATTTTTCAGTTACTTATATTGTTGAGAAGAAAACAAATAGCAATGCTTTTCAAACTCATTTTAATATGGATTATGAACAGAATCAGATCAATAGTATTGTGTCATTGTCTAAAGCCATATAACTGCAATGAACAAATTTTGGCAGAGGGCCCTTGTCAGGCAGTAAGATAGTTGTTGGCTTGCAAAGGCCCAGCAAGGGAAAAGGCAAAGGTGAGTTGCTGATAGAGACATTTCATAGGAACGTGAGTAGCAGTAGGAGGCCATTTGTTCCTCACATGTACACAACCATGTAATACTTTTCTGTACTAACCCTATTTCATCATATTGAATATCCAAACACCTACTGATCTCTTATCTTGAGTATGGTCACTGATGAAGTCAATTGTACTCTTGGGTAGAAAATTCCAAAGCTTCACTACACTCCGATATGAAGACATTTCTTCATATATTAGTTCTGAATGACCAGTTCATTACTTTATCCCCGATATAACCCACCCTCAACCAGGCATAGCTGGCTGGTGGTGTATTGGCATCCGCACTGGACTTCGATGCGAGCAGTTCCAGGTTCGAATCCGACTTGCTCCTTGAACGCTTTCCATCCGTGCTGGATTCAGCATCGGGCTAGCAACTCGGCCTCGTAAACAACAGACAAATGCCAAGGAAACTGCAAGGTTGCCGCCTGATGCTATTGAGAGGAACAATAACATTACCTCTGCAGCCACACTGTGATGCCTATAAGGGTTTTGCAAATTTCAACAAAAACACCTTTCATTCTTCCAAACCCGCCTGCCTCATCACTCCCTGTAGAACAGTTCCTGCCCCCTGCATGGGATTCAACGTGGTGAACTATTGTATTCGCTCTATCACATTCCTTTAGGTAGGGCGACCAGACCCATACATAATGCCTCAGATGCAGTCTGATCAAGGCCCTGTTTAATTACCACAAGATTTAGTCTCTTGTAGTATTGGAAATGTACCGTTTGACTTCCTGCATGTTAGGCTTCATTGATCTATCTGTAGCAACATTGGTACTGAGACTGAGGGGAAATGCGTTACTGAAAGGTAAAACAGATGAATTGAAAGGCACCTCTACTTCCCAATACTCTTTTGGTACAAATTCTGAAACTTCAGTCTTGCAAAGATCACCATTGGAGAGCAAATCTAAAACCAAGACATTGTTACCGATTCCAGTTGTAGAAAGAACCCTCACAATGAAACAGCTGGTGCTTCGGGTACCAACGTTCCCAGTAGATGGTGCTTACAGTTTTGGGTCAGTTCATTTGAAGTGGGCTTCTGAGTGACTTTGACTGGACTCACAGCCTATTCCTCTAACCAAGACCTGAGAGCCAGGAGCAGAATCACAAGTCCTGTAACTCCAGCCCAGGCCCAGGGCTGCCCCTCTGCTGATTTTCAGACAACAGCAGTTGCCACCGTGCCACTCCCGCCATAACCTGGTTAGGAATGTCCGGGAAATAGATGCAGATAGACACTTGCCACCAGAGTTATGATAAGGAGTTGGGTCATTTCCAGCACAGTATTTGTTCGAAGGTTGCATTCATGAATTCAGTAGGAATAAGGTCTGATAGAGGATCAGCCACAGGTCCCATTTATGAGTTGTCCAGGGGAATCCTTACACTTGGTCCCCATACAACAATGGACAGCTCACTGGTGATGCTGCATCTACTCTCAGACCTGATGCAATGTCCCGGTTATAGTATTCACCTTGTCATCAGTACAACGGGGACATCTCTTTTTCCCTTATTAGTGGGAGGGGGGGGGGAGGAAGAGAGAGAGAGAGAGAGAGAGAGAGAGAGACACACACACACTGTGGTATGTCGAATACCAGGTGAACAAGTAGTCTTTGGGGTACTACAGGTCTGTGTCTTTATTGATGCCTTGCTGCACATTTAAGTGCTTGATGGGGAGGCTTTTTTTCCTGGTGGGGGAAGGGGGGATCATTGCTTTGCTGCCGCTTATGTGTGGGAAGGGGGAGCTGGTGGGTGCTTTCGGGTTCTAACATTTAACTGTCAGTCATTCTTTGCGGCACTCCTCTGTTTTCGTGGATGTTTGTGAAGAAAAAGAACTTCAGGCTGTATATTGTATATATTTCTCTGACATTAAATGTACCTTTGAAACATAAATAAGGTTTACTTCTGAGCAGTGTAGGAATTGTTAAAGAAGAAAAGGCCAGGTTAAGGTAGTTTCACCTTTTACCATCTCAGTAGTCATTTGATAAAATAACCTTGCCTAATTACTGTAATCCACCTTCATCAATTAATCTTCAGTGGACACAGGCAGGAGGTGGGGAAGATTTACAATGAGTTCAGCGCAATAACCATTGGAAGGCTAACAAGGGAGTATCTATACAATCCACAAAGTGTCATGCAATCAGGAATTTGGCAATGGCTGCCACTCTGAAAGAACAATGAATAGCACCAACTCTAAAATCTTATTTTCAAGGAACAAGGGAACAAGCTGCTATGTAATATATCATTTAATCACAAAGCAAAACAAACATTTCACTTTAGCAAGTATTTGACGCAGACTGACAGCAAGGGCTCCTCGAGTGCCTAGACTCAACGTGGTTCAGGCTAAAACCAGTTGATGGAGTCATTCTCTACCATGATGAAATATGGCCGTGCCTATTGGATGCCCCAGGCCATCACTGCGGGAGATCCCTGAGGCTCGTGCCCTCACCTGAAGCACCTGCAGTTGCTTCATCAGCTTCCTTTTCTCCATACTGAATACCACCAGGCATTGGGATATTCAGTGGTAGCTGTACCATGTTTAGTTCTTCAGATGAAAAGATGATCAATGCAGTAAGACCAGAACAATGTTCAGATATCAGCTGGTAACATTCACACTTTACAAAACACCCAGAATAACGCATCACCATCTCCAGTACACAGGCATGTGTACACTTCCGATTACTCCTACCATCTGTTAGCACGAACTATCCCATGAACCTCACCCCCTTTCTGTCAAGCATTTATTAAATTCCACCTTGAAAGCTACCTCTGAATCTGCTTCAAGAGTCCTTCCAGGCAGTATGCTCCCCAATAATCCTCTCTGTGGAAGAAGTGTTTCCCCCTGTTGCTTCTGATTCTATTTCTGGTCATTCTAGATCTACGTTCTCTGGTTACCGGACTCTGCCACTGGAATCAATTTAGGCTTAATTACTCTATCACAATGACGCTGACCATCTCTGTTGAAAGCCCTGTGTCATAAATTGTTCCCTCATTTACAGAAAAGGCTTTCATTTGAGGGTTAGCCAACCAACTTTCCTCCTTTGATCTGCTTTATCTCCTCCTGCTGTCTTTTTTATGATTAAACTTTATAAATCATATACTTAGGTCTTGAGCCTAGCACAGATACCTTAAGGCGTTTCCGTTTCTATCTTCTTTAGTCTGGAAGAGGCAATTACAAAAGCTTGAACCACAACTTCTTATGGGATCTGTGTTGTGAAACAGCCCGGCATTCTATTACCAATTTCTGGCTCGAGCCCATTTGAGTAGCTTCTACTTATGTGTGTTGAATTGAAATCCTCAGTTTAATACCTGAATGAGTTATTTGCTTCATTTGGAAGGACCTGTAGCTGTTGGAGTAAAAACAACTTGGTGGAGGAACTCAAGTGTGTTGATCTGCATCTGGGAGTGTGGTGGCTGGGTAAGGAATAGGTCATTTTGGGTCAAAATCCTGCATCATGACTGATTGCAAAGAGGGGAGACAGCCAGAATAAAAAGGAGAGAGGACCTGGGTGAAAGATAAAGATCCTGAGGGGTATTGAGAGGGTGGATGTAAACAGTATATTCACTAAATTAATCCTTGGAATGAGCTGGTTGCCTCATATAGAAAGGTTAGGCTGGCTAGGCTTGTATTTTCTGGAGCATAGAAAAGTGTGATATATTTTGATTGAATGATTAAAGATTTAAGGGGGCTTTGAGAGGGTGGATGTGGAGAAGAGATTTCTGCTTGAGGGAGAAGGTGTAACTAGTGGTCACGTTAAAAATATGAATTTACCCATTTAAAACTGAGAAAGGGTAAAACTTTCCACAGGTGAAACCATTTCTTTCAAATTATTGTGTGTATTTGGACAGTGGAAGCAGGGTCTTTGAATATTCTTAAGGTAGAGGTAGAGAAGTTCTTCATAAGCAAACAGGCCAAAGAATACTAGGGTAAATGGGAATGCAGAGTCGAGGTTAGAAGTGTGATTTAGTTAAATGATAAAGTATTGTTGCAGACATCCCACCCTGCAAAAACTGATTTCAGGGAGGTAGCATCATCAATTTGCAGGAGACTTCTGGGAGAGGTGGGATGTCTGCAATAGAGTAGCTCCCTAGCAGCCAGCCAGCTAGTTTAAATAACGTTAGCTATACTAATGAACGAATGACACCTGTTAAACTCACCTCAACATGTCTTTTACAGTCCTAACCCACCATGGGCAATAGAAAAGTCACTGTTGCAAACAGTGCAGCGAGCAACACTGTCATTATTTTTAACCCCTATTAGGCAGGGGTACACTTTAGTGTAGTCTGGGGTGACGTACATTTTATATTTTCTTTTTTTTCTGGAACACTCTGCCATGGCGCGCTCTTGCTCTCGCGCTCTCACTTGCTTTCTCTCTCGCGCTCTCGCTTGCTTGCTGTCACACTCTCTCGCTCGCGCGCTGTCTCGCTCTCGCTTGCTTTCTCTCGCTCGCTCGCTCTCAAAAAAAATGATTTCCGTGATATTGTATATAATTTGCGGGCATCAGGGAGCCACTATTCATATGCGGGAGACTCCCGGAACTTCCGGGAGAGGTGGGATGTCTGTTGTTGACAGGGCAAGGGGCCTCCTCAGCTATGAATGTGTATGTTACTAAGAGAAACATCTTCACATATCAACCTAATTGTTCAAAGTCCTCATTTCAGTACTTTCGCTAAAGATGGGGAAAAGGTATCAAAGGCCTGACTCACATATCAAAGAGGTGCATTCCTCTGCACTGAAGCTGCTCAGGCCTTGGCTGAGGCAGTTCTCTCAGTTCATTCCCAACACACCAATCTGGCTTTATTTTTCTGCCTGATTAAGGACCCAAACAGCCTCGGTCCTGGATGTGGATCTGAAGATGACAGCTCAAACAGTGCTTTCACAGTGTTCATCCGTGAGCAAATCCCAGTATAGGCCTTGACCAGTTAAAACATTTTACAGCCAGAGACACAGAACAGAGGAAGACCCTGGGATCCACCATGTCTGCATACAACAAACATATATTTACACTGTCCTAGTCCCATTGTATTGTCCCTACATCCCTGTCAGCTCCCCACATATTCTATCGCTCACCTACCCACGAGGGACAATTAACAACAGCCAATTAACCTTCCAACCTGCACGTGGGAGGAAATCAGAGTAGCCATGGGAAAGCCCACAAACCCACAGGGTCATGGGGAGAACATGCAACCACCACACTGGAGGTCAGTATTGAACCTGGGTGACCCAAGGTGTCCTTCCGTGGTGTCAGGTCTCCCATCTGTGAACACAGCTGCTATCATAGTCAACCGATCCATTCTACTTTGAAAAATGGCTGCATATAAAGGCTTCCTTTACTATTGTGACATTCTTGACTCCAGGACATCGTCTGCGGCTCTTGTGAAAATCTTGTCAGAGATGTCATGAGGAAAAACACAACAGCTGAGTTGTGCAGGACAAGTTTCTGCAAACAGCAGTGAGATAAATAGCCTGGATAGTCCTGACAAAGGCTCTCAGCCCGAAATGTCGATTGTACCTCTTCCTAGAGATGCTGCCTGGCCTGCTGCATTCACCAGCAACTTTTATGTGTGTAGCCTGGATAATCTGTTTTAGCTAACATTAGCTGAAGGATAAACATTGTACATTGAGTTGAAGGGCAAGCGTATGAACAGCAGAAATCCCTGCTCTTCTTTGTGACCTCATATCAGCTTGAGGAAGTAGTCTAGATCCCGGTTTGGCACTGCAGGTGGAAGGTAACAGCCCTGTCAGTGTAGCTTTCCACTGTGACTGCAGCCTGGTGCAAGGTTGCATTCTGTGCTCATATCACCTCTGTGTGACTCAGAGGTGGGAGCACATATATTTATTAAAGCAAAATGGTTGGGAATATTTCCCTACAATCTCTCAGTTTTGTGGTAACCTTTCCAGGTAAAGGAAAGGTGCATTCAAATACTTCCTGGAGTTGAACTCATTTTTGCTGATTCCTGATCTCGTAGCATGACCTATGTCCCACTATATCCGGTGCCACAAAAGTGCTCAGGTTAATTCTCCCAGCCCTGTGTCTATTCAATTAACCATAGGACCTATATCTGACCAATTCCACAATGGGCAATGCCACCTCTGGTGCTGCCATTGATACCAATGGAACCTTTGATGAGCACAGGAACTTGAGTTGAAAGCAAGAGGCTGTGCTTAGGGTTTTGCCTGACACGCCTTGTTTGGATGTGCTATTTGACAATCATGGGACTGTGTGAATGAATGCCAATGACTACTGATTTAATACTGACTAAGTAGTTCTCCATTTTAGCATTAGACTAATTTGTATTTTCAGGTTTTCTGGCAGAGAACCTGAAAGATAAATCAATACATCAAATTAAGGGAATGGAAAAAAAGAGAACAAAACTTTTCAGGACAATTACATTTTTCTAACACAGTTCCCAATTTGGAAATTTTAAAGGTCCCCACCATCTTCACTATCCCAGCCATGCCACCTTCTTCTCATAGCTACCATCGGCCAAGAGGTAACAGAAGACCCTCAGCACCCAGGTGCAAAAGCACCTACTTCCCATCAACCATTCAGTTTTTGAACCAATCCACATAGCCCTGATCATTAGCTCAGTATCTACAGTGGTGCTAGAAAGTTTGTGAACCTTTAGAATTTTCTTTATTTCTATATAAATATGACCTAACATGTGATTAGATCTTCACATAAGCCTTTTCCAGCTCTGCAATTCTGCAATTCTTCTTCTAAGGTCCTCTGAAAGTTGTTTTGATCAAGGCATAGTGCACGTAAAGAGATCTTTCTTGAGGAGAGCAGGCTCTGTCAGCAACCTGACTTTGTGTGCCTTTTTTAATAGGACAGGGCATCTCTACAACCCATAGCTCCAATCTCATCTCATTGATCGGAACACCTGACCCCAACTAGCTTTTGTAGAAGGCATTACCCCAGAGGTTCACATACTTTTTTGAATTTAGGTGTGATTGTTTAAATGGGGGTGTATTCAGTAACGATGAGAAGAAGTACAATTGTTTGTGTGTTATTTGTTTAGGCAGATTGTGTTTGTCTATTATTGTGACTTAGATGAAGATCAGACCACATTTTAAAGGGTTCACGAACTTTATCTTGCAACCGTATACCATGATCACTGAAACCACTTTACACTACAGTAGGCATTATTTGTTCCAATGCCTATTCTTTCTTATAATTATGTATAATTTATGTTTATACTTCTTTTGTGAATATAATGTATATGATTCTATGTGCCTGTAAGTAAGTTTTTCATCAGACCAGTACATACATGTACTTGCACATCTGACAATAAACTTGTAAACTCTGCAGATGCTGGGATCAAAGCAACACTCACAACATGCTGGAGGAACTCAGCAGGTCAGGCAGCATCCGTGGAAATGATTAGTCAACGTTTCAGGCCAAAACCCTTCGTCAGGGCTGAAGAGGGAAGGGGCAGAGGCCCTATAAAGAAGGTGGGGGGAGGGTGGGAAGAAGAAGGCTGGTAGGTTCCAGGTGAAAAACCAGTAAGGGGAAAGATAAAGGGATGGGAGAGGGGAGGCAGGGAGGGGATAGGCAGGAAAGGTGAAGAAGGAATAGGGGAAAGCACAATGCGTAGTAGAAGGAGGCGGAACCATGAGGGAGGTGATAGGCAGCTGAGGGAGGGGCAGAGTGAAACTGGGATGGGGGAAGGGAGGGGGAGGGAATTACCAGAAGTTGGAGAATTCAATGTTCATACCAAGGGGCTGGAGACTACCTAGATGGTATATGAGGTGTTGCTCCTCCAACCTGAGTTTAGCCTCATCATGGCAGTAGAGGAGGCCATGTATGGACATATCCGAATGGGAGCGTGAAGCAGAGTTGAAGTGTAACTCCCTCATCAATCCTGACGAAGGGTTCTGGCCCGAAATGTTGACTGATCGTTTCCACGGATGCTGCCTGACCTGCTGAGTTCCTCCAGCGTGTTGTAAGTGTGACAATAAACTTGACTTTGTCTTTGAAATCTTCTCTATTGCACAGAATTTGAACTGTCTCCAGATTAATCTTACAAAGTTACTTCAAGCAAATGCAAAGTTTTAAAAGCCAATATCTTCTGTTGATTGCAGATCTGCCACTCCTTTGGAAGTCACTCCGTATGTACACACAGTAGAAGTAGTAAAGAAGAAATGTCAAGAGCCCCCAGGGACCTCAGTCCAGCTCCTCTGATTCGAGTTCAAGGAAAGTTGTCGTCTAACAAGAGGGAGCCGATGCACACTGACATTGAATCACACATTGCAGGACCCAGTATCTTAGCTGCTACTGAGCCCTTCATTGAACACAGCGACAACAGGATGAAGTCAGGAATTTGCACGTGTCAATGTGTAGGGTTTTGCATCTCCTTCCTTGGGTGGATGGGCTGCTTGGCAACCACGGTGCTGCGTGATTGGATGACAATGAATAATGACATAATATTATCTGAGCAATTCTCCATTGGAATCTGGGAGACGTGTGTTGCTCAGGATGAAGGATCAGTCCAATGCAAGGCATATGACAGTCTCTTCAATCTGCCGGAGAACATCCAGCTGGCTCGAAGCTTCATGTGCACGTCCATTGCCCTTGGCTTGCTGAGCTTGCTGCTTTCCCTGTCCGGATCGAATTCTGTCACCTGCTGTGGAGATAACAATGACAAAAAGGAGAGGTTAATGATCAGCGGTGGAGTGCTCTCTGTTCTGGCTGGAGTTATGACCCTCTTTCCAGTGTCCTATATCGCCCACTTGACAGTCATGAAGTTCTGGGCGACCGATATCCCTGATTTTGTCCCACGTTGGGAGTTCGGTCAGGCTTTGTTTGTTGGTTGGGCTAGTGGCTTTCTAGTGTTGTCTGGTGGTGTTCTGCTAATCAGTTCCCAGTGCTGCTACAGAAACCCCAAGAGCAAAGATCAGCCGATGCCGCCACTACACACCGGAAGGAGACAGAGACAACTGTGGTATAAAGTTGAGTACGTCTAAGTATAAATGTAGTTTCCTTCACCATGTAGTTAGCCTAAGCTTTCTCATAGTTTGTAATGGCACACTAACCTGCCTCTGCACAATGGGCCAGCCACCACTTTGGTTGAGGGTCCACCACTTGGACATTCAGTAGCATCCGAGCTCCAAAGCATTGGATGCTACTGAATCAGCCCTGCCCAAGGTAAGTCTCCCCTCTGAGTTGCTCCAACTCTGTTGGAAATCGTGGCCAGGGTTGGGGGGGAGGGGTGGGTATGGGGGGGGTGAGGAAGAATGAACATTAGGGATCAGAAGTGAGCATTGGTTAGCAGCAGTTCAGGGGTGAGGGGAGTGTGCCTCTGTTGTTTGGAGGTGTTGGTCAGCAGGTCAAAGAGCTACAGTCATTGCTCTGGACATCGGGGGTAGGATTGGTGGTTATGTGGTTAGAGTGCGTGGTGGGTGTGGGGTGCGGGTGGGGGATTGGAAATAGTGGGTGTCTACTGCCTGTGGGTCCGGTTGGTTGATTGCTGGGATGAATAAGAGGTAGGAGGAGATGCTGCAAAGGGGTCAGTACCATTGGGGTGTGACGTGTGGAAGGGTTCAAGATGACCCACTATCTAATTAACCGAAGAACCAGCTCAGGATATGCTCCTCAGTGAAGACCACACAGGAAATGGTCCCAAGCACGTTTCCACAGGACTACGAGTGCCATTCCATCTCAAATACTCCATCTAAACAAGCTTTCCACATCGTCAGATGCTGGTCCATCCATCCAGAATCCTCTGTGCGTTACACATGAGCCTCACTGTGTGATCAAGAACAGAACTGTTTTTGACTGAGAAATCCATACTGTTCATTACTGATTGTCATTGCTGTCTTAATTTTCACAGAAATTGCATTGTGCTATGCTGTGATTTCATTTCCAGGGCAAGCATACTTGATAACTGTCCTGCTTTGGTTTGATCTTTGCTTCAAGTGGTATGCAGTGTTTCAAAAAAAAAAGGAGCCCATTTTCTCTTACTTTGGTGCCATTAACCTGTCCTGTACCAGACTCTGTTAATCGATCCCAGCAACTTGCTGATAAGTACAACACAGTCATAAACTCAAGCCGTTTGTTACATTTCGCTCTGCACTCACCAGGACAGCCTTGAGTGGGAGCTGAATCTTTACCTTTATCATCCAGAAGCAGTGATGGTATTTCTGAGCCAACACACTTGCTACCCAAGGGTGTCTTGTGTTACTTTATGCACATTTTAGCATAATTAACAATCAGTGCCTCATGAACAAGTACAAGCTGCTGCAACACCTTATATTCCATCTGCGTAGCCTCCAACCTGATGGCATGAACATTGACTTCTCTAACTTCGGTTAATGCTCCACCTCCCCTTCATACCCCATCTGTTATTTAATCATTTATTATTATTATTTTTTTTCTCTCTCTCTCTCTTTTTTCTCCCTCTGTCCCTCTCAATATACTCCTTGCTCATCCTCTGGGCTTCCCCCCTCCCCCCGCCCCGTCTTCTCCTATCATTTCGGATCGCCCCCCCTCCCCCTCCCACTTCCAAATCTCTTACTATCTCTTCTTTCAGTTAGTCCTGACGAAGGGTCTCAGCCCGAAACATCGACTGTACCTCTTCCTAGAGATGCTGCCTGGCTTACTGCGTTCACCAGCAATTTTTATGTGTGTTGCTTGAAATTCCAGCATTTGCAGATTACCTCGTGTTCGTGGCTGTTGCAATACCTACCATTTTGGTGTCACATGGGTTTGTTACCGTAGAAGAGATGGAAGAAATTAATTTCAGCTTTATGCATGGAAAATCTACTCATCCTCTGTAAGTCTTGAGTCTCCAATAAAGTAGATTGATTAAGCTCTGTCGTTATCTTTACAGTAGATTCCCAGCACTACAAATGTCAGAAGCATTCCAGATGGACACAACCCTTTCTGTGGAGAAATGCTTGCTGAATTCATTCTGAATGGCCTAGCTCGTTATGGGAGAATTTCCCCCAGTCAGGAGGCAATAGTTGTGCTCTGTTTCCCCTTATTAAATCCATCTCTCCTCTCATACCCGCCCCCTCCCCCAACAATTTTGCTCGACTTCCTGAATTCTTCCAGCAGATTATTTGTGGCATAGCTGCCTTTTGTGTCTTCTCTTTAAATCTGATGCGCCACCTCTTTCCTTTGGTTATCAGTCCCAATATCTCCCAACTTTGTGCTATGATGGTCCTGCAGGCTATCCTGTGATGATAGATTCTACATCAAAATTACCATGTAAATGCACGTTCTTGTTCCACATCGAACCTCTCCACTGACTTATTTCTTCAGATGATTTCTACAGGCCATTTTGGAAGGAGTACTTCAAGCCCCTAGTGTGTGGTGTGAATCTCCTGACCGTCCCCATTTTTAATCACTCTACTGCCATTGGCTGTGCTTTTATCTGCCAAAGCTCTAAACTCTTCCCCAAACCATCCTGTCACTGTAGCCCTGCCAGATACCCTTCAAGAAAGTTAACACAACCAGAATCTACTTTTACCTCAGAATCCAAAAAAGGGGTTTGTGATTGGACGTGAGGACTAGACTACTGATGAAGCGTTTCCACAATATCGGCATCTACAAAGCACCAGGATTAATTTCCTGGCTATAAATGTGCAGTGCAGAAAGAGTGGCGTTTATGCCCCTGGACTATCAGTCAAGTTTGTGATCGATATCAGTGAGATGGCAGTGGCCTTCTTTAGTGAGGTGAAGAAAATCCTGTTTTTATATGGAACCTTGCACAATCTGGGGCAAACCCAAATAATTCACTGCCAGATAATTGTTTTTTTTCTGAAGTGTCGTTATTTTGTATTCGCAGTTGTACAAAGCAATCTCCTACAAGTGGCAAATGTGATGATAAGCAGTTTCTTTAATGACTCATTTGACCAGGACCACAGGGACAACAACATGCTCTTCCCTGAAATACTACCTTTTACATCTACCCCCAGGCATTAATTCAGCAACTCATTCAAAAGCAACACTGCAGCACTCTGCCAGTACTACAAAGGGAGACATTGCCTTGATTTCAACATTGACAGTTCTTGCTGGAAACCATAACCAACTCTTTAGCGGTTGTCACAATCAATGGTGGTTTGCTTCCATTCTAGTGCTGGGGATTCCAGGCCAGTGTGGGAACTGCAGACTCGTCCAGGTGGGAGTGCCGTGGGTAGGAGGTGATACACTGCTTCCATAGGGCCCCTGGGTGCTCCTGCTGCACAGACACAAAGCGCTCAACATCCCAAATGCTCACTCTCTGCCTCCACTTCCTAACAGTGAGGCAATGTCAAAAATGGAAGTAAATATTGATTCTAAAAGAGTGCTTTAAAATGCAGTATCATATGCACCACTTCAACATGACCTACAGAAAGTCGGGTGCTCATCTGATTCAGATGGTTCTGAAACAAAACGATTGCAAAGGTGGAGACAGAGGAACTGCTTCCTTCATTGCCAAGTTCCTGATGAGTTGGCGCAATGTTAAACTGGGAAGGATAAAAGGAGAATAAAAAATCAGGAAACATTATTCCAGAGGTAGTGGAAGTGCACGATTCTTCAGTCTTGTTGAGGGTCCATTGAGCCTTGCTGGAGTGAGATTGCCTTTGGCTGGGTCAAGGGATGATTATCAGACAGAGCAAAGGGATTTTGTTTTCGTTTTCTCATTTCCCAGCATCTCAACATTCCTGCCAGGTACAGCCTCTCCCGCCCTTTACCAATTGTCAGAAAGTCATACAGCAAAAAAACAGGCTCTTCAGAACACCATGTCCATGCTGACCAGAAATAATGGATGTCTCTCTGTACGAATCCCATTTACCAGCATGTGGTGCAGAGCCTTCTGTGCTTTGGCAATACACGTGCCCTTCTGGATATTTATTCAGTGTTCTGAGTGTATCTGCTTCCACCACTCTCTCAGGCTGTGCTCCAGATTCCAGCTACTCCATCCAGCCTACTCTGCCATTCAATAAGATCATGGCTGATCTGACCATGGACTCATCTCCACTACCTGCCATTTCCCCATAACCCTTAATTCCCGTACTATGCATAAATCTATCCAACTTTCTCTTAAATATATTTACCGAGGTAGGCTCCACTGCTTCACTCGGGCAGAGAGTTCCACAGATTCACCACTCTCCGGGAAAAGAGGTTCCTCCCCATCTCCACCCTAAATCTATTCCCCTAAATCTTGAGACTTTGTCTCCTAGTTCTAGTCTCACCTACCAGTGGAAACAACTTTCCTGCCTCTATCATATCGATCCCTTTCATAATTTTATATGTTTCTATAAAATCTCCTCTCATCCTGAATTCCAGCGAGTACAGTCCCAGGCGACTCAGTCTCTCCTCATAGTCTAACCCCCTCACAACCTGGTGAACCTCCTCTGCACTGCCTCCAAAGCCAGTATAATCTGCCTCAAGTAAGGGGACCAGAACCACACGCAGTACTCCAGATGTGGACTCACCAGTACCCTGTACAGCTGCAGCATAACCTCCCTGCTCCTAAATTCAATTCCTCCAGCAATGAAGGCCAGCATTCCATTTGTCTTCTTGATAGCCTGCTGCACCTGCAAACAAACCTTTTGTGAATTCATACACAAGCGCTCCTAAGTCCTTCTGCACAATAGCATGCTGCAATCTTTTACCATTTACATAATAATCTGATCTTCCATTTTTCCTTACAAAGCAGATGACCTCGTATTTACCAACATTGTAATCCATCTGCCAGACCCTTGCCCACGCACTTAACCTATCTATATCTCTCTGCAGACTCTCCATATCCTCTCAATTCCCCTGTAATCTTCTTACCCTTTACCGTGGTTCTATGCCCCCTAGTTTTAGGTTCCTCTTCTTTTGGGACATGTTTACTATTTACACTTTAACTAGTTTGTAATCTCCATCTGATTCCCCCTCAGCATTTTCTGCTCCAAGGGAAACAAACCCAGTACTCCTTGTGATGAAAAGGCTTAATCTTAGGCAACATCCGAGTGAATCTGCACTGCACCTTCTCCGGGGCAACAGTGTGGTGACCAGAATCATACGAAGTATTCCAGCTGTTTTATGAAGGTGTACAAAGACCAGCCTGCTCTTTACTCTGTGATCCTGTTCATACTGAAATAATATCAATCCATCTATATTAGTTATGATTATTATCACCAATACTCACTGCTTCTGAAACCATGAATTTGTAAATTTCCTGCTTTTCTTTTAAACTTGACCACGTTCGCTCTCTCTCTCCCTTCTGAAGGGACACATGCTTTTTTTTTACTCAACCATTTCTTGCTGAGCTTTTTTTTAAACTCAAAGGTCTCAGTGTGTTTCATCTTGGGTTCTTTTTTTTTTAAAAAACCTCATCATCGCTGTCATGTTTTTTAACTCCAAAACATTAAACTAACTGAAAGCAAAATCACAGAACCAGGAATGACATATTAGTTTGGTTTGCACTTTAAGCAAGATGCACATATCATGTGGAGTGATGCTGTATGCCATTTACTTACTTTTACATTTAACCCACAATGCATTATGTAAGCAACAAAGAACATTTAATCAAGTAATATATTTACAATATTATTAAAATATTACTGGAATATTAAATACACAACACTGACCACTTCTAAAAACCTGCTATCCACATAATTTGCAGCCTCCTGAAGGTGCCAAAGTTCCTCCAGGCAGCACTCACGCTCAGAACCCAATACTCAAGTTGGCCAAAATGGAGGCCTATGCCAGACACCCTAATAAACAAAGCACAAGGAGTGTCCCAGAGTTCCCACACAGCACAAAGGCTGGAGTACACCTGCTATGCTTGTAATTTGGAAAAGAACCTTGAAATCTGGTCCAATCTGTTGCCACACTTTACATTAATGACAACAATTTGAAAATACTCACCAGCCACCTACCCGCCTGGCACCAACATCACTCTGTCAACCAAAGGCGGTACTGTGATGATGCAAAGGTCACAAAGGAGGCGGGGTGGTCCCTAATCGAGGTACTGTTTTTTTGCCTGACAACTCAAAACAGCAAGGGTTAGCTAAAACAGCTTGCAACGATTTAAGCATGAAAATTACTAGCTCTGTCTACCGGCGTAAGTGTAATGAAAAAATATGCACTCGTCAAAGCCCACTCTGTTGAAAACCATACCCTCGTCTCCTGTTTTATCCATTCAAACAGCTTGGTAAAGTTAGGTAAGGATCATTGAAATGGTCACAATTACAATTACAAATGGGTCTTCAATCTTAAATGTTAGTTATCTCTGTTACTCCTCCCATATTTGCAGCCTGAGTGTTTGCTAGTTTAATTTTAAAATACCCAAGTTTGACTATTAGCTTATTAATTATTAACTTAAATGAAGTGATATACAGTCACACACAAAATGCTGGAGGAATCCAGCAGGCCAGGCAGCATTTATGGAAAAGAGTAAATAGTTTAGATTAGATTAGATTATGAGGACACGCGGTCCTCTTTTATTGTCATTTAGTAATGCATACATTAAGAAATGATATAATTTGTTCCTCCAGAATGATATCACAGAAGCACAAGACAAACCAAGATTAAAAAAACTGACAAAAACCATATAATTATAACATATAGTTACACCAGTGCAAAGCAATACCGTAATTTAATGAAGAACAGACCATGGGCACGGTAAAAAAAAGTCTCAAAGTCTCTCAAAAGTCCCATCATCTCACGCAGACGGTTGAAGGAAGAAAACCCTCCCTGCTATGAGCTTCCAGCGCCGCAAACTTGCCGATGCAGCATCCTGGAAGCACCCGACCACAGTCCGACTCTGAGTCTGTCCAAAAACTTCGAGCCTCTGACCAGCCTTCCGACACCGAGCGCCGAGCATCATCTCTGCCGAGCACTTCGACCCTGTCCCTGGAAACAGGCAATAGGCAAAGTCGAGGATTTGAGGCTTTCCCCTCCAGAGATTCTCGATCACACAGTAGCAGCAGCAGTAAAGCAGACATTTCAGAAGTTTCTCCAGATGTTCCTCTGTGCTTCTTCACGTTTGTCTCCACCAAATCAGGATTGTGCATGGCCCCTATTTAACAAATACAATATCATTCGGAGCGGCCGCGCACGCTGCGTCACGCCGCCATCTTCTCCTCCCCTCCCATTTATTACTTAACGTTTCAGGCCTGATGAAGGGCCTCAGCCTGAAACATTGACTATACTCTTTTCCACAGAGGCTGCCTGGCCTGCTGAGTTCCTCCAGCATTTTGTGTGTGTTGCTTTGGATTTCCAGCATCACCAGGTTTTCTCATGTTTGTAATATACAGTCACCTTCACTCTTCCCAGCCTGCACTCTGTGACCGCTGGACTCCGAGACCCATTGCCAGAGGGTGGTGATTGGTCACCTGCTTGAACCAGTTCAGTCCTGTCAGTGAAGGATTTGCCACAGTGCTGATGCGTGGTACAGTCTACGATTTCGAACCAGTGGCAATGACTATCATTGATGTCGGGAAGTTGTGTGACTTGGGGGGGAACCTGCGGGGGCTGGTGTTCCCATGCACCTGCTGCCTTTGAACTGTTTAGTAGTGGAGGTCGCAGGTGAGGGAGCCGTAGTCGGAGAAGTCCTGATGTCCCGGATGGGCAAGGGATACTTTAGCGATGATCTAACTGAATACCATAGCTAATGTGCTGAGTTCCTGTGTAGAAAAAACGTGAATCCTCTGATACAGGTGGAGGCTGTGACCAGTAAATCATTTAGCAGTTTCATCTATTGATTATGACTCATTAATACTTGAATATTAATAAATTAAACTTTATTGTAAAGCATAAACACGGGAAAATCTGCAGATGCTGGAAATCCAAAGCAACACACACAACATGCTGGAGGATAAAAGGATAAACTGCTGACATTTTGGGCTGAGACCCTTTCTTCTTCAGCCCTTGACCTTTCCCACCCATCCTGGCTTCACCTATCACCTTATAGCTAGCCTCTTTCCCCCCATCTTTTTATTCCAGCATCTTCCCCCTTCCTTCTCAGTCTGAAACATCGACTGTTTATTCATTTCCATAGATGCTGTCTGACCTGCTGAGTTCCTCCAGCATTTTTAGTGTGTTGCTTTATTGTAAAGCATTGAGTTTTGAAGCTTTGGGATTCATAAGACTGCACGATATAGGAACAGAATTGAGCCATTCGGTCCATTAAGTCTGCTCCACCGGAGGTGAATTTTGTTTTCAATCGCATTCTTTTCACTATAACTGTTAATCACCTTACTAATCAAGATCCTATCATTCTTTGTCTTAAAAACATCAAATGGCCTCAGTGACGGCCCTCTGTGACAATGAATTCCACAGAGTCACAGTCTTCTGGATGAAGAATTTCCTCCTCATTTCAGTTACAAAAGGATATCTCCTTTATTCTGTGGCTCTGTTCTCAATTTCTATACTCTCCTACTAATGGAAACACCCTCCCTACAGCCACTCTATCCATGCTTTTCAATATCCAGTAGGTTTCAATGAGATTGCCTTTCATCCTTTTCTTAGTCAGAGGGTGGTGAATCTATGGAATTTGTTGCCACGGGTGGCAGTGGAGGCCAAGTCATTGGGTGTATTTAAGGCAGAGATTGATAGGTATCTGAGTAGCCGGGGCATCAAAGGTTATGGTGAGAAGGCGGGGGAGTGGGACTAAATGGGAGAATGGATCAGTTCATGATAAAATGACGGAGCAGACTCAATGGGCCGAATGGCTGACTTCTGCTCCTTTGTCTTATGGTCTTATGGTCTTATAAGCTCCATTGAGAAAGGCCCAGAGATATCAAAAGTTCCTCATGTGTTAATCCTTTCACTCATGGGATCATTCTTGTGAACCTTTTAGGGACCCTCTCCAGGGCCAACACATCCTTCCTGAGACACAGGGCCCATGTTTACTCACAATATTCCAAATATGGTCTGTCCAATGCATTATAAAGCCTCAGTAATACACCCTGCTCTCGTTGAGAGTGTAACTCATGTCAGCATTTGCTTTCACCAATCAACATCCATATCATGTATAAATGAGATTCAAGGGCTCGACTTCTTCACTATTAAACAATTCTGGAGCATCAGCAGAAAAATGAAAGGATGTTATATATATCTTATATTTTCTACACTTAGTGGCTGTTTTATTAGGTACATTTGTAAATCTGTGTGTTAAATGCAAATTCTAATCAGTCATTCATGTGGCAGCAACTCAATGCATGAAGGCATGTGGACATGGTCAAGAGATTCAGTTGTTGTTCAGACCAAACATGAAAATGGTGAAGAAATGTGATCCAAGTGATTTTGACTCTAGAAGATTATTGGTGCCAGATGGGATGGTTTGAGGATCTCAGAAACTGCTGGTTTCCTGGGATTTTCAGGCATGGCAAGCTCAAGAGTTTACAGAGAATGGTGCAGAGAGCAAAAATGCCTTGTTAATGAGAGAGGTCAGAGAAGAATGGTCATGCTGGTTCAAACTGACAGGAAGGTGACAGTAATTAAAAATATCACATGTTACAACAGTAGTATACAGAAGAGCATCTCTGGATGCACAACACATCAAACCTTGAAGTGGATGGGCTACAGCAGCAGAAGACCACGAACATACTGCATGTATGTGGGCTGTCATCACTATCCTCATAACACATCCAAACATCTCTTCTGTTACTCTTACCAAGATTTTGAGAAAGCTGGCAGAGGGAAAGCTAGGAACCAAGAGAGAATTATTTATTGTCCTTCTCCCAGATGTCTCAAAAATGTGCTGCCATTAAATTGGTTACTTCCCATACCTGTGGGCTACTTGTAAATCTAGGAAGTTCTAGAAGATCAAAGCGAATGCAGTTCATCTTTCATAACTAGCAAGTGCAGGGAATTCATAGTCTCCAATACTATTTTTGCTTCCTCAGCCTCACTATACTCATAGTCACTTGTTCTTTTCTGAATGAACTTTGTGCTTTCTTCTATCAAGATTGACACAAGTATTTGTCAATTGTCTTTGCTGTTTTCTTACTTGACGTTACTTGTTGTTAATTAGGATTAGTACTTTGCTCTGGGTGTCAGATGTGGGAATCCTGGGAATCTTCCAGCCTCCCTGATGGCCACATCTGCGCCAGGTGCACCGAGATGCAGCTCCTGAGAGACCGTGTTAGGGATCTGGAGCTGCGGCTTGATGACCTACAGCTTATTAGGGAGAGTGAGCAGGAGATAGAGAGGAGCTACAGGGAGTTAGTCACCCCACAGCTGCAGGAATTAGATAAGTGGGTGACTGTCGGGGAAGCGAAGGGAAAAGCTTAGATAGTAGAGAGCTCCCCTCTGACCATCCCCCTCAGTAATCATTATCTCATTTTGGATGCTGTTGAGGGGGATGACCTGACAGAGGACGACCATGGTGATTGGGTCTCTGGCACTGAGCCTGGTTCCGTGGTGCAGAAGGGAGAGAAGAAGGTGAGGAATGTCGTAGTCGTAGGCGATTCCATAGTGAGTGGTACAGACAGGAGGTTCTTTCAGTCTGATAGAGATACCCACATGGTGTGTTGCCTCCCAGATGCCAGGGTATGGGATGTCTCGGATCGGGTGCAGAGTATCCTGAAGGGAGAAGATGAACAGCCAGAAGTCTTGATACACATTGGTACCAATGACATACTGTAGGTAGAAAAAAGGAGAAGGTCCTGAAGAGAGAATTCAGGGAGCTGAGTAGGAAGCTGAAAAGCAGGACCTCCAGGGTAGTAATCTCAGGATTGCTACCTGTGCCAAGTGCTAACAAGCACAAGAATAGCATGATCAGGTATATTAATACATGGCTGAGAGACTAGTGTAGGGGGCAGGGCTTCTGGTTCCTGGATCATTGGGGCAACTTCTGGGGGAGGTACGACCTGCACAAGAAGGACAGGTTACACCTGAACCCAAAGGGGTCCAATATCCTAGCAGGCAGGTTTAATAGGGCTGTTCGGGAGGGTTTAAATTAATTTGGCGGGGGATGGGAACTGGAGTGATAGGACTGAGGAAGGGGAAAACAGAAATAAATCAAAGCTAGCAAGAAAGAAATGATAGAAAGGACAGGCAGGAGATGAGGCATAATCACGGCCAGTGGGATGAGTTACAGGGCAATAAAGGCATGGTTCAGTTAAAACAGAAAGCAATAAATACTGGACTGAAAATGTTATATTTGAATGCATGCAGCATAAAAAATAAAATGGACAATCTTGAAATTTAGCTACAGATTGGCAAGTATGACATTGTGGTCATCTCTGAAACTTGGCTAAAGAATGGCTGCCATTGGGAGCTGAACATCCAAGGACATATGGTGTATCAGGAAGATAAATTAGTAGGCAGAGGGAGTGGTGTGGCCCTGTGTATAAGAAATAATATTAAATCATTAGAAAGGGATGTCATAGGATCAGAAGGTGGAGAGTCTCTGTGGATTGAGTTAAGAAATGACAAGTGTAAAAGAACCCTAATGGCAGGTGGATACAGGCCTCCAAACAGCAGCTGGGATGTGGATTACAAATTACAGCAGGAGATGGAAAAGGCGTGTCTGAAGGGCAATGTCATGATAATCATTGGGGATTCTAACATGAAAGTGGTTTGGGAAAACCAGGCCAGTACTGGACCTCAAGAGAGAATTTGTAGAATGTCTAAGGGATGGCTTTTTAGAACAGCTTGTTGTTGAGCCCACTAGGGGATCAGCTGTGCTGGATTGGGTGTTGTGCAATGATCAGGAGGTGATAAGAGAGCTTAAGGTTAAGGAACCCTTAGGGAACAGTGATCACAATATGATCGAGTTCGCTTTGAAATTTGAGAAGGAGAAACTAAATTCCAATGTGTTGGTATTTCAGTGGAATAAAGGAAATTACAATGGCATGAGAGGGGAACTGACCAAGGTTGACTGGAAAGAGACACTAGCAGGAAGGACAGCAGAGCCACAGTGGCTGGAGTTTCTGTGAAAAATGGCAAAAGTGCAAGACAGATATATTCCAAGTAAGAAGAAATTTTCGAATGGAAGAAAGACACTATCGTGGCTGACAAGTGAAGTCAGAGCCAAAGTAAAAGCAAAAGAGAGGACATACAAGGAAGCCAGAGCTAATGGGAAGGTAGAGGATTGGGAAGCTTTTAAAAACTTGCAGAAGGAAACTAAGGAAGTCATTAGGAAGGAAAAGATAAATTATGAAAGGAAGCTGGCGACTAATATTAAAGAAGATACTGAAAGCTTTTTTAAGTATATAAAGGGTAAAAGAGCGTTGAGGGTAGATATAGGACCATTAGAAAATGACACTGGAGATATTGTAAAGAGAGATGCAGAGATGGCAGAGTAACTGATTGCATATTTTGCATCAGTTTTTACAGTGGAAGACATTTGCAGTACACCAGACATTCAAGAGTATCAGGGAAGTGAAGTATATACAGTGAAAATTATGACTGAGAAGGTGCTCAGGAAGCTTAATGGTCTGAGGGCGGATAAACCTCCTGAACCTGATGGAATGCACCATTGGGTTCTGAAGAAAGAAGCTGGAGCGATTGCAGGAGCATTAACAATGATCTTTCAAGAATTGATAGATTCTGACATTGTACCGGATGACTGGAAAATTGCAAATGTTACTCCACTATTTAAGAAGGGTGGGAGGCAGCAGAAAGGAAACCATAGACCTGTTAGCCTGACATCAGTGGTTGGGAAGTTGTTGGAATCGATTGTTAGAGATGAGATTACGGAGTACCTGGAGGCACATGGCAAGATAGGCCAAAGCCAGCATGGTTTCCTGAAAGGCAAATCCTGCCTGACTAACGTACTGCAATTTTTTGAGGAAATTACAAGCAGGGTAGACAAAGGAGATGCAGTAGATATGGTGTACTTGGATTTTCAGAAGGCCTTTGACAAGGTGCCGCACATGAGGCTGCTTAGCAAGATAAGAGCCCATGGAATTACAGGGAAGTTACTAGCATGGGTGGAGCAATGGCTGATCGGCAGAAAACAGAGAGTGGGAATAAAGGAATGCAGTTACCAGTGGAATTCCACAGGGGTCAGTGTTGGGACCGCTACTTTTTACAATGTATGTCAATGATTTGGACTATGGGATTAAAGGATTTGTGGCTAAATGTGCCGATAATACAAAGATAGGTGGAGGAGCGGGTAGTGTTGAGGAAACAGAGAGCCTGCAGAGAGACTTAGATAGTTTAGAGGAATGAGCAAAGAAGTGACAAATGAAATACAATGTTGGAAAGTGTATGGTCATGCACTTCGGTGGAAGAAAAAAATGGGCAGACTATTATTTACATGGGGACAGAATTCAAAATGCAGAGATGCAAAGGGACTTGGGAGTCCTTGTGCAGGATACCCTAAAGGTTAACCTCCAGGTTGAGTCGGTGGCGAAGAAGGAGAATGCAATGTTGGCATTGTGTGGAGTTTTGGGTTCCTTATTTTAGAAAGGACATACTGACATTGGAGAGGGTTCAGAGGAGATTCACAAGAATGATTCCAGGAATGAAAGGGTTACCATATGAGGAACTTCTGGCAGCTCTCGGGCTGTATTCCCTGGAGTTCAGGAGAGTGAGGGGGGATCTCATA
Source organism: Mobula birostris (assembly GCF_030028105.1). Classification (NCBI taxonomy): domain Eukaryota; kingdom Metazoa; phylum Chordata; class Chondrichthyes; order Myliobatiformes; family Myliobatidae; genus Mobula; species Mobula birostris. Next base: position 83,301,614 of record NC_092375.1, read on the forward strand.
GAAACATTCCGAATGTTAAAAGGCCTGAACAGATTAGATATGGCAATGTTATTCCCATGGTAAAGGAGTCTAGGACAAGAGGGCATGACTTCAGGATTGAAAGATGTCCATTTAGAACAGAGACGCGGAGAAATTACTTTAGTCAGAGGGTGGTAAATCTGTGGAATTTGTTGCCACAAGCGACTGTGGAGGCCAAGTATTTAAGGTGCATTTAAGGCAGAGATAGATAGGTTCTTGATTAGCCAGGGCATCAAAGGGTATGAGGAGAAGGCAGAGGAGAGGGGATGACTGGAAGAAATGGATCAGCCTATGATTGAATGGGAGAGCAGGCTGGATGGGCAGAGTCCTATATCTTATGGTCTTATGGTTACATTCCTCACTGAAGTGCTGAATGAAGCTGCAGCACCATCAGTGGGTGCTTTATGCCATCCTCACAGGTGGATCACCACCAAACATCCATAAAGAACTGGTCATTTACAGGGAGAGAGGAGGAGACACCAGGAGTGATATCCATACTCTGCACAGCCACACCATTGCAGGAAAGAAGCCGCTGTTGCTCAGGACCTCACAGTAAGCCTGTGTTTCTGCTCCGAACAGCTGCATTAAGTGTGACTGCCATGAGCATTCAAAGAGCTTAGCAATTTCCTGCAGAAACAGAAGGCATAATGAACACATACAGTCAAAGATCCCATTCCAGTTGTTTACAATATATATTAATGACTTGGATGAGGGAATTAAATGCAGCATCTCCAAGTTTGCGGATGACACGAAGCTGGGCGGCAATGTTAGCTGTGAGGAGGATGCTAAGAGGATGCAGGGTGACTTGGATAGGTTAGGTGAGTGGGCAAATTCATGGCAGATGCAATTTAATGTGAATAAATGTGAGGTTATCCACTTTGGTGGCAGGAACAGGAGCACAGATTATTATCTGAATGGTGGCCGATTAGGAAAAGGGGAGGTGCAATGAGACCTGGGTGTCATTGTACACCAGTCATTGAAAGTGGGCATGCAGGTACAGCAGGCAGTGAAAAAGGCGAATGGTATGCTAGCATTCATAGCAAGAGGATTCGAGTACAGGAGCAGGGAGGTTCTACTGCAGTTGCTCAAGGCCTTGGTGAGACCACACCTGGAGTATTGTGTGCAGTTTTGGTCCCCTAATCTGAGGAAAGACATTCATGCCATAGAGGGAGTACAAAGAAGGTCCACCAGATTGATTCTCGGAATGGCAGGACTTTCATATGATGAAAGACTGGATCGACTAGGCTTATACTCACTGGAATTTAGAATATTGAAACATATAAAATTCTAAAGAGATTGGACAGGCTAGATGCAGGAAGATTGTTCCCGATGTTGGGGAAGTCCAGAACAAGGGGTCACAGTTTGAAGATAAAGGGGAAGCCTTTTAGGACTGAGATGAGGAAAAACTTCTTCACACAGAGAGTGGTGAATCTGTGGAATTCTCTGCCACAGGAAACAGTTGAGGCCAGTTCATTGGCTATATTGAAGAGGGAGTTAGATATGGCCCTTGTGGCTAAAGGGATCGGGGGTATGGAGAGAAGGCAGGTGCAGGGTTCTGAGTTGGATGATCAGCCATGATTGTACTGAATGGCAGTGCAGGCTTGAATGGCCGAATGGCCTACTCCTGCACCTATTTTCTATGTTTCTATGTTTCTATCTCCACCCACCTCCCTCAACATTGTCCATTTGGCTAGTGCTACAAGACCTGAAGCTATGGTGAAGGGCAGGTCATGCATCATCTTGAGGTCTGCTCATTACTCGAACAGAGGACATTCCGATCCTGATCAGTTACTGCCCACAACATTGGTGACTGAGACACCAGAAGGATTAGTAATTAATTGTTCATTGGTAATGATTTCATTATTGTCACGTGTATCGAGTTACAGTGAAAATCTTTGTTTGGCTTGCATCAAGATCATTCCAAACATAGGTACATCAAGGAAGTACAAAGGGTAAAGCAACACAGCATGTGGAATATACCACTACAGTGCAGAGAAAATGCAGCACAGTGGAAAATGAAAGTGCAACAGCCATAGCCAGGTAGATTGAGAGATCAACAGTTCATCTTTAGCACATAGGTCTTATACAAGTTATCCATGAGCTTGATTGTATGTGTTCTCAAACTTCATATAGGAAACAGGAGAAGAGAGAGGGTGACCGGGTGGATCGGGTGTTTTATTATGTTGGCTGCTTTCCCAAAGCAGTGGGAGGTGTGGACAGAGTCCATGGAGGGAAAGATGGACTGTGCTGTGTTCACAACTCTCTGGAATTTCCTGCGGGCTTGAGTAGAGAAGTTGCCACTATGCATCCAGATGGGATGCTCTCTATGGTGCACCTACTGTATAAAAATGGCTGAGGGTCATCAAGAATATGCCAAAGGAACTAGAGGCACAGGTGTGTTTCCTTGGCCATGACATCTATGCAACCAGGAGAAACTATTGCTTTCATTTATACCTAGGAACTTGAAACTCCCAACTATTTCCACCTTAGCAACAATAACACATATAGGCATGCAGAGACTCGTCCAAAATTTTATTAATCTCTTCCTATCGTTTACATTTTTTAATGACTCTTACAAGTTTATACGCATCGTCCACTTACTTTTTCTTTAATCAATTTCTTGATCATATTTTGTTGAATTCTATAATCCTCCCATTGGTCAGGTTATGATTCTCTTGATAACATTGCTAGCACCTTCCTCTAGTCCTGATACATCACTTGCAGTGCTACATTCATTCCCATCAGATCTTTACTCTTCGAGAGAATGTATACTCATCGATGATTATATATTTCTTTCATATATACAGTATATGCAAACTGGATTAGGGTTAGGGTCAGATTAAAAGATATGAGGGCAGATAAGGAATATCTAACCGTTTCAAAAATCCTAGTATTCAATCAATATACATCCTCTTAAGGAATATAAATCCTTCTTAAAAGGGCTATAACTGTAGTTAGCAAAATAGTAAATTGACACATTGTTATTACAAATGAGGAATCCAACTTTATGTTTAAAAGGAAGAGGGAGGATTTCAGAATTCATCCACAATGACCATATTGCTCCAGTTTAAGTTTCTGGTTTTGAATAACTAGATTATATAAAATTCTATGACATTATAATGACTCTTCCCAGAAGCTCTTATGACAACGATATTAATTAACCCTGTTTAATACACATTACTTGATTCAAAATGACCTACTCCAAATTAAATTCTAGATCTACCAATTCTGAATGCCTTCCATGAACATTCTTCACAGCAGTTTAACAAAATTTGTTTTTCACAGCCTGCATGAAGATTAAAGCTCCCTGTGTTTACTGTATTAACCAGACTACATGCCCCTCTGGTTTCATAATGAGCACACTTACTGTCAGGAAGCCCATAAGCTATTCTTAATAGTTTTTTTCAGCCTTTGAATTTCTATTTCTACCCACACTCAGATCCTTTCTCCCATTGTCCAACCATTTTCTTATACCTTCCCTCACTCAGTTCCCTGTGACTTACAGTACCCCTTTCAACTGATCTTTGGATGGAACTGGAGGTGGCAACAGCAAAATCCCTGATAAAATTCTCCTCCATCTGGAAGCCAACCATCATAGCTGGAATCTTTCTATGCATGCCTCAGTTGCTCCCAAGAGGATGAGTGGGTGGGACTGGAGGTTTACCTGATGGGGCTACAAAGCTGAGAAAGTTCTTTGTGGAACCAAGGAAATGCCACCAAATGGGGGAAGAAATGCAAATCACTCTCTGCACCAAACAAGGATATTTGTTATTGATGAAGTTATGCAAATTATCAACTAGATTAGCATGTTGAAAGGTCAAGGCAGTACTAATTTCCAATCTCGGTTCATACCTCAGGCATTGCCCTGTATTTGAACCACTGCTCGATGATTTTTCCCAGAACAAAGGACCCAGGAGACAACAGAAACCAGACTTTGGTCTCATTGACTGATTCAGATCACATAACTGCAGAGCAGCTGATCTCTACCAGCACTAGCTGTTCAGTAAGTCCTAAGAGCAAGGAACTTGAGGAGTTATAGGAGGGGATAGATTAGCGTCCTCTTTGGGAGTTAGCCTGTAAAACTAGTACTGAGCAATATCAACCTCTGATCCACACTTTTTCTCCAGATTTTGGGGAGTTTACCAACTTTTAATCCATGTTTTCAAGAGATATCCAAGAATTATATATACTTATCAACTGCATAAACCTCACTGAGAAATTGGTCTGGTTTGCCAACCACACTATGACCAGACGTAGACATTAGCATATCAATGCGCCAGGAATCTGTGTACATCCTGCTGCAGAACTACCTCTAGTGGTTGAGGGTGGAACAACATAGGCAGTGGATGGAAAACCAGCTACCCAATAATGACTGGTTGGCTCGGTTTCTGCAGTATAGGCCTCCTATTAGTCATCAGCTCTGGTTGGACATATCCCAGGTAACTCTATCACATGTCCTCTGCCTCCAAGCTGCCTTCTCAGTTAAACTGCCATCCAAACTGTTTCTCTAATCATCAAACCCGGTCAAAGAAACATCTAAAAAAAACTGTGGTTTTTGTCTGTAAAATGTGAAACCAGATTTTCTTTTAAGACGTTATCTGATGTACAGTAGCTCAGTTGGTTAGCGAACTGCTACTGGGCCTATTTCCTCACTCCACAGATGCTGACTGATCTGTATTGTTATTCCACCCCCACCCCCAGCTGCCTTCTTCCTGCAAAGGCTCATCCAGTTTTTCCACAAACACAAAATATGGTGGCCACATCCGCTCCACTCCCCTGATGCCACCGTTACTGAACAACCGTTGGGTTTATCGGTGAGTACAGCCCCTGTTTCTCCTCTCTGCTTTTCTCCACCAGAAGGGTAAACATCTTTTCCACCCTTACACATTCAAACCTCCTCTTTGTATCGTATAACTCCACTAGGGGGCCAGAAGATGTTCAAACACATGTCATCAGCACTGTAAAATCCAATAGTATTATCGGGTAAGGTCCAGGCTGGAGCACTGAGCTGAGCCACAGCGAGCAAAAGGACTGGAGTTACTCAGCAGACATGTCCTGTCCTTCAATCTGCCTGACTGGTGGCGCTAATCCACTGTGTCCAGGGATTTCCAAAGCATTGCTGATTTTACTTTGAACGTTCCGAACTTCCTCAGTAATCCTCAGACTGGAATGCTTGGTTGTCTACTCCACAGCTGGACAGGGAATTCTCTGAGAAGCTGTCCATACACAAGCTGCTCCTGGTTAGAGTGCTTGTCCTGGAGATCAGGCTGGTGCCGTCAGACCGGTCCAGGGAGAAGGGGTGGACCTTGGAGCCAGCCTGCCGCGCGGGGTTCCTGTAACCGAGCAGCAGCAGAGCTGACAGGAGCAGCAGGCCGGATGCAAAGAGGGCCATGTAGATGGCAGCTCCCGCCTCTTGCGTCCATGGTGACGGGGGCAGGCGGAAGCGGGGTGTGAAGGCGATGCTCCGGTTGTTGGCCACGGAGCTTAGATTCCAGCCGGCGGGGATAACGACGCAGACACTGGCCAGCAGGTGAAAGACCCCTCCAGCACGCAGAGCCAACCTTACCTGCCCTCCACCAACGTAAACACCTTTCAGCCCGGAAGCTGTGGCCACCTTGCCAGCTGCGCCGACCAGAACAGCTGCCACCATCAGCACCTGCGCGGCAGCGATCTCCCCTGGTACAAAGTCCTCGGTGACGCCCATCGCCTGGCAGGACATGCGCCGCAGCACTGGGGACGCTAGCTGGTTGCTGTAGAAACAGGCCCTCCAGATGCCGACCCAGGCAATGCCCGAGTCGATGTCTGCTGGGCTCACGTGCCACACCCTCCACTGGACCAGGCCCGTGGCTATGGAGGCTCCGATCCAACCCACTGTGCCCAGCACAAACCCTACCAGCTGCCAGGGGGCACCGCTTGGCCGCTGACCCATAACCCCCAAGGTCAAAGGTGGGTGGTAGGTGGGCTTTGCTCAGGGCCAGAGGAACCTCTGGAATTTACAAAGGGAGCGAGAGAGAGAAAGGGGAAGCAGCCAGTTCTCTGCAGGTGAGGAACTGGAGGTGCTAAGCTCCTGTGCTGCGGGTTGCCAGGAAACGCTACAAACAAGTTCCGCCCACTGCTCGGGGCTTTGTTAGAGGCTGCCTCCACCTCCTACAGGTGCTCATGTTCTCTGTCAACACCCACATCAATGAGCAGGTGCGGTGAAAGGTTTTTCCCAGTATCAGAGGAGCACTGGAAGCTGGTTCAGTGCTGAGCACTGTGCAAGGACCAAGCCGATCGAAGACACCACCCTTGCTCACTGCCAGTAGGCCTGTAGGATTGGTCACTAAGCCTGAGGCTTGATTTTGAGACTGCTGAATTCCCAAAATGATTTTCTGTCATCACAGGAGCGTAGGGGATTGAAGGGTGACATTACAGAGGTGGATTAGGTCATGAACGGTTTAGGTAGGGCAAACACGCACAGTTTTGTTTTCCCCAGGGAAAGGGACTAAAAGCTAGAGGGCATAGGGTTAAGGTGACAGGAGAAAGAATTAAAAGGGAATTTCTTCATGTAGAGGGTGGTGTGTATATGGAATGAGCTGCCAGAGGAAGTGGTAAAATAATAGTATACAAAGGACAGATACATGGATAGGAAAGATTTAGAGGGATAGGAGTCAAACATGAGCAAATGGGACCACTGTGGTTGGCATGGACAAGATGGGCGATGGTACTTGCTGCATGACTATGTAATTGACAAGGAGTTAGAAGGAACCGTTGAGAAGTGGAGAAGCTGATCAGAACTTCAATGGACAGCTCCCTCTCTGAGGTCAACATCCTCCTCCTGTGCTCTATCACAGCCAGCCTTTCCACACCAAATTCTGTGTCTACTTCCAACAGCCCAGGGGTCCTGCCCTGCTGGTGGAAGAGGGGGTTCCCTCTAGCTGTGAACCGGACGGTTGTCACAACTCTATGCTGCAACCCCCACAGCCAGGAACAGGCAATGAGGCCAGAGCTGGTGCTTTCCCTGCCCTTTGTGGGTGGATGAAGACGGGCAAGGAGTGGGAAGTCATGGCCATTTTATTCCTGGTCTGATCATTCTGAATGACCACGGACCAGTGGAGAAAGTGTCTGCCTGGAGATGTACACCCGATGTTTCCAGCTGGTCTGGCCTCTATGTGACTTCAGAGCCACATCAATATGGTGTCAAAGCAGAGGAAGGCCCAGATGAATGTGCACATAAGCAAAGTCAAAGTCGAGTTTATTGACATATGCACAAGTGCATATTTAGGTACTCAGATGCAATGGAAATCTTCCTTGCAACAGTATCACGGGCTCTTTGTAGCCGATACATGGAATTTGCAAAGTCGAGTCCATTGTCATATGCACCAGTGCATACGTATGTACTCCGATGCAATGGAAATCTTCCTTGCAACAGTATCACAGGCTTTTTGTAGCAGACACATGGAATTTGCAAGAAAATTCAGAAGAAAGCCATAAAATACACATAACTTAAACAAAAACGAACACAATTAGAAACAAAAGAGTTCATTTTTGTGCAAAGTGATCAAAGTGGTCATAGTGCTGCTGAATTGTAGTGAATAGAGTTCTGCCAGTTGGTTCAAGAACCAAATAGTTGAAGGGAAGTGGCTGTTCCTAAACCTGGTGTTGTGGCACGTCAGACTGCTGTACCTCCTGCCTGATGGCAGTGCAGAAGGTGACATGGCACGCAAGGTGGGGATCTTTGGTGACTGGTGTTGCACCTCCTGATGGTGAAGGGAGATGCGCCAATGATGTATTGATCAGAGTCTAATATTCTCTGCAGCTTCTTACGTTTGAATTACCATCACACCACGAGTCAGGATGTTTTCAACAGTACATTTGTCAAAGTTTGTTAGGATATTGGATGACACGCCGAACCTCTTTAACCTTCTAAGAAAGATCCTGGTTTGCTTTTCCTGTGAGTGAGGATGTGCATCTGTGAGTGTGGGAACATGTTAATGTGTTTAAATAGACTTAATTCAAAAAGTAACTTCATTCATAGTAATATTTACAGTATATATAAAATACAATAAGTACACCTTTCTCTACATTGAATTAACCATCAAATCACACTCCCTTACCATTGATGTTTCCTCCTTAGACAGTGCTCTTGGGAAGGGTTGGTGAGGCTGTTGCACATGATCTAGCCCCGAGGTGTTCAGTAAGGACTGGGAAAGGTGCTAGGCTCTATTTACCAATTGTAACATGTTCATTAAAGCTGTCCTCATGCCAGGCTGGTTCCACCCAGCTACCTTGAAGTATGTTCCACAATGCAAGTCACCTGACTGTCCACACCCTCCACCCATTGGTCAATGGTTATGCCAACTGATGTCTCATGAATCAGGTGTTCTTGGGCCCCAGTGGCCATGTTTCTGACCTCTGCAGTGAGAAAGGAACGCATCCAGTGCTGATTCCCAGGAGTGTGCAGGACATGGAGCACTTTCCCTCTAGGAAAATCCAAGACAATTGGCAGCTCTGCTGTAGAGGATCACAATTTGTGGTATCCTGTCCTCTTCTGCATCCTGGTGGGGCACGTGTGCAGAGGCAGGAGGCCACCCCTTCTGGACAAAGAAAGAGCGGGTTGATGGAAGTCCAGTTTTCGAGCAAAATGGTAGTGGGTTACAAGAGAAGGAAGTCGGTGCCTCACCGCTAATGAAGGGGTTTCTCCTACTGTGAGGACTGGCCAGGCAAACGTCAGTGCTAGCTGGCTGAGGGCTGGGAAAATCGCTAACTGGAGCTTCAGGAGGCTTGTCAGTTAAGGCTCCCACTGAGTCATACAGAAATATAGCTTGGAAACAGGCCCAGCTCTTCTATGCCAACCATGGTGCTTATCAAACTACAAACGTACTTGTAATTACAGATGCCCACAATTGGCCCAAATCCCTCTAGTCTAAACCTGTCCTATCCATGAATTTCTCTCAGTGCCTTTTGCATGTTTTCATTGTACTTGCCTCAACCATTTTCTCTGGCAGCTTTATCCATAGACACACCACCTTTCACATGAAGTTGCCTTTAAGGTTTCTTTCAAGTCTTTCTCTTCACACTTTAAACCTAGGCACTCTAGTTTTTTAGTTTTTTTTCCCTGGGAAAAAGGCAGTGTGCATTCACCCTACGTGAAAGAATGGAGTTGGACTGCGACCAATCACTGAACGGGATTCATTAGCAAGTGTGAATAAAAATAAGGCAGGCACAGGCGGAGCAGCCATTGTTGGAGCGGCCATTGTTGAGAGTGGGTCTGTGTTGGAGTGGCTTTGTCTCATCAGGCTTCGACAAGATCAGACTTGAGTGAGGTAAGTATCTGGTAAGTTTCTATTTTTCTTCTTTATTCTTCATTCCTTGACTATCAGGGCACAGATAGGAGCTACAGGGAGATAGTCACCCCAAGGTTGCAGGAGCCAAGAGAAGGAGGGGATATGAGCAGCCAGCACAGAGTACCTACTACTATATCGATGCAGGCCTAGGGGGCCGGCGTCGGGCACGATGATGGACTCTCCTTCATCAGTGTGTTCAGTTCATCTACATGAGCCGCATCACTGTCTTCTAGGAGTGTGTTGACCATAGTCTTGGGAGGGCGCCCAGGGTTCATCCTCCCATGCTTGGGCTCCCATATGATGACTAGGCTGGCAGGTAGCTTGGGGTGGCGTAGACTGTTCCCCGCTAGCTGCAGTCTTCACGCCCCGATTTTAGTGGTGAGCATCGGTAGGTCGTCATAGAGCTTGACGTTCGTCGTGTGCTGTTGCCAACTCATGTCAAGAGCCATCCGGAGTATTCGTGTATAGCAATATAGCATATTCGTGTGTAGAGTATCCCTGTGGCCATTCTCCTCAAAAATAAGTATACCTCTTTGGATAGTGTTGAGAGGGGCAACCTACCACGGGCGAACCACAGTGACTGGGTCTCTGGCACTGAGTCTGGTGCTGTGGCTCAGAAGAGCAGAGAGGTGAAGAGGACCGCGGTGGTGATAGGAGATTCCTTAGCCAGAGGAACAGAGACGAGATTCTGTGGGCGTGATAGAGACACCCGGATGGTACTTTGTCTCCCTGGTGCCAGGGTCCATGACATTCTAAAGGAGGAGCGTGGGCAGTCAGAAGTCTTGGTATGTACAGACAACATGGCTAGGAGAGCTGAGGAGCTCCCGAAGGGAGATTTTAGGGAACCAGATGGAAAGCTGAAAAGCAGGACCTCCAGGGTTGTGGTCTCTGATGTGCTGCCCGTGCCACGTGCCAGTGAGGGTAAGAATAGGTTGATTTGGCAGATGAATGCATGGCTGAGGAACTGGTGCAGGGGGCAGGGGTGCAGATTTATGGATCATTGGGATCTCTTCTGGGGAAGATATGGCCGTACAAAAGGGATGGGTTACAACTGAACCTACAGGGGGACCAATATCCATGTGGGCAGGTTTGCTAGAGCTGTTCAAGAAGGTTTAAACTAATTTGGCAGGCAGACGGGAATTGGAGTGATAGTGCTGAGGATGAGGTAGCTTACTTTCAAATAGAGGTAGAGCATAGTAAGACTGCTAGCAAGTTAATGATAGGGCAAAATGGGAGTCAACAGGGTGAGTTGCAGTGTAAAAGGTGGATAAAATCAGAAAGGGTGAATACAGGATTAAAGGTGTTATATTTGAATGTGTGTGGTATGTGGAATAAGGTAGATGACCTGGCAGCACAGTTACAGATTGGCATGTATGATGTTCTAGACCATTGAATTGTGGCTGAAGGAAGATTATAACTGGGAGCTCAACATCAAAGGATACACATTGCATCATAAGTACAGGCAGGTAGGCAGGGCAGGTGGCATTGCTCTGTTGCTCTGTGGAAGACACCAGCTGTATGCCGTGCCAGGAGACAGAAGAGTAGGAAGGTGCCATTACGAGGGAGAAGGTTCTTGGGAAACTGAAAGGTCTGAAGGTAGAAAAGTCCCCTGGACCAAATGTTATGCACCCTAGGTGGCTGAAGAGGTTGTGCAGACATTAGTAATGATATTTCAAGAATCAATTGATTCTGGCATGGTTCCAGAGGAATGCAAAATTGAAAATATGACTCCACTCTTCAAGAAGAAAGGAAATTATAGGCCAGTTAGTCTGATCTTAGATTGAAAGATGTTGGAGTCGATTGTTAAAGATATAGTTCAGGGTACTTGGAGGTACATGATAAAATAGACCAAAGTCAACATGGTTTCCTGAAGGCAAAATTTTGCCTCACAAAGCTGTTGGAATTCTTTGAAGAAATAACAAGTAGGATAGACAAAGGAGAATTGGTGGATGTTGTGTATTTGGATTTTCAGAAGGTCTTTGACAAGATGCAACCTGTGTGTCAAGTTAAGAGCCCATGGTATTACAGGAGAGATTCTAGCATAGATAAAGCATTGGCTAATTGGCAAGACGCAAAGTGTGGAAATAAAGGGAACCTTTTCTGGTTGGCTGCCAGTGACTAGTGGTGTTCCACAGAGGTTTATGTTGGGACTGCTTCTTTTTACGATATATCTCAATGATTTGGATGACAGAGTTGATGGCTTTGTGGCCAAGTTTGCAGACAATACAAAGATAAGTGGAGGGGCAGGTAATTTTGAGGAAGCAAAGAAGCTACAGAAGGATTTAGACAGATTAGGAGAATGGGCAAAGAAGTGGTAGATGGAATACAGTTTTGAGAAGTGTATGATCATACACTTTGGTAAACGAAATAAAAGCAGAGACTATTTTCTAAATGGAGAGAACATTTTAAAAAAACTGAGATGCAAAGAGACTTGGGAGTCCTCATGCAGGATTCTCTAAAGGTTAATTTGCAGTTTGAGTCAGTGCTGAGGAAGGCAAATACAATGTTAGCATTCATTTTGAGAGGACTAGAATATAAAAACAAAGATGTAATGTTGAGGCTTGATAGGGTACTCATGAGACCTCACCTGGATTACTGTGTGCAGTTTTGGGCCCCTTATCTAAAAGGATGTGCTGATGTTGGGGAGAGCTCAAAGGAGGTTCACAAAAATGATTCCAGGATTGAAAGGCTTGTCATATGAGGAGCGATTGATGCTCAGGGCCTCTACTCACTGGAATTCAAAAGAATGAGGGGTGACATCATTGAAAGCTATCGAATGGTGAAAGGCTTCAGTAGAGTGGATGAAGGGAGGATGATCCCTATGGTGGGGGAACCTGGGACCAGAGGACACAGCCTCAGAATAGAGGGGTGTCCTTTTAGAATGAAGATGAGGAATTTTTTTCGCCAGACAGTGGAAAATCTGTGGAATTCATTGCCATAGACAGCTGTTGTGGTCACGTTAATGGATATATTTAAGGCAGAAGTCAATAGATTCTCCTTACAGGCAGCTGAGGGAATTGAACCTGGGTCTCTGGTACTGTAAATCGTTGTGCTGACCACCACACCAGGACTCCCTCTCAGTTACCATCATGACCTGTTCTCTGTGGCCCACACTTAACAAATGTGAGCACATTTCAGAAAGCAATTTATCAGCCGTAAAAAGCTTTGAAAAGTCTTGAGGTGACAAAAGGAACAATAGAAATGCAGTGAGGTCAAGTTAACCTTAAGCTGCGCGCCCATCCTCCGTGATGGGTATGGGTGTCCTTTCCCTTGCCATCAGTGGGTATTATTTGTCTGTCTTCATGTGTATTTTGTCATTGATTATATGGTATTTCTTTGTTACACTGTGACTGCCTACAATAAAATCAATCTCAGGGTTGTATATTATGACACATACATACTTTATTAATAAATTTACTTTGAACTTTCCTTCAGCTCAGTATTTACACTTGGCAGTCATGAGCAAGAGTCTGGCCTTTACTCAGTATATTCGTCAGGGTTTGAGCGATTCTGTGTTGTCTGCTGGGCTCCTTCACGCACTCTGACACAAGCACCTGGCTCCATCTTAGTAAATGATCCAGACTGATCTTGGGCAAACTGGACCTCAAACAGGAGTTTCTTTTTTGGCACTGAAGGCATCACTTGGTAATGTCAGCCAATAGCCAAAGGACAGTAGCAAAGATAACACAAAATGACAAACACAAACAACTATAGAAACCAAGTAATTGACAGCACAGTCTATAAAATAGCACATCCATCTCACCACCAGCTCCCTATCCCAGAATGGCCATAGAATCATTGAAGAAGATGCTGGATAAAAACTATCTGTTCATTTTTCAGAATCTGGGCATCACCCAATATGACAGTCTTCTTGCCCATCCCTACCTGCTCTCTATATGGTGGTGGTGAGCTGCTGGAGTTCTCCTGCTGGAGGTACCCCCGTGATGTACTTGGATAGGGATTTCTGGAAGTTAGAACTGGCAACAATGGAGGAACAGGGATATATTTCCAGAACAGGGTAGTTTGCAGATTGGAAGAGAAACTGATGCTGGTGGTGCTGCCATGAGGCCCTTGTTCTTCTTGGGGGTAGAGTTTATGAGATTGGGAACTGCATCTGAGTAGTCTAGATTATTTTAAAACAGTATGCACTGCAGCCACAGTGTAAATACAAGAGATTCTGTAGATGCTGTAAATCCCCAGTAACACATAGAAAATGCTATAGGAACTCAGAAGGTCAGGCAGCATCTATGGAAAGCAAAAGATAGTTGATGTTTTCAGCCGAGTGCCTTCATCAGGACTGGAAAGGAAGGGTTAAGAATCCAGAATTAGAAGCTGGGGAGAGGGTCCTTCCCCTCGCCCCAACCTTCTAATTCTGGCTTCTTAACCCCTGTCCTTCTTGTCCAAGCTAGAAGGTAATAGATGAAGGGGGAAGGTAGGTGGGTGGTGGAGGGGGGAATGAAGTAGGAAGCTGGGAGGTGATAGGTAGAAAAGGTAAAAGGCTGAAGAAGAAGGAATCTGATAGGAGAGGACAGTGGACCATAGGAGAAAGGGAAAGAGGAGGACACCAGAGGGAGGTGATAGTCAGGTGAGGAGAAGATGTAAAAAGGGTGCCACAGTGGGGAATGGAAGAAGAAGGAAGTGGGAGGGGAAATTATCAGAATTTAGAAGAATGGTCATGCCATCAAGCTGGAGGCTAAGCAGACAGAATTTGAGGTGTAGCTCCTCCAACCTGGGAATGGCCTCATCAAGGCAGGACAGGAGGCCATGGACCAATATGTTGGAATGGAAATGGGGATTGGAATTAAAATGGGTGGCCACCAAGAAATCTTGCTTGACAAAGTGGTTCCCCAATCTCCGTCAGGTCTCACCAATGTCAAGGAGGCTACATCAGGAGCACCAGATCTGTGTCTCCGAGAAACTCTAGCAAGGAATGAGTTCCAAGTGTTGGACAACCCCTTGTAAAACATTGGTTGATGCCCATGATTACAGTTATTGAATGGATCGATGTATGATGCTTTTAATTCTTACATGGCTTTTACATTCTGTGATACTTAAATACTAGAAAAGCATCAGAAACCTATGGTTATAAATCTTATGAAAAAGGACACTTATTTGATTTATAACTGAGCTGAGTGAAACCACCCTTGGCCATCAGGAGCTGCGAACCAGGAAATATCTTAAACCTTAACTTGTAAACAACACTTAAGTTTGAAGAGAAATTGTGAAATTATCCTTCTAATGTTTGTACAGTTTTCAGCAAAAATCTCTCAAAGAGCACACTTGAGGAAAATGACCAAGCAAGGGCCTTGGAATTGTTTTTGAAAAGAACCGTGGAATCTGCCAGTGTGGAAGCCGCTGGGAGTTGCAGAACTACTTCCATTTCACAATGGAACTGTAGATGGATAACCCATGCCAAGGTTGACTTACCCAGCATCACAGCCCAGTAGTCGAACCCTATGCCAAAAAAACCACCACGGCATGGATGACCAGCGATAAGGACAGCTTGGCCAAGGCAGCCAATTGGGAGCAGGTTGTACTGCTGGTCATAAGACCACAAGAGCCCAGGCGCAGGATTAGGCCATTTGGCCCATCGAATCTGCTTCAATCATGGTTTATTTATTTTCCCTTTCAACCCTATTGCAGCTTTGTTGCTCCACCATCATCCCTGCTAGTATCCCCTTTCAATCAACTTCCGCCAGCTCCTCCTTCATACCTCTGTACACCACTCTAATACTGACACATTCAGCTTTAGCTTCTCCCACTCAGTCTGCAGGGAGGGACCATGAAGGCACCTGCAAACAAAGTGATTGCCAGATCAATTTTTACATTTGGCAAACAACTTCTCAGCCACCAATCTTCAAATCTAAGTGCAAATTGTAAATTCTGTTTAAAATGAACAATAGGTTCCTAAAAGTCGCGAATCACATACCAGACAATGCTGATTAAAATTCATTTGGATGTCTGTGGTGTGGGTGCGAATCAGGTGTGAAGTTCGTGTGTAGTTTCAAAGAAAGCATTGTAAATATGAAATTGCCTTTTGATGTTTAGCACAGAAAGTATTGAGCCCCATACTGGGCCTGCAAGACCTTTTGACCAAAAGTGTCTCCATATGATGTCTGCTGTATCTTGTTTTGTCGAATAAAGAAGCTGCTAATATTTTTCTCTCATGACTTCATTCACACAACAACGTTTGGTGTCAGGAGTGGGATATCTTCGTGAACCATCGTGCGGCCAGTGATCTTAGCAGTCTAAGTGAGTGAGTATTTTTAAAATTAGCACTCACACCTGGATCTGTTCTGGTTGAGGTATCACGAACATGGAGAGCTGAACTGGTAGATATAAAATTGTGTCTGTGTCTGTGTCTGTGTGTGTGCACATGCCTTGGTATAACAGTTAGATTCAAAGGAATACAAGCAGGCATCGTGAGTTCATGTGCTCACAAGTGGCAGATTGCGGAGTACCTGCTCTGCGGTTTTAAGTATGTGCAGTTTAACTGGTACCCGTCATGACATTTTGTGTAGTGTGGGTTATTTCAGGGAGAGCTTTTACCCGGATATATCTGTCAGGATGGCGCCTGTTGAGGTCAGGCAACGTCAGGTCGAGAACCCCGATGATCCGAGCCAGCCCTTGACCCTGATTATGACCATTCATAAGCCCTTCACCTTGGGGAGAAACAGTATTTTGTCAGAGTTGCTCTCACTTACAGTCACATGAGGGAATTCAGAATTCTGGCACAAGCTCGAGGAAATGGTTGAAATTCACCAGATTCACTGTAAAGATATGCACGTGTTGGTTAAAGTGAAGTACCCGAGGAATATGTGGGACAGGATGGCCTGGTGGTGCGGGGTGGTACCTGGGCAACTTCCGGGAATGCCAGCAATGAAAGATATCTCTCTTTTAAAGGGGATGGGGCATGTGAGGCAGCGACTGGGGGAGGTGAGAGTAACTGGGGAACGATAATGGCAGTGACTCAAAAAGCTAATGAGACAGAACGTAAGTACCGAGTGTATGAGGATTCAGGGTTGGATAATCCAGGGAGTCTTCCTGAAAATGATGAAGGAAGACCTGAGCTCAACCCACCAAAGAGTTTTAGACTTAGGGATAGCGGTGGGGTCAAACTACTCTGCGATAGTTTCGTAAGGCGTGAGATACACCAAAGAAAATGCAAGAGAAACCGTAAATTGACTATAATGGATGCTGTTGTGTATTTGCAAATTATCTTCGTGCTAAATTAGATAGTTTATATCATGAGTCGTCGCTTCATGCTCTGAACGTGTCTTAATTTCTCATTCTCACTTCCATGCTCCCTCACATCACATAGTGATCTGTCTCAGACTAATGACATCATCACCGTAGCAGACAAGTGTCAAACTATGCTAACCGACCTTACTATTTCAATGCCTGACACATGCAGCTGCTGTGTAGCTGGAGATGGGGCACAGGCACAGGCAAGAAACTAATGGAAGAGGTGTGGGAGGGTAATATGCTACGTTGCGGCCTATTGGGACATGGTTAGAGGCAGTGTCCAAAAAAGGAGGAAAGAAAAGCAGGTGAATGTCACAGCAGACACGCAATCTCTCGCCCCATGGCTCCCAGTCTGACCAGTCAAATTGTCAATCAGATCATAGAGCTGGTGAAGACGGCTTCTAGATCAGAAAAACAAGCAGTGGCCCCCACTGCCAGCGGTGGTGACCCACGGATATACGCAGCAGCATTGTTGGGGGGAGGGGGCACCGATGCGACATGTTAGTGGACACAGAGGAATCAGTATTAACAACTAACCTACCCTTGCCAACAACCAGACAGACTATTTACATTACAGGTGTAGGAGGGAAAACAGAGAAACCAGAAAGAAGCGAGTCGCAGATACTCGAAATCGGCAGTGTGCACTGTCTGGTATATTTCTGGGTCAGTTCAAATAATGAGGGTACTACCCTTGGAATAGACATGCTAAGGGAAGCAGGGGCCGTTATAGATTCAGGAAAGGGAGAAATAATATGGACAAGTCAGGGGCAGTGAACACACAACTAACAGAGAACACAACATACCCATCGTAGCCGCACTGACCATTGTTTGGGGTATAGTGAAGGAGCTAAAATACCAGGGGATACTCAGAGAGACTGCGGCAACCACCAACTCGCCCATATGGCGAGTAAAGAAGCCCGATGGGTCACAATAGACTATACCGTCCTTAATAAGACCATGCTGAGACTGCATCCCATTGTGGCGAGCCCCACTACAATCCTGAATGGCTGCTCTCCAGAACACAATGTTTTTTTCAGTCCTGGATATCGCTGATGGATTTTGAGGGCTTCCTTTAGCACCTGAGTCCCTTCACCCTTAGAGGGCAGCAGTATACGTGGACCAGACTCCCCCAGGGATTCCACAAAAGCCCAGCCATTTTTCATAAGGTCATGGCACAGACTTTGAAAAGCTCAATCTAACGCCCTACCGGTCAGCCAGTTTACAATCTATAGATAATCTACTAACTGCATCATAAAATGAAGCAGGTCATTTAGGGACGATATCCAGAGTTTTAGAGGTACTGCGAGATGAGGGGTTTAAAACCAGTCCATACCAGGAAAACAAACTGTACAATACCTAGGCTACACCATTTCCCTGGAGAGGAAGGACATGTCAGATGACAGACGTTTGGCAATCAGCCTCATGCCATGCCCAGTAAACATGAGGAAGGTAACAGTTACTGCCGTGATTTCATAGTGGTCCCGATACGGGCCTTGATTAGAGGAGGGGCCTCCAGCTGGAGGAAGTAAGATGAAGGCCAGATGAGGAAAAGGCTTTTCAACATATCAATAAACCCTGGTCTCTACATCCGCGCTAGGATTACCAGATGCGGCTCACCCCTTTAACCCGTGCTGCAGCAAAGAGGGAGGGTATTACAACACAGTAGTGGTGCAAGACCATGGGTTCACAAGAAGGCCAGTGGCCTGTTATTCAATGAAACAGACACACATTGCAGCAGGACCTCCCCACTGCGCAGCAGCTTGAAGGCTGATTTATACTTGTGCATCAAATGTACGCTGTAGGTACCGCGTACCCTATGCCGTAGGGTGGCGTGCACCTCCCCAAAAATGTAACTCACGCGTCGCGGCGATGCAGACCGCAAGAACTGTGATTGGTCCACTTGGTAGCTTTGCATTTCCTCAAACGCATTTCCAGTTGCTTTTCTCCATCGGAGACGATGAACCAAGTCGTCAATTCTACCTGCCGACATCCGAAAATATTTGAAATGCATTTCCTCGTCCATGTCTCTCACGAAGAAACTCAACACATTGGCATAGAAACCCCACCGCCAACTAGCATTTTGGTGGTGAATTGCAGAGCGACGCAGACACAACTACGCATGCTTGCTAGGCATAGGGCCATGCAAAAGTATAAATCAGACCTACAGTGTAGGGTACAACGTAGCCCCTATGCACAAGTATAAATCAGCCGTGAACAGTGCGAGTAAGCAAACCAACTGTAATGATGGGGCAACTCTTACTACACACACCCCATGCCATTGTAGAGCTGCTGGATACGGGAAGGCTGAGAGCAGTCGCCTACAGCAGAAGGGAGCTTGGGAGGCCATTGTCACCCCCAAAGGCGAGTCAGTAACAATAGTTAGGGACACTGGAATGAATCCCGCGAGTTCCATCCTTACGGAGGGGAGGCACACAAGTGGCAAATGGAAATAGAGTGGGAAGAAGAAGGAAACAGCTGTGGAAGGGGAAGCAGAGGAGATAGATGTTTATGGATGGCTCTCAGGGGTACATGATGGGAAGCCACGGACGGGTGGGCCATGGGTGAAGGAAGGTGAAGAATTAGCTTCAGGGGCATTGCCAGGGGGTTGCTCAGCTCAGGTGTCAGAAGCACAGCGCTACAGTACAAACAGATGAGCAAATACATATATAGGCAGCAAGTATGACTTTGGGGTGGTGCATGATTATCTGATGACATGGACACGACGAGGATATGTAACTTCGACAGGGGCAGGTATTCAGCACGAGTACCTCATACAATAACTGCTGGAAGCAGCGAGTCTGTGAGCAGAGGTGGCAGAGATTAAAGCAAAAGCTCACTAGAAGAGGGAGAATAAGGAGCAGGAAGGAAATGAGTGGACGGTCATTAGTGTGAAGTAGACAGCAGAAGGACAAGAGGCAATTGAAATTGCAAGTGGGCAGAAAGAAACGAGTGAAGCCAGTTTGGTAAAATTATATGAAGAAGTGAAGGCAGAAGAGAAGGAGAAATGGAGGAGAAAGAGAACAAAGGAGGGACCAGATGGGAGCCAGACACACGGGGAGGAAGGGGTCATGGTCCCACCATGTATTCAGAAGACACTACTGAAATTATATCATGGGGTGATGCATCACGGAAGGTACAGCATGATTGCAACCCTCCAGCAGGACTGATGGTGACCAGGAATGGGTGGGGATGTTGAGAAGTTCAGCTGCCGTTGTATCATTTGTGCCCAGCATAACCCTGGTAAAGGCAGAAAGCTACAGCTGGCAAACCAGCCACAGCCGAGGGGACCCTGGGGAAAACATCCAGATGGACTTCACAGGGCCCCTGCCAAAAATCAGGGGGAAAACTACTGTCTAGTAATTATGGATGACTTCACCCGGTGAGCGAGGCTTTCCGAGCAAGGGACCACCAGCACCACTGCACTGATTCTAGTTCAGGAAATCCTCCCAGGGTGGGGAACCTCACTTCAGGTGGACTTGGATCAAGGAGCACATTTCACAGGGAAAGTGACAAAGGAAATGTGCCGACTGTGGGGGATTCGATGACAGTTCCAAGTACTCTATCATCTTCAGAATTCAGGGATAATAGAAAGGATGAACCGAACAAGCAAGAATGCCTTAGCAAAAGCTATAGCTGAGACGGGAAAGACATGGGATGATGTATTACCAGAAATCCTGATGTGATTACGAGCAACCCCAAACTGCACATTGGGTTTCAGCTCGGGCGAATTATTGATTGGGCGAGCAATGCGACTCCCTTATGGGGTAATTACGGGTTGCAGGGAGAAAAGGATAGAATGGCACAATGTGTGAAAGATCATTGTCACAAGGTGTCACAAACGCAGAAATTTCTCTACCCCTTTCTGTCAAAGGAACACACCAATACCCTTTCAACAGATCAATCTTTGTAAGAAACTTAGCTTTTCCAACCTTGTCTATGCAATCATCCACCCTAGGGATGGGATAAGCATCTGTTTGTGTTACAGCATTCACCTCTCTATAGTCAGTTCAAAACCTAATACGATCATCTCATTTAGGTACCATAACACAAGATGAGCTCCAATCTGAAGTTGAAGGCCTAGTAATACCATTTTCTAACATATACTCAACTTCTTGTTCAGCCAGTTTACATTTTTCTATGTTCATGCAATAGGGGTGTTGTTTCATTGGCTTAGCATCCCTGACATCGACATCATGTAATGCGGCTGTGGCTCTCCTTGGAACATCCGGAAATAAGTCTTTAAACTTCAAAATTAATTCCTTCATTTGTTGTTGCTGTGGCTGTAAATGAGCCAACTTGTTATCAATGTTTTTTAGAACAGTTGAGTTTGTTAGTCTAACTGGGACAATGTTTGATTTAGGATAAACCTCAGATGAATCAATTAATTCGTTCCCAGGATTGCCAGATTCATTTGTTTTGACAACAACACTCACAGATGGTGCCGGCTCTTCAAAATGTGGTTTCAACATGCTTATATGTACCAACTGTGTTGGCTTTTGTCAATTCGTTTTGATTACAAAATTTACATCATTAACTTGAGACACTATTTCATACGGTCCATGGAATTTCGCTTGAAGTGGGTTCGTCAATATTGGAGATAACACCAGCACCTTATCTCCCACCTGGAATTTTCTCATACAAGCCTGTTTGTCATACCAACACTTCATTTTGTTCTGAGAAACCTTTAAGTTTTGTCTTGCTAGGCTACAGGCTTTAGGTAATCTGTCCTTGAATTTCAAAACATAATCTAACAAATTGATATGCATGTCCTCATTAATCTACTGTTCCTGTAACAGGGTTAAAGGTCCTTGAACCTTATGACCAAATACAAGTTCAAATGGATTAAAGCCTAGTGATTCCTGTACTGATTCTCTTACTGCAAATAAAAGCAAGTGTACTCCTTCATCCCAATTCATCTCTTTTTCAGTACAGTATGTCTTAATCATGGTTTTAAGGATAGAATGGAATCTTTCTAAAGCCCCTTGTGATTCTGGATGGTATTCAGACTACGTAATTTGTTTGGCTCCTGGTTCATAAACTACCTGCTGAAATAACCCTGACATAAAATTACTTGCTTGAGCAGACTGAATTTCTTTAGGCAACACAAATAAAGTAAATAAAAACTTTATGAGAGCCTTTGACACAGTTTTAGCCTATATATTCCTGAGAGGTATTGCTCAGGGAAATCTAGATGCTGTACACATGATAGTTAGCAAATACTAATGGCCAGCTTTAGTCTTTGGCAATGGGCCAACACAATCCATAATAACTTTGGAAAAGGGTTCACCAAATGAAGCAATAGGCTGCAGTGGGGCCACTGGTGTGACTTGATTAAGTTTACCCACAATCTGACAAGTGTGACAGGTTTGACAAAAGGTCACAGCATCTTTCCTCAAAGTAGGCCAGAAGAATTGTTTTGAAATCTTGTTCACAGTTTTATTCACACCAAGATGGTCACCTAAGGGTATATTATGGGCCAAAGTTAACATCTCGTTCCTATAGACTTTAGGAACTACAACTTGGTGAACAATTGCCCATTCCTCACTTGCAGGTATCTCAGGTGGTCTCCACTTCTTCATTAACACTCCATCTTTGATATAATACCCAACTGGCACTTTCTTAATCTCATCATCTGAGAGAGCTTTTTCTTTTAAAGCTTCAATCTCAGGGTCTCGGTTCTGTTCTGCTATAAACTCCTTCCCAGACAGAGATAAATCTTTCTCGTCAGATTTACTACTTGGATCCTGGTGAAACAATGAAGGCAGAAAAGTCCCTGACAAGCCATCAAAACCTGAATCCCGATTTTGGCTCTTGTGGGTAGCAGAATCATGCTGCACAGAACTATCTGCATTGGCTAACTTCTTAGCCATACTTCGAGTTACTGCGCAAGAGGGATAAATAGTAGAATCAATTCTTCAATTATGTGAAGAGCAAAAGGATGACAGGAGTGAAGGTAGGACCGATTAGAGATAAAGGTGGGAAGATGTGCCTGGAGGCTGTTGAAGTGAGCGAGGTCCTCAATGAATACTTCTCTTCAGTATTCACCAATGAGAGGGAACTTGATGATGGTGAGGACAATATGAGTGAGGTTGATGTTCTGGAGCATGTTGATATTAAGGGAGAGGAGGTGTTGGAGTTGTTAAAATACATTAGGACAGATAAGTCCCTGGGGCCTGATGGAATATTCCCCAGGCTGCTCCATCAGGCGAGGGAAGAGATTGCCGAGCCTCTGGCTAGGATCTTTATGTCCTCATTGTCCACGGGAATGGTACCGGAGGATTGGAGGGAGGCGGATGTTATCCCCTTGTTCAAAAAAGGTAGTAGGGATAGTCCGGGCAATTATAGACCAGTGAAACTTACGTCTGTGGTGGGAAAGCTGTTGGAAAAGATTCTTAGAGTTAGGATCTATGGGCATTTAGAGAATCATGGGCTGATCAGGGACAGTCAGCATGGCTTTGTGAAGGGCAGATCATGTCTAACAATCCTGACCGAAGAAAAGAAATTGTTCAGAATCTCCCCCATCTCTTTTGGCTCCGCATATAGCCATCCACTCTGATTCTCTAAGGGACCAATTTTATCCCTCACTATCCTTTTGCTATTAATATAACTGTAGAAACCCTTTGGATTTATTTTCACCCTACTTGCTAAAGCAGCCTCACATCTTCTTTTAGCTTTTCTAATTTCTTTCTTAAGATTCTTTTTACATTCTTTATATTCCTCGAGCACCTCATTTACTTCATGCTGCCTATATTAATTGTAGATATCTCTCTTTTTGTGAACCAAGTTTCCAATATCCCTTGAAAACCATGGCTCTCTCAAACTTTTAACCTTTCCTTTCAACCTAACAGGAACATAAAGATCCTGTACCCTCAAAATTTCACCTATAAATGACCTCAATTTCTCTATTACATCCTTCCCAAAAAACAAATTGTCCCAATCCACTCCTTCTAAATCCTTTCGCATCTCCTCAAAGTTAGCCTTTCTCTAATCAAAAATCTTAACCCTGGGTCCAGTCCTATCTTCTCCACAATTATATTGGAACTAATGGTATTGTGATCACTGGACTGGAAGTCTCCCCATCACATACCTCCATCACCTGCCCTATCTCATTCCCTAACTGGACATCCAACACTGCCTCTTCTCTAGTTGGTACCTCTATGTATTGCTGCAAAAAACTATCTTGCACATATTTTACAAACTCCAAACCATCCAACCCTTTTACAGGATGGGCTTCCCAGTCTATGTGTGGAAAATTAAAATCTTCCACAATCACAACCTTGTGCTTACTACAAGTATCTGCTATCTCCTTACAAATTTGTTCTTCCAATTCTCGCTTCCCATTAGGTGGTCTATAATACACCCCTATAAGCATCACTACACCTTTCCCATTCCTCAATTCCACCCAAATAGCCTCCCTAGATGAGTCCTCTAATCTTTCCTGTCAAATCACCGCTGTTACATTTTCTCTGACTAGCAATGCAACGCCTCCCCCTCTTGCCCCTCCAATTCTATCACACCTGAAGCAACGAAATCCAGGAATATTTAGTTGCCGATCACACCCCTCCTGCAACCATGTTTCACTAATAGCTACAACATCATACTTCCAGGTATCAATCCATGCTCTAAGCTCATCCACCTTTCTTACAATGCTCCCAGCATTAAAATAGATGCATTTAAGAAACTCTCCACCTCTTACTCTCTGTTTATTCCTAATGGAGCAAACAACTTTATCTTTTTCTTCCTTCTCCCCTATATCTTCAGTCTGTGTGCTCCCGTTCTCTGTCCCCTGCCTATCCTCCCTCACACACTGTCTATTAGCTTTCTCTATTTGTGAACTAACCTCTCCTCTCCTAGTCTCTTCAATTTGATTCCTACTCCCCAACCATTCTAGTTTAAAGTCTCCTCAGTAGCCTTCGCAAATCTCCCCGCCAGGATATTGGTCCCCCTAGGACTCAAGTGCAACCCGTCCTTTTTGTACAGGTCACACCTGTGCCAAAAGAGGTCCCAATGATCCAAAAACTTGAATCCCTGCCCCCTGCTCCAATCCCTCAGCCACGCATTTGTCCTCCACCTCATCACATTCCTACTCTCACTGTCGGGTGGCACAGGCAGTAATCCCAAGATTACTACCTTTGTGCTCCTTCTTCTCAACTTCCTTCCTAACTCCCTATATTATTTTTTCAGGACCTCTTCCCTTTTCCTACTTATGTCATTGGTGCCTATATGTACCATGACCTCTGGCTCCTCACCCTCCCACTTCAGGATATCTAAAAATGTCTTTATGTCATTAGGGATGCACCTCTTAAATTCTTCAATTAAAACTAACTCTTTCAAGCTGTTAAAATTATCATTCACATTTTTAGATGTGCACCAGCAGTCAAAACACACAAACTTCTCATAAGCAAATTCCACATAAGTCTGGTTCACAGATTTCCTCAAATTTCTAAACCTTTGCCTATAGGCTTCTGGAACCAGTTCATAGGCTTAAAGCACAGCTTGTTTCACAGCCTCATATTTAGCTGCAACTTCAGTTGATAAGGCAGAATAAGCCTCTTGAGCTTTTCCTTTAATTACACTTTGTAAGAGAAGAGGCCAACTCTTTTTTGGCCACTGTAGACTCTGAGCAACTTTTTCAAAATGCTGGAAGTATTTATCAACCTCAGCCTCATCAAATGGAGGGACCAGTTTAACTTCCTGGCTGGCAATAAACGGTACAACCAGTTCCCTAGAGCCAGTAACTTCTTTCTCAAGCCTTAACTTATCCATTTCAAACCACCTCTGCCTTTCTGCTTCCTCCCTTTGTTTGTCTGCTTCTCCAGCATCAAACTGCCTTTGTCTTTCTTTATTCTCAGCCTCTAACTTAGGTATATCATACTTCATTTGTTCCAGTCGTAACTGGATCTCCTCTTTACTTACAGGAAACCTCTTTAACACCCCTTCATCAAACACCCTCGTAGATATATAGTGCTCAACTATTTTCCTCTGAATCTTCGGCTTTCTCATAGCCCGCTTTATCTCAGTAAGGTTCAGCTCACTAGCAATGGTCAACAATTCATCCTTTTTGGCTTTCTCCAATGCCTCAGAGGTTGGCGCTTCTAGAAATGCCTCAATATCCATTGCTACTGATTTCCACACACAAGTCAAACAAAAGGGATTTACCCAATCAGATCAAGAATTAATCAATGAATAAGCTCCAATTTTTTTCAAATCCCAGACGAGCCCCCAATTTGTTACAAACTGTAACATTTTAGAAACAAACCAGCAGCAAGAGATTTCACACTGAGTCAGGTTTTAATGTTAAAACCACTATCTTTATTAGTATCTACTTATAATATAGTAACTCA
This sequence comes from Mobula birostris, assembly GCF_030028105.1. NCBI lineage: Eukaryota > Metazoa > Chordata > Chondrichthyes > Myliobatiformes > Myliobatidae > Mobula > Mobula birostris. The sequence continues at coordinate 83,327,547 of NC_092375.1, forward strand.
ACAAAGATAAACAAAAGTTAACAGTGTTATGTGTATATATGTGTGTAAATATAACTCCCAAACTATTGAGCTTGGGGGAGCAAGGCTTAGAGTTTAAAGATGGTAAAGTAGGAAAGTTCAGTAATCCATGAAAAAAATTATGGGAGAGAGATATTTGTAATCCAGGGTAAAACTCAGAGAAAAGGTAAGTATGAAGTATTCCACAGATTCCACGTCAGGTAAACAAACTAATACACCAAAGATCTTGCCCGTAGAATCCGTCCACATACGAATTATTACCGAAAGTGACCTGTCACAGGAATATCATCTTCCAATGGTTACCACACAACATACCCAGGCAAGGGCCACATAAGTGGTCCCACAAGATATCCCCAAAATCCACTCCTATGGATTATATGAAGTGGCAGTCACACATTTGTTGTGCACTGTGTGCCGATATTTAACTCGATCCTTTGGGCGTAAAAGAGTTCCAAACCGTAGAAGTGACCACCCGAAGTCCCAACAGCTGGTGGCTCTCTCTCTCTGTCTGTCTCTCTCTCTCTGTCTCTCTCTCTCTCTCATAAAAATCTGAAGCAAACTCCTTCAGCCTGCGACTGACGTCATAGTTCCACCTCACTCAGGCACTTAAAGCGACAGTCCACAGTAAACAAAACCTGTGGGTTCGTAACAGAAGACCCTCCCATTCCAGGGGCTGGGAGAAGAAGGGATTGATTGTTTGGCTAAAGGAGATCCCCTATGTCAGTGTTACAAACTGGAAAAGTTGTCTGAGTGAGTATTAGTACCGTGGGAACAGTAGAATTCACGTTCTAAGCTGTCGGCCCTGGGTCAACATAGTTACAGTGCTGTTTGCATAGAGCCAATAAAATGTGAGTTTCCATTCATGACAAGTTGTGTAGTGATTTTCCTAACCTAGTTCTACTGATGAAAGGTCAACACCTACCTGCTACTCACGTGCACCTCCTTGCCAAAGCAAAGCCTCAGACTCCTACACTGACAACCTCACACAATGACCACTCCAAACTGGCCTCTAGGACCTTGCCCTCTGCCTCTTTTCACTGAGTCTTCTTGAACCTAGGCCTCAGTTTCCCACTTTTAACTCAGTCAACCCACACAAAGGCTGCTTTCATGGTGGTCGCTCACCTCAAACCTCACTTCTCTTAATGGGCCCAAATGAAATTCCCACACAATGAGACTTGTTCTTTTAAATGGTTCCTGCTCTCGCACAGATCCTGTCTCACTGGTCCAAGGTCATGTACTTTCACCAGTGTACAACAGGGCAAGGAGCAGAGCATGTCAACATTTAAACTGCAGTTGGAAAGGTGGTCAACCTAATCATTTAGATTCATGAGGAATGGTCTTACACTGCAGTAGTGGCAAAGTTAGGGATCTAAGAGTAGAGCTGTTTAAATGATCTATAACGATGGTAACAGTATTTGTTGAAGATTTAACTCATTGTTGAATAGTTACTTGTTTACCAGATCCCAGTCACCCACCTTGTGAATCTTCCTTACGAGATGTTGGAGACTCCAATCCCACAGTGACCAACTCCAGCTTTGACACAGGCACATCAAATGACAAACAAGTAGGGTTTTCTCTGAATAAATGCCATCTGCAGGTTTCAATTGAGCTCCCATATTATTACATTCAAAAGTCCAATGTATGTCTTACACAAATGGCAGAACTGGTTTCCCCAACCTTAGTCCAATGTACTTTTGATGCCACCATTGAGAAACTGTGGAGCTATGATTACCACATTGAGTGATCTTTGTGTATTTCCCAACTTAACAGACAAAATCAGCTTATAGGTGTCTATAAAACCCGTCCATTAGCTGAGGACGGACTGGTATAGCGTTACTGGTGCCTTCACACACCTACATGAGACCCAGACCTGGAGAGGGATTATGTTTTCAATATAAAGGAGCTCTCCTCCCTTAGCTTAGGTCAAGCAGGGACTCTCCTGGAGCTTTCCCAGAGTAGCTTAGCATAGTGGGCTGTTGTTCTCACTCGGATAGATAATCCCTGTTATTCCCTCTTCTACTCACTGCCCATAGCTATTTCATGATTTTTACACCTTCTCACCTGTTTATATCTACACTACTCCTTTCTAAAAAATTCCTATCAGAGGTACTTATAGTCCAAAAGCCAGTTCTTGTTTGAATGCTACTATCAGATTTGGATCACCACAGCCCCTCTCCTTAACCACCCTAACCACCTCTACCCTCCAGATGCCCTCTCCTACCCTCCTGTCCTCTCTCCATCTCCTGTCCTGCTCCCCTCCCTTCCAGATCCTTCTTGCCACTCTGGACTCTCCTCCCCTTTAGATCCTCCTTGCTTCTCCACGCTTTGTTCCTCGCCCTCTTTCTTACAGATTCGACCGCATCCACCCCCATGACCTCGGACTCTTCCAGGTATCTCCTCCACACTAACCAACCCTCTGAAAACCCTTCACCAGTCACTCAAGTAGATGACAAACACTTGAGGCCCTTTGGTCAGAGTTCATTTGAGTCACCACATCAGGTCTCTCCACCAATTCTTTACCATGAAGATGTGCTCTCTTCTACCCTCCCTTATCTCAAGCAGGAACCTAAAACATGGCACCTTAATGAATGACTTTTATAAATTCAATTCTTTGTATCTATCACTAGCACCTTATCTACCTTCTTATTTACAGGCTCCAAGATGGATAGAAAATACTTTCAGCCTCTCGTTCTCTTGTGCCAGTGAGGGTAGTAATAGGATCATATGGCAGGTGAACATGTGGCTAAGGAGCTAGAGCAGGGACCAGGGTTTCAGATTTATGGTGCACTGGGATCTCTTGGACAAAAGGACAGGATACACCTGAACCTGAAGGGGACCAATATCCTTGCGGGCAAGTGTACCTGAGCTGTTGGGGAGGTTATGAACTAATTTGACAGGGGGATGGAAACTGAAATAATAGGGCTGAGGATAGAAATGCTGGTTTACAAGCAGAGGCAGTGTGTAGTGAGACTGCCAAGAAGGATAGACAGGTGGTAGGGCAAAATGGCAGTCAGTGGGATGGGTTGCAGTGCAAAAGGGGGACAAGTTTGAAAAGGGAGCCAGATACTGGACTGAAGGAGTTGCATTTGAATGCATGCAGTATACGAAATAAGGTAAATGATCTTGTAGCACAGTTAGAGATTGGCAGGTATGACGTTGTGGGTATCGCGGAGTCATAACTGAAAGACAATTGTAGTTAGGATCTTAATATCCAAGGATACACGACTTCTCAAAAGGAGAGGCAAGTAGGCAGAGGAGGAGTAACTCTGCTGGTAAAAATGAAATTGAACCTTTAGAAAGGGGTGAATAGGATTGAAAGATGTAGAATCCTTGTGGATAGAGTTAAGAAACAGCAAGGGTAAGAAGACCCTGATGGGAGTTTGCACACCTCCAAACTGCAGCCAGGATGTGATCTACTGTTTACAGTGGGAGACAGAAAATGCATGTCAAAAAAGCCATGTTATGTTAGTCAAGGGGGATTTCAATATGTAGATAAGATTTGGAAAATCAAATTGATGCTGGATCACAAGAGGGAGAATTTGTGGAATGCCTTTGTGATTGCATTTTGGAGCAGCTTGTTGTTGAGCCCACTAAGGTATCTGCAATTCTGGATTGGGTGTTGCGTAATGAACCGGATATGATTAGGGAGCTTAAGGTAAAGAAACCCTTAAGAAACAGTGATCATAATATGATAGCATTCACTCTGCAATTTGAGAGGGAGAAGCTAAAGTCAGATGTATCCACAGTGTATCTACAGTGGAGTAAAGGGAATTACAGAGGCATGAGAGAGGAGCTGGTCAAAGATGTTTAGAAGGGGACAATAGCAGGGAATACAGCAGAGGAACAATGGCTGGATTTTCTGGGAGCAACTTGTAGGCGGAGGATCAATACATCCCAAAGAAAAGAGAGTATTCTAAGCATAACCATGGCTGACAAAGGAAGTCAAAGCCAACATAAAAGCAAAAGAGAGAGAAAATAACAGAACAAAAATCAGTAGCAATTCTTTGAGGAAATAACAAGCAAGATAGACAAAGAAGAATTGGTGGATGTTGGAATTAAGGGATCTTTTTCAGACTGGCTGCTGGCGACTAGTGATGGTCCACAGGCCTGTTGAGTTGGCTTTGTTTTACCTTGTATGTCTATAATCTGGATGATGAAATTGATGGATTTGTTGCCAAGTTTGTGGATAATACAAAGATAGGTGGAGGGGCAGGTAATATTGAGGCAGCAGAAAGGCTGGACAGGGACAGATTAGGAAAAGGGGCAAAGAAGTAGCAGATGAAATACAGTGTCAGGAAATATATGGTCATGCACTTTGGTAGAAAGAATAAAAGCATGGACTATTTTCTAAACAGGCAGAAAATTCAGAAATCAGAGGAACAAAGGGATTTGGAGGTCCTTGGGCAGGATTCTCGAAAGGTTACTTTTCAGGTTGAATCAGTTGTTGTGGAAGGCAAATGCAAAGTTAGCATCCATTTCAAGAGGACTAGAATATCAAAGCAAAAATGTAATGCTGAGGCTTTATAAAGCACAGGTGTGCCCTCACTTGGAGTATTGTGAGCACAGTTTTGGGCGCCTTATTTAAGAAAGGACATTGCAGCAGGTTCAGAGGAAGTCCACGAGAATGATCCTGGGAATGAAAGGGTTATTGTATGAGCAGCGACGGAAGGCTCTGGGCCTGTACTCAGTGGAATTCAGAGGGGCGGGGGGAGAATCTCATTGAATGTTGAAAGGCCATGATAGAGTGGATGTGGAGTGGTTGAGCCTAGGACCAGAAAACACAGCCTCAGAATAGAGGGACATACATTCACAACAGAGATGAGGAGGAATATCTTTAGCTGGGGGTTGGTGAATCTGTGGAGTCTGCTGCCACAGCCAGCCGTGAAGGCCAGGCCACTGGGTGCATTTAAGGCAGAGGTGGATAGGTTCTTGATTAGACAGGTTATGGGAAGAAGGCAGTAGAATGGGGTTGAGAGGGAAATGGGGTTGACTCATGAGGAAATGACAGAGCAGACATGATGGGACAAGTGGCCTAATTCTGCTCCTATATCTTGTATTCTTATGGTCTCTTTGCCAGGCAATACAGGGTTTGACCCTCTGCTGAACTAGTCCCAGTACCCATTCCCCCGCATTGCCCTCTCTGGGGAGTGAGGCCGAGAGGTCTGACCCTCTGCACCCGAGAGCTCCCTATAGGCCAGGGTGGACCTGAGAGGCAAGTGAAGTTCAGGCAGTGTTCACTGCAATCTCATCCGAGGACGCCCCGATGGCCTTTGACTGTCAAAGACTATTAAACTCCTTTTGATTGTCTATCTAAAATCTAAAATCATCTAAAATCTAATCGAAAATATAAAAATTACAAACATAAAAATTTGAAGGACTATGTGTAAAGGCTGTTAAACAAGTACAGGGTATTAATATGGAAGACCAGTCACTGGTCAGCATTGGTGAGCTGGGCCGAATGGCCTGTTCCCAAGCTGTACAATGCTGTGATTCTATCAATGTATTTAAATTAATTAAGAGTCAAACAATCAAAACTATTACAGTAAGCTGAAGTAGCTTGAACACCGACTTAGCTCTTCTCTCCAGTATCTTGGGCTTCCTGAATGGGGTTAAGGTTAGCTTGATTTGACATGTTAAGCTTGCTGGGGCAACATGAGCACTCTGACAACAGAAGTAGGAGCAGGAGTCAGTCGTGTGACCTTCTCAAGCCTGTCTCGCTCTCCTGTCTCTCTCTCCATAACGCTTGACGTCCCAAAGGTCCACAGATCTAACGTGAATTTACTTAACGGTACAGCTGAGTTACTCCAGCATTTTGTGGTAATTAACAACACAACCTCCTGCTCTCTGGGGTAGGGTCTTCCAAGTATTCACGACCCTCAGAGAGAAAAAAAATCCTCATCTCTTTCTTAAGTGGGTAACCACGCATTCTAAAGCTAGAGCCCTTGGGTGGGAGATAAGAGATTGGCCCAGACTAGTGTAGCATCCCAGGAAGAAAGCAGCTACATCAGCCTCCCTCCCTGAACTATCCCCTACTGCCCCATTTCAGGCCCTCAGCTGAGGCTCCCAAGCTGCCAACACTATTTGCTTTGCAATTGGCCGGGAGATCATTTACCCCCACTCCCCCACCCCCAGAGCTTCATTACTTCAAATTGTCTTTATTCAGTTTTGAAATGTCATCCTTAAGTAGGCTATTTATAGCTTTGTTCATGTACAATGGTCATATTTATTGTTACAGCCTCTTAAATCTTTACTTCATTACTTTAAACCTTTACCCAGGAGAGAGAAACACATCACCCATATACCCTCCTCTTTAAATGCTCAGTGGTCTCTTGTTCTAATGCTGTAAACTCTTGTTCCGCCACCCTACTCACTCAAAGCTTTTCTACTCCAATCCTCTGCCACCACCTCACCCTCTTGCGGTATCAACCTTACTCCAGCTCCCTCGCCCTCCCTACTTTCCCCCTCTGCAAAGTTTACTCGGTGAACCTGATGTATGGGAAGCTGACTCACACCGACATTGGACACTTGTGTCCAAACTGTTGGCTGAGCTTGAAACGAAGCTGCTCCTTCCTCTCGAGTGGTTTTCAGCATCTGAACGTGAGCAAGTGGTGACAGACACTTGTCTCGGGGTTACCATGGTTTTAAACTGTGACATCACCTTCATGGTAACAAAGGGAAGGGCTGAGCATCCGTATGGCAGAGCACTGTATGCAAGGTGGGGTTAACTACATCCCTGTGATTCTGTGGGCACAGTTTTAAACTGAGGTGCCCATCAGAAAACTAGTGGCAGTTGCTGTCATTTTTTGCGGTTACCAATCTAACTTCACAGTCACAGCTTGAGACTGCCACACTAACAACGCAGCAAAGAGTCTGTTTTGCTGCTACAGGATTATATATAAAAAACGGACTCCATTGCCCATTTCCTGGGCTTTCGACCGGTCTATTTTGTGAAACTGATGAAGCTGAGAAGGAATTGTTGAGATTGAGCACAAGGCTGGCGCAGGCATGGCAAACCATTGCCCCCATTTTCCAGAGTCAACTCATTTCCACAGTGTGGTAAGATTTGTTTCTCATAGGAAGCTTGTGGTAGTAATCGGGCGGGAGGGGAAATGCAGCAAGTGGAAGGGTTGATATTTCTTCTTATTATTGGTGTCTCTGTCAACAAAATGCATGCACAATTGTAGAGGTCAGGTCTGGGCACCGCCGACAAGCAGGCAGTGAGTCACTTTCCTAAAATTCCTCCAAGCCCTTAGTAGTCTTCCCAGTCGTTGTTGCTGGGTGGGGAGTGAACGGAATGCATACTGCAGCCGCGTTGTGTTGGTGGTCAAAGTGAACATTTCCGGTGGTAAATGGGGTGTGGGTCAATCAGGCTGTATTATCCCAGACAGTGCCGAGCTCCTCGAGTCTTGCTGGAGCTGTATGGTCAACTGAGATCCGGTCTGTTATACTGCTGGTCCACGCATTGAGTGTGGTGGAAAGACTCTGGGAGGTGGGAGGTCAGGGAGTCACCCAGTCCAAGACATCCACATGCGGTGGTGTGGCTAGGTTGTTTAATGGGAAAGATCTTTTAAGCATCACCTTCAATGGCAAGTGGTTAGGCTGGCTTTTTGGAAGTGGGCAGTGCCTGGCAGCCATCCAGGGTCTGCAGCACAGAGCCATGGTCCGATTTCCGATTCACTGAGCAGAAGAACAGCCACCTCGTATTCTGCTTGAGTAGCTGACAGCTCAATGGCGGGTTGTGCAGTTTCCTCCTTTGCCCCCTTCACACTCCCACCAGTACTCCCAGGTTCTCTCTCTTTCTCTCTCTCTCTGTTCACCTTTTCCATCTACAACCCCTCCCCTTCCCCCTCACCTTGTCACATAGACTCATCACCTTTCCTCAGCCCATCTCCACGTACTTACCTACCAGGCCTTCCGATTGGTTCATCTTTGCTACCCTCAGTTCCATCTGCCAATCACAACCCTCCTTACAACCCTCAGTTCCACCTATCACATACCAACCTCTGTCTGACCCTCTCCTGGACGCTGACTACGTTTCCTCTGCCCTCTCAATCCTGGTATCAGCCCAAAATATCAAGCAGCCTTTTATTGTCCAGAGTGCTGAGTTCAGACTCACATTCAGAGTTATTATCGCTAGCATGTGACGTGAAAGCTGTTGTTTTGTGGCTGCAGTACAGTGCTAGCCATAAAACTATATAAATTACAAAAAAGGAAGGAACAATGACGTAGTGTTCATGGACCTTTCAGAGGAGGGGGAAAAGCTGTTTCTGAATCGTTGAGTGGGGGTCTTTAGGCTCCTGCAGCTCCTCCCACTAGTAGTAACGAGAAGAGGGCGTATCTTAATGCTGAGGGTCCTTTATGATGGATGTCACCTCTTGAGTCACTGCATCTCAAAGGTGTCCTCAAATAGTGGGGAGGGCTATACCTGTGATGGATCTTCAGCAGTTCATTTTTTTTTCTCAGATTCTAGCTTTTGTCTCCACCTATGGGTGGGATGTTCAACATTCAGATGAAGCGATCATCACTCATCAGCTTGGTGAAAGTCACCCTCCAGTTTGCCTGAAGACTCCCCTTGCCGAGAGAATACAAGGAACCAGGGAGTAATAGTGGTCGATCAGATCCTTCAAGTCCGCCTCACTCTCTAACACAAGCATGGCGGATCTACCCTGGCCTCAACCCCAATTTTGTTTACAAGTCTCCGTCTCACCGTTAGGTCTGTGAAAGTTTGTGCCTCCCCTGTGAGGTGTCCAATGGTGGGGCTAAAGTGTCCTGGAGCCAGTAACTAATAGTAAACATCATACTAAATTAGCTCAGTTAAGCCAATAAAAACAATATGACATCATTCTCTCTTTCCTTTCTCCAACCATTTTTCCCAACTGACCTGAGTCTACTTGGCAGAATCTTTCAGATTAAATGTTGCTCAATCTGAGGATGTTTACTCCCGATCATACTCTCATTCTGAGTGACAGGGCAAATGAGAGAGGACATCTGAACTTTTCCCCTCCCTCAGTAAACCACCCACCTTCTGCCTGGTTACGTGGGCAAACACTGGCTGTTACCAGTGGAACTGCTGCCTATAAAGCAGAAGGAAGACCCTCATTGCTCTGTTTTTAATGGTGTTGACTGAGGCAGAACCTTGGTCAGGATGCTAGCCGGAACCCACCTGCCCATCTCCAAAATGTACCCCAAGGTGCTGCCCATCACCTGCAAGGAAGGATGTGGCCTTGGGGTAACATTTTGTCTGAAAGATGGCACCCCTGGCTGACCGGCATTCCCTCAGTACTGCCCACAAGTGCCAACTGGCATCATGACTGAAAACCCAGTGGGAGCTTCTAAGTCAAAACTCCTCCAGACCTCAGAAGAACCAAAGAAAACAGAGCAGAGTAGGCCACTCGGCTCCTCAAACCTACCACACCACTCTATATAGTCATGGCTCATTTGCCCCAGGTCTTATCTCCTCTACAGTGTCCATTCCCTGTTTCCCTCAAATTCCCCAATCATTGAAATCTACTTCCTCCTGAAAGCCCTGGTGACCTGGTCTCCACCACTGTCTGCCAAGAGTTCCTACATACAGAGTGTCTCTGCGTTACAATTCTCTGATTTACTGACACCCCTACATATGAACAAGCTCCAGCAATTTCTGTTCCAATGTATAGCAGAATTAGACTTCCTCTCTCTCTCCACTTTCAGTAATTGTCTTTTCTTATCAGTCTTAGGTGCTTTTGATGCCATTCATTATGATAGCTTGGAGATACTGTTATCATTATTTTATCAAGCAATTCTGCTATCAAGCAATTTTTTGTGTATTTTCCAACTCATTGATAAAATCGACTTAAGGACATTTGTAAAACCAGACCCCATTCCTTACCCAGAGACAGCCTGTACCTCAGTTTATAATGATATCCTGAAGTATGTGTTGTGAAGGATTCCAGAAAGAGCACAGAAACAGGAACCTTCAGCCCACTGACCATCAATACTAATCCTACCCACATTTTCAACGTCCCCAGATTCGACCACCCGGGGGGACAATTGACAGTGGCCAGTTACCCTCCCACCCCATGCCTGAACCCAAGCAGTCACAGAGCGAACATTCAAACACAGAGCCAGTGGTGGTTGTCAGAATCAAACCCTGGCCTCTGACTCTCTGAAACTCCGCTGCACCAGTGTGCCTTCTAAAGCAATGCCTTAGAATCCCCTAGTTTAGCATCTTCAATGAATTCCAATGGCAGACACTTCTCTTGCTATTAAGAGGCAAGGGAGAGAGGGAGATTTGCAGAGGGCAGACACATTTTGTGAAGGTCCATTGCCCCAATCCAGTGCGCAGTGGCATTGAAGATGGATTCCATCTCATGAGGACAACATCTTCTCATGAGATGGAACATTTTCTAATGAGGACAACATCTCCTCCCTCTTATCCCACTTTAAGACCATAATCTCAGCTCACAAGGAAAAGGAAACTAAGTAGTTTGTTAGAGCCGCATCAATTTTTAATGACTATTTTCTCCAAATCTCAATTTACTTTCAATTTCTTTGTGGAGTTGGCTCTGTAGCTGGTATGAATGAGCAATCGTGACTTTAAATGGAAACTTTGGAGGAGAAGGATAGACAAATCTGATGCTTCAATATTTCACTGTTCACTGCTGCATAGCTAGTAACTCCAGTGAAATCTGGTAAACTCCAATTAACCTTGGCAGTTTTTCCATTACAGCCACAGGGTGGCGCTGTTGGAGTAAAATTCAACTCTAGGAATCCTGCCGCATCCCCAGTGACCGTGCTCCGAACATCAATCACCCGTGTAACATCCTCCCTCAACTAATCCTATTTTGTTCCATCCCCGGGTTCTACCACTCACCTACATGCTGAGGAGAAATTTAAATGCTAATTAACCAACCACACTGCACATCATTCCCAAAGGACTTTCAAACTCCCATCTGCTCAATGAACTGGCCAGAGATTACATGACGCTGTTTTGAAGAGGAACAAAGGTGTTAAGGCGAAAGTTTAACCAGTTCCTTCTTCTTCTTCTTCCCCATTCCACTGGGCAGAAGATACCAAAGCTTGGGCTCATACCACCAGTTTAAGGAGAACTACTACACTGCTATTGCACTGAATGGAACTCTTTCAACATTAAAGATGAACGGTTCCTCACAATCGACATTAAAGTGCCCACCTCATTCTCTACATGTACTGTATCTGTTACTATAACTATGCCATACTTGACATTCTGTTAGTGCTTTCCCCTTGCACTATTTCAATATAAGTATGTTTTCAGATAATCTGTATGGATGACTGGCAAAGACAAGCTTTTCAATGTATCTCAGTACATATTACAATAATAAAGCAGTACCAATACCACATCTGTATGAATGGTTTACGGACAAATTAGCTGCTACATTTTTCTGCCTTCTCTAACCTCTCAGCTTGAGAGAGGATGGCACAACACTGAGCTAACCCCAGGGAAATTGACCAACTGTTTCCAGTGTTTGATGGGGTTCACCAGTGCAAGCAGTGGTCAGGTAAAGGGCCTTGGGAAGAGCGCCACACAAGTAAAAGCATTTTGTTTCCCTCATTTGACAAATAACTGTGCCTCTCTGTCAGATATCGGCGTCTCCCTCAGTTCTGTCAGAGAACTGTGTCTCTCGCAGTTCTGTCAAATATCTGCGTCTCTATCAGATCTGACAGATAACTGTGTCTCTCTCAGTTCTGACAGGTAGCTGTGTCTCACTCAGATCTCACAGACAACTGTGTCTCTCTCAGATCTGACAGACAACTGTCTCTCTCTCAGCTCTCACAGATAACTGTCTCTCTCAGTTCTCACAGATAACTGTGTCTCTCTCAGTTCTCACAGAAAACTGTGCCTCTCTCAGTTCTCACAGAAAACTGTGTCTCTCTCAGGCTGACAGATAACTGTCTCTCTCTCAGTCTGACAAATAACTGTGCCTCTCAGTCTGACAGATAACTGTGTCTCTCTCAGTTCTGACAGATAACTGTGTCTCTCTCAGTTCTGACTGATAACTGTGTGTTTATCAGAGTTCAGACAGATAACTGTGTCTCTCTCAGTTCTGACAGGTAGCTGTGTCTCACTCAGATCTCACAGACAACTGTCTCTCTCTCAGCTCTCACAGATAACTGTCTCTCTCAGTTCTGACAGATAACTGTGTCTCTCTCAGTTCTCACAGATAACTGTGCCTCTCTCAGTTCTCACAGAAAACTGTGTCTCTCTCAGGCTGACAGATAACTGTCTCTCTCTCAGTCTGACAAATAACTGTGCCTCTCAGTCTGACAGATAACTGTATCTCTCTCAGTTCTGTCAGATAACTGCGTCCATCTCAGTTCTATCAGATAACTGGGTCCATCTCAGTTCTGTCAGATAACTGTGTCTCTCTCAGTTCTGACAGATATCTGTGTCTCTCTCGGTCTGACAGATATCTGTGTCCCTCACAGTTCTCAAAGATTACCGTGTCGTTCTCAGTTTGACAGATATCTGTGTCTCTCTCAGTTCTGGCAGATCACTGCGTCTCTCTCACTTCTGACAGATAAACTTGTCTCTCTCAGATCTGACAGATAACTGTGTCTCTCTCAGTTCTGACAGACAACTGTGTATCTCTCAGTTCTCACAGATAACTGTGTCTTTCAGTCTGAAAGCTAACCGTATCTCTCTCACTACTGACAGATAACCATGTCTCGCACAAACCTGACAGATAACCATGTCTCTCTCAGTTCTGACTGACAACTGTGTGTCTCTCAGTTCTGTCAGATGACTGTGTCTCTCTCAGTTCTCACAGATAACTGTGTCTCTCTCCGTTCTCACAGATAACTGCTTCTCTCTCAGTTTTGTCAGATAACTGCGTCCCTCTCAGTTCTCACAGATAACCATGTCTCTCTCAGTTCTGACAGATAACTGCGTCCCTCTCAGTTCTGACAGATAACCGTGTCTCTCGCAGTTCTGACAGATAACTGTGTCTCTCTGTGTTCTGACAGATAACTGTCACAATAGGTGGGGTTTTGGGAGCAAGGGTGGACCCAAATGCAAGACACATCTTGTGAGGTTACTTCGATTTAGTTTATTGTTCAATACCAGGAGAGCTCGGCAAAAGCAGGAGTAGCAAACTGGACAAGGACTGAGGACTACGACCAGGCTGGGACCAAGGGTCTGGGCTGGGTCTTGGAATCGGCTCCCAGAACTAGAGGAGACATGAAGATGCTAGGGTATGGACTCCGAGCCAGTACCTGGGTCTTGCCTCGGGCTCGGACCCCAGAACCAGGCATGGACATGACATGGGCTAGGGTGGGGAGGAACATGGGAACACAGAGCCTCGGTCTTGGGAGAGCAGGTACATGGAACCATGGACACATACACAGAACACAGAGTCGGGACCCCTCCTTGGGTACAGGACATAGGGCTGGGGCTCACGAACCTCCGCGGGGCAATGGCAAGATGGCCTGACTTACCCCACGGAGGCGAGGACAAGGCAAGACAAGACATGACCCTCCACGGGGCAATGGCAAGACAGCCTGACTTACCCCACGGAGGCGAGAACAAGACAAGACAAGACATGACTCCCCACGGGGCAACAGCAAGACGGCCAGACTTACCCCACGGAGGCAAGGACAGGACAAGACAAGACCAACACGAATGAACACGAGACAGTACGTATCTAGCTCCAGTGAAGAAACTAGACCGAAGTGCAGGCGGGGGCTGCAGACGAGGGCTAGAGGCGAGAGTGGCAGAGAAAGGATTCAGACTGGGGGGTAGGACAGGAATCACAGACTGCCAGGGCCAGGACATGAACGTGGTACTTGGTTGGCACCAGGACCAGGACTTGAACGTGATGCGTGAATGCCGCTGGAGCGAGGACTTGACTTGGAGACTCCGGGTAGTGGCGAGCTCTCGACTCGGCCCGGGAACAGTAGACAGTGGTTCTTGATTCCCTCCGGCAGGTTAACTGATGGACCCACCTCGGTAAGGGAACTTTGCAGGTTCGCTTAGGCGAGGTAACTTGACAAGGTTGCTCCAGTGAGGAAAGGCGAATTACCGGCACTCGCGTCGGAAGAGGCTAGGCTTGCTCCGGCCAGATGACATTGGCACACTGTGACTTTGCAGACACCCCGGCAACAAACGGCTGAAAGCCGGAGATTACAAACTACCGGTCAGCCGAGTGTTAATTGACTCTAATCACCAAGGTCGAGGAACACGGGAAAACAGGGAATCAACGGTCCAGATCGTAACATAAACAAGCTAAATTTAAAGGGACTCCAATCCAGACCATGACAATAACTATGCCTCTCTGAGTTCTGACAGGTAACAGTGTCCCTCTCAGTTCTGACAGATAACTGAGTCTCTCTCTTTTCTGACAGATAACGGTGTTACTCTCAATTCTGACAGTTAACTGTGTCTCTCTCAGTTCTGACAGATAACTGTGTCTCTCTCAGTCTGACAGATAACTGTGATTCTCTCAGTTCTGACAGATCACAGTGTCTCTCTGAGGTCTGACAGATAACTATATATCTCTCTCAGTCTGACAGATAACTGGTTCTCTCACAGTTCTGACAAATAACTGTGTCTCTCTCAGTTCTGACAGATAACTGTGTCACTCCCAGTCTGACTGACAAATGTGTCTCTCAGTTCTGACAGATAGCTGCGTCTCTCTCAGTTCTGACATATAAATCGGTCTCCCTCAGACTGACAAATATCTGTGTCTCTCTCAGTCTGACAGATATCTGTGTCTCTCAGTTCTGACAGATAACTGTGATTCTCTCAGTTCTGACTGATAACGGTGTCTCTCTGTCTGACAGATAACAGTATCTCTCTCTCTCAGTCTGAAAGATAACTGTTTCTCTCAGTTCTGACAGATAACTGAGTCTCTCTCAGTTCTGACAGATAACTGTGTCTCTCTCAGTTCTGACAGATAACTGAGTCTCTCTCAGATCTAACAGACAACTGCGTCTCTCTCAGTCATGTCAGATAACTGTGTCACTCTCAATTCTGACAGACAACTGTGTCTCTCTCAGTCTGACTGACAAATGTGTCTCCTAGTTCTGACAGATAGCTGCGTCTCTCTCGGTTCTGTCAGGAAACTGCGTCTCTCTCAGTTCTGACAGATAACTATGTCACTCTCAGCCCTGTCAGATATCTGTGTCTCTCTCAGTTCGGTCAAATAACTGTGTGTCTCTCAGTTCTGACAGATATCTTCGTCTCTCTCAGTTCTGACAGATAACTATGTCACTCTCAGCCCTGTCAGATATCTGTGTCTCTCTCAGTTCTGACAGATAACTGTGTCTCTCTCAATTCTGACAGATAACTGTGTCTCTCTCAATTCTGACAGATATCTGTGTCTCTCTCGGTTCTGTCAGGAAACTGCGTCTCTCTCAGCTCTGACAGATAACTGTGTGTCTCTCAGTTCTGACAGATATCTGTGTATCTCTCAGTTCTGACAGATATCTGTGTCTCTCTCTCTGTTCTGTCAGATAACTGTGTGTCTCTCAGCTCTGACAGATAGCTGTCTCTTTCTCACTTCTACCAGATGACTGTGTCTTTCTCAGTTTTGACAGATAACATTGTCACTCTCAGTCTGACAGATACCTGTGTCTCTCACAGTTCTGACAGATAACTGTGTCCCTCTCAGTTCACGCAGATATCTGTCTCTCTGAGTTCCGTCAGATAACAGTGTCTCGCTCAGTCTGACTTAGAACTGTGTCTCTCACAGTTCTGACAGGTAGCTGAGCCTCACTCGGATCTGACAGATAACTGTGTCTCTCTCAGTTCTGATAGACAACTGTGTCTCTCTCAGTCTGACAGATAATTGTATCTCACGCTGTTCTGACAGATACTTGTCTGTCTCTCAATCCTGCCAGATAAATGTGTCTCTCTCAGTTCTGACAGACAACTGTGTCCCTCTCACTTCTGACAGATAACTGTGAGTCTCTCAGTTCTAACAGATAACTGTGTGCCTCTCAGTTCTGACAGACAGCTGTTTCTCTCTCAATTCTGACAGATAACAGTGTGTCTCTCAGTTCTGACAGATATCTGTGTCTCTCAGTTCTTACTGATATCTGTCTCTCTCTCAGTTCTGACAGATAACTGTGCCTCTCTCAGTTCTGACAGATATCTGTGTCTCTCTCAGTTCTGACTGATAACTGTGTCTCTCTCAGTTCGGTCAGATTACTGTGTGTCTCTCAGTTCTGACAGATAACTGCATCTCTCTACGTTCTGACAGATAGCTGAATCTCTCTCTCAGTCTGACAGATAACTGTATCTCTCACAGTTCTGACAGATAACTGTGTCTCTCTAAGTTCTGACAGACAACTGTGTCTCTCTCAGCTCTGACAGATAACTGTATCTCTCAGTCTGACAGATAACTGTATCTCTCTCAGCTCTGACAGACATCTCTGTCTCTCTCAGTTCTGATGGATAACTTTGTCACTCTCAGATCTGACGGATAACTATGTCTTTCACAGTTCTGGCAGATAACTGTCTCTCAGTTCTGACAGATAACTGTCTCTCTCTCTCTGTTCTGACAGATAACTGTGCCTCTCGCAGTTCTGACAGATAACTGAGCCTATCTCAGATCTGACAGATAACTGTCTCTCAGACTGACAGATAACTGTGTCTCTCTCAGTCTGACAGATTACTGTGTCTCTATCAGTTTGGACAGATAACTGTGTCTCTCTCAGTTCTGATATATAACTATGTTTCTCTCAATTCTGATGAATAACTGAGTCTCAGTTCTGACAGATAATTGTGTCTCCATCAGTCTGACAGATAACTGAGTCTCTCTCTGTTCTGACAGTTAACTGTGTGTCTCTCAGTTCTGTCAGATAACTGTGTGTCTCTCAGTTGAGACAAATAACTGTGTGTCTCTCAGTTCTGACCTACATCTGTGTCTGTTTCAGTTCTGACGGATAACTGTGACACTGTCACTTCTGACGGATAACTGTGTCTCTCTCAGTTCTGACAGATAACTCTGTCTCGCTTAGTCTGACAGATAACGGAGTTTCTCTCTGTTCTGAGAGATTACTGTGTGTCTCTCAGTACTGTCAGACAACTGTGTGTCTCTCAGTTCTGTCAGCTAACTGTGTCTCTCTTAGTTCTGACAGATAACTCTGTCTCGCTTAGTCTGACAGATAACTGAGTCTCTCTCTGTTCTGAGCGATTACTGTGTGTCTCTCAGTCCTGTCAGACAACTGTGTGTCTCTCAGTTCTATCAGCTAACTGTGTCTCTCTTAGTTCTGACAGATAACACGGTCAATCTGTCTGACAGATGTCTGTGTCTCTCTCAGTTCCGACAGATCATTGTGTCTCTCTCAGTTCGGACAGACATCTGTGTCTCTCTCAGTTGTGACTGATAACTGTGTCACTCTCAGTCCTGACAGATATCTGTGTCTCTCTCAGTTCTGACAGATAACTGTGTCTCTCTCAGTTCGGTCAGATAACTGTGTGTCTCTCAGTTCTGACAGATAACTGCATCTCTCTCAGTTCTGACAGATAGCTGTATCTCTTCCTCAGTCTGACAGATAACTGTATCTCTCACAATTCTGACAGATATCTGTGTGTCTCTACAGTTCTGACAGATAGCTGTATCTCTTCCTCAGTCTGACAGATAACTGTATCTCTCACAATTCTGACAGATATCTGTGTGTCTCTACAGTTCTGACAGATAGCTGTATCTCTTCCTCAGTCTGACAGATAACTGTATCTCTCACAATTCTGACAGATAACTGTGTGTCTCTACAGTTCTGACAGATAATGGTGTGTCTCTCAGTTCTGACAGATAACAGTGTCTCTCTCAGTTTTGACAGATTACTGTGTCTCTCAGTTCTGACAAATGACTGTGTCTCTCTCAGTTGTGTCAGGTAACTGTATCTCTCAGTCTGACAGATAACTGTGTCTCTCTCAGTTCTGACAGATAACTGAGTCTCTCTCAGATCTGACAAATAACTGTGTCTCTCTCAGTTCTGACAGATATCTGTGTCTCTCTCAGTTCTGACAGATACCTGTGTCTCTCACAGTTCTGACAGATAACTGTGTCTCTCTCAGTTCTGACAGATAGCTGTATCTCTTCCTCAGTCTGATAGGTAACTGTATCTCTCACAATTCTGACAGATATCTGGGTGTCTCTACAGTTCTGACAGATAATGGTGTGTCTCTCAGTTCTGACAGATAACTGCTCCTCTCTCAGTTCTGACGGATAAATATGTCTCTCTCTGTTCAGTCAAATAACTGTGCATCTCTCAGTTCTGACAGATAACTGTGTGTCTCTCATTTCTGACAGATAACTGTGTCTCTCAGTTCTGACAAATGACTGTGTCTCTCTCAGTTGTGTCACGTAACTGTATCTCTCTCAGTCTGACAGATAACTGTGTCTCTCAGTTCTGACGGATAACTGTGTCTCTCTCTCAGTCTGACGGATAACTATATCTCTCTCAATTCTGACAGTCATCTGTATCTCTCTCAGCTCTGACAGACATCTCTGTCTCTGTAAGTTCTGACGGATAACTGTGTCACTCTCAGATCTGACGGATAACTGTGTCTTTCTCTGCTCTGACAGAAAACTGTGTGTCTCTCAATCTAGTCAAATAGCTATGTGCCTCTCAGATCTGACAGATAACTGTGCCTCTCTCAGTTCTGACAGATTACTGAGTCTCTCTCAGTTCTGACAGATATCTGTGTCTCTCTCTCTGTTCCGTCAGATAACTGTGTGTCTCTCAGTTCTGACAGATAGCTGTCTCTTTCTCACTTCTACCAGATGACTGTGTCTTTCTCAGTTTTGACAGATAACATTGTCACTCTCAGTCTGACAGATACCTGTGTCTCTCACAGTTCTGACAGATAACTGTGTCCCTCTCAGTTCACACAGATATCTGTCTCTCTGAGTTCCGTCAGATAACAGTGTCTCGCTCAGTCTGACTTAGAACTGTGTCTCTCACAGTTCTGACAGGTAGCTGAGCCTCACTCGGATCTGACAGATAACAGTGTCTCTCTCAGTTCTGATAGACAACTGTGTCTCTCTCAGTCTGACAGATAATTGCATCTCACGCTGTTCTGACAGATACTTGTCTGTCTCTCAATCCTGCCAGATAAATGTGTCTCTCTCTGTTCTGACAGACAACTGTGTCCCTCTCACTTCTGACAGATAACTGTATCTCTCTCAGCTCTGACAGACATCTCTGTCTCTCTCAGTTCTGATGGATAACTTTGTCACTCTCAGATCTGACGGATAACTATGTCTTTCACAGTTCTGGCAGATAACTGTCTCTCAGTTCTGACAGATAACTGTCTCTCTCTCTCAGTTCTGACAGATAACTGTGTCTCTCTCAGTCTGACAGATTACTGTGTCTCTATCAGTTCTGACAGATAACTGTGTCTCTCTCAGTTGTGATATATAACTATGTTTCTCTCAATTCTGATGAATAACTGAGTCTCAGTTCTGACAGATAATTGTGTCTCCATCAGTCTGACAGATAACTGAGTCTCTCTCTGTTCTGACAGTTAACTGTGTGTCTCTCAGTCCTGTCAGATAACTTTGTGTCTCTCAGTTGAGACAAATAACTGTGTGTCTCTCAGTTCTGACAGATAACTGTGTGTCTCTCAGTTCTGACCTACATCTGTGTCTGTTTCAGTTCTGACAGATAACTGTGTCACTCTCAGTTCTGACAGGCAACTGTGTCTCTCTCAGATATGACAGACAACTGTGTCTCTCTCAGTTCTGACAGATAACTGTGTCTCTCACAGTTCGGTCAAATAACTGTGTGTCTCTCAGTTCTGACAGATAACTGCATCTCTCTACGTTCTGACAGATAGCTGAATCTCTCTCTCAGTCTGACAGATAACTGTATCTCTCACAGTTCTGACGGATAACTGTGCCTCTCTCAGTTCAGACAGATAACTCTGTCTCGCTTAGTCTGACGGATAACTGTGTCTCTCTCAGTTCAGACAGATAACTCTGTCTCGCTTAGTCTGACAGATAACGGAGTTTCTCTCTGTTCTGAGCGATTACTGTGTGTCTCTCAGTACTGTCAGACAACTGTGTGTCTCTCAGTTCTATCAGCTAACTGTGTCTCTCTTAGTTCTGACAGATAACACGGTCTCTCTGTCTGACAGATGACTGTGTCTCTCTCAGTTCCGACAGATCATTGTGTCTCTCTCAGTTCGGACAGACATCTGTGTCTCTCTCTGTTGTGACTGATAACTGTGTCACTCTCAGTCCTGACAGATATCTCTGTCTCTCTCAGTTCTGACAGATAACTGTGTCTCTCACAGTTCGGTCAGATAACAGTGTGTCTCTCAGTTCTGACAGATAACTGCATCTCTCTCAGTCTGACAGATAACTGTATCTCTCACAGTTCTGACAGATAACTGTGTCTCTCTCAGTTCGGTCAGGTAACTGTGTCACTCTCAGTCCTGACAGATATCTGTGTCTCTCTCAGTTCTGACAGATAACTGTGTCTCTCTCAGTTCTGACAGATAACTATGTGTCTCTCAGTTCTGACAGATAACTGTCTCTCTCTCAGTTCTGACAGATAACTGTGTCTCTCTCAGTTCGGTCAGATAACTGTGTGTCTCTCAGTTCTGACAGATAACTGCATCTCTCTCGGTTCTGACAGATAGCTGTATCTCTTCCTCAGTCTGACAGATAACTGTATCTCTCACAATTCTGACAGATATCTGTGTATCTCTACAGTTCTGACAGATAATGGTGTGTCTCTCAGTTCTGACAGATAACAGTGTCTCTCTCAGTTTTGACAGATTACTGTGTCTCTCAGTTCTGACAAATGACTGTGTCTCTCTCAGTTGTGTCAGGTAACTGTATCTCTCTCAGTCTGACAGATAACTGTGTATCTCTCAGTTCTGACAGAATATTCTGTCTCTCTCAGATTTCACAGATAACAGTGTCTCTCTCAGTTCTGACAAATAACTGTGTGTCTCCCAGTTCTGACTGATAACTGTGTCATTCTCAGTCCTGTCAGATATCTGTATCTCTCTCAGTTCTGGCAGATAACGGTGTATCTCTCAGTTCTGACAGATATCTTTGTCTCTCTCAGTTCTGACTGATAACTGTGTCTCTCTCAGTTCTGACAGATATCTTTGTCTCTCTCAGTTCTGACTGATAACTGTGTCTCCCTACAGTTCTGACAGATAACTGTGTCTCTCACAGTTCTGACAGATAACTGTGTGTCTCTACAGTTCTGACAAATAATGGTGTGTCTCTCAGTTCTGACAGATAACGGTGTATCTCTCAGTTCTGACAGATATCTGTATCTCTGTCTCAGTCTGACAGATAACTGTATCTCTCACACTTCTGACAGATAACTGTGTCTCTTTACAGTTCTGACATACATCTGTGTCTCTCTCAGTTCTGACAGATAACTGTGTCTCTCTCAGTCTGACAGATAACTGTATCTCTCACAGTTCTGACAGATAACTGTGTCTCTCTACAGTTCTGACAGACATCTGTGTCTCTCTCAGTTCTGACAGATAACTGCCTCTCTCTCGGTCTGACAGATAACTACGTCTCTCTCAGTTTTGACAGATAACAGTGTCTCGCTCAGTTTTGAAAGATAACTGTATCACTCTCTCAGTCTGGCAGATAACTGTATCTCTCACATTTCTGACAGATAACTGTGTCTCCCTACCGTTCTGACAGATAATGGTGTCTCTCTCAGTTCTGACAGATAACTGTGTCTCTCCCAGTTCGGTCAAATAACTGTGTGTCTCTCAGTTCTAACAGATATCTGCATCTCTCTCAGTTCTGACAGATAACTGCCTCTCTCTAGGTCTGACAGATAACTACGTCTCTCTCAGTTTTGACAGATAACAGTGTCTCTCTCAGTTCTGAAAGACATCTGTGTCTCTTTCTCATTTCTGACAGATATCTTTGTCTCTCTCAGTTCTGACTGATAACTGTGTCTCTCACAGTTCGGTCAAATAACTGTGTCTCTCTCAGTCTGACAGATAACTGTATCTCTCACAGTTCTGACAGATATCTGTGTGTCTCTACAGTTCTGACAGATAACGGTGTGTCTCTCAGTTCTGACAGATAACTGTGCCTCTCACAGTTCTGACAGATAACTGTGTCTCTCTACAGTTCTAACAGACATCTGTGTCTCTCTCAGTTCTGACAGATAACTGTATCTCTCTCAATTCTGACAGACATCTGTGTCTCTCTCAGCTCTGACAATCATCTCTGTCTCTCTAAGTTCTGACGGATATCTGTGTCACACTCAGATCTGATGGATAACTGTGTCCTTCTCTGTTCTGACCGATAACTGTGTCTCTCAATCCTGTCAGATAACCGTGTGCCTCTCAGTTCTGACAGATAACTGTGTCTCTCTCGGTTTTGACAGATAATATTGTCTCTCTCAGTTCTGACAGATAACTGTATCTCTCTCTCAGTCTGGCAGATAACTGTATCTCTCAGTTCTGACAGACATCTATGTCTCTCTCAGTTCTGACAAATAACTGTTTATCTCTCAGTTTTGACAAACAATTGTGTCTCTCTCAGTTCTGACAGATAACTGAGTCTCTCTCAGATCTGACAGATATCTATGTCTCTCTCAGTTCTGACTAATATCTGTCTCTCTCAGTTCTATCATGTAACTGTGTCACTCACAGTTTGACAGATAACTGTGTCTCTCTCAGTTCTGTCATATAACTGCGTGTCTCTCAGTTCTGACAGATGACTGCATCTCTCTCAGTTCTGACAGATGACTGCCTCTCTCTCGGTCTGACAAATAACTGTGTCTCTATCAGTTCTGACAGATAACTGTGTCTCTCTCAGTTCTGATATATAACTATGTTTCTCTCAATTCAGATGAATAACTGAGTCTCAGTTCTGACAGATAATTGTGTCTCCATCAGTCTGACAGATAACTGTGTCTCTCTCAGTTCCGACAGATCATTGTGTCTCTCTCAGTTCGGACAGACATCTGTGTCTCTCTCAGTTGTGACTGATAACTGTGTCACTCTCAGTCCTGACAGATATCTCTGTCTCTCTCAGTTCTGACAGATAACTGTGTCTCTCACAGTTCGGTCAAATAACTGTGTCTCTCTCAGTTCTGACAGATAGCTGTATCTCTTCCTCAGTCTGACAGAAAACTGTATCTCTCAAAATTCTGACAGATATCTGTGTGCTTCTACAGTTCTGACAGATAATGGTGTGTCTCTCAGTTCTGACAGATAACTGCACCTCTCTCAGTTCTGATGGATAAATGTGTCTCTCTCTGTTCAGTCAAATAACTGTGCATCTCTCAGTTCTGACAGATAACTGTGTGTCTCTTATTTCTGACAGATAACTGTGTCTCTCAGTTCTGACAAATGACTGAGTCTCTCTCAGTTGTGTCAGGTAACTGTATCCCTCTCAGTCTGACAGATAACTGTGTCTCTCTCAGTTCTGACAGATAACTGTGTCTCTCTCGGTTTTGACAGATAACATTGTCTCTCTCAGTTCTGACAGATAACTGTATCTCTCTCTCAGTCTGGCAGATAACTGTATCTCTCAGTTCTGACAGACATCTATGTCTCTCTCAGTTCTGACAAATAACTGTTTATCTCTCAGTTTTGACAAACAATTGTGTCTCTCTCAGTTCTGACAGATAACTGAGTCTCTCTCAGATCTGACAGATATCTATGTCTCTCTCAGTTCTGACTAATATCTGTCTCTCTCAGTTCTATCATGTAACTGTGTCACTCACAGTTTGACAGATAACTGTGTCTCTCTCAGTTCTGTCATATAACTGCGTGTCTCTCAGTTCTGACAGATGACTGCATCTCTCTCAGTTCTGACAGATGACTGCCTCTCTCTCGGTCTGACAAATAACTGTGTCTCTATCAGTTCTGACAGATAACTGTGTCTCTCTCAGTTCTGATATATAACTATGTTTCTCTCAATTCAGATGAATAACTGAGTCTCAGTTCTGACAGATAATTGTGTCTCCATCAGTCTGACAGATAACTGTGTCTCTCTCAGTTCCGACAGATCATTGTGTCTCTCTCAGTTCGGACAGACATCTGTGTCTCTCTCAGTTGTGACTGATAACTGTGTCACTCTCAGTCCTGACAGATATCTCTGTCTCTCTCAGTTCTGACAGATAACTGTGTCTCTCACAGTTCGGTCAAATAACTGTGTCTCTCTCAGTTCTGACAGATAGCTGTATCTCTTCCTCAGTCTGACAGAAAACTGTATCTCTCAAAATTCTGACAGATATCTGTGTGCTTCTACAGTTCTGACAGATAATGGTGTGTCTCTCAGTTCTGACAGATAACTGCACCTCTCTCAGTTCTGATGGATAAATGTGTCTCTCTCTGTTCAGTCAAATAACTGTGCATCTCTCAGTTCTGACAGATAACTGTGTGTCTCTTATTTCTGACAGATAACTGTGTCTCTCAGTTCTGACAAATGACTGAGTCTCTCTCAGTTGTGTCAGGTAACTGTATCTCTCTCAGTCTGACAGATAACTGTGTCTCTCTCAGTTCTGACAGATAACTGAGTCTCTCTCAGATCTGACAAATAACTGTGTCTCTCTCAGTTTTGAAAGATAACTGTGTCTCTCTCAGTTCTGACGGATAACTGTGTCTCTCTCTCAGTCTGACGGATAACTATATCTCTCTCAATTCTGACAGTCATCTGTATCTCTCTCAGCTCTGACAGACATCTCTGTCTCTGTAAGTTCTGACGGATAACTGTGTCACTCTCAGATCTGACGGATAACTGTGTCTTTCTCTGCTCTGACAGAAAACTGTGTGTCTCTCAATCCAGTCAAATAGCTGTGTGCCTCTCAGATCTGACAGATAACTGTGCCTCTCTCAGTTCTGACAGATTACTGAGTCTCTCTCAGTTCTGACAGATAGCTGTATCTCTACCTCAGTCTGACAGATAACTGTATCTCTCACAATTCTGACAGATATCTGTGTGTCTCTACAGTTCTGACAGATAATGGTGTGTCTCTCAGTTCTGACAGATAACAGCACCTCTCTCAGTTCTGATGGATAAATGGCTCTCTCTCTGTTCAGTCAAATAACTGTGCATCTCTCAGTTCTGACAGATAACGGTATGTCTCTCATTTCTGACAGATAACTGTGTCTCTCAGTTCTGACAAATGACTGTGTCTCTCTCAGTAGTGTCAGGTAACTGTATCTCTCTCAGATCTGACAAATAACTGTGTCTCTCTCAGTTTTGACAGATAACTGTGTCTCTGTGAGTTCTGACGGATAACTGTGTCTCTCTCTCAGTCTGACGGATAACTGTATCTCTCTCAATTCTGACAGACATCTGTATCTCTCTCAGCTCTGACAGACATCTCTGTCTCTGTAAGTTCTGACGGATAACTGTGTCACTCTCAGATCTGACGGTAACTGTGTCTTTCTCTGCTCTGACAGAAAGCTGTGTGTCTCTCAATCCAGTCAAATAGCTGCGTGCCTCTCAGATCTGACAGATAACTGTGCCTCTCTCAGTTCTGACAGATTACTGAGTCTCTCTCAGTTCTGACAGATATCTGTGTCTCTCTCTCTGTTCTGTCAGATAACTGTGTGTCTCTCAGCTCTGCAGATAGCTGTCTCTTTCTCACTTCTAACAGATGGCTGTGTCTATCTCAGTTTTGACAGATAACATTGTCACTCTCAGTCCTGTCAGATAACTGTGTCTCTCTCAGTTCTGAAAGACATCTGCGTCTCTTTCTCAGTTCTGACAGACATCTTATTCTCTCTCAGTTCTGACTGATAACTGTGTCACTCTCAGTCCTGACAGATATCTGTGTCTCTCTCAGTTCGGTCAGATAACTGTGTCTCTCTCAGTTCTGACAGATAACTGTGTCTCTCACAGTTCTGACAGATAACTGTGTCTCTCACAGTTCGGACAAATAACTGTGTGTCTCTCAGTTCTGACAGATAACTGCATCTCTCTCAGTTCTGACAGATAGCTGTATCTCTTCCTCAGTCTGACAGATAACTGTATCTCTCACAATTCTGACAGATATCTGTGTGTCTCTACAGTTCTGACAGATAATGGTGTGTCTCTCAGTTCTGACAGATAACTGCACCTCTCTCAGTTCTGACGGATAAATATGTCTCTCTCTGTTCAGTCAAATAACTGTGCATCTTTCAGTTCTGACAGATAACTGTGTGTCTCTCATTTCTGACAGATAACTGTGTCTCTCAGTTCTGAAAAATGACTGTGTCTCTCTCAGTTGTGTCAGGAAACTGTATCTCTCTCAGTCTGACAGATAACTGTGTCTCTCTCAGTTCTGACAGATAACTGAGTCTCTCTCAGATCTGACAAATAACTGTGTCTCTCTCAGTTCTGACAGATAACTGTGTCTCTCTCAGTCTGACGGATAACTGTATCTCTCTCAATTCTGACAGACATCTGTATCTCTCTCAGCTTTGACAGACATCTCTGTCTCTTTAAGTTCTGACGGATAACTGTGTCACTCTCAGATCTGACGGATAACTGTGTCTTTCTCTGCTCTGACAGAAAACTGTGTGTCTCTCAATCCAGTCAAATACCTGTGTGCCTCTCAGATTTGACAGATAACTGTGCCTCTCTCAGTTCTGACAGATTACTGAGTCTCTCTCAGTTCTGACAGATATCTGTGTGTCTCTCTCTGTTCTGACAGATAACTGTGTGTCTCTCAGCTCTGACAGATAGCTGTCTCTTTCTCACTTCTACCAGATGACTGTGTCTATCTCAGTTTTGACAGATAACATTGTCACTCTCAGTCCTGTCAGATAACTGTGTCTCTCTCAGTTCTGAAAGACATCTGCGTCTCTTTCTCAGTTCTGACAGATATCTTTGTCTCTCTCAGTTCTGACAGATAACTGTGTCTCTCTCAGTTCTGACAGATAACTGTGTGTCTCTCATTTCTGACAGATAACTGTGTCTCTCAGTTCTGACAAATGACTGTGTCTCTCTCAGTTGTGTCAGGTAACTGTATCTCTCTCAGTCTGACAGATAACTGTGTCTCTCTCAGTTCTGACAGATAACTGAGTCTCTCTCAGATCTGACAAATAACTGTGTCTCTCTCAGTTCTGACAGATAACTGTGTCTCTCTCAGTTCTGACGGATAACTGTGTCTCTCTCTCAGTCTGACGGATAACTGTATCTCTCTCAATTCTGACAGACATCTGTATCTCTCTCAGCTCTGACAGACATCTCTGTCTCTGTAAGTTCTGACGGATAACTGTGTCACTCTCAGTTCTGAAAGACATCTGTGTCTTTTTCTCAGTTCTGACAGATATCTGTGTCTCTCTCAGTTCTGACAGATAACTGTGTCACTCTCAGATCTGATGGATAACTGTGTCTTTCACAGTTCTGGCAAATAACTGTGTCTCTCACTTCTGACAGATAACTGAGTCTCTCTCTGTTCTGACAGTTAACTGTGCCTCTCAGATCTGACAAATAACTGTGCCTCTCTCAGTTCTGACAGATTACTGAGTCTCTCTCAGTTCTGACAGATATCTGTGTCTCTCTCTCTGTTCTGTCAGATAACTGTGTGTCTCTCAGCTCTGACAGATAGCTGTCTCTTTCTCACTTCTAACAGATGACTGTGTCTATCTCAGTTTTGACAGATAACATTGTCACTCTCAGTCCTGTCAGATACCTGTGTCTCTCTCAGTTCTGACAGATAGCTGAATCTCTCTCTCAGTCTGACAGATAACTGTATCTCTCCCTCAGTCTGACAGATAACTGTGTCTCTCTAAGCTCTGACAGATAACTGTATCTCTCAGTCTGACAGATAACTGTATCTCTCTCAGCTCTGACAGACATCTCTGTCTCTCTCAGTTCTGATGGATAACTTTGTCACTCTCAGATCTGACGGATAACTATGTCTTTCACAGTTCTGGCAGATAACTGTCTCTCAGTTCTGACAGATAACTGTCTCTCTCTCTCTGTTCTGACAGATAACTGAGCCTATCTCAAATCTGACAGATAACTGTCTCTCAGACTGACAGATAACTGTGTCTCTCTCAGTCTGACAGATTACTGTGTCTCTATCAGTTCTGACAGATAACTGTGTCTCTCTCAGTTCTGATATATAACTATGTTTCTCTCAATTCAGATGAATAACTGAGTCTCAGTTCTGACAGATAATTGTGTCTCCATCAGTCTGACAGATAACTGTGTCTCTCTCAGTTCCGACACATCATTGTGTCTCTCTCAGTTCGGGCAGACATCTGTGTCTCTCTCAGTTGTGACTGATAACTGTGTGTCTCTCAGTTCTGACCTACATCTGTGTCTGTTTCAGTTCTGACGGATAACTGTGTCACTGTCACTTCTGACGGATAACTGTGTCTCTCTCAGTTCAGACAGATAACTCTGTCTCGCTTAGTCTGACAGATAACTGAGTCTCTCTCTGTTCTGAGAGATTACTGTGTGTCTCTCAGTCCTGTCAGACAACTGTGTGTCTCTCAGTTCTGTCAGCTAACTGTGTCTCTCTTAGTTCTGACAGATAACACGGTCTCTCTGTCTGACAGATGACTGTGTCTCTCTCAGTTCCGACAGATCATTGTGTCTCTCTCAGTTCGGACAGACAT
This sequence comes from Mobula birostris, assembly GCF_030028105.1. Lineage (NCBI taxonomy): Eukaryota > Metazoa > Chordata > Chondrichthyes > Myliobatiformes > Myliobatidae > Mobula > Mobula birostris. The sequence continues at coordinate 83,356,093 of NC_092375.1, forward strand.
CTGTGTCTCTCTCAGTTGTGACTGATAACTGTGTCTCTCTCAGTTCTGTCAGCTAACTGTGTCTCTCTTAGTTCTGACAGATAACACGGTCTCTCTGTCTGACAGATAACTGTGTCTCTTTACAGTTCTGACAGACATCTGTGTCTCTCTCAATTCTGACAGATAACTGTGTCTCTCTCAGTTCGGTCAGATAACTGTGTGTTTCTCAGTTTTGACAGATACCTGCATCTCTCTCAGTTCTGACAGATAACAGTGTATCTCTCAGTTCTGACAGATAACTCTATCTCTCTCAGTCTGACTGATAACTGTATCTCTCACAGTTCTGACAGATAACTGTGTCTCTCTACAGTTCTGACAGACATCTGTGTCTCTCTCAGTTCTGACAGATATCTGTGTCTCTCTCAGTTCTGACAGATAACTGTGTCTCTCACAGTTCGGTCAAATAACTGTGTGTCTCTCAGTTCTGACAGATAACTGCATCTCTCTCAGTTCTGACAGATAGCTGTATCTCTTCCTCAGTCTGACAGATAACTGTATCTCTCACAATTCTGACAGATATCTGTGTGTCTCTACAGTTCTGACAGATAATGGTGTGTCTCTCAGTTCTGACAGATAACTGCACCTCTCTCAGTTCTGACGGATAAATGTGTCTCTCTCTGTTCAGTCAAATAACTGTGCATCTCTCAGTTCTGACAGATAACTGTGTGTCTCTCATTTCTGACAGATAACTGTGTCTCTCAGTTCTGACAAATGACTGTGTCTCTCTCAGTTGTGTCAGGTAACTGTATCTCTCTCAGTCTGACAGATAACTGTGTCTCTCTCAGTTCTGACAGATAACTGAGTCTCTCTCAGATCTGATAAATAACTGTGTCTCTGTTAGTTCTGACAGATAACTGTGTTACTCTCGCTTCTGACAGATACCTGTGTCTCTCTCAGTTCCGACAGATAGCTGAATCTCTCTCTCAGTCTGACAGATAACTGTATCTCTCCCTCAGTCTGACAGATAACAGTGTCTCTCTAAGTTCTGACAGATAACTGTGTCTCTCTCAGTTCGGTCAGATAACTGTGTGTTTCTCAGTCTGACAGATACCTGCATCTCTCTCAGTTCTGACAGATAACAGTGTATCTCTCAGTTCTGACAGATAACTGTATCTCTCTCAGTCTGACTGATAACTGTATCTCTCACAGTTCTGACAGATAACTGTGTCTCTCTACAGTTCTGACAGACATCCGTGTCTCTCTCAGTTCTGACAGATAACTGTGTCTCTCTCAGTTCGGTCAGGTAACTGTGTGTCTCTCAGTATTGACAGATATCTGTATCTCTCTCAGTTCTGACAGATAACTGCCTCTCTCTCGGTCTGACAGATAACTACGTCTCTCTCAGTTTTGACAGATAACAGTGTCTCGCTCAGTTTTGGCAGATAACTGTATCTCTCTCTCAGTCTGGCAGATAACTGTATCTCTCTCAGTTCTGACAGATAACTGTGTGTCTCTACAGTTCTGACAGATAACGGTGTTTCTCTCAGTTCTGACAGATAACTGTGTATCTCTCAGTTCTGACAGAATATTCTGTCTCTCTCAGATTTCACAGATAACAGTGTTTCTCTCAGTTCTGACAAATAACTGTGTGTCTCCCAGTTCTGACTGATAACTGTGTCATTCTCAATCCTGTCAGATATCTGTATCTCTCTCAGTTCGGACAGATAACTGTGTCTCCCTACAGTTCTGACAGATAGCGGTGTGTCTCTCAATCCTGTCAGATAACTGTGTCTCTCTCAGTTCTGAAAGACAACTGTGCCTCTCTCAGTTCTGACAGATCACTGTGTGTCTCTCAGTTCTGACAGATATCTGAGTCTCTCTCAGTTCTGACAGATAACTGTGTCTCTCTCAGTTCGGTCAGATAACTGTGTCTCTCTCAGTTCTGACAGATAACTGCATCTCTCTCAGTTCTGACAGATACCTGTATCTCTTCCTCAGTCTGACAGATAACTGTATCTCTCACAATTCTGACAGATATCTGTGTGTCTCTACAGTTCTGACAGATAACTGTGTCTGTCACAGTTCGGTCAAATAACTGTGTGTCTCTCAGTTCTGACAGATAACTGCATCTCTCTCAGTTCTGACAGATAGTTGTATCTCTTCCTCAGTCTGACAGATAACTGTATCTCTCACAATTCTGACAGATAACTGTGTGTCTCTCAGTTCTGACAGATAATGGTGTGTCTCTCAGTTCTGACAGATAACTGCTCCTCTCTCAGTTCTGACGGATAAATGGGTCTCTCTCTGTTCAGTCAAATAGCTGTGCATCTCTCAGTTCTGACAGATAACTGTGTGTCTCTCATTTCTGACAGATAATTGTGTCTCTCAGTTCTGACAAATGACTGTGTCTCTCTCGGTTGTGTCAGGTAACTGTATCTCTCTCTGTCTGACAGATAACTGTGTCTCTCTCAGTTCTGACAGATAAGTGAGTCTCTCTCAGATCTGACAAATAACTGTGTCTCTCTCAGTTTTGACAGATTACTGTGTCTCTCTCAGTTCTGACGGATAACTGTGTCTCTCTCTCAGTCTGACGGATAACTGTATCTCTCTCAACTCTGACAGACATCTGTATCTCTCTCAGCTCTGACAGACATCTCTGTCTCTGTAAGTTCTGACGGAAACTGTGTCACTCTCAGATCTGACGGATAACTGTGTCTTTCTCTGCTCTGACAGAAAACTGTGTGTCTCTCAATCCAGTCAAATACCTGTGTGCCTCTCAGATCTGGCAGATAACTGTGCCTCTCTCAGTTCTGACAGATTACTGAGTCTCTCTCAACCTGACTGATAACTGTGTGTCTCTCAGTTTTGACAGATAACTGAGTCTCTCTCAGATCTGACAGATAACTGTGTCTCTCTCAGTTCTGTCAGATATCTGTGTGTCTCTCAGTTCTGACAGATAACTGCATCTCTCTCGGTTCAGGCAGATAATTGCCTCTCTCTTGGTCTGACAGATAACTGTGTCTCTCTCGGTTTTCACAGATAACATTGTCTCTCTCAGTTCTGACAGATAACTGTATGTCGCTCATTTCTGACAGTTAACTGTATTTCTCAGTTCTGGCAGACATCTATGTGTCTCTCAGTTCTGACAAATAACTGTTTATCTCTCAGTTTCGACAAACAATTGTGTCTCTCTCAGTTCTGACAGATAACTGAGTTTCTCTCAGATCTGACAGATATCTATGTCTCTCTCAGTTCTGACTGATATCTGTCTCTCTCAGTTCTATCATGTAACTGTGTCTCACAGTTTGACAGATAACTGTGTCTCTCTCAGTTCTGTCGTATAACTGCGTGTCTCTCAGTTCTGACAGATAACAGCATCTCTCTCAGTTCTGACAGATGACTGCCTCTCTCTCGGTCTGACAAATAACTGTGTCTCTCTCAGTTTTGACAGACATCTCTGTCTCTGTAAGTTCTGACGGATAACTGTGTCACTCTCAGATCTGACGGATAACTGTGTCTTTCTCTGCTATGACAGAAAACTGTGTGTCTCTCAATCCAGTCAAATACCTGTGTGCCTCTCAGATCTGACAGATAACTGTGCCTCTCTCAGTTCTGACAGATTACTGAGTCTCTCTCAGTTCTGACAGATATCTGTGTCTCTCTCTCTGTTCTGTCAGATAACTGTGTGTCTCTCAGCTCTGACAGATAGCTGTCTCTTTCTCACTTCTAACAGATGACTGTGTCTATCTCAGTTTTGACAGATAACATTGTCACTCTCAATCCTGTCAGATAACTGTGTCTCTCTCAGTTCTGAAAGACATCTGTGTCTCTTTCTCAGTTCTGACAGATATCTGTGTCTCTCTCAGTTCTGACAGATAACTGTGTCTCTCTCAGTTCTGACAGATAACTGTGTCTCTCACAGTTCGGACAAATAACTGTGTGTCTCTCAGTTCTGACAGATAACTGCATCTCTCTCAGTTCTGACAGATACCTGTGTCTCTCTCAGTTCTGACAGATAACTGCATCTCTCTCAGTTCTGACAGATAGCTGTATCTCTTCCTCAGTCTGACAGATAACTGTATCTCTCACAATTCTGACAGATATCTGTGTGTCTCTACAGTTCTGACAGATAATGGTGTGTCTCTCAGTTCTGACAGATAACTGCTCCTCTCTCAGTTCTGACGGATAAATGTGTCTCTCTCTGTTCAGTCAAATAACTGTGCATCTCTCAGTTCTGACAGATAACGGTGTGTCTCTCATTTCTGACAGATAACTGTGTCTCTCAGTTCTGACAGATAACTGAGTCTCTCTCAGATCTGACAAATAACTGTGTCTCTCTCAGTTTTGACAGATAACTGTGTCTCTCTCAGTTCTGACGGATAACTGTGTCTCTCTCTCAGTCTTACGGATAACTGTATCTCTCTCAATTCTGACAGACATCTGTATCTCTCACAGCTCTGACAGACATCTCTGTCTCTATAAGTTCTGACGGATAACTGTGTCACTCTCAGATCTGACGGATAACTGTGTCTTTCTCTGCTCTGACAGAAAACTGTGTGTCTCTCAATCCAGTCAAATACCTGTGTGCCTCTCAGATCTGACAGATAACTGTGCCTCTCTCAGTTCTGACAGATTACTGAGTCTCTCTCAGTTCTGACAGATATCTGTGACTCTCTCTCTGTTCTGTCAGATAACTGTGTGTCTCTCAGCTCTGACAGATAGCTGTCTCTTTCTCACATCTAACAGATGACTGTGTCTGCCTCAGTTTTGACAGATAACATTGTCACTCTCAGTCCTGTCAGATAACTGTGTCTCTCTCAGTTCTGAAAGACATCTGCGTCTCTTTCTCAGTTCTGACAGATACCTGTGTCTCTCTCAGTTCTGACAGATAACTGTGTATCTCTCAGTTCTGACAGATAACTGTATCTCTCCCTCAGTCTGACAGATAACTGTATCTCTCACAGTTCTGACAGATATCTGTGTGTCTCTACAGTTCTGACAGATAACGGTGTGTCTCTCAGTTCTGACAGATAACTGCGCCTCTCACAGTTCTGACAGAGAACAGTGTCTTTCTCAGCTCTGACAGAGATCTCTGTCTCTCTCAGTTCTGACGGATAACAATGTCACTCTCAGATCTGACGGATAACTGTGTCCTTCTCAGTTCTGACTGATAACTGTGTCTCTCTCAGTTCTGACTGATAACTGTGTCTCTCTCAGTTCTGACAGATAACTGTGTCTCTCTCCGCTCAGTCAAATAACTGTGTCTCTCTCAGTTCTGACAGGCAACTGAGTCTCTCTCAACCTGACTGATAACTGTGTGTCTCTCAGTTCTGACAGATAACTGAGTCTCTCTCAGATCTGACAGATATCTATGTCTCTCTCAGTTCTGACTGATATCTGTCTCTCTCAGTTCTATCATGTAACTGTGTCTCTCACAGTTTGACAGATAACTGTGTCTCTCTCAGTTCTGTCATATAACTGCGTGTCTCTCAGTTCTGACAGATAACAGCATCTCTCTCAGTTCTGACAGATGACTGCCTCTCTCTCGGTCTGACAAATAACTGTGTCTCTCTCAGCTCTGACAGACAAGTGTGTCTCTCTCAGTCTGACAGATAACTGTCTCTCTCTCAGTTCTGACAAATAACTGTGTCACTCTCTGTTCTGACATATACCTGTGTCTGTCTCAGTTCTGACAGATGACTGCCTCTCTCTCGGTCTGACAAATAACTGTGTCTCTCTCAGTTTTGACAGACAACTGTGTCACTCTCGGTTCTGACAGATACCTATGTCTCTCTCAGTCTGACAGATAAGTGTGTCTCTCTCAGTCTGACAGATAACTGTGTCTCTCAGTTCTGACAGATAACTGTGTTTCTCAGTTCTGACGATATCTGTGTCTCTCAGTTCTGACAGATATCTTTGTCTCTCTCAGTTCTGATAGATATCTGTGTCTCTCTCAGTTCTGACAGATAACTGTGTCTCTCACAGTTCGGTCAAATAACTGTGTGTCTCTGAGTTCTGACAGATAACTGCATCTCTCTCAGTTTTGACAGATAGCTGTATCTCTTCCTCAGTCTGACAGATAACTGTGTCTCTACAGTTCTAACAGATAATGGTGTGTCTCTCAGTTCTGACAGATAACTGCTCCTCTCTCAGTTCTGACGGATAAATGTGTCTCTCTCTGTTCAGTCAAATAACTGTGCATCTCTCAGTTCTGACAGATAACTGTGTGTCTCTCATTTCTGACAGATAACTGTGTCTCTCAGTTCTGACAAATGACTGTGTCTCTCTCAGTTGTGTCAGGTAACTGTATCTCTCTCAGTCTGACAGATAACTGTGTCTCTCTCAGTTCTGACAGATAACTGAGTCTCTCTCAGATCTGACAAATAACTGTGTCTCTCTCAGTTTTGACACATAACTGTGTCTCTCTCAGTTCTGACGGATAACTGTGTCTCTCTCTCAGTCTGACGGATAACTGTATCTCTCTCAATTCTGACAGACATCTGTATCTCTCTCAGCTCTGACAGACATCTCTGTCTCTCTAAGTTCTGATGGATAACTGTGTCACTCTCAGATCTGACGTATAACTGTGTCTTTCTCTGCTCTGACAGAAAACTGTGTGTCTCTCAATCCAGTCAAATAGCTGTGTGCCTCTCAGATCTGACAGATAACTGTGCCTCTCTCAGTTCTGACAGATTACTGAGTCTCTCTCAGTTCTGACAGATATCTGTGTCTCTCTCTCTGTTCTGTCAGATAACTGTGTGTCTCTCAGCTCTGACAGATAGCTGTCTCTTTCTCACTTCTAACAGATGACTGTGTCTATCTCAGTTTTGACAGATAACATTGTCACTCTCAGTCCTGTCAGATACCTGTGTCTCTCTCAGTTCTGAAAGACATCTGCGTCTCTTTCTCAGTTCTGACAGATATCTTTGTCTCTCTCAGTTGTGACTGATAACTGTGTCTCTCTCAGTCCTGACAGATATCTGTGTCTCTCTCAGTCCTGTCAGATATCTGTGTCTCTCTCAGTTCTGACAAATAACTGTGTCTCTCTCAGTTCTGACAGATAACTGTGTTACTCTCGCTTCTGACAGATACCTGTGTCTCTCTCAGTTCTGACGGATAACTGTATCTCTCTCAATTCTGACAGACATCTGTATCTCTCTCAGCTCTGACAAACATCTCTGTCTCTCGACGTTCTGACGGATAACTGTGTCACTCTCAAATCTGACGTATAACTGTGTCTTTCTCTGCTCTGACAGAAAACTGTGTGTCTCTCAATCCAGTCAAATAGCTGTGTGCCTCTCAGATCTGACAGATAACTGTGCCTCTCTCAGTTCTGACAGATTACTGAGTCTCTCTCAGTTCTGACAGATATCTGTGTCTCTCTCTCTGTTCCGTCAGATAACTGTGTGTCTCTCAGTTCTGACAGATAGCTGTCTCTTTCTCACTTCTAACAGATGACTGTGTCTATCTCAGTTTTGACAGATAACATTGTCACTCTCAGTCTGACAGATACCTGTCTCTCTAAGTTCTGACAGATAACTGTGTCCCTCTGAGTTCACACAGATATCTGTCTCTCTGAGTTCCGTCAGATAACAGTGTCTCGCTCAGTCTGACTTAGAACTGTGTCTCTCACAGTTCTGACAGGTAGCTGAGCCTCACTCGGATCTGACAGATAACAGTGTCTCTCTCAGTTCTGATAGACAACTGTGTCTCTCTCAGTCTGACAGATAATTGTATCTCACGCTGTTCTGACAGATACTTGTCTGTCTCTCAATCCTGCCAGATAAATGTGTCTCTCTCAGTTCTGACAGACAACTGTGTCCCTCTCACTTTTGACAGATAACTGTGAGTCTCTCAGTTCTAACAGATAACTGTGTGCCTCTCAGTTCTGACAGACAGCTGTTTCTCTCTCAATTCTGACAGATAACAGTGTGTCTCTCAGTTCTGACAGATATCTGTGTCTCTCAGTTCTGACAGATAACTGTGTGTCTCTCAGTTCTGACAGATAACTGCGTCTCTCTCAGTTCTGACAGATATCTGTGTCTCTCTCAGAGCTGACTGATAACTGTGTCACTCTCAGTTCGGTCAGATTACTGTGTGTCTCTCAGTTCTGACAGATAACTGCATCTCTCTCCGTTCTGACAGATAGCTGAATCTCTCTCTCAGTCTGACAGATAACTGTATCTCTCACAGTTCTGACAGATAACTGTACCTCTCTAAGTTCAGACAGATAACTGTATCTCTCTCAGCTCTGACAGACATCTCTGTCTCTCTCAGTTCTGATGGATAACTTTGTCACTCTTAGATCTGACAGATAACTATGTCTTTCACAGTTCTGGCAGATAACTGTCTCTCAGTTCTGACAGATAACTTTCTCTATCTCTCTGTTGTGACAGATAACTGTGCCTCTCTCAGTTCTGACAGATAACTGAGCCTATCTCAGATCTGACAGATAACTGTCTCTCAGACTGACAGATAACTATGTCTCTCTCAGTCTGACAGATTACTGTGTCTCTATCAGTTCTGACAGATAACTGTGTCTCTCTCAGTTCTGATATATAACTATGCTTCTCTCAATTCTGATGAATAACTGAGTCTCAGTTCTGACAGATAATTGTGTCTCCATCAGTCTGACAGATAACTGAGTCTCTCTCTGTTCTGACAGTTAACTGTGTGTCTCTCAGTCCTGTCAGATAACTTTGTGTCTCTCAGTTGAGACAAATAACTGTGTGTCTCTCAGTTCTGACCTACATTTGTGTCTGTTTCAGTTCTGACGGATAACTGTGTCACTGTCACTTCTGACGGATAACTGTGTCTCTCTCAGTTCAGACAGATAACTCTGTCTCGCTTAGTCTGACAGATAACGGAGTTTCTCTCTGTTCTGAGAGATTACTGTGTGTCTCTCAGTTCTGACAGACAACTGTGTCTCTCTTAGTTCTGACAGATAACACGGTCTCTCTGTCTGACAGATAACTGTGTCTCTCTCAGTTCCGACAGATCATTGTGTCTCTCTCAGTTCGGACAAACATCTGTGTCTCTCTCAGTTCTGACAGATAACTGTGTCACTCTCAGTCCTGACAGATATCTGTGTCTCTCTCAGTTCTGACAGATAACTGTGTCTCTCTCAGTTCGGTCAGATAACTGTGTGTCTCTCAGTTCTGACAGATAACTGCATCTCTCTCAGTTCTGACAGATAGCTGTATCTCTTCCTCAGTCTGACAGATAACTGTATCTCTCACAATTCTGACAGATATCTGTGTCCTTCTACAGTTCTGACAGATAATGGTGTGTCTCTCAGTTCTGACAGATAACTGCATCTCTCTCAGTTCTGACAGATAGCTGTATCTCTTCCTCAGTCTGACAGATAACTGTATCTCACAATTCTGACAGATATCTGGGTGTCTCTACAGTTCTGACAGATAGCTGTATCACTTCCTCAGTCTGACAGATAACTGTATCTCTCACAATTCTGACAGATATATGTGTGTCTCTACAGTTCTGACAGATAATGGTGTGTCTCTCAGTTCTGACAGATAACTGCTCCTCTCTCAGTTCTGACGGATAAATGTGTCTCTCTCTGTTCAGTCAAGTAACTGTGCATCTCTCAGTTCTGACAGATAACTGTGTGTCTCTCATTTCTGACAGATAACTGTGTCTCTCTCAGTTCTGACGACCAACTGTGTTACTCTCGCTTCTGACAGATACCTGTGTCTCTCTCAGTTCTGACCGATAACTGTGTCTCTCTCTCAGTCTGACGGATAACTGTATCTCTCTCAATTCTGACAGACATCTGTATCTCTCTCAGCTCTGACAGACATCTCTGTCTCTCTAAGTTCTGATGGATAACTGTGTCACTCTCAGATCTGACGGATAACTGTGTCTTTCCCTGCTCTGACAGAAAACTGTGTGTCTCTCAATCCAGTCAAATAGCTGTGTGCCTCTCAGATCTGACAGGTAACTGTGTCTCTCTCAGTTCTGACAGATAACTGCGTGTCTCTCAGTTCTGACAGATATCTGTCACTCTCTCTCTGTTCTGTCAGATAACTGTGTGTCTCTCAGTTCTGACAGATAGCTGTGTGTCTCACAGTCCTGACAGATAACAGTGTCTCTCTCAGTTTTGACAGATAACTGTGTCTCTCTAAGTTCTGACAGATACCTGTGTCTCTCTCAGTTCTGACAGATATCTGTGTATCTCTCAGTTCTGACAGATAACTGTATCTCTCCCTCAGTCTGACAGATAACTGTATCTCTCACAGTTCTGACATTTAACTGTGTGTCTCTACAGTTCTGACAGATAACGGTGTGTCTCTCAGTTCTGACAGATAACTGCACCTCTCACATTTCTGACAGAGAACAGTGTCTTTCTCAGCTCTGACAGAGATCTCTGTCTCTCTCAGTTCTGACGGATAACAATGTCACTCTCAGATCTGACGGATAACTGTGTCCTTCTCAGTTCTGACTGATAACTGTGTCTCTCTCAGTTCTGACAGATAACTGAGTGTCTCTCAGTTCTGACAGACAGCTGTGTGTCTCACAGTCCTGACAGATAACTGTGTGTCTTAGTTCTGACAGATAACTGTGTCTCTCTCAGTTCTGACTGATAACTGAGTGTCTCTCAGTTCTGACAGATAGCTGTGTGTCTCACAGTCCTGACAGATAACTGTGTGTCTAAGTTCTGACAGATAACTGTGTCTCTCTCAGTTCAGGCAGATAATTGCCTCTCTCTTGGTCTGAGAGATAACTGTGTCTCTCTCAGTTTTGACAGATAACAGTGTCTCTCTCAGTTTTGACAGATAACTGTGTCTCTCTAAGTTCTGACAGACAACTGTGTCTGTCTCAGTTCTGACAGATACCTGTGTCTCTCTCAGATCTGACAGATAACTGTGTATCTCTCAGTTCTGACAGATAACTGTATCTCTCCCTCAGTCTGACAGATAACTGTATCTCTCACAGTTCTGACAGATATCTGTGTGTCTCTCAGTTCTGACAGATAGCTGTGTCTCTCTCAGTTCAGGCAGATAATTGCCTCTCTCTTGGTCTGACAGATAACTGTGTCTCTCTCGGTTTTGACAGATAACAGTGTCTCTCTCAGTTTTGACAGATAACTGTGTCTCTCAGTTCTGACAGACAACTGTGTCTCTCTTAGTTCTGACAGATAACACGGTCTCTCTGTCTGACAGATAACTGTGTCTCTCTCAGTTCCGACAGATCATTGTGTCTCTCTCAGTTCGGACAAACATCTGTGTCTCTCTCAGTTCTGACAGATAACTGTGTCACTCTCAGTCCTGACAGATATCTGTGTCTCTCTCAGTTCTGACAGATAACTGTGTCTCTCTCAGTTCGGTCAGATAACTGTGTGTCTCTCAGTTCTGACAGATAACTGCATCTCTCTCAGTTCTGACAGATAGCTGTATCTCTTCCTCAGTCTGACAGATAACTGTATCTCTCACAATTCTGACAGATATCTGTGTCCTTCTACAGTTCTGACAGATAATGGTGTGTCTCTCAGTTCTGACAGATAACTGCATCTCTCTCAGTTCTGACAGATAGCTGTATCTCTTCCTCAGTCTGACAGATAACTGTATCTCTCACAATTCTGACAGATATCTGGGTGTCTCTACAGTTCTGACAGATAGCTGTATCACTTCCTCAGTCTGACAGATAACTGTATCTCTCACAATTCTGACAGATATATGTGTGTCTCTACAGTTCTGACAGATAATGGTGTGTCTCTCAGTTCTGACAGATAACTGCTCCTCTCTCAGTTCTGACGGATAAATGTGTCTCTCTCTGTTCAGTCAAGTAACTGTGCATCTCTCAGTTCTGACAGATAACTGTGTGTCTCTCATTTCTGACAGATAACTGTGTCTCTCTCAGTTCTGACGACCAACTGTGTTACTCTCGCTTCTGACAGATACCTGTGTCTCTCTCAGTTCTGACCGATAACTGTGTCTCTCTCTCAGTCTGACGGATAACTGTATCTCTCTCAATTCTGACAGACATCTGTATCTCTCTCAGCTCTGACAGACATCTCTGTCTCTCTAAGTTCTGATGGATAACTGTGTCACTCTCAGATCTGACGGATAACTGTGTCTTTCCCTGCTCTGACAGAAAACTGTGTGTCTCTCAATCCAGTCAAATAGCTGTGTGCCTCTCAGATCTGACAGGTAACTGTGTCTCTCTCAGTTCTGACAGATAACTGCGTGTCTCTCAGTTCTGACAGATATCTGTCACTCTCTCTCTGTTCTGTCAGATAACTGTGTGTCTCTCAGTTCTGACAGATAGCTGTGTGTCTCACAGTCCTGACAGATAACAGTGTCTCTCTCAGTTTTGACAGATAACTGTGTCTCTCTAAGTTCTGACAGATACCTGTGTCTCTCTCAGTTCTGACAGATATCTGTGTATCTCTCAGTTCTGACAGATAACTGTATCTCTCCCTCAGTCTGACAGATAACTGTATCTCTCACAGTTCTGACATTTAACTGTGTGTCTCTACAGTTCTGACAGATAACGGTGTGTCTCTCAGTTCTGACAGATAACTGCACCTCTCACATTTCTGACAGAGAACAGTGTCTTTCTCAGCTCTGACAGAGATCTCTGTCTCTCTCAGTTCTGACGGATAACAATGTCACTCTCAGATCTGACGGATAACTGTGTCCTTCTCAGTTCTGACTGATAACTGTGTCTCTCTCAGTTCTGACAGATAACTGAGTGTCTCTCAGTTCTGACAGACAGCTGTGTGTCTCACAGTCCTGACAGATAACTGTGTGTCTTAGTTCTGACAGATAACTGTGTCTCTCTCAGTTCTGACTGATAACTGAGTGTCTCTCAGTTCTGACAGATAGCTGTGTGTCTCACAGTCCTGACAGATAACTGTGTGTCTAAGTTCTGACAGATAACTGTGTCTCTCTCAGTTCAGGCAGATAATTGCCTCTCTCTTGGTCTGAGAGATAACTGTGTCTCTCTCAGTTTTGACAGATAACAGTGTCTCTCTCAGTTTTGACAGATAACTGTGTCTCTCTAAGTTCTGACAGACAACTGTGTCTGTCTCAGTTCTGACAGATACCTGTGTCTCTCTCAGATCTGACAGATAACTGTGTATCTCTCAGTTCTGACAGATAACTGTATCTCTCCCTCAGTCTGACAGATAACTGTATCTCTCACAGTTCTGACAGATATCTGTGTGTCTCTCAGTTCTGACAGATAGCTGTGTCTCTCTCAGTTCAGGCAGATAATTGCCTCTCTCTTGGTCTGACAGATAACTGTGTCTCTCTCGGTTTTGACAGATAACAGTGTCTCTCTCAGTTTTGACAGATAACTGTGTCTCTCAGTTCTGACGGATAGCTGTGTGTCTCACAGTCCTGACAGATAACTGTGTGTCTTAGTTCTGACAGATAACTGTGTCTCTCTCAGTTCAGGCAGATAATTGCCTCTCGCTTGGTCTGAGAGATAACTGTATCTCTCACAGTTCTGACAGATATCTGTGTGTCTCTACAGTTCTGACAGATAACTACGCCTCTCACAGTTCTGACAGAGAGCAGTGTCTTTCTCAGCTCTGACAGAGATCTCTGTCTCTCTCAGTTCTGACGGATAACAATGTCACTCTCAGATCTGACGGATAACTGTGTCTCTCTCAGTTCTGACAGATAACTGTGTCTCTCTCCGCTCAGTCAAATAACTGTGTCTCTCTCAGTTCTGACAGGTAACTGAGTCTCTCTCAACCTGACTGATAACTGTGTGTCTCTCAGTTTTGACAGATAACTGAGTCTCTCTCAGATCTGACAGATAACTGTGTCTCTCTCAGTTCTGTCAGATATCTGTGTGTCTCTCAGTTCTGACAGATAACTGCATCTCTCTCGGTTCAGGCAGATAATTGCCTCTCTCTTGGTCTGACAGATAACTGTGTCTCTCTCAGCTCTGACAGACAAGTGTGTCTCTCTCAGTCTGACAGATAACTGTCTCTCTCTCAGTTCTGACAAATAACTGTGTCACTCTCTGTTCTGACATATACCTGTGTCTGTCTCAGTTCTGACAGATAACTGTATCTCTCTCAATTCTGACAGACATCTGTGTCTCTCTCAGCTCTGACAGACATCTCTGTCTCTCTAAGTTCTGACGGATATCTGTGTCACTCACAGATCTGACGGATAACTGTGTCCTTCTCTATTCTGACCGATAACTGTGTCTCTCAATCCTGTCAGATAACCGTGTGCCTCTCAATTCTGACAGATAACTGTGTCTCTCTCGGTCTTGACAGATAACATTGTCTCTCTCAGTTCTGACAGATAACTGTATGTCGCTCATTTCTGACAAGTAACTGTATTTCTCAGTTCTGACAGACATCTATGTCTCTCTCAGTTCAGACAAATAACTGTTTATCTCTCAGTATTGACAAACAATTGTGTCTCTCTCAGTTCTGACAGATAACTGAGTCTCTCTCAGATCTGACAGATATCTATGTCTCTCTCAGTTCTGACTGATATCTGTCTCTCTCAGTTCTATCATGTAACTGTGTCTCTCTCAGTTTTGTCAGATAACAGTGTCTCTCTCAGTTCTGATAGACAACTGTGTCTCTCTAAGTCTGACAGATAAATGTGTCTCTCTCTGTTCTGACAGATAACTGTCTGTCTCTCAATCCTGTCAGATAAATGTGTCTCTCTCAGTTCTGACAGACAACTGTGTCCCTTTCAATTCTGACAGATAACAGTGTGTCTCTCAGTTCTGACAGATATCTGTGTCTCTCAGTTCTTACCGATATCTGTCTCTCTCTCAGTTCTGACAGATAACTGTGACTCTCTCAGTTCTGACAGACAACTGTGTGTCTCTCAGTTCTGACAGACAACTGTGCCTCTCTCAGTTCTGACAGATAACTGTGTGTCTATCAGTTCTGACAGATCACTGTGTGTCTCTCAGTTCTGACAGACAACTGTGTCTCTCCCAATTCTGACAGATAACTGTGTCTCTCTCAGTTCTGACAGATATCTGAGTCTCTCTGTGTTCTGACAGATAACTGTGTCTCTCTCATTTCTGACGGATAACTGTCTCTCTCTCAGTTCTGACAGATAACTGCGTGTCTCTCAGTTCTGACAGGTAACTGTGTCTTTCTCAGTTTTGACAGATAACTGTGTCCCTCTCATTTCAGACAGATATCTGTTTCTCTCTGAGTTCTGTCAGATAACAGTGTCTCTCTCAGTCTGACGTAGAACTGTGTCTCTCACAGTTCTGACGGGTAGCTGAGCCTCACTCAGATCTGACAGATAACTGTGTCTCTCTCAGTCCTCACAGATAACTGTGTCTCTCTCGCACTGATAGATAACTGTGTCTCTCTCAGTTTTGACAGATAACACTGTGTCTCTCAGTTCTGACAGACAGCTGTTTCTCTCTCAGTTCTCATAGACAGATCTGTCTCTCTGTCTGTCAGATAACTGTGTCTCTCTCAATCTGTCAGATAACTGTATCTCTCAGTTCTGACAGATATATGTGTCTCTCAGTTCTTACCAATATCTGTCTCTCTCTCACTTCTGACAGATAACTGTGTCTCTCTGAGTTCTGACAGATATCTGTGTCTCTCAGTTCTGAACAGGTCACTGTGTCTCTCTCAATTCTGTCAGATAACTGTGACTCTCTCAGTCTGACAGATAACTGTCTCTCTCTCTCAGTTCTGACAGATAACTGTCTCTCTGTCAGTTCTGACAGATAACTATGTCTCTCTCGGTTCTGACAGATGACCGTGTGTCTCTCAGTTCTGACAGATGACTGTGTCTCTCTCAGTTGTGACAGATAACTGTGTCCCTCTCAGTTCACACAGATATCTGTGTCTCTCTGAGTTCTGTCCGATAACAGTGTCTCTCTCAGTCTGACTTAGAACTGTGTCTCTCACAGTTCTGACAGACAACTGTGTCCCTCTCAATTCTGACAGATAACAGTGTGTCTGTCAGTTCTGACAGATAGCTGTGTGTCTCACAGTCCTGACAGATAACAGTGTCTCTCTCAGTTTTGACAGATAACTGTGTCTCTCTAGGTTCTGACAGATAGCTGTGTGTCTCACAGTCCTGACAGATAACTGTGTGTCTTAGTTCTGACAGATAACTGTGTCTCTCTCAGTTCAGGCAGATAATTGCCTCTCTCTTGTTCTGACAGATAACTGTGTCTCTCTCAGCTCTGACAGACAAGTGTGTCTCTCTCAGTCTGACAGATAACTGTCTCTCTCTCAGTTCTTACAAATAACTGTGTCACTCTCTGTTCTGACATATACCTGTGTCTGTCTCAGTTCTGACAGATAACTGTATCTCTCTCAATTCTGACAGACATCTGTGTCTCTCTCAGCTCTGACAGACATCTCTGTCTCTCTAAGTTCTGATGGATATCTGTGTCACTCACAGATCTGACGGATAACTGTGTCCTCTGTTCTGACCGATAACTGTGTCTCTCAATCCTGTCAGATAACCGTGTGCCTCTCAGATCTGACAGATAACTGTGTGTCTCTCAGTTCTGACAAATAGCTGTGTGTCTCACAGTCCTGACAGATAACAGTGTCTCTCTCAGTTTTGACAGATAACTGTGTCTCTCTAAGTTCTGACAGACAACTGTGTCTCTCTCAGTTCTGACAGATACCTGTGTCTCTCTCAGTTCTGACAGATAACTGTGTATCTCTCAGTTCTGACAGATAACTGTATCTCTCCCTCAGTCTGACAGATAACTGTATCTCTCACAGTTCTGACAGATATCTGTGTGTCTCTACAGTTCTGACAGATAACGGTGTGTCTCTCAGTTCTGACAGATAACTGCGCCTCTCACAGTTCTGACAGAGAACAGTGTCTTTCTCAGCTCTGACAGAGATCTCTGTCTCTCTCAGTTCTGACGGATAACAATGTCACTCTCAGATCTGACGGATAACTGTGTCCTTCTCAGTTCTGACTGATAACTGTGTCTCTCACAGTTCTGACCGATAACTGAGTGTCTCTCAGTTCTGACAGACAGCTGTGTGTCTCACAGTCCTGACAGATAACTGTGTGTCTTAGATCTGACAGATAACTGTGTCTCTCTCAGTTCAGGCAGATAATTGCCTCTCTCTTGGTCTGACAGATAACTGTGTCTCTACAGTTCTGACAGATAACTACGCCTCTCACAGTTCTGACAGAGAACAGTGTCTTTCTCAGCTCTGACAGAGATCTCTGTCTCTCTCAGTTCTGACGGATAACAATGTCACTCTCAGATCTGACGGATAACTGTGTCCTTCTCAGTTCTGACTGATAACTGTGTCTCTCTCAGTTCTGACAGATAACTGTGTCTCTCTCCGCTCAGTCAAATAACTGTGTCTCTCTCAGTTCTGACAGGTAACTGAGTCTCTCTCAACCTGACTGATTACTGTGTGTCTCTCAGTTTTGACAGATAACTGAGTCTCTCTCAGATCTGACAGATAACTGTGTCTCTCTCAGTTCTATCAGATATCTGTGTGTCTCTCAGTTCTGACAGATAACTGCATCTCTCTCGGTTCAGGCAGATAATTGCCTCTCTCTTGGTCTGACAGATAACTGTGTCACTCTCAGCTCTGACAGACAAGTGTGTCTCTCTCAGTCTGACAGATAACTGTCTCTCTCTCAGTTCTGACAAATAACTGTGTCACTCTCTGTTCTGACATATACCTGTGTCTGTCTCAGTTCTGACAAATAACTGTGTCACTCTCAACTCTGACAGACATCTGTGTCTCTCTCAGCTCTGACAGACATCTCTGTCTCTCTAAGTTCTGACGGATATCTGGGTCACTCTCAGATCTGACGGATAACTGTGTCCTTCTCTGTTCTGACCGATAACTGTGTCTCTCAATCCTGTCAGATAACCGTGTACCTCTCAGTTCTGACAGATAACTGTGTCTCTCTCGGTTTTGACAGATAACATTGTCTCTCTCAGTTCTGACAGATAACTGTATGTCGCTCATTTCTGACAGGTAACTGTATTTCTCAGTTCTGACAGACATCTATGTCTCTCTCAGTTCTGACAAATAACTGTTTATCTCTCAGTTTTGACAAACAATTGTGTCTCTCTCAGTTCTGACAGATAACTGAGTCTCTCAGATCTGACAGATATCTATGTCTCTCTCAGTTCTGACTGATATCTGTCTCTCTCAGTTCTATCATGTAACTGTGTCTCTCACAGTTTGACAGATAACTGTGTCTCTCTCAGTTCTGTCGTATAACTGCGTGTCTCTCAGTTCTGACAGATAACAGCATCTCTCTCAGTTCTGACAGATGACTGCCTCTCTCTCAGTCTGACAAATAACTGTGTCTCTCTCAGTATTGACAGACAACTGTGTCACTCTCGGTTCTGACATATACCTGTGTCTCTCTCAGTCTGACAGATAAGTGTGTCTCTCTCAGTCCGACAGATAACTGTGTCTCTCAGTTCTGACAGATAACTGTGTTTCTCTCAGGCTGACAGATAACTGTGTCTCTCAGTTCTGACAGATAACTGTGTTTCTCAGTTCTGACGATATCTGTGTCTCTCAGTCCTGTCAGATATCTGTGTCTCTCTCAGTTCTGACAGATAACTGTGTCTCTCTCAGTTCGGTCAGATAACTGTGTGTTTCTCAGTTTGACAGATACCTGCATCTCTCTCAGTTCTGACAGATAACAGTGTATCTCTCAGTTCTGACAGATAACTGTATCTCTCCCAGTCTGACTGATAACTGTATCTCTCACAGTTCTGACAGATAACTGTGTCTCTCTACAGTTCTGACAGACATCTGTGTCTCTCTCAGTTCTGACAGATATCTGTGTCTCTCTCAGTTCTGACAGATAACTGTGTCTCTCACAGTTCGGTCAAATAACTGTGTGTCTCTCAGTTCTGACAGATAACTGCATCTCTCTCAGTTCTGACAGATAGCTGTATCTCTTCCTCAGTCTGACAGATAACTGCATCTCTCACAATTCTGACAGATATCTGTGTGTCTCTACAGTTCTGACAGATAATGGTGTGTCTCTCAGTTCTGACAGATAACTGCACCTCTCTCAGTTCTGACGGATAAATGTGTCTCTCTCTGTTCAGTCAAATAACTGTGCATCTCTCAGTTCTGACAGATAACTGTGTGTCTCTCATTTCTGACAGATAACTGTGTCTCTCAGTTCTGACAAATGACTGTGTCTCTCTCAGTTGTGTCAGGTAACTGTATCTCTCTCAGTCTGACAGATAACTGTGTCTCTCTCAGTTCTGACAGATAACTGAGTCTCTCTCAGATCTGACAGATATCTATGTCTCTCTCAGTTCTGACTGATATCTGTCTCTCTCAGTTCTATCATGTAACTGTGTCTCTCTCAGTTTTGTCAGATAACAGTGTCTCTCTCAGTTCTGATAGACAACTGTGTCTCTCTAAGTCTGACAGATAAATGTGTCTCTCTCTGTTCTGACAGATAACTGTCTGTCTCTCAATCCTGTCAGATAAATGTGTCTCTCTCAGTTCTGACAGACAACTGTGTCCCTTTCAATTCTGACAGATAACAGTGTGTCTCTCAGTTCTGACAGATATCTGTGTCTCTCAGTTCTTACCGATATCTGTCTCTCTCTCAGTTCTGACAGATAACTGTGACTCTCTCAGTTCTGACAGACAACTGTGTGTCTCTCAGTTCTGACAGACAACTGTGCCTCTCTCAGTTCTGACAGATAACTGTGTGTCTATCAGTTCTGACAGATCACTGTGTGTCTCTCAGTTCTGACAGACAACTGTGTCTCTCCCAATTCTGACAGATAACTGTGTCTCTCTCAGTTCTGACAGATATCTGAGTCTCTCTGTGTTCTGACAGATAACTGTGTCTCTCTCATTTCTGACGGATAACTGTCTCTCTCTCAGTTCTGACAGATAACTGCGTGTCTCTCAGTTCTGACAGGTAACTGTGTCTTTCTCAGTTTTGACAGATAACTGTGTCCCTCTCATTTCAGACAGATATCTGTTTCTCTCTGAGTTCTGTCAGATAACAGTGTCTCTCTCAGTCTGACGTAGAACTGTGTCTCTCACAGTTCTGACGGGTAGCTGAGCCTCACTCAGATCTGACAGATAACTGTGTCTCTCTCAGTCCTCACAGATAACTGTGTCTCTCTCGCACTGATAGATAACTGTGTCTCTCTCAGTTTTGACAGATAACACTGTGTCTCTCAGTTCTGACAGACAGCTGTTTCTCTCTCAGTTCTCATAGACAGATCTGTCTCTCTGTCTGTCAGATAACTGTGTCTCTCTCAATCTGTCAGATAACTGTATCTCTCAGTTCTGACAGATATATGTGTCTCTCAGTTCTTACCAATATCTGTCTCTCTCTCACTTCTGACAGATAACTGTGTCTCTCTGAGTTCTGACAGATATCTGTGTCTCTCAGTTCTGAACAGGTCACTGTGTCTCTCTCAATTCTGTCAGATAACTGTGACTCTCTCAGTCTGACAGATAACTGTCTCTCTCTCTCAGTTCTGACAGATAACTGTCTCTCTGTCAGTTCTGACAGATAACTATGTCTCTCTCGGTTCTGACAGATGACCGTGTGTCTCTCAGTTCTGACAGATGACTGTGTCTCTCTCAGTTGTGACAGATAACTGTGTCCCTCTCAGTTCACACAGATATCTGTGTCTCTCTGAGTTCTGTCCGATAACAGTGTCTCTCTCAGTCTGACTTAGAACTGTGTCTCTCACAGTTCTGACAGACAACTGTGTCCCTCTCAATTCTGACAGATAACAGTGTGTCTGTCAGTTCTGACAGATAGCTGTGTGTCTCACAGTCCTGACAGATAACAGTGTCTCTCTCAGTTTTGACAGATAACTGTGTCTCTCTAAGTTCTGACAGATAGCTGTGTGTCTCACAGTCCTGACAGATAACTGTGTGTCTTAGTTCTGACAGATAACTGTGTCTCTCTCAGTTCAGGCAGATAATTGCCTCTCTCTTGTTCTGACAGATAACTGTGTCTCTCTCAGCTCTGACAGACAAGTGTGTCTCTCTCAGTCTGACAGATAACTGTCTCTCTCTCAGTTCTTACAAATAACTGTGTCACTCTCTGTTCTGACATATACCTGTGTCTGTCTCAGTTCTGACAGATAACTGTATCTCTCTCAATTCTGACAGACATCTGTGTCTCTCTCAGCTCTGACAGACATCTCTGTCTCTCTAAGTTCTGATGGATATCTGTGTCACTCACAGATCTGACGGATAACTGTGTCCTCTGTTCTGACCGATAACTGTGTCTCTCAATCCTGTCAGATAACCGTGTGCCTCTCAGATCTGACAGATAACTGTGTGTCTCTCAGTTCTGACAAATAGCTGTGTGTCTCACAGTCCTGACAGATAACAGTGTCTCTCTCAGTTTTGACAGATAACTGTGTCTCTCTAAGTTCTGACAGACAACTGTGTCTCTCTCAGTTCTGACAGATACCTGTGTCTCTCTCAGTTCTGACAGATAACTGTGTATCTCTCAGTTCTGACAGATAACTGTATCTCTCCCTCAGTCTGACAGATAACTGTATCTCTCACAGTTCTGACAGATATCTGTGTGTCTCTACAGTTCTGACAGATAACGGTGTGTCTCTCAGTTCTGACAGATAACTGCGCCTCTCACAGTTCTGACAGAGAACAGTGTCTTTCTCAGCTCTGACAGAGATCTCTGTCTCTCTCAGTTCTGACGGATAACAATGTCACTCTCAGATCTGACGGATAACTGTGTCCTTCTCAGTTCTGACTGATAACTGTGTCTCTCACAGTTCTGACCGATAACTGAGTGTCTCTCAGTTCTGACAGACAGCTGTGTGTCTCACAGTCCTGACAGATAACTGTGTGTCTTAGATCTGACAGATAACTGTGTCTCTCTCAGTTCAGGCAGATAATTGCCTCTCTCTTGGTCTGACAGATAACTGTGTCTCTACAGTTCTGACAGATAACTACGCCTCTCACAGTTCTGACAGAGAACAGTGTCTTTCTCAGCTCTGACAGAGATCTCTGTCTCTCTCAGTTCTGACGGATAACAATGTCACTCTCAGATCTGACGGATAACTGTGTCCTTCTCAGTTCTGACTGATAACTGTGTCTCTCTCAGTTCTGACAGATAACTGTGTCTCTCTCCGCTCAGTCAAATAACTGTGTCTCTCTCAGTTCTGACAGGTAACTGAGTCTCTCTCAACCTGACTGATTACTGTGTGTCTCTCAGTTTTGACAGATAACTGAGTCTCTCTCAGATCTGACAGATAACTGTGTCTCTCTCAGTTCTATCAGATATCTGTGTGTCTCTCAGTTCTGACAGATAACTGCATCTCTCTCGGTTCAGGCAGATAATTGCCTCTCTCTTGGTCTGACAGATAACTGTGTCACTCTCAGCTCTGACAGACAAGTGTGTCTCTCTCAGTCTGACAGATAACTGTCTCTCTCTCAGTTCTGACAAATAACTGTGTCACTCTCTGTTCTGACATATACCTGTGTCTGTCTCAGTTCTGACAAATAACTGTGTCACTCTCAACTCTGACAGACATCTGTGTCTCTCTCAGCTCTGACAGACATCTCTGTCTCTCTAAGTTCTGACGGATATCTGGGTCACTCTCAGATCTGACGGATAACTGTGTCCTTCTCTGTTCTGACCGATAACTGTGTCTCTCAATCCTGTCAGATAACCGTGTACCTCTCAGTTCTGACAGATAACTGTGTCTCTCTCGGTTTTGACAGATAACATTGTCTCTCTCAGTTCTGACAGATAACTGTATGTCGCTCATTTCTGACAGGTAACTGTATTTCTCAGTTCTGACAGACATCTATGTCTCTCTCAGTTCTGACAAATAACTGTTTATCTCTCAGTTTTGACAAACAATTGTGTCTCTCTCAGTTCTGACAGATAACTGAGTCTCTCAGATCTGACAGATATCTATGTCTCTCTCAGTTCTGACTGATATCTGTCTCTCTCAGTTCTATCATGTAACTGTGTCTCTCACAGTTTGACAGATAACTGTGTCTCTCTCAGTTCTGTCGTATAACTGCGTGTCTCTCAGTTCTGACAGATAACAGCATCTCTCTCAGTTCTGACAGATGACTGCCTCTCTCTCGGTCTGACAAATAACTGTGTCTCTCTCAGTATTGACAGACAACTGTGTCACTCTCGGTTCTGACATATACCTGTGTCTCTCTCAGTCTGACAGATAAGTGTGTCTCTCTCAGTCCGACAGATAACTGTGTCTCTCAGTTCTGACAGATAACTGTGTTTCTCTCAGGCTGACAGATAACTGTGTCTCTCAGTTCTGACAGATAACTGTGTTTCTCAGTTCTGACGATATCTGTGTCTCTCAGTCCTGTCAGATATCTGTGTCTCTCTCAGTTCTGACAGATAACTGTGTCTCTCTCAGTTCGGTCAGATAACTGTGTGTTTCTCAGTTTGACAGATACCTGCATCTCTCTCAGTTCTGACAGATAACAGTGTATCTCTCAGTTCTGACAGATAACTGTATCTCTCCCAGTCTGACTGATAACTGTATCTCTCACAGTTCTGACAGATAACTGTGTCTCTCTACAGTTCTGACAGACATCTGTGTCTCTCTCAGTTCTGACAGATATCTGTGTCTCTCTCAGTTCTGACAGATAGCTGTATCTCTTCCTCAGTCTGACAGATAACTGCATCTCTCACAATTCTGACAGATATCTGTGTGTCTCTACAGTTCTGACAGATAATGGTGTGTCTCTCAGTTCTGACAGATAACTGCACCTCTCTCAGTTCTGACGGATAAATGTGTCTCTCTCTGTTCAGTCAAATAACTGTGCATCTCTCAGTTCTGACAGATAACTGTGTGTCTCTCATTTCTGACAGATAACTGTGTCTCTCAGTTCTGACAAATGACTGTGTCTCTCTCAGTTGTGTCAGGTAACTGTATCTCTCTCAGTCTGACAGATAACTGTGTCTCTCTCAGTTCTGACAGATAACTGAGTCTCTCTCAGATCTGACAAATAACTGTGTCTCTGTCAGTTCTGACAGATAACTGTGTTACTCTCGCTTCTGACAGATACCTGTGTCTCTCTCAGTTCCGACAGATAGCTGAATCTCTCTCTCAGTCTGACAGATAACTGTATCTCTCCCTCAGTCTGACAGACAACAGTGTCTCTCTAAGTTCTGACAGATAACTGTGTCTCTCTCAGTTCGGTCAGATAACTGTGTGTTTCTCAGTCTGACAGATACCTGCATCTCTCTCAGTTCTGACAGATAACAGTGTATCTCTCAGTTCTGACAGATAACTGTATCTCTCTCAGTCTGACTGATAACTGTATCTCTCTCAGTTCTGACAAATAACTGTGTGTCTCCCAGTTCTGACTGATAACTGTGTCATTCTCAGTCCTGTCAGATATCTGTATCTCTCTCAGTTCTGACAGATAACGGTGTATCTCTCAGTTCTGACAGATAACGGTGTATCTCTCAGTTCTGACAGATAACTGTATCTCTGTCTCAGTCTGACAGATAACTGTATCTCTCACACTTCTGACAGATAACTGTGTCTCTTTACAGTTCTGACATACATCTGTGTCTCTCTCAGTTCTGACAGATAACTGTGTCTCTCTCAGTCTGACAGATAACTGTATCTCTCACAGTTCTGACAGATAACTGTGTCTCTCTACAGTTCTGACAGACATCTGTGTCTCTCTCAGTTCTGACAGATAACTGTGTCTCTCTCAGTTCGGTCAGGTAACTGTGTGTCTCTCACTTTTGACAGATATCTGCATCTCTCTCAGTTCTGACAGATAACTGCCTCTCTCTCGGTCTGACAGATAACTACGTCTCTCTCAGTTTTGACAGATAACAGTGTCTCGCTCAGTTCTGAAAGACATCTGTGTCTCTTTCTCATTTCTGACAGATATCTTTGTCTCTCTCAGTTCTGACTGATAACCGTGTCTCTCACAGTTCGGTCAAATAACTGTGTCTCTCTCAGTCTGACAGATAACTGTATCTCTCACAGTTCTGACAGATATCTGTGTGTCTCTACAGTTCTGACAGATAACGGTGTGTCTCTCAGTTCTGACAGATAACTGTGCCTCTCACAGTTCTGACAGATAACTGTGTCTCTCTACAGTTCTAACAGACATCTGTGTCTCTCTCAGTTCTGACAGATAACTGTATCTCTCTCAATTCTGACAGACATCTGTGTCTCTCTCAGCTCTGACAATCATCTCTGTATCTCTAAGTTCTGACGGATATCTGTGTCACTCTCAGATCTGATGGATAACTGTGTCCTTCTCTGTTCTGTCCGATAACTGTGTCTCTCAATCCTGTCAGATAACCGTGTGCCTCTCAGATCTGACAGATAACTGTGTCTCTCTTGGTTTTGACAGATAACATTGTCTCTCTCAGTTCTGACAGAAAACTGTATGTCGCTCATTTCTGACAGGTAACTGTATTTCTCAGTTCTGACAGACATCTATGTCTCTCTCACTTCTGACAAATAACTGTTTATCTCTCAGTTTTGACAAACAATTATGTCTCTCTCAGTTCTGACAGATAACTGAGTCTCTCTCAGATCTGACAGATATCCATGTCTCTCTCAGTTCTGACTGATATCTGTCTCTCTCAGTTCTATCATGTAACTGTGTCTCTCTCAGTTTGACAGATAACTGTGTCTCTCTCAGTTCTGTCATATAACTGTGTGTCTCTCAGTTCTGACAGATATCTGTGTCTCTCTCAGTTCTGACAGATAACTGTGTCTCTCACAGTTCGGTCAAATAACTGTGTGTCTCTCAGTTCTGACAGATAGCTGCATCTCTCTCAGTTTTGACAGATAGCTGTATCTCTTCCTCAGTCTGACAGATAACTGTATCTCTCACAGTTCTGACAGATATCTGTGTGTCTCTACAGTTCTGACAGATAATGGTGTGTCTCTCAGTTCTGACAGATAACTGCACCTCTCACAGTTCTGACGGATAAATGTGTCTCTCTCTGTTCAGTCAAATAACTGTGCATCTCTCAGTTCTGACAGATAACTGTGTCTGTCACAGTTCGGTCAAATAACTGTGTGTCTCTCAGTTCTGACAGATAACTGCATCTCTCTCAGTTCTGACAGATAGCTGTATCTCTTCCTCAGTCTGACAGATAACTGTATCTCTCACAATTCTGACAGATATCTGTGTGCTTCTACAGTTCTGACAGATAATGGTGTGTCTCTCAGTTCTGACAGATAACTGCTCCTCTCTCAGTTCTGACGGATAAATGTGTCTCTCTCTGTTCAGTCAAATAACTGTGCATCTCTCAGTTCTGACAGATAACTGTGTGTCTCTCATTTCTGACAGATAACTGTGTCTCTCAGTTCTGACAAATGACTGTGTCTCTCTCAGTTGTGTCAGGTAACTGTATCTCTCTCAGTCTGACAGATAACTGTGTCTCTCTCAGTTCTGACAGATAACTGTGTGTCTCTACAGTTCTGACAGATAACGGTGTGTCTCTCAGTTCTGACAGATAACTGTGCCTCTCACAGTTCTGACAGATAACTGTGTCTCTCTACAGTTCTAACAGACATCTGTGTCTCTCTCAGTTCTGACAGATAACTGTATCTCTCTCAATTCTGACAGACATCTGTGTCTCTCTCAGCTCTGACAATCATCTCTGTCTCTCTAAGTTCTGACGGATATCTGTGTCACTCTCAGATCTGATGGATAACTGTGTCCTTCTCTGTTCTGTCCGATAACTGTGTCTCTCAATCCTGTCAGATAACCGTGTGCCTCTCAGATCTGACAGATAACTGTGTCTCTCTTGGTTTTGACAGATAACATTGTCTCTCTCAGTTCTGACAGAAAACTGTATGTCGCTCATTTCCGACAGGTAACTGTATTTCTCAGTTCTGACAGACATCTATGTCTCTCTCACTTCTGACAAATAACTGTTTATCTCTCAGTTTTGACAAACAATTATGTCTCTCTCAGTTCTGACAGATAACTGAGTCTCTCTCAGATCTGACAGATATCCATGTCTCTCTCAGTTCTGACTGATATCTGTCTCTCTCAGTTCTATCATGTAACTGTGTCTCTCTCAGTTTGACAGATAACTGTGTCTCTCTCAGTTCTGTCATATAACTGTGTGTCTCTCAGTTCTGACAGATATCTGTGTCTCTCTCAGTTCTGACAGATAACTGTGTCTCTCACAGTTCGGTCAAATAACTGTGTGTCTCTCAGTTCTGACAGATAGCTGCATCTCTCTCAGTTTTGACAGATAGCTGTATCTCTTCCTCAGTCTGACAGATAACTGTATCTCTCACAGTTCTGACAGATATCTGTGTGTCTCTACAGTTCTGACAGATAATGGTGTGTCTCTCAGTTCTGACAGATAACTGCACCTCTCACAGTTCTGACGGATAAATGTGTCTCTCTCTGTTCAGTCAAATAACTGTGCATCTCTCAGTTCTGACAGATAACTGTGTCTGTCACAGTTCGGTCAAATAACTGTGTGTCTCTCAGTTCTGACAGATAACTGCATCTCTCTCAGTTCTGACAGATAGCTGTATCTCTTCCTCAGTCTGACAGATAACTGTATCGCTCACAATTCTGACAGATATCTGTGTGCTTCTACAGTTCTGACAGATAATGGTGTGTCTCTCAGTTCTGACAGATAACTGCTCCTCTCTCAGTTCTGACGGATAAATGTGTCTCTCTCTGTTCAGTCAAATAACTGTGCATCTCTCAGTTCTGACAGATAACTGTGTGTCTCTCATTTCTGACAGATAACTGTGTCTCTCAGTTCTGACAAATGACTGTGTCTCTCTCAGTTGTGTCAGGTAACTGTATCTCTCTCAGTCTGACAGATAACTGTGTCTCTCTCAGTTCTGACAGATAACTGAGTCTCTCTCAGATCTGACAGATATCTGTGTCTCTCTCTCTGTTCTGTCAGATAACTGTGTGTCTCTCAGCTCTGACAGATAGCTGTCTCTTTCTCACTTCTACCAGATGACTGTGTCTATCTCAGTTTTGACAGATAACATTGTCACTCTCAATCCTGTCAGATTACTGTGTCTCTCTCAGTTCTGAAAGACATCTGTGTCTCTTTCTCAGTTCTGACAGATATCTTTGTCTCTCTCAGTTCTGACAGATAACTGTGTCTCTCTCAGGTCTGATATATAACTATGTTTCTCTCAATTCTGATGAATAACTGAGTCTCAGTTCTGACAGATAATTGGGTCTCCATCAGTCTGACAGATAACTGAGTCTCTCTCTGTTCTGACAGTTAACTGTGTGTCTCTCAGTCCTGTCAGATAACTTTGTGTCTCTCAGTTGAGACAAATAACTGTGTGTCTCTCAGTTCTGACCTACATCTGTGTCAG
Source organism: Mobula birostris (assembly GCF_030028105.1). Classification (NCBI taxonomy): domain Eukaryota; kingdom Metazoa; phylum Chordata; class Chondrichthyes; order Myliobatiformes; family Myliobatidae; genus Mobula; species Mobula birostris. The sequence continues at coordinate 83,384,365 of NC_092375.1, forward strand.
TTTCAGTTCTGACGGATAACTGTGTCACTGTCACTTCTGACGGATAACTGTGTCTCTCTCAGTTCAGACAGATAACTCTGTCTCGCTTAGTCTGACAGATAACGGAGTTTCTCTCTGTTCTGAGAGATTACTGTGTGTCTCTCAGTACTGTCAGACAACTGTGTGTCTCTCAGTTCTATCAGCTAACTGTGTCTCTCTTAGTTCTGACAGATAACACGGTCTCTCTGTCTGACAGATGACTGTGTCTCTCTCAGTTCCGACAGATCATTGTGTCTCTCTCAGTTCTGAAAGACATCTGTGTCTCTTTCTCAGTTCTGACAGATATCTTTGTCTCTCTCAGTTCTGACAGATAACTGTGTCACTCTCAGTTCTGACAGATAACTGTATCTCTTCCTCAGTCTGACAGATAACTGTGTCTCTCTCAGTTCTGACAGATAACTGTGTCTCTCTCAGTGCGGTCAGATAACTGTGTGTCTCTCAGTTCTGACAGATAACTGCATCTCTCTCAGTTCTGACAGATAGCTGTGTCTCTTCCTCAGTCTGACAGATAACTGTGTCTCTCTCTGTTCAGTCAAATAACTGTGCATCTCTCAGTTCTGACAGATAACTGTGTGTCTCTCATTTCTGACAGATAACTGTGTCTCTCAGTTCTGACAAATGACTGTGTCTCTCTCAGTTGTGTCAGGTAACTGTATCTCTCTCAGATCTGACAAATAACTGTGTCTCTCTCAGTTCTGACAGATAACTGTGTTACTCTCGCTTCTGACAGATACCTGTGTCTCTCTCAGTTCTGACAGATAGCTGAATCTCTCTCTCAGTCTGACAGATAACTGTATCTCTCCCTAAGTCTGACAGATAACTGTGTCTCTCAGTTCTGACAGATAACTGTGTTTCTCAGTTCAGACGATATCTGTGTCTCTCAGTCCTGTCAGATATCTGTGTCTCTCTCAGTTCTGACAGATAACTGTGTCTCTCACAGTTCGGTCAAATAACTGTGTGTCTCTCAGTTCTGACAGATAACTGCATCTCTTCCTCAGTTCTGACAGATAGTTGTATTTCTTCCTCAGTCTGACAGATAACTGTATCTCTCACAATTCTGACAGATATCTGTGTGCTTCTACAGTTCTGACAGATAATGGTGTGTCTCTCAGTTCTGACAAATAACTGCACCTCTCTCAGTTCTGACGGATAAATATGTCTCTCTCTGTTCAGTCAAATAACTGTGCATCTCTCAGTTCTGACAGAAAACTGTGTGTCTCTCATTTCTGACAGATAACTGTGTCTCTCAGTTCTGACAAATGACTGTGTCTCTCTCAGTTGTGTCAGGTAACTGTATCTCTCAGTCTGACAGATAACTGTGTCTCTCTCAGTTCTGACAGATAACTGAGTCTCTCTCAGATCTGACAGATAACTGTGTCTCTCTCTGTTCAGTCAAATAACTGTGCATCTCTCAGTTCTGACAGATAACTGTGTGTCTCTCATTTCTGACAGATAACTGTGTCTCTCAGTTCTGACAAATGACTGTGTCTCTCTCAGTTGTGTCAGGTAACTGTATCTCTCTCAGTCTGACAGATAACTGTGTCTCTCTCAGTTCAGACAGATAACTCTGTCTCGCTTAGTCTGACAGATAACGGAGTTTCTCTCTGTTCTGAGAGATTACTGTGTGTCTCTCAGTACTGTCAGACAACTGTGTGTCTCTCAGTTCTATCAGCTAACTGTGTCTCTCTTAGTTCTGACAGATAACACGGTCTCTCTGTCTGACAGATGACTGTGTCTCTCTCAGTTCCGACAGATCATTGTGTCTCTCTCAGTTCGGACAGACATCTGTGTCTCTCTCAGTTGTGACTGATAACTGTGTCACTCTCAGTCCTGACAGATATCTGTGTCTCTCTCAGTTCTGACAGATAACTGTGTCTCTCTCAGTTCGGTCAGATAACTGTGTGTCTCTCAGTTCTGACAGATAACTGCATCTCTCTCAGTTCTGACAGATAGCTGTATCTCTTCCTCAGTCTGACAGATAACTGTATCTCTCACAATTCTGACAGATATCTGGGTGTCTCTACAGTTCTGACAGATAGCTGTATCTCTTCCTCAGTCTGACAGATAACTGTATCTCTCACAATTCTGACAGATATCTGTGTCTCTACAGTTCTGACAGATAATGGTGTGTCTCTCAGTTCTGACAGATAACTGCTCCTCTCTCAGTTCTGACGGATAAATGTGTCTCTCTCTGTTCAGTCAAATAACTGTGCATCTCTCAGTTCTGACAGATAACTGTGTGTCTCTCATTTCTGACAGATAACTGTGTCTCTCAGTTCTGACAAATGACTGTGTCTCTCTCAGTTGTGTCAGGTAACTGTATCTCTCTCAGTCTGACAGATAACTGTGTCTCTCTCAGTTCTGACAGATAACTGAGTCTCTCTCAGATCTGACAAATAACTGTGTCTCTCTCAGTTTTGACAGATAACTGTGTCTCTCTCAGTTCTGACGACCAACTGTGTTACTCTCGCTTCTGACAGATACCTGTGTCTCTCTCAGTTCTGACGGATAACTGTGTCTCTCTCTCAGTCTGACGGATAACTGTATCTCTCTCAATTCTGACAGACATCTGTATCTCTCTCAGCTCTGACAGACATCTCTGTCTCTTTAAGTTCTGATGGATAACTGTGTCACTCTCAGATCTGACGGATAACTGTGTCTTTCTCTGCTCTGACAGAAAACTGTGTGTCTGTCAATCCAGTCAAATAGCTGTGTGCCTCTCAGATCTGACAGGTAACTGTGTCTCTCTCAGTCCTGTCATATAACTGTGTGTCTCTCAGTTCTGACAGATAGCTGTGTGTCTCACAGTCCTGACAGATAACAGTGTCTCTCTCAGTTTTGACAGATAACTGTGTCTCTCTAAGTTCTGACAGACAACTGTGTCTCTCTCAGTTCTGACAGATATCTGTGTATCTCTCAGTTCTGACAGATAACTGTATCTCTCCCTCAGTCTGACAGATAACTGTATCTCTCCCTCAGTCTGACAGATAACTGTATCTCTCACACTTCTGACAGATATCTGTGTGTCTCTACAGTTCTGACAGATAACGGTGTGTCTCTCAGTTCTGACAGATAACTGCGCCTCTCACATTTCTGACAGAGAACAGTGTCTTTCTCAGCTCTGACAGAGATCTCTGTCTCTCTCAGTTCTGACGGATAACAATGTCACTCTCAGATCTGACTGATAACTGTGTCCTTCTCAGTTCTGACTGATAACTGTGTCTCTCTCAGTTCTGACAGATAACTGAGTGTCTCTCAGTTCTGACAGATAGCTGTGTGTCTCACAGTCCTGACAGATAACTGTGTGTCTTAGTTCTGACAGATAACTGTATCTCTCTCAGTTCAGGCAGATAATTGCCTCTCTCTTGGTCTGACGGATAACTGTGTCTCTCTCAGTTTTGACAGATAACAGTGTCTCTCTCAGTTTTGACAGATAACTGTGTCTCTCTAAGTTCTGACAGACAACTGTGTCTCTCTCAGTTCTGACAGATACCTGTGTTTCTCTCAGTTCTGACAGATAACTGTGTATCTCTCAGTTCTGACAGATAACTGTATCTCTCCCTCAGTCTGACAGATAACTGTATCTCTCACAGTTCTGACAGATATCTGTGTGTCTCTACAGTTCTGACAGATAACGGTGTGTCTCTCAGTTCTGACAGATAACTGTGCCTCTCGCAGTTCTGACAGAGAACAGTGTCTTTCTCAGCTCTGACAGAGATCTCTGTCTCTCTCAGTTCTGACAGATAACAATGTCACTCTCAGATCTGACGGATAACTGTGTCCTTCTCAGTTCTGACTGATAACTGTGTCTCTCTCAGTTCTGACAGATAACTGAGTGTCTCTCAGTTCTGACAGATAGCTGTGTGTCTCACAGTCCTGACAGATAACTGTGTGTCTTAGTTCTGACAGATAACTGTGTCTCTCTCAGTTCAGGCAGATAATTGCCTCTCTCTTGGTCTGACGGATAACTGTGTCTCTCTCAGTTTTGACAGATAACAGTGTCTCTCTCAGTTTTGACAGATAACTGTGTCTCTCTAAGTTCTGACAGACAACTGTGTCTCTCACAGTTCTGACAGATATCTGTGTGTCTCTACAGTTCTGACAGATAATGGTGTGTCTCTCAGTTCTGACAGATAACTGCACCTCTCACAGTTCTGACGGATAAATGTGTCTCTCTCTGTTCAGTCAAATAACTGTGCATCTCTCAGTTCTGACAGATAACTGTGTCTGTCACAGTTCGGTCAAATAACTGTGTGTCTCTCAGTTCTGACAGATAACTGCATCTCTCTCAGTTCTGACAGATAGCTGTATCTCTTCCTCAGTCTGACAGATAACTGTATCTCTCACAATTCTGACAGATATCTGTGTGCTTCTACAGTTCTGACAGATAATGGTGTGTCTCTCAGTTCTGACAGATAACTGCTCCTCTCTCAGTTCTGACGGATAAATGTGTCTCTCTCTGTTCAGTCAAATAACTGTGCATCTCTCAGTTCTGACAGATAACTGTGTGTCTCTCATTTCTGACAGATAACTGTGTCTCTCAGTTCTGACAAATGACTGTGTCTCTCTCAGTTGTGTCAGGTAACTGTATCTCTCTCAGTCTGACAGATAACTGTGTCTCTCTCAGTTCTGACAGATAACTGAGTCTCTCTCAGATCTGACAGATATCTGTGTCTCTCTCTCTGTTCTGTCAGATAACTGTGTGTCTCTCAGCTCTGACAGATAGCTGTCTCTTTCTCACTTCTACCAGATGACTGTGTCTATCTCAGTTTTGACAGATAACATTGTCACTCTCAATCCTGTCAGATTACTGTGTCTCTCTCAGTTCTGAAAGACATCTGTGTCTCTTTCTCAGTTCTGACAGATATCTTTGTCTCTCTCAGTTCTGACAGATAACTGTGTCTCTCTCAGGTCTGATATATAACTATGTTTCTCTCAATTCTGATGAATAACTGAGTCTCAGTTCTGACAGATAATTGGGTCTCCATCAGTCTGACAGATAACTGAGTCTCTCTCTGTTCTGACAGTTAACTGTGTGTCTCTCAGTCCTGTCAGATAACTTTGTGTCTCTCAGTTGAGACAAATAACTGTGTGTCTCTCAGTTCTGACCTACATCTGTGTCTGTTTCAGTTCTGACGGATAACTGTGTCACTGTCACTTCTGACGGATAACTGTGTCTCTCTCAGTTCAGACAGATAACTCTGTCTCGCTTAGTCTGACAGATAACGGAGTTTCTCTCTGTTCTGAGAGATTACTGTGTGTCTCTCAGTACTGTCAGACAACTGTGTGTCTCTCAGTTCTATCAGCTAACTGTGTCTCTCTTAGTTCTGACAGATAACACGGTCTCTCTGTCTGACAGATGACTGTGTCTCTCTCAGTTCCGACAGATCATTGTGTCTCTCTCAGTTCTGAAAGACATCTGTGTCTCTTTCTCAGTTCTGACAGATATCTTTGTCTCTCTCAGTTCTGACAGATAACTGTGTCACTCTCAGTTCTGACAGATAACTGTATCTCTTCCTCAGTCTGACAGATAACTGTGTCTCTCTCAGTTCTGACAGATAACTGTGTCTCTCTCAGTGCGGTCAGATAACTGTGTGTCTCTCAGTTCTGACAGATAACTGCATCTCTCTCAGTTCTGACAGATAGCTGTGTCTCTTCCTCAGTCTGACAGATAACTGTGTCTCTCTCTGTTCAGTCAAATAACTGTGCATCTCTCAGTTCTGACAGATAACTGTGTGTCTCTCATTTCTGACAGATAACTGTGTCTCTCAGTTCTGACAAATGACTGTGTCTCTCTCAGTTGTGTCAGGTAACTGTATCTCTCTCAGATCTGACAAATAACTGTGTCTCTCTCAGTTCTGACAGATAACTGTGTTACTCTCGCTTCTGACAGATACCTGTGTCTCTCTCAGTTCTGACAGATAGCTGAATCTCTCTCTCAGTCTGACAGATAACTGTATCTCTCCCTAAGTCTGACAGATAACTGTGTCTCTCAGTTCTGACAGATAACTGTGTTTCTCAGTTCAGACGATATCTGTGTCTCTCAGTCCTGTCAGATATCTGTGTCTCTCTCAGTTCTGACAGATAACTGTGTCTCTCACAGTTCGGTCAAATAACTGTGTGTCTCTCAGTTCTGACAGATAACTGCATCTCTTCCTCAGTTCTGACAGATAGTTGTATTTCTTCCTCAGTCTGACAGATAACTGTATCTCTCACAATTCTGACAGATATCTGTGTGCTTCTACAGTTCTGACAGATAATGGTGTGTCTCTCAGTTCTGACAAATAACTGCACCTCTCTCAGTTCTGACGGATAAATATGTCTCTCTCTGTTCAGTCAAATAACTGTGCATCTCTCAGTTCTGACAGAAAACTGTGTGTCTCTCATTTCTGACAGATAACTGTGTCTCTCAGTTCTGACAAATGACTGTGTCTCTCTCAGTTGTGTCAGGTAACTGTATCTCTCAGTCTGACAGATAACTGTGTCTCTCTCAGTTCTGACAGATAACTGAGTCTCTCTCAGATCTGACAGATAACTGTGTCTCTCTCTGTTCAGTCAAATAACTGTGCATCTCTCAGTTCTGACAGATAACTGTGTGTCTCTCATTTCTGACAGATAACTGTGTCTCTCAGTTCTGACAAATGACTGTGTCTCTCTCAGTTGTGTCAGGTAACTGTATCTCTCTCAGTCTGACAGATAACTGTGTCTCTCTCAGTTCAGACAGATAACTCTGTCTCGCTTAGTCTGACAGATAACGGAGTTTCTCTCTGTTCTGAGAGATTACTGTGTGTCTCTCAGTACTGTCAGACAACTGTGTGTCTCTCAGTTCTATCAGCTAACTGTGTCTCTCTTAGTTCTGACAGATAACACGGTCTCTCTGTCTGACAGATGACTGTGTCTCTCTCAGTTCCGACAGATCATTGTGTCTCTCTCAGTTCGGACAGACATCTGTGTCTCTCTCAGTTGTGACTGATAACTGTGTCACTCTCAGTCCTGACAGATATCTGTGTCTCTCTCAGTTCTGACAGATAACTGTGTCTCTCTCAGTTCGGTCAGATAACTGTGTGTCTCTCAGTTCTGACAGATAACTGCATCTCTCTCAGTTCTGACAGATAGCTGTATCTCTTCCTCAGTCTGACAGATAACTGTATCTCTCACAATTCTGACAGATATCTGGGTGTCTCTACAGTTCTGACAGATAGCTGTATCTCTTCCTCAGTCTGACAGATAACTGTATCTCTCACAATTCTGACAGATATCTGTGTCTCTACAGTTCTGACAGATAATGGTGTGTCTCTCAGTTCTGACAGATAACTGCTCCTCTCTCAGTTCTGACGGATAAATGTGTCTCTCTCTGTTCAGTCAAATAACTGTGCATCTCTCAGTTCTGACAGATAACTGTGTGTCTCTCATTTCTGACAGATAACTGTGTCTCTCAGTTCTGACAAATGACTGTGTCTCTCTCAGTTGTGTCAGGTAACTGTATCTCTCTCAGTCTGACAGATAACTGTGTCTCTCTCAGTTCTGACAGATAACTGAGTCTCTCTCAGATCTGACAAATAACTGTGTCTCTCTCAGTTTTGACAGATAACTGTGTCTCTCTCAGTTCTGACGACCAACTGTGTTACTCTCGCTTCTGACAGATACCTGTGTCTCTCTCAGTTCTGACGGATAACTGTGTCTCTCTCTCAGTCTGACGGATAACTGTATCTCTCTCAATTCTGACAGACATCTGTATCTCTCTCAGCTCTGACAGACATCTCTGTCTCTCTAAGTTCTGATGGATAACTGTGTCACTCTCAGATCTGACGGATAACTGTGTCTTTCTCTGCTCTGACAGAAAACTGTGTGTCTGTCAATCCAGTCAAATAGCTGTGTGCCTCTCAGATCTGACAGGTAACTGTGTCTCTCTCAGTCCTGTCATATAACTGTGTGTCTCTCAGTTCTGACAGATAGCTGTGTGTCTCACAGTCCTGACAGATAACAGTGTCTCTCTCAGTTTTGACAGATAACTGTGTCTCTCTAAGTTCTGACAGACAACTGTGTCTCTCTCAGTTCTGACAGATATCTGTGTATCTCTCAGTTCTGACAGATAACTGTATCTCTCCCTCAGTCTGACAGATAACTGTATCTCTCCCTCAGTCTGACAGATAACTGTATCTCTCACACTTCTGACAGATATCTGTGTGTCTCTACAGTTCTGACAGATAACGGTGTGTCTCTCAGTTCTGACAGATAACTGCGCCTCTCACATTTCTGACAGAGAACAGTGTCTTTCTCAGCTCTGACAGAGATCTCTGTCTCTCTCAGTTCTGACGGATAACAATGTCACTCTCAGATCTGACTGATAACTGTGTCCTTCTCAGTTCTGACTGATAACTGTGTCTCTCTCAGTTCTGACAGATAACTGAGTGTCTCTCAGTTCTGACAGATAGCTGTGTGTCTCACAGTCCTGACAGATAACTGTGTGTCTTAGTTCTGACAGATAACTGTATCTCTCTCAGTTCAGGCAGATAATTGCCTCTCTCTTGGTCTGACGGATAACTGTGTCTCTCTCAGTTTTGACAGATAACAGTGTCTCTCTCAGTTTTGACAGATAACTGTGTCTCTCTAAGTTCTGACAGACAACTGTGTCTCTCTCAGTTCTGACAGATACCTGTGTTTCTCTCAGTTCTGACAGATAACTGTGTATCTCTCAGTTCTGACAGATAACTGTATCTCTCCCTCAGTCTGACAGATAACTGTATCTCTCACAGTTCTGACAGATATCTGTGTGTCTCTACAGTTCTGACAGATAACGGTGTGTCTCTCAGTTCTGACAGATAACTGTGCCTCTCGCAGTTCTGACAGAGAACAGTGTCTTTCTCAGCTCTGACAGAGATCTCTGTCTCTCTCAGTTCTGACAGATAACAATGTCACTCTCAGATCTGACGGATAACTGTGTCCTTCTCAGTTCTGACTGATAACTGTGTCTCTCTCAGTTCTGACAGATAACTGAGTGTCTCTCAGTTCTGACAGATAGCTGTGTGTCTCACAGTCCTGACAGATAACTGTGTGTCTTAGTTCTGACAGATAACTGTGTCTCTCTCAGTTCAGGCAGATAATTGCCTCTCTCTTGGTCTGACAGATAACTGTATCTCTCACAGTTCCGACAGAGAGCAGTGTCTTTTTCAGCTCTGACAGAGATCTCTGTCTCTCTCAGTTCTGACGGATAACAATGTCACTCTCAGATCTGACGGATAACTGTGTCTCTCTCAGCTCTGACAGACAAGCGTGTCTCTCTCACTCTGACAGATAACTGTCTCTCTCTCAGTTCTGACAAATAACTGTGTCACTCTCTGTTCTGACATATACCTGTGTCTGTCTCAGTTCTGACAGATAACTGTATCTCTCTCAATTCTGACAGACATCTGTGTCTCTCTCAGCTCTGACAGACATCTCTGTCTCTCTAAGTTCTGACGGATATCTGTGTCACTCACAGATCTGATGGATAACTGTGTCCTTCTCTATTCTGACCGATAACTGTGTCTCTCAATCCTGTCAGATAACCGTGTGCCTCTCAGTTCTGACAGATAACTGTGTCTCTCTCGGTTTTGACAGATAACATTGTCTCTCTCAGTTCTGACAGATAACTGAGTCTCTCTCAGATCTGACAGGTATCTAAGTCTCTCTCAGTTCTGACTGATATCTGTCTCTCTCAGTTCTATCATGTAACTGTGTCTCTCACAGTTTGACAGATAACTGTGTCTCTCTCAGTTCTGTCATATAACTGTGTGTCTCTCAGTTCTGACAGATAACTGCATCTCTCTCAGTTCTGACAGATGACTGCCTCTCTCTCGGTCTGACAAATAACTGTGTCTCTCTCAGTTTTGACAGACAACTGTGTCACTCTCGGTTCTGACAGATACCTGTGTCTCTCTCAGTCTGACAGATAAGTGTGTCTCTCTCAGTCCGACAGATAACTGTGTCTCTCAGTTCTGACAGATAACTGTGTTTCTCTCAGTCTGACAGATAACTGTGTCTCTCAGTTCTGACAGATAACTGTGTTTCTCAGTTCTGACGATATCTGTGTCTTTCAGTTCTGATAGATATCTGTGTCTCTCTCAGTTCTGACAAATGACTGTGTCTCTCTGAGTTCTGGCAGGTAACTGTGTGTCTCACAATTCTGTCAGATAACTGTGTCTCTCAGTTCTGAAACTGTGTCTCTCAGTTCTAACAGATAACTGTGTCTCTCAGTTCTGACAGATAACTGTGTGTCTCTCAGAGATCTGACAGATAACTGTGCATTGCTCAGTCTGACAGATAACTGTGTCTCTCTCATTTCTGACAGATCACTTTGTCCCTCTCAGTTCTGACAGATAGCTGTATCTCTCTCAGTTCTGACAAGTGACTGTGTCTCTCTGAGTTCTGGCAGGTAACTGTGTCTCTCTCAGTCTGACAGATTACTGAGTCTCTCTCAGTTCTGACAGATATCTGTGTCTCTCTCTCTGTTCTGTCAGATAACTGTGTGTCTCTCAGTTCTGACAGATAGCTGTCTCTTTCTCACTTCTAACAGATGACAGATAACTGTGTCCCTCTCAGTTCACATGGATATCTGTGTTTCTCTGAGTTCTGTCCGATAACAGTGTCTCTCTCAGTCTGACTTAGAACTGTGTCTCTCACAGTTCTGACAGGTAGCTGAGCCTCACTCAGATCTGACAGATAACTGTGTCTCTCTCAGTTTTGTCAGATAACAGTGTCTCTCTCAGTTCTGATAGACAACTGGGTCTCTCTAAGTCTGACAGATAAATGTGTCTCTCTCTGTTCTGACAGATAACTGTCTGTCTCTCAATCCTGTCAGATAAATGTGTCTCTCTCAGTTCTGACAGACAACTGTGTCCCTTTCAATTCTGACAGATAACTGTGTGTCTATCAGTTCTGACAGACAACTGTGTCTCTCCCAATTCTGACAGATAACTGTGTCTCTCTCAGTTCTGACAGATATCTGAGTCTCTCTCTGTTCTGACAGATAACTGTGTCTCTCTCATTTCTGACGGATAACTGTCTCTCTCTCAGTTCTGACAGATAACTGCGTGTCTCTCAGTTCTGACAGATAACTGTGTCTTTCTCAGTTTTGACAGATAACTGTGTCCCTCTCAGTTCAGACAGATATCTGTTTCTCTCTGAGTTCTGTCAGATAACAGTGTCTCAATCAGTCTGACGTAGAACTGTGTCTCTCACAGTTCTGACGGGTAGCTGAGCCCCACTCAGATCTGACAGATAACTGTGTCTCTCTCAGTTTTGACAGATAACACTGTGTCTCTCAGTTCTGACAGACAGCTGTTTCTCTCTCAGTTCTCATAGACAGATCTGTCTCTCTGTCTGTCAGATAACTGTGTCTCTCTCAATCTGTCAGATAACTGTATCTCTCAGTTCTGACAGATATATGTGTCTCTCAGTTCTTACCAATATCTGTCTCTCTCTCACTTCTGACAGATAACTGTGTCTCTCTGAGTTCTGACAGATATCTGTGTCTCTCAGTTCTGAACAGGTCACTGTGTCTCTCTCAATTCTGTCAGATAACTGTGACTCTCTCAGTCTGACAGATAACTGTCTCTCTCTCTCAGTTCTGACAGATAACTGTCTCTCTGTCAGTTCTGACAGATAACTATGTCTCTCTCGGTTCTGACAGATGACTGTGTGTCTCTCAGTTCTGACAGATAACTGTGTCTCTCTCAGTTGTGACAGATAACTGTGTCCCTCTCAGTTCACACAGATATCTGTGTCTCTCTGAGTTCTGTCCGATAACAGTGTCTCTCTCAGTCTGACTTAGAACTGTGTCTCTCACAGTTCTGAAAGACAACTGTGTCCCTCTCAATTCTGACAGATAACTGAGTGTCTCTCAGTTCTGACAGATAACTGTGTCTCACAGTCCTGACAGATAACAGTGTCTCTCTCAGTTTTGACAGATAACTGTGTCTCTCTAAGTTCTGACAGACAACTGTGTCTCTCTCAGTTCTGACAGATACCTGTGTCTCTCTCAGTTCTGACAGATAACTGTGTATCTCTCAGTTCTGACAGATAACTGTATCTCTCCCTCAGTCTGACAGATAACTGTATCTCTCACAGTTCTGACAGATATCTGTGTGTCTCTACAGTTCTGACAGATAACTACGCCTCTCACAGTTCTGACAGAGAACAGTGTCTTTCTCAGCTCTGACAGAGATCTCTGTCTCTCTCAGTTCTGACGGATAACAATGTCACTCTCAGATCTGATGGATAACTGTGTCCTTCTCAGTTCTGACTGATAACTGTGTCTCTCTCAGTTCTGACAGATAACTGTGTCTCGCTCCGCTCAGTCAAATAACTGTGTCTCACTCAGTTCTGACAGGTAACTGTGTCTCTCTCAACCTGACTGATAACTGTGTGTCTCTCAGTTTTGACAGATAACTGAGTCTCTCTCAGATCTGACAGATAACTGTGTCTCTCTCATTTCTGTCAGATATCTGTGTCTCTCTCAGTTTTGACAGATAACTGTGTCTCTCTCAATCTGTCAGATAACTATATCTCTCAGTTCTGACAGATAACTGTGTCTCTCTCAGTTCTGACAGACAACTGTGTCTCTCTCAGTTCTGACAGATACATGTGTCTCTCTCAGTTCTGACAGATAACTGTGTATCTCACAGTTCTGACAGATAACTGTATCTCTCCCTCAGTCTGACAGATAACTGTATCTCTCGCAGTTCTGACAGATATCTGTGTGTCTCTCCAGTTCTGACAGATAACGGTGTGTCTCTCAGTTCTGACAGATAACTGCGCCTCTCACAGTTCTGACAGAGAACAGTGTCTTTCTCAGCTCTGACAGAGATCTCTGTCTCTCTCAGTTCTGACGGATAACAATGTCACTCTCAGATCTGACGGATAACTGTGTCCTTCTCAGTCCTGACTGATAACTGTGTCTCTCTCAGTTCTGACAGATAACTGAGTGTCTCTCAGTTCTGACAGATAACTGTGTCTCTCTCAGTTCAGGCAGATAATTGCCTCTCTCTTGGTCTGACAGATAACTGTGTCTCTCTCAGTTTTGACAGATAACAGTGTCTCTCTCAGTTTTGACAGATAACTGTGTCTCTCTCACTTCTGACAGATACCTGTGTCTCTCTCAGTTCTGACAGATAACTGTGTATCTCTCAGTTCTGACAAATACCTGTGTGTCTCTCAGTTCTGACAGATAACTGTGTATCTCTCAGTTCTGACAGATAACTGTATCTCTCCCTCAGTCTGACAGATAACTGTATCTCTCACAGTTCTGACAGATATCTGTGTGTCTCTACAGTTCTGACAGATAACTATGCCTCTCACAGTTCTGACAGAGAGCAGTGTCTTTCTCAGCCCTGACAGAGATCTCTGTCTCTCTCAGTTCTGACGGATATCTGTGTCACTCACAGATCTTACGGATAACTGTGTCCTTTTCTATTCTGACCGATAACTGTGTCTCTCAATCCTGTCAGATAACCGTGTGCCTCTCAGTTCTGACAGATAACTGTGTCTCTCTCGGTTTTGACAGATAACATTGTCTCTCTCAGTTCTGACAGATAACTGAGTCTCTCTCAGATCTGACAGATATCTATGTCTCTCTCAGTTCTGACTGATATCTGTCTCTCTCAGTTCTATCATGTAACTGTGTCTCTCACAGTGTCAGATAACTGTGTCTCTCTCAGTTCTGTCATATAACTGCGTGTCTCTCAGTTCTGACAGATAACTGCATCTCTCCCAGTTCTGACAGATGACTGCCTCTCTCTCGGTCTGACAAATAACTGTGTCTCTCTCAGTTTTGACAGACAACTGTGTCACTCTCGGTTCTGACAGATACCTGTGTCTCTCTCAGTCTGACAGATAAGTGTGTCTCTCTCAGTCCGACAGATAACTGTGTCTCTCAGTTCTGACAGATAACTGTGTCTCTCTCAGTTCTGACAGATAACTGTCTCTCCTGTCAGTTCTGACAGATATCTGTGTCTCTCTCAGTTCTGACAGATAACTGGTGTGTCTCTCAGTTCTGACAGATGACTGTCTCCTTCTCACTTCTAACAGATGACTGTGTCTATCTCAGTTTTGACAGATAACATTGTCACTCTCTGTCTGACAGATACCTGTGTTTTTCGCAGTTCTGACAGATAACTGTGTCCCTCTCAGTTCACACAGATATCTGTGTCTCTCTGAGTTCTGTCCGATAACAGTGTCTCTCTCAGTCTGACTTAGAACTGTGTCTCTCACAGTTCTGACAGACAACTGTGTCCCTCTCAATTCTGACAGATAACAGTGTGCCTCTCAGTTCTGACAAATACCTGTGTGTCTCTCAGTTCTGACAGATAACTGTGTATCTCTCAGTTCTGACAGATAACTGTATCTTCCCTCAGTCTGACAGATAACTGTATCTCTCACAGTTCTGACAGATATCTGTGTGTCTCTCCAGTTCTGACAGATAACGGTGTGTCTCTCAGTTCTGACAGATAACTGTGCCTCTCACAGTTCTGACAGAGAACAGTGTCTTTCTCAGCTCTGACAGAGATCTCTGTCTCTCTCAGTTCTGACTGATAACAATGTCACTCTCAGATCTGACGGATAACTGTGTCCTTCTCAGTTCTGACTGATAAACTGAGTGTCTCTCAGTTCTGACAGATAGCTGTGTCTCTCTCAGTTCAGGCAGATAATTGCCTTTCTCTTGGTCTGACAGATAACTGTGTCTCTCTCAGTTTTGACAGATAACAGTGTCTCTCTCAGTTCTGACAGATAACGGTGTGTCTCTCAGTTCTGACAGATAACTGCGCCTCTCACAGTTCTGACAGAGAACAGTGTCTTTCTCAGCTCTGACAGAGATCTCTGTCTCTCTCAGTTCTGACGGATAACAATGTCACTCTCAGATCTGACAGATAACTGTGTCTCTCTCAGTTCTGTCAGATATCTGTGTGTCTCTCAGTTCTGACAGATAACTGCATCTCTCTCGGTTCAGGCAGATAATTGCCTCTTCTCTTGGTCTGACAGATAACTGTGTCTCTCTCAGCTCTGACAGACAAGTGTGTCTCTCTCAGTCTGACAGATAACTGTCTCTCTCTCAGTTCTGAGAAATAACTGTGTCGCTCTCTGTTCTGACATATACCTGTGTCTGTCTCAGTTCCTGACAGATAACTGTATCTCTCTCAATTCTGACAGACATCTGTGTCTCTCTCAGCTCTGACAGACATCTCTGTCTCTCTAAGTTCTGACGGATATCTGTGTCACTCACAGATCTGACGGATAACTGTGTCCTTCTCTGTTCTGACCGATAACTGCGTCTCTCAATCCTGTCAGATAACCGTGTGCCTCTCAGTTCTGACAGATAACTGTGTCTCCCTCGGTTTTGACAGATAACATTGTCTCTCTCAGTTCTGTCATATAACTGCGTGTCTCTCAGTTCTGACAGATAGCTGTGTGTCTCACAGTCCTGACAGATAACTGTGTGTCTTAGTTCTGACAGATAACTGTGTCTTTCTCAGTTCAGGCAGATAATTGCCTCTCTCTTGGTCTGACAGATAACTGTGTCTCTCTCAGTTTTGACAGATAACAGTGTCTCTCTCAGTTTTGACAAGATAACTGTGTCTCTCTAAGTTCTGACAGACAACTGTGTCTCTCTCAGTTCTGACAGATACCTGTGTCTCTCTCAGTTCTGACAGATAACTGTGTATCTCTGAGTTCTGACAGATAACTGTATCTCTCCCTCAGTCTGACAGATAACTGTATCTCTCACAGTTCTGACAGATATCTGTGTGTTTCTACAGTTCTGACAGATAACGGTGTGTCTCTCAGTTCTGACAGATAACTGCGCCTCTCACAGTTCTGACAGAGAACAGTGTCTTTCTCAGCTCTGACAGAGATCTCTGTCTCTCTCAGTTCTGACGGATAACAATGTCACTCTCAGATCTGACGGATAACTGTGTCCTTCTCAGTTCTGACTGATAACTGTGTCTCTCTCAGTTCTGACTGATAACTGAGTGTCTCACAGTCCTGACAGATAATTGTGTCTCTCTCAGTTTAGGCAGATAATTGCCTCTCTCTTGGTCTGACAGATAACTGTGTCTCTACAGTTCTGACAGATAACTACGCCTCTCACAGTTCTGACAGAGAACAGTGTCTTTCTCAGCTCTGACAGAGATCTCTGTGTCTCTCAGTTCTGACGGATAACAATGTCACTCTCAGATCTGACGGATAACTGTGTCCTTCTCAGTTCTGACTGATAACTGTGTCTCTCTCAGTTTTGACAGATAACTGTGTCTCGCTCCGCTCAGTCAAATAACTGTGTCTCTCTCAGTTCTGACAGGTAACTGTGTCTCTCTCAACCTGACTGATAACTGTGTGTCTCTCAGTTTTGACAGATAACTGAGTCTCTCTCAGATCTGACAGATAACTGTGTCTCTCTCAGTTCTGTCAGATATCTGTGTGTCTCTCAGTTCTGACAGAAAACTGCATCTCTCTCGGTTCAGGCAGATAATTGCCTCTCTCTTGGTCTGACAGATAACTGTGTCTCTCTCAGCTCTGACAGACAAGTGTGTCTCTCTCAGTCTGACAGATAACTGTCTCCTCTCTCAGTTCTGACAAATAACTGTGTCACTCTCTTTTCTGACATATACCTGTGTCTGTCTCAGTTCTGACAAATAACTGTGTCACTCTCAATTCTGACAGACATCTGTGTCTCTCTCAGCTCTGACAGACATCTCTGTCTCTCTCAGTTCTGACGGATATCTGTGTCACTCACAGATCTGACGGATAACTGTGTCCTTTTCTACTCTGACCGATAACTGTGTCTCTCAATCCTGTCAGATAACCGTGTGCCTCTCAGTTCTGACAGATAACTGTGTCTCTCTCGGTTTTGACAGATAACATTGTCTCTCTCAGTTCTGACAGATAACTGTATGTCGCTCATTTCTGACAGGTAACTGTATTTCTCAGTTCTGACAGACATCTATGTCTCTCTCAGTTCTGACAAATAACTGTTTATCTCTCAGTTTTGACAAACAATTGTGTCTCTCAGTTCTGACAGATAACTGTGCCTCTCACAGTTCTGAACAGAGAACAGTGTCTTTCTCAGCTCTGACAGAGATCTCTGTCTCTCTCAGTTCTGACGGATAACAATGTCACTCTCAGATCTGACGGATAACTGTGTCCTTCTCAGTTCTGACTGATAACTGAGTGTCTCTCAGTTCTGACAGATAGCTGTGTCTCTCTCAGTTCAGGCAGATAATTGCCTTTCTCCTTGGTCTGACAGATAACTGTGTCTCTCTCAGTTTTGACAGATAACAGTGTCTCTCTCAGTTCTGACAGATAACGGTGTGTCTCTCAGTTCTGACAGATAACTGCGCCTCTCACAGTTCTGACAGAGAACAGTGTCTTTCTCAGCTCTGACAGAGATCTCTGTCTCTCTCAGTTCTGACGGATAACAATGTCACTCTCAGATCTGACAGATAACTGTGTCTCTCTCAGTTCTGTCAGATATCTGTGTGTCTCTCAGTTCTGACAGATAACTGCATCTCTCTCGGTTCAGGCAGATAATTGCCTCTCTCTTGGTCTGACAGATAACTGTGTCTCTCTCAGCTCTGGACAGACCAAGTGTGTCTCTCTCAGTCTGACAGATAACTGTCTCTCTCTCAGTTCTGAGAAATAACTGTGTCGCTCTCTGTTCTGACATATACCTGTGTCTGTCTCAGA
Organism: Mobula birostris; assembly: GCF_030028105.1. Taxonomy (NCBI): domain Eukaryota; kingdom Metazoa; phylum Chordata; class Chondrichthyes; order Myliobatiformes; family Myliobatidae; genus Mobula; species Mobula birostris. Next base: position 83,402,119 of record NC_092375.1, read on the forward strand.
TCCTGACAGATAACTGTATCTCTCTCAATTCTGACAGACATCTGTGTCTCTCTCAGCTCTGACAGACATCTCTGTCTCTCTAAGTTCTGACGGATATCTGTGTCACTCACAGATCTGACGGATAATTGTGTCCTTCTCTGTTCTGACCGATAACTGCGTCTCTCAATCCTGTCAGATAACCGTGTGCCTCTCAGTTCTGACAGATAACTGTGTCTCTCTTGGTTTTGACAGATAACATTGTCTCTCTCAGTTCTGTCATATAAACTGCGTGTCTCTCAGTTCTGACAGATAGCTGTGTGTCTCACAGTCCTGACAGATAACAGTGTCTCTCTCAGTTTTGACAGATAACTGTGTCTCTCTAAGTTCTGACAGACAACTGTGTCTCTCTCAGTTCTGACAGATACCTGTGTCTCTCTCAGTTCTGACAGATAACTGTGTATCTCTCAGTTCTGACAGATAACTGTATCTCTCCCTCAGTCTGACAGATAACTGTATCTCTCACAGTTCTGACAGATATCTGTGTGTCTCTCCAGTTCTGACAGATAGCGGTGTGTCTCTCATTTCTGACAGATAACTGCACCTCTCACAGTTCTGACAGAGAACAGTGTCTTTCTCAGTTCTGACAGAGATCTCTGTCTCTCTCAGTTCTGACGGATAACAATGTCACTCTCAGATCTGACGGATAACTGTGTCCTTCTCAGTTCTGACTGATAACTGAGTGTCTCTCAGTTCTGACAGATAGCTGTGTCTCTCTCAGTTCAGGCAGATAATTGCCTTTCTCTTGGTCTGACAGATAACTGTGTCTCTCTCAGTTTTGACAGATAACAGTGTCTCTCTCAGTTCTGACAGATAACGGTGTGTCTCTCAGTTCTGACAGATAACTGCGCCTCTCACAGTTCTGACAGAGAACAGTGTCTTTCTCAGCTCTGACAGAGATCTCTGTCTCTCTCAGTTCTGACGGATAACAATGTCACTCTCAGATCTGACAGATAACTGTGTCTCTCTCAGTTCTGTCAGATATCTGTGTGTCTCTCAGTTCTGACAGATAACTGCATCTCTCTCGGTTCAGGCAGATAATTGCCTCTCTCTTGGTCTGACAGATAACTGTGTCTCTCTCAGCTCTGACAGACAAGTGTGTCTCTCTCAGTCTGACAGATAACTGTCTCTCTCTCAGTTCTGAGAAATAACTGTGTCGCTCTCTGTTCTGACATATACCTGTGTCTGTCTCAGTTCTGACAGATAACTGTATCTCTCTCAATTCTGACAGACATCTGTGTCTCTCTCAGCTCTGACAGACATCTCTGTCTCTCTAAGTTCTGACGGATATCTGTGTCACTCACAGATCTGACGGATAATTGTGTCCTTCTCTGTTCTGACCGATAACCTGCGTCTCTCACCATCCTGTCAGATAACCGTGTGCCTCTCAGTTCTGACAGATAACTGTGTCTCTCTTGGTTTTGACAGATAACATTGTCTCTCTCAGTTCTGTCATATAACTGCGTGTCTCTCAGTTCTGACAGATAGCTGTGTGTCTCACAGTCCTGACAGATAACAGTGTCTCTCTCAGTTTTGACAGATAACTGTGTCTCTCTAAGTTCTGACAGACAACTGTGTCTCTCTCATTTCTGACAGATACCTGTGTCTCTCTCAGTTCTGACAGATAACTGTGTATCTCTCAGTTCTGACAGATAACTGTATCTCTCCCTCAGTCTGACAGATAACTGTATCTCTCACAGTTCTGACAGATATCTGTGTGTCTCTCCAGTTCTGACAGATAGCGGTGTGTCCTCTCATTTCTGACAGATAACTGCACCTCTCACAGTTCTGACAGAGAACAGTGTCTTTCTCAGCTCTGACAGAGATCTCTGTCTCTCTCAGTTCTGACGGATAACAATGTCACTCTCAGATCTGACGGATAAACTGTGTCCTTCTCAGTTCTGACTGATAACTGTGTCCTCTCTCAGTTCCGACCGATAACTGACTGTCTCTCAGTTCTGGACAGATAGCTGTGTGTCCTCACAGTCCTGACAGATAACTGTGTGTGTTAGTTCTGACAGATAACTGTGTCTCTCTCAGTTCAGGCATATAATTGCCTCTCTCTTGGTCTGACATATAACTGTGTCTCTACAGTTCTGACAGATAACTACGCCTCTCACAGTTCTGACAGAGAACAGTGTCTTTCTCAGCTCTGACAGAGATCTCTGTCTCTCTCAGTTCTGACGGATAACAATGTCACTCTCAGATCTGACGGATAACTGTGTCCTTCTCAGTTCTGACTGATAACTGTGTCTCTCTCAGTTCTGACCGATAACTGAGTGTCTCTCAGTTCTGACAGACAGCTGTGTGTCTCACAGTCCTGACAGATAACGTGTGTCTTAGTTCTGACAGATAACTGGTGTCCTCTCTCAGTCTGACAGATAACTGTGTCACTCTCTGTTCTGACATATACCTGTGTCTGTCTCAGTTCTGACAGATACACTGTATCTCTCTCAATTCTGACAGACATCTGTGTCTCTCTCAGCTCTGACAGACATCTCTAAGTTCTGACAGATATCTGTGTCAACTCACAGATCTGACGGATAACTGTGTCCTTCTCTGTTCTGACCGATAACTGCGTCTCTCAATCCTGTCAGATAACCGTGTGCCTCTCAGTTCTGACAGATAACTGTGTCTCTCTCGGTTTTGACAGATAACATTGTCTCTCTCAGTTCTGTCATATACTGCGTGTCTCTCAGTTCTGACAGATAACAGTGTCTCTCTCAGTTTTGACAGATAACTGTGTCTCTCTAAGTTCTGACAGACAACTGTGTCTCTCTCAGTTCTGACAGATACCTGTGTCTCTCTCAGTTCTGACAGATAACTGTGTATCTCTCAGTTCCTGACAGATAACTGTATCTCTCCCTCAGTCTGACAGATAACTGTATCTCTCACAGTTCTGACAGATATCTGTGTGTCTCTCCAGTTCTGACAGATAACGGTCTGTCTCTCAGTTCTGACAGATAACTGTGCCTCTCACAGTTCTGACAGAGAACAGTGTCTTTCTCAGCTCTGACAGAGATCTCTGTCTCTCTCAGTTCTGACCGGATAACAATGTCACTCTCAGATCTGACGGATAGCTGTGTCCTTCTCAGTTCTGACTGATAACTGTGTCTCTCTCAGTTCCGACCGATAACTGACTGTCTCTCAGTTCTGACAGACAGCTGTGTGTCTCACAGTCCTGACAGATAACTGTGTGTCTTAGTTCTGACAGATAACTGTGTCTTTCTCAGTTCAGGCAGATAATTGCCTCTCTCTGGTCTGACAGATAACTGTGTCTCCTCTCAGTTCTGACAGACAACTGTGTCTCTCTTCAGTTCTGACAGATACCTGTGTCTCTCTCAGTTCTGACAGATAACTGTGTATCTCTGAGTTCTGACAGATAACTGTATCTCTCCCTCAGTCTGACAGATAACTGTATCTCTCACAGTTCTGACAGATATCTGTGTGTCTCTACAGTTCTGACAGATAACGGTGTGTCTCTCAGTTCTGACAGATAACTGCGCCTCTCACAGTTCTGACAGAGAACAGTGTCTTTCTCAGCTCTGACAGAGATCTCTGTCTCTCTCAGTTCTGACGGATAACAATGTCACTCTCAGATCTGACGGATAACTGTGTCCTTCTCAGTTCTGACTGATAACTGTGTCTCTCTCAGTTCTGACTGATAACTGAGTGTCTCACAGTCCTGACAGATAACTGTGTCTCTCTCAGTTTAGGCAGATAATTGCCTCTCTCTTGGTCTGACAGATAACTGTGCCTCTACAGTTCTGACAGATAACTACGCCTCTCACAGTTCTGACAGAGAACAGTGTCTTTCTCAGCTCTGACAGAGATCTCTGTGTCTCTCAGTTCTGACGGATAACAATGTCACTCTCAGATCTGACGGATAACTGTGTCCTTCTCAGTTCTGACTGATAACTGTGTCTCTCTCAGTTTTGACAGATAACTGTGTCTCGCTCCGCTCAGTCAAATAACTGTGTCTCTCTCAGTTCTGACAGGTAACTGTGTCTCTCTCAACCTGACTGATAACTGTGTGTCTCTCAGTTTTGACAGATAACTGAGTCTCTCTCAGATCTGACAGATAACTGTGTCTCTCTCAGTTCTGTCAGATATCTGTGTGTCTCTCAGTTCTGACAGAAAACTGCATCTCTCTCGGTTCAGGCAGATAATTGCCTCTCTCTTGGTCTGACAGATAACTGTGTCTCTCTCAGCTCTGACAGACAAGTGTGTCTCTCTCAGTCTGACAGATAACTGTCTCTCTCTCAGTTCTGACAAATAACTGTGTCACTCTCTTTTCTGACATATACCTGTGTCTGTCTCAGTTCTGACAAATAACTGTGTCACTCTCAATTCTGACAGACATCTGTGTCTCTCTCAGCTCTGACAGACATCTCTGTCTCTCTCAGTTCTGACGGATATCTGTGTCACTCACAGATCTGACGGATAACTGTGTCCTTTTCTATTCTGACCGATAACTGTGTCTCTCAATCCTGTCAGATAACCGTGTGCCTCTCAGTTCTGACAGATAACTGTGTCTCTCTCGGTTTTGACAGATAACATTGTCTCTCTCAGTTCTGACAGATAACTGTATGTCGCTCATTTCTGACAGGTAACTGTATTTCTCAGTTCTGACAGACATCTATGTCTCTCTCAGTTCTGACAAATAACTGTTTATCTCTCAGTTTTGACAAACAATTGTGTCTCTCAGATCTGACAGATATATATGTCTCTCTCAATTCTGACTGATATCTGTCTCTCTCAGTTCTATCATGTAACTGTGTCACTCTCGGTTCTGACAGATACCTGTGTCTCTCTCAGTCTGACAGATAACTGTGTCTCTCAGTTCTGACAGATAACTGTGTTTCTCTCAATCCGACAGATAACTGTGTCTCTCAGTTCTGACAGATAACTGTGTTTCTCTCAGTCTGACAGATAACTGTGTCTCTCAGTTCTGACAGATAACTGTGTCTCTCTCTGTCTGACAGATAACTGTGTCTCTCTCAGACAGACGGATATCTGTGTCTCTCTCAGTCTGTCAGATAACTGTGTATCTCAGTTCTGACAGATATCTGTGTCTCTCTCAGGTCTGACAAATGACTGTGCCTCTCTCAATTCTGATGGGTAACTGTGTCTCTCCGAATTCTGACAGATAACTGTGTCTCTCTCAGTTCTGACAGATATCTGAGTCTCTCTCAGTCTGACTGATAACTGTGTCTCTCTCAGTTCTGACAGATAACTGTGTGTCTCTCAGTTCTGACAGATAACTGTGTGTCTCTCAGTTCTGACAGATAACTGTGTGTCTCTCAGTTCTGACAGATAACTGTATCTCCCTCAGATCTGACAGACAACTGAGTCTCTCTCAGTTCTGACAGACAACTTTGTCTCTCTCCGTCTGACAGATCAATATGTCTCTCTCAGTTGTGACAGATAACTGTGTCTTTCAGTTAGACAGATAATGGTGTCTCTCTCAAACTGACAGATAAGTGTTTGTCTCTCAGTTCTGACAGTTAACTATATGTCTCTCAGTTCTGACGAATAACTGTGTCTCTCTCTCAGGCTGACAGATATCCGTGACTCTCTAAGTCTGTCAGATAACTGTGTCTCTCTCAGTCTGACAGATATCTGTGTCTCCAAGTTCTGACAGATAATTGTGTCTCTCAGTTCTGGGAAATGACTGGCTCTCTCTCAGTTCTGACAGATAACTGTATATCCCTCAGTTCTGACGGATAAATGTGTCACTCTCAGTTCTGACATATAACCGTGTCTCTCTCAGTTCTGGCAGTCAACTGAGTCTCACTCAGTCTGACAGACAACTGTGTCTCTCTCAGTCCTGACAGATAACTGTGTCTCTCTCAGTCTGACAGATAAGTGTGTCTCTCTCAGTCTGAGATATAACTGTGTCTCTCAGTTCTGACGATATCTGTGTCTCTCAGTTCTGATAGATATCTCTGTCTCTCAGTTCTGACAACTGACTGTGTCTCTCTGAGTTCTGGCAGGTAACTGTGTCTCTCACAATTCTGTCAGATAACGGTGTCTCTCTCAGTCTGACAGATTACTATGTCTCAGTTCTGACAAATATCTGTGTCTCTCTCAGTTCTGACAGATAACTGTATATCTCTCAGTTCTGACAGATATCTGTGACTCTCTAAGTCTGTCAGATCACTGTGTCTCTCTCAGTCTGACAGATATCTGTGTCTCTGAGTTCTGACAGATAATTGTGTCTCTCAGTTCCGGGAAATGACTGTCTCTCTCTCTCAATACTGACAGATAACTGTGTGTCTCTCAGTTCTGACAGATAACTGTGTCACTCTCAGTTCTGATGGATAACTGTGTCTCTCTCTGACCGACAGATAACTGTGTCCCTCAGTCTGGCAGATTACTGTCTCTCTCAGTTCTGACAGATATGTGAGTCTCTCTCTGTTCTGACAGATAACAGTGCATCTCTCAGTCCTGTCAGATAACTGTGTGTCTTTCAGTTCTGACAGATAACTGTGTCTCTCTCAGATCTGACAGACAACTATGTCTCTTTCAGTTTTGACAGATTACTGTGTGTCTCTCTGTTCTGATAGGTAACTGTGCTTTTCTCAGTTCTGACAGACAACTGTGTCTCTCAGTTCTGACAGATTACTGTGTGTCGCTCAGTCTGACAGATAACTGTGTCTTTCTCATTTCTGACAGATCACTTTGTCCCTCTCAGTTCTGACAGATAACTGTATCTCTCTCAGTTCTGTCAGATCACTGTGTCTCTCTCAGTCTGACAGATATCTGTCTCTCTGAGTTCTGACAGATAATTGTGTCTCACAGTTCTGGGAAATGACTGTCTCTCTCTCTCAATACTGACAGATAACTGTGTGTCTCTCAGTTCTGACAGATAACTGTGTCACTTTCAGTTCTGAAGGACAACTGTGTCACTCTCAGTTCTGACGGATAACTGTGTCTCTCTCTGACCGACAGATAACTGTGTCCCTCAGTCTGGCAGATTACTGTCTCTCTCAGTTCTGACAGATATGTGAGTCTCTCTCTGTTCTGACAGATAACAGTGCATCTCTCAGTCCTGTCAGATAACTGTGTGTCTTTCAGTTCTGACAGATAACTGTGTCTCTCTCAGATCTGACAGACAACTATGTCTCTTTCAGTTTTGACAGATTACTGTGTGTCTCTCTGTTCTGATAGGTAACTGTGCTTTTCTCAGTTCTGACAGACAACTGTGTCTCTCAGTTCTGACAGATTACTGTGTGTCGCTCAGTCTGACAGATAACTGTGTCTTTCTCATTTCTGACAGATCACTTTGTCCCTCTCAGTTCTGACAGATAACTGTATCTCTCTCAGTTCTGACAGATAACTGTGTTTCTCTCAGTCTGACAGATAACTGTGTCTCTCAGTTCTGACAGATTACTGTGTCGCTCAGTCTGACAGATAACTGTGTCTTTCTCATTTCTGACAGATCACTTTGTCCCTCTCAGTTCTGACAGATAACTGTATCTCTCTCAGTTCTGACAAGTGACTGTGTCTCTCTGAGTTCTGGCAGGTAACTGTGTCTCTCACAATTCTGTTAGATAACTTTGTCTCTCTCAATCTGACAGATTACTGAGTCTCTCTCAGTTCTGACAGATATCTGTGTCTCTCTCTGTTTTGTCAGATAACCATGTGTCTCTCAGTTCTGACAGATAGCTGTCTCTTTCTCACTTCTGACAGATGACTGTGTCTCTCTCAGTTTTGACAGATAACATTGTCACTCTCAGTCTGACAGATACCTGTGTCTCTCTCAGTTCTGACAGATAACTGTGTCCCTCTCAGTTCACACAGATATCTGTGTCTCTCTGAGTTCTGTCAGATAACAGTGTCTCTCTCAGTCTGACTTAGAACTGTGTCTCTCACAGTTCTGACAGGTAACTGAGCCTCATTCAGATCTGACAGATAACTGTGTCTCTCTCAGTTTTGTCAGATAACAGTGTCTTTCTCAGTTCTGATAGACAACTGTGTCTCTCTCAGTCTGACAGATAATTGTATCTCTCTCTGTTCTGACAGATAACTGTCTGTCTCTCAATCCTGTCAGATAAATGTGTCTCTCTCAGTTCTGACAGATAACTATGAGTCTCTCAGTTCTAACAGATGACTGTGTGCCTCACAGTTCTGACAGGCAGCTGTTTCTCTCTCAATTCTGACAGATAACAGTGTGTCTCTCAGTTCTGACAGATATCTGTGTCTCTCAGTTCTTACTGATATCTGTCTCTCTCTCAGTTCTGACAGATAACTGTGTCTCTCTCAGTTCTGACAGATAACTATGAGTCTCTCAGTTCTAACAGATGACTGTGTGCCTCACAGTTCTGACAGGCAGCTGTTTCTCTCTCAATTCTGACAGATAACAGTGTGTCTCTCAGTTCTGACAGATATCTGTGTCTCTCAGTTCTTACTGATATCTGTCTCTCTCTCAGTTCTGACAGATAACTGTGCCTCTCTCAGTTCTGACAGACAACTGTGTGTCTCTCAGTTCTGACAGACAACTGTGTATCTCTCAGTTCTGACACACAACTATGTCTCTCTCAGTCTGACAGATGACTGTGTCTCTCTCACGTCTGACAAATGACTGTGTCTCTCTCAATTCAGATGGGTAACTTTGTCTCTCCCAAATCTGACAGATATCTGTTTCTCTCTCAGTTCTGACAGATATCTGAGTCATCCTCTGTTCTGACAGATAACTGTGTGTCTCTCAGACCTGACAGATAACTGTATGTCTTTCAGTTCTGACGGATAACTGTGTCACTCTCTGTTCTGACGGATAACTGTGTCACTCTCTGTTCTGACGGATAACTGTGTCTCTCTCAGACTGACAGATATCTGTGTCTCTGAGGTCTGACAGATAATTGTGTCTCTCAGTTCTGGGAAATGACTGTCTCTCTCTCAGTAGTGACATAACTGTGTGTCTCTCAGTTTTGACAGACAACTGTATGTCTCTCAGCTCTGACAGACATCTGAGTCTCTCACAGATCTGACAGACAACTGTGTCTCTCTCATTTCTGACAGAGAAACTGTAGCTCTCTGTCAGTCTGACATATAACTGTATCTCTCACAGTTCTGACAGATAACTGCGGGTCTCTCAGTTCTGACAGATAACTGTGTGACTCCCATTTCTGACAGATAACTGTGTGTCTCTCAGTTCTGTGTGTCTCTCAGTTCTGACATATATCTGTTTCTCTCGCAGTCTGTCAGATAAATGTTTATCTCTCAAATCTAACAAATATCTATGTCTCTCTCAGATCTGACAGACAACTGTGTCTCTCTCAGATCTGACAGATAACTATGTCTCCTTCAGTTTTGACAGATTACTGTGTGTCTCTCAGTTCTGACAGATCACTTTGCCCCTCTCAGTTCTGACAGATAACTGTATCTCTCTCAGTTCTGACAAGTGACTGTGTCTCTCACAATTCTGTCAGATAACTGTGTCTCTCACAGTCTGACGATTACTGAGTCTCTCTCAGTTCTGACAGATATCTGTGTCTCTCTCTGTTCTGTCAGATAACGATGTGTCTCTCAGTTCTGACAGATAGCTGTCTCTTTCTCACTTCAGACAGATGACTGTGTCTCTCTCAGTTTTGACAGATAACATTGTCACTCTCAGTCTGACATTTACCTGTGTCTCTGTCCATTCTGACAGATAACTGTGTCCCTCTCAGTTCACACAGATATCTGTATCTTTCTGAGTTCTGTCAGATAACAGTGTCTCTCTCAGTCTGACTTAGAACTGTGTCTCTCACAGTTGGGACACGTAGCTGAGCCTCAGATCTGACAGATAATTGTGTCTCTCTCAGTTTTGTCAGATAACAGTGTCTCTCTCAGTTCTGATAGAAAACTGTGTCTCTCTCAGTCTGACAGATAATTGTCTGTCTCTCAATCCTGTCAGATAAATGTGTCTCTCTCAGTTCTGACAGACAACTGTGTCCCTCTCACTTCTGACAGATAACTGTGAGTCTCTCAGTTCTAACAGATAACTGTGTGCCTCTCAGTTCTGACAGACAGCTGTTTCTCTCCCAATTCTGACAGATAACAGTGTGTCTCTCAGTTGTGAACAGATATCTGTGTCTCTCAGTTCTTACCGATATCTGTCTCTCTCTCAGTTCTGACAGATAACTGTGCCTCTCTCAGTTCTGACTGACAACTGTGTGTCTCTCAGTTCAGACAGACAACTGTGTAACTCTCAGTTCTGACAGACAATATGTCTGTCTCAGTCTGACAGATGACTGTGTCTCTCTCACGTCTGACAAATGACCGTGTCTCTCTCAATTCTGATGGGTAACTGTGTCTCTCCCAAATCTGACAGATATCTGTTTCTCTCTCAGTTCTGACAGATATCTGAGTCTCCCTCTGTTCTGACGGATAACTGTGTGTCTCTCAGTTCTGACAGATAACTGTGTGTCTCTCAGTCCTGACAGATAACTGTATATCTTTCAGTTCTGACAGATAACTGTGTCACTCTCAGTTCTGATGGATAACTGTGTCTATCTCAGACTGACAGATATCAGTGTCTCTGAGTTCTGACAGATAATTTTGTCTCTCAGTTCTGGGAAATGACTGTCTCTCTCTCAGTACTGACAGATAACTGTGTGTCTCTCAGTTCTGACAGATAACTATGTCTCTCAGTTCTGACGGATAACTGTGTCACTCTCTGTTCTGACGGAGAACTGTGTCTCTCTTAGACTGACAGATATCTGTGTCTGTCTAAGTCTGTCAGATAACTGATTCTCTCTCAGATTTGACAGACAACTGTGTCTCTCTCAGTTCTGACAGAGAAACTGTAGCTCCCTGTCAGTCTGACATATAACTGTATCTCTCACAGTTCTGACAGATAACTGTGGGTCTCTCAGTTCTGACAGATAACTGAAGCTCTCTGTCAGTCTGACATATAAATTTATCTCTCACAGTTCTGACAGATAACTCTATGTCTCTCAGTTCTGACAGATAACTGTGTGACTCCCATTTCTGACAGATAACTGTGTCTCTCTCAGTTCTGATAGACATCTGTGTCCCTCTCAGTTCTGACAGATAACTGTGTCTGTCACATTTCTGACAGACAACTGTGCTTCTCTCAGATCTGACTGATAACAGTGTCACTCTCAGCCTGACAGATATCTGTGTCTCTCTCAGTCTGACAGATATCTATGTCTCTCAGAGTTCTGTCAGATAACTGTGTGTCTCTCACTTCTGACAGACAACTGTGTCTCTCTCAGTCTGACAGACAACTATGTCTCTCTCAGTATGACAGATAACTGTGTCTCTCTCAGTCTGACAGATAACAGTGTCTCTCTCAGTATGACAGATAACTGTGTCTCTCTCAGTATGACAGATATCTGTCTCTCTGAGTTCTGACAGATAATTGTGTCTCTCAGTTCTGGGAAATGACTGTCTCTCTCTCTCAATACTGACAGATAACTGTGTGTCTCTCAGTTCTGACAGATAACTGTGTCACTCTCAGTTCTGACGGATAACTGTGTCTCTCTCAGTTCTGACGGATAACTGTGTCTCTCTCTGACCGACAGATAACTGTGTCCCTCAGTCTGACAGATTACTCTGTCTCTCTCAGTTCCGACAGATATGTGAGTCTCTCTCTGTTCTGACAGATAACAGTGCATCTCTCAGTCCTGTCAGATAACTGTGTGTCTTTCAGTTCTGACAGATAACTGTGTGTCTCTCGCTTCTGACAGATATCTATGTCTCTCTCAGATCTGACAGACAACTGTGCCTCTCTCAGTTCTGACGGACAACTATGTCTCTTTCAGTTTTGACAGATTACTGTGTGTCTCTCTGTTCTGATAGGTAACTGTGCTTTTCTCAGTTCTGACAGACAACTGTGTCTCTCTGTTCTGACAGATAACTGTGTTTCTCTCAGTCTGACAGATAACTGTGTCTCTCAGTTCTGACAGATTACTGTGCGTCGCACAGTCTGACAGATAACTGTGTCTTTCTCATTTCTGACAGATCACTTTGTCCCTCTCAGTTCTGACAGATAACTGTATCTCTCTCAGTTCTGACAAGTGATTCTGTCTCTCTGAGTTCTGGCAGGTAACTGTGTCTCTCACAATTCTGTTAGATAACTTTGTCTCTCTCAATCTGACAGATTACTGAGTCTCTCTCAGTTCTGACAGATAACTGTATCTCTCTCAGTTCTGACAGATAACTGTATCTCTCTCAGTTCTGACAAGTGATTCTGTCTCTCTGAGTTCTGGCAGGTAACTGTGTCTCTCACAATTCTGTTAGATAACTTTGTCTCTCTCAATCTGACAGATTACTGAGTCTCTCTCAGTTCTGACAGATATCTGTGTCTCTCTCTGTTTTGTCAGATAACCATGTGTCTCTCAGTTCTGACAGATAGCTGTCTCTTTCTCACTTCTGACAGATGACTGTGTCTCTCTCAGTTTTGACAGATAACATTGTCACTCTCAGTCTGACAGATACCTGTGTCTCTCTCAGTTCTGACAGATAACTGTGTCCCTCTCAGTTCACACAGATATCTGTGTCTCTCTGAGTTCTGTCAGATAACAGTGTCTCTCTCAGTCTGACTTAGAACTGTGTCTCTCACAGTTCTGACAGGTAGCTGAGCCTCATTCAGATCTGACAGATAACTGTGTCTCTCTCAGTTTTGTCAGATAACAGTGTCTTTCTCAGTTCTGATAGACAACTGTGTCTCTCTCAGTCTGACAGATAATTGTATCTCTCTCTGTTCTGACAGATAACTGTCTGTCTCTCAATCCTGTCAGATAAATGTGTCTCTCTCAGTTCTGACAGATAACTATGAGTCTCTCAGTTCTAACAGATGACTGTGTGCCTCACAGTTCTGACAGGCAGCTGTTTCTCTCTCAATTCTGACAGATAACAGTGTGTCTCTCAGTTCTGACAGATAACTGTGTCTCTCAGTTCTTACTGATATCTGTCTCTCTCTCAGTTCTGACACACAACTATGTCTCTCTCACGTCTGACAAATGACTGTGTCTCTCTCAATTCAGATGGGTAACTTTGTCTCTCCCAAATCTGACAGATATCTGTTTCTCTCTCAGTTCTGACAGATAGCTGAGTCATCCTCTGTTCTGACAGATAACTGTGTGTCTCTCAGACCTGACAGATAACTGTATGTCTTTCAGTTCTGACGGATAACTGTGTCACTCTCTGTTCTGACGGATAACTGTGTCTCTCTCAGACTGACAGATATCTTCGTCTCTGAGTTCTGACAGATAATTGTGTCTCTCAGTTCTGGGAAATGACTGTCTCTCTCTCAGTAGTGACATAACTGTGTGTCTCTCAGTTTTGACAGACAACTGTGTGTCGCTCAGCTCTGACAGACATCTGAGTCTCTCTCAGATCTGACAGACAACTGTGTCTCTCTCATTTCTGACAGAGAAACTGTAGCTCTCTGTCAGTCTGACATATAACTGTATCTCTCACAGTTCTGACAGATAACTGCGGGTCTCTCAGTTCTGACAGATAACTGTGTGACTCCCATTTCTGACAGATAACTGTGTGTCTCTCAGTTCTGTGTGTCTCTCAGTTCTGACATATATCTGTTTCTCTCGCAGTCTGTCAGATAAATGTTTATCTCTCAGATCTAACAAACATCTATGTCTCTCTCAGATCTGACAGACAACTGTGTCTCTCTCAGATCTGACAGATAACTATGTCTCCTTCAGTTTTGACAGATTACTGTGTGTCTCTCAGTTCTGACAGATAACTGTGCGTCGCTCAGTCTGACAGATAACTGTGTCTCTCTCATTTCTGACAGATCACTTTGCCCCTCTCAGTTCTGACAGATAACTGTATCTCTCTCAGTTCTGACAAGTGACTGTGTCTCTCACAATTCTGTCAGATAACTGTGTCTCTCACAGTCTGACGATTACTGAGTCTCTCTCAGTTCTGACAGATATCTGTGTCTCTCTCTGTTCTGTCAGATAACCATGTGTCTCTCAGTTCTGACAGATAGCTGTCTCTTTCTCACTTCAGACAGATGACTGTGTCTTTCTCAGTTTTGACAGATAACATTGTCACTCTCAGTCTGACATTTACCTGTGTCTCTGTCCATTCTGACAGATAACTGTGTCCCTCTCAGTTCACACAGATATCTGTATCTTTCTGAGTTCTGTCAGATAACAGTGTCTCTCTCAGTCTAACTTAGAACTGTGTCTCTCACAGTTGGGACACGTAGCTGAGCCTCACTCAGATCTGACAGATAATTGTGTCTCTCTCAGTTTTGTCAGATAACAGTGTCTCTCTCAGTTCTGATAGAAAACTGTGTCTCTCTCAGTCTGACAGATAATTGTCTGTCTCTCAATCCTGTCAGATAAATGTGACTCTCTCAGTTCTGACAGACAACTGTGTCCCTCTCACTTCTGACAGATAACTGTGAGTCTCTCAGTTCTAACAGATAACTGTGTGCCTCTCAGTTCTGACAGACAGCTGTTTCTCTCTCAATTCTGACAGATAACAGTGTGTCTCTCAGTTGTGAACAGATATCTGTGTCTCTCAGTTCTTACCGATATCTGTCTCTCTCTCAGTTCTGACAGATAACTGTGCCTCTCTCAGTTCTGACTGACAACTGTGTGTCTCTCAGTTCAGACAGACAACTGTGTAACTCTCAGTTCTGACAGACAATATGTCTGTCTCAGTCTGACAGATGACTGTGTCTCTCTCACGTCTGACAAATGACCGTGTCTCTCTCAATTCTGATGGGTAACTGTGTCTCTCCCAAATCTGACAGATATCTGTTTCTCTCTCAGTTCTGACAGAAATCTGAGTCTCCCTCTGTTCTGACAGATAACTGTGTGTCTCTCAGTTCTGACAGATAACTGTATGTCTTTCAGTTCTGACAGATAACTGTATGTCTTTCAGTTCTGACAGATAACTGTGTGTCTCTCAGTCCTGACAGATAACTGTATATCTTTCAGTTCTGACAGATAACTGTGTCACTCTCAGTTCTGATGGATAACTGTGTCTATCTCAGACTGACAGATATCAGTGTCTCTGAGTTCTGACAGATAATTTTGTCTCTCAGTTCTGGGAAATGACTGTCTCTCTCTGAGTACTGACAGATAACTGTGTGTCTCTCAGTTCTGACAGATAACTGTATGTCTCTCATTTCTGACGGATAACTGTGTCACTCTCTGTTCTGACGGAGAACTGTGTCTCTCTTAGACTGACAGATATCTGTGTCTGTCTAAGTCTGTCAGATAACTGAGTCTCTCTCAGATTTGACAGACAACTGTGTCTCTCTCAGTTCTGACAGAGAAATTGTAGCTCTCTGTCAGTCTGACATATAACTGCATCTCTCACAGTTCTGACAGATAACTGTGGGTCTCTCAGTTCTGACAGATAACTGAAGCTCTCTGTCAGTCTGACATATAAATTTATCTCTCACAGTTCTGACAGATAACTCTATGTCTCTCAGTTTTCACAGATAACTGTGTGACTCCCATTTCTGACAGATAACTGTGTCTCTCTCAGTTCTGATAGACATCTGTGTCCCTCTCAGTTCTGACAGATAACTGTGTCTGTCTCATTTCTGACAGACAACTGTGTCTCTGTCAGTTCTGACAGACAACTGTGCCTCTCTCAGATCTGACTGATAACAGTGTCACTCTCAGCCTGACAGATATCTGTGTCTCTCTCAGTATGACAGATAACTGTGTCTCTCTCAGTCTGACAGATATCTATGTCTCTCAGAGTTCTGACAGATAACTGTGTGTCTCTCACTTCTGACAGACAACTGTGTCTCTCTCAGTCTGACAGACAACTATGTCTCTCTCAGTCTGACAGATAGCTGTGTCTCTCTCAGTATGACAGATAACAGTGTCTCTCTCAGTCTGACAGATATCTATGTCTCTCAGAGTTCTGGCAGGTAACTGTGTGTCTCTCAGTTCTGACAGACAGCTGTGTCTCTCTCAGTCTGACAGACAACTATGTCTCTCTCAGTCTGACAGATAACTGTGTCTCTCTCAGTCTGAGAGATAACTGTGTCTCTCAGTCTGACAGATAACTGTGTCTCTCTCAGACAGACGGATATCTGTTTCTCTCTCAGTCTGTCAGATAAATGTGTATCTCAGTTCTGACAGATATCTGTGTCTCTCAGTTCTGACAGATAACTGTGTCTCTCTCACGTCTGACAAATGACTGTGTCTCTCTCAATTCTGATGGGTAACTGTGTCTCTCCCAAATCTGACAGATATCTGTTTCTCTCTCAGTTCTGACAGATATCTGAGTCTTCCTCTGCTCTGACAGATAACCATGTGTCTCTCAGTTCTGACAGATAGCTGTCTCTTTCTCACTTCAGACAGATGACTGTGTCTCTCTCAGATTTGACAGATAACATTGTCACTCTCAGTCTGACAGATACCTGTGTCTCTGTCCATTCTGACAGATAACTGTGTCCCTCTCAGTTCACACAGATATCTGTATCTCTCTGAGTTCTGTCAGATAACAGTGTCTCTCTCAGTCTGACTTAGAACTGTGTCTCTCACAGTCGGGACACGTAGCTGAGCCTCACTCAGATCTGACAGATAATTGTGTCTCTCTCAGTTTTGTCAGATAACAGTGTCTCTCTCAGTTCTGATAGAAAACTGTGTCTCTCTCAGTCTGACAGATACCTGTGTCTCTGTCCATTCTGACAGATAACTGTGTCCCTCTCAGTTCACACAGATATCTGTATCTCTCTGAGTTCTGACAGACAACTGTGTATCTCTCAGTTCAGACAGACAACTGTGTCTCTCTCAGTCTGACAGATAATTGTCTGTCTCTCAATCCTGTCAGATAAATGTGTCTCTCTCAGTTCTGACAGACAACTGTGTCCCTCTCACTTCTGACAGATAACTGTGAGTCTCTCAGTTCTAACAGATAACTGTGTGCCTCTCAGTTCTGACAGACAGCTGTTTCTCTCTCAATTCTGACAGATAACAGTGTGTCTCTCAGTTGTGAACAGATATCTGTGTCTCTCAGTTCTTACCGATATCTGTCTCTCTCTCAGTTCTGACAGATAACTGTGCCTCTCTCAGTTCTGACTGAAAACTGTGTGTCTCTCAGTTCAGACAGACAACTGTGTAACTCTCAGTTCTGACAGACAATATGTCTGTCTCAGTCTGACAGATGACTGTGTCTCTCTCACGTCTGACAAATGACCGTGTCTCTCTCAATCCTGATGGGTAACTGTGTCTCTCCCAAATCTGACAGATATCTGTTTCTCTCTCAGTTCTGACAGATATCTGAGACATCCTCTGTTCTGACAGATAACTGTGTGTCTCTCAGTTCTGACAGATAACTGTATGTCTTTCAGTTCTGACGGATAACTGTGTCACTCTCAGTTCTGACGGATAACTGTGTCTCTCTCAGACTGACAGATATCTGTGTCTCTGAGTTCTGACAGATAATTGTGTCTCTCAGTTCTGGGAAATGTCTGTCTCTCTCTCAGTACTGACAGATAACTGTGTGTCTCTCAGTTCTGACATATAACTGTGTGTCTCTCAGTTCTGACGGATAACTGTGTCACTCTCTGTCCTGACGGAGAACTGTGTCTCTCTTAGACTGACAGATATCTGTGTCTGTCTAAGTCTGTCAGATAACTGTGTGTCTCTCAGTTCTGACAGATAACTGTATGTCTTTCAGTTCTGACGGATAACTGTGTCACTCTCAGTTCTGACGGATAACTGTGTCTCTCTCAGACTGACAGATATCTGTGTCTCTGAGTTCTGACAGATAATTGTGTCTCTCAGTTCTGGGAAATGACTGTCTCTCTCTCAGTACTGACAGATAACTGTGTGTCTCTCAGTTCTGACATATAACTGTATGTCTCTCAGTTCTGATGGATAACTGTGTCACTCTCTGTCCTGACGGAGAACTGTGTCTCTCTTAGACTGACAGATATCTGTGTCTGTCTAAGTCTGTCAAATAACTGTGTGTCTCTCAGTTCTGACAGATAACTGTGTGTCTCTCGGTTCTGACAGATGACAGTGTGCCTCTCAGCTCTGACAGACATCTGAGTCTCTCTCAGATCTGACAGACAACTGTGTCTCTCTCAGTTCTGACAAAGAAACTCTAGCTCTCTGTCAGTCTGACATATAACTGAATCTCTCACAGTTCTGACAGATAACTGTGTGTCTCTCAGTTCTGACAGATAACTGTGTCTCTCTCAGTTGTGACAGATACCTGTATGTCTCAGTTTGATAGATAATGGTGTCCATTTCAGACTGACAGATACCTGTGTCGCTCTCATTTCTGACAGATTACTTTGCCCCTCTCAGTTCTGACAGATAACTGTATCTCTCTCAGTTCTGACAAGTGACTGTGTCTCTCTGAGTTCTGGCAGGTAACTGTGTCCCTCTCAGTTCACATAGATATCTGTGTTTCTCTGAGTTCTGTCCGATAACAGTGTCTCTCTCAGTCTGACTTAGAACTGTGTCTCTCACAGTTGGGACACGTAGCTGAGCCTCACTCAGATCTGACAGATAATTGTGTCTCTCTCAGTTTTGTCAGATAACAGTGTCTCTATCAGTTCTGATAGACAACTGTGTCTCTCTCAGTCTGACAGATAATTGTCTGTCTCTCAATCCTGTCAGATAAATGTGTCTCTCTCAGTTCTGACAGACAACTGTGTCCCTCTCACTTCTGACAGACAACTGTGTCTCTCTCAGTTCTGACAGAGAAATTGTAGCTCTCTGTCAGTCTGACATATAACTGCATCTCTCACAGTTCTGACAGATAACTGTGGGTCTCTCAGTTCTGACAGATAACTGAAGCTCTCTGTCAGTCTGACATATAAATTTATCTCTCACAGTTCTGACAGATAACTCTATGTCTCTCAGTTTTCACAGATAACTGTGTGACTCCCATTTCTGACAGATAACTGTGTCTCTCTCAGTTCTGATAGACATCTGTGTCCCTCTCAGTTCTGACAGATAACTGTGTCTGTCTCATTTCTGACAGACAACTGTGTCTCTGTCAGTTCTGACAGACAACTGTGCCTCTCTCAGATCTGACTGATAACAGTGTCACTCTCAGCCTGACAGATATCTGTGTCTCTCTCAGTATGACAGATAACTGTGTCTCTCTCAGTCTGACAGATATCTATGTCTCTCAGAGTTCTGACAGATAACTGTGTGTCTCTCACTTCTGACAGACAACTGTGTCTCTCTCAGTCTGACAGACAACTATGTCTCTCTCAGTCTGACAGATAGCTGTGTCTCTCTCAGTATGACAGATAACAGTGTCTCTCTCAGTCTGACAGATATCTATGTCTCTCAGAGTTCTGGCAGGTAACTGTGTGTCTCTCAGTTCTGACAGACAGCTGTGTCTCTCTCAGTCTGACAGACAACTATGTCTCTCTCAGTCTGACAGATAACTGTGTCTCTCTCAGTCTGAGAGATAACTGTGTCTCTCAGTCTGACAGATAACTGTGTCTCTCTCAGACAGACGGATATCTGTTTCTCTCTCAGTCTGTCAGATAAATGTGTATCTCAGTTCTGACAGATATCTGTGTCTCTCAGTTCTGACAGATAACTGTGTCTCTCTCACGTCTGACAAATGACTGTGTCTCTCTCAATTCTGATGGGTAACTGTGTCTCTCCCAAATCTGACAGATATCTGTTTCTCTCTCAGTTCTGACAGATATCTGAGTCTTCCTCTGCTCTGACAGATAACCATGTGTCTCTCAGTTCTGACAGATAGCTGTCTCTTTCTCACTTCAGACAGATGACTGTGTCTCTCTCAGATTTGACAGATAACATTGTCACTCTCAGTCTGACAGATACCTGTGTCTCTGTCCATTCTGACAGATAACTGTGTCCCTCTCAGTTCACACAGATATCTGTATCTCTCTGAGTTCTGTCAGATAACAGTGTCTCTCTCAGTCTGACTTAGAACTGTGTCTCTCACAGTCGGGACACGTAGCTGAGCCTCACTCAGATCTGACAGATAATTGTGTCTCTCTCAGTTTTGTCAGATAACAGTGTCTCTCTCAGTTCTGATAGAAAACTGTGTCTCTCTCAGTCTGACAGATACCTGTGTCTCTGTCCATTCTGACAGATAACTGTGTCCCTCTCAGTTCACACAGATATCTGTATCTCTCTGAGTTCTGACAGACAACTGTGTATCTCTCAGTTCAGACAGACAACTGTGTCTCTCTCAGTCTGACAGATAATTGTCTGTCTCTCAATCCTGTCAGATAAATGTGTCTCTCTCAGTTCTGACAGACAACTGTGTCCCTCTCACTTCTGACAGATAACTGTGAGTCTCTCAGTTCTAACAGATAACTGTGTGCCTCTCAGTTCTGACAGACAGCTGTTTCTCTCTCAATTCTGACAGATAACAGTGTGTCTCTCAGTTGTGAACAGATATCTGTGTCTCTCAGTTCTTACCGATATCTGTCTCTCTCTCAGTTCTGACAGATAACTGTGCCTCTCTCAGTTCTGACTGAAAACTGTGTGTCTCTCAGTTCAGACAGACAACTGTGTAACTCTCAGTTCTGACAGACAATATGTCTGTCTCAGTCTGACAGATGACTGTGTCTCTCTCACGTCTGACAAATGACCGTGTCTCTCTCAATCCTGATGGGTAACTGTGTCTCTCCCAAATCTGACAGATATCTGTTTCTCTCTCAGTTCTGACAGATATCTGAGACATCCTCTGTTCTGACAGATAACTGTGTGTCTCTCAGTTCTGACAGATAACTGTATGTCTTTCAGTTCTGACGGATAACTGTGTCACTCTCAGTTCTGACGGATAACTGTGTCTCTCTCAGACTGACAGATATCTGTGTCTCTGAGTTCTGACAGATAATTGTGTCTCTCAGTTCTGGGAAATGTCTGTCTCTCTCTCAGTACTGACAGATAACTGTGTGTCTCTCAGTTCTGACATATAACTGTGTGTCTCTCAGTTCTGACGGATAACTGTGTCACTCTCTGTCCTGACGGAGAACTGTGTCTCTCTTAGACTGACAGATATCTGTGTCTGTCTAAGTCTGTCAGATAACTGTGTGTCTCTCAGTTCTGACAGATAACTGTATGTCTTTCAGTTCTGACGGATAACTGTGTCACTCTCAGTTCTGACGGATAACTGTGTCTCTCTCAGACTGACAGATATCTGTGTCTCTGAGTTCTGACAGATAATTGTGTCTCTCAGTTCTGGGAAATGACTGTCTCTCTCTCAGTACTGACAGATAACTGTGTGTCTCTCAGTTCTGACATATAACTGTATGTCTCTCAGTTCTGATGGATAACTGTGTCACTCTCTGTCCTGACGGAGAACTGTGTCTCTCTTAGACTGACAGATATCTGTGTCTGTCTAAGTCTGTCAAATAACTGTGTGTCTCTCAGTTCTGACAGATAACTGTGTGTCTCTCGGTTCTGACAGATGACAGTGTGCCTCTCAGCTCTGACAGACATCTGAGTCTCTCTCAGATCTGACAGACAACTGTGTCTCTCTCAGTTCTGACAAAGAAACTCTAGCTCTCTGTCAGTCTGACATATAACTGAATCTCTCACAGTTCTGACAGATAACTGTGTGTCTCTCAGTTCTGACAGATAACTGTGTCTCTCTCAGTTGTGACAGATACCTGTATGTCTCAGTTTGATAGATAATGGTGTCCATTTCAGACTGACAGATACCTGTGTCGCTCTCATTTCTGACAGATTACTTTGCCCCTCTCAGTTCTGACAGATAACTGTATCTCTCTCAGTTCTGACAAGTGACTGTGTCTCTCTGAGTTCTGGCAGGTAACTGTGTCCCTCTCAGTTCACATAGATATCTGTGTTTCTCTGAGTTCTGTCCGATAACAGTGTCTCTCTCAGTCTGACTTAGAACTGTGTCTCTCACAGTTGGGACACGTAGCTGAGCCTCACTCAGATCTGACAGATAATTGTGTCTCTCTCAGTTTTGTCAGATAACAGTGTCTCTATCAGTTCTGATAGACAACTGTGTCTCTCTCAGTCTGACAGATAATTGTCTGTCTCTCAATCCTGTCAGATAAATGTGTCTCTCTCAGTTCTGACAGACAACTGTGTCCCTCTCACTTCTGACAGACAACTGTGTCTCTCTCAGTTCTGACAGAGAAATTGTAGCTCTCTGTCAGTCTGACATATAACTGCATCTCTCACAGTTCTGACAGATAACTGTGGGTCTCTCAGTTCTGACAGATAACTGAAGCTCTCTGTCAGTCTGACATATAAATTTATCTCTCACAGTTCTGACAGATAACTCTATGTCTCTCAGTTTTCACAGATAACTGTGTGACTCCCATTTCTGACAGATAACTGTGTCTCTCTCAGTTCTGATAGACATCTGTGTCCCTCTCAGTTCTGACAGATAACTGTGTCTGTCTCATTTCTGACAGACAACTGTGTCTCTGTCAGTTCTGACAGACAACTGTGCCTCTCTCAGATCTGACTGATAACAGTGTCACTCTCAGCCTGACAGATATCTGTGTCTCTCTCAGTATGACAGATAACTGTGTCTCTCTCAGTCTGACAGATATCTATGTCTCTCAGAGTTCTGACAGATAACTGTGTGTCTCTCACTTCTGACAGACAACTGTGTCTCTCTCAGTCTGACAGACAACTATGTCTCTCTCAGTCTGACAGATAGCTGTGTCTCTCTCAGTATGACAGATAACAGTGTCTCTCTCAGTCTGACAGATATCTATGTCTCTCAGAGTTCTGGCAGGTAACTGTGTGTCTCTCAGTTCTGACAGACAGCTGTGTCTCTCTCAGTCTGACAGACAACTATGTCTCTCTCAGTCTGACAGATAACTGTGTCTCTCTCAGTCTGAGAGATAACTGTGTCTCTCAGTCTGACAGATAACTGTGTCTCTCTCAGACAGACGGATATCTGTTTCTCTCTCAGTCTGTCAGATAAATGTGTATCTCAGTTCTGACAGATATCTGTGTCTCTCAGTTCTGACAGATAACTGTGTCTCTCTCACGTCTGACAAATGACTGTGTCTCTCTCAATTCTGATGGGTAACTGTGTCTCTCCCAAATCTGACAGATATCTGTTTCTCTCTCAGTTCTGACAGATATCTGAGTCTCCCTCTGCTCTGACAGATAACCATGTGTCTCTCAGTTCTGACAGATAGCTGTCTCTTTCTCACTTCAGACAGATGACTGTGTCTCTCTCAGATTTGACAGATAACATTGTCACTCTCAGTCTGACAGATACCTGTGTCTCTGTCCATTCTGACAGATAACTGTGTCCCTCTCAGTTCACACAGATATCTGTATCTCTCTGAGTTCTGTCAGATAACAGTGTCTCTCTCAGTCTGACTTAGAACTGTGTCTCTCACAGTCGGGACACGTAGCTGAGCCTCACTCAGATCTGACAGATAATTGTGTCTCTCTCAGTTTTGTCAGATAACAGTGTCTCTCTCAGTTCTGATAGAAAACTGTGTCTCTCTCAGTCTGACAGATACCTGTGTCTCTGTCCATTCTGACAGATAACTGTGTCCCTCTCAGTTCACACAGATATCTGTATCTCTCTGAGTTCTGACAGACAACTGTGTATCTCTCAGTTCAGACAGACAACTGTGTCTCTCTCAGTCTGACAGATAATTGTCTGTCTCTCAATCCTGTCAGATAAATGTGTCTCTCTCAGTTCTGACAGACAGCTGTTTCTCTCTCAATTCTGACAGATAACAGTGTGTCTCTCAGTTGTGAACAGATATCTGTGTCTCTCAGTTCTTACCGATATCTGTCTCTCTCTCAGTTCTGACAGATAACTGTGCCTCTCTCAGTTCTGACTGAAAACTGTGTGTCTCTCAGTTCAGACAGACAACTGTGTAACTCTCAGTTCTGACAGACAATATGTCTGTCTCAGTCTGACAGATGACTGTGTCTCTCTCACGTCTGACAAATGACCGTGTCTCTCTCAATCCTGATGGGTAACTGTGTCTCTCCCAAATCTGACAGATATCTGTTTCTCTCTCAGTTCTGACAGATATCTGAGACATCCTCTGTTCTGACAGATAACTGTGTGTCTCTCAGTTCTGACAGATAACTGTATGTCTTTCAGTTCTGACGGATAACTGTGTCACTCTCAGTTCTGACGGATAACTGTGTCTCTCTCAGACTGACAGATATCTGTGTCTCTGAGTTCTGACAGATAATTGTGTCTCTCAGTTCTGGGAAATGTCTGTCTCTCTCTCAGTACTGACAGATAACTGTGTGTCTCTCAGTTCTGACATATAACTGTGTGTCTCTCAGTTCTGACGGATAACTGTGTCACTCTCTGTCCTGACGGAGAACTGTGTCTCTCTTAGACTGACAGATATCTGTGTCTGTCTAAGTCTGTCAGATAACTGTGTGTCTCTCAGTTCTGACAGATAACTGTATGTCTTTCAGTTCTGACGGATAACTGTGTCACTCTCAGTTCTGACGGATAACTGTGTCTCTCTCAGACTGACAGATATCTGTGTCTCTGAGTTCTGACAGATAATTGTGTCTCTCAGTTCTGGGAAATGACTGTCTCTCTCTCAGTACTGACAGATAACTGTGTGTCTCTCAGTTCTGACATATAACTGTATGTCTCTCAGTTCTGATGGATAACTGTGTCACTCTCTGTCCTGACGGAGAACTGTGTCTCTCTTAGACTGACAGATATCTGTGTCTGTCTAAGTCTGTCAAATAACTGTGTGTCTCTCAGTTCTGACAGATAACTGTGTGTCTCTCGGTTCTGACAGATGACAGTGTGCCTCTCAGCTCTGACAGACATCTGAGTCTCTCTCAGATCTGACAGACAACTGTGTCTCTCTCAGTTCTGACAAAGAAACTCTAGCTCTCTGTCAGTCTGACATATAACTGAATCTCTCACAGTTCTGACAGATAACTGTGTGTCTCTCAGTTCTGACAGATAACTGTGTCTCTCTCAGTTGTGACAGATACCTGTATGTCTCAGTTTGATAGATAATGGTGTCCATTTCAGACTGACAGATACCTGTGTCGCTCTCATTTCTGACAGATTACTTTGCCCCTCTCAGTTCTGACAGATAACTGTATCTCTCTCAGTTCTGACAAGTGACTGTGTCTCTCTGAGTTCTGGCAGGTAACTGTGTCCCTCTCAGTTCACATAGATATCTGTGTTTCTCTGAGTTCTGTCCGATAACAGTGTCTCTCTCAGTCTGACTTAGAACTGTGTCTCTCACAGTTGGGACACGTAGCTGAGCCTCACTCAGATCTGACAGATAATTGTGTCTCTCTCAGTTTTGTCAGATAACAGTGTCTCTATCAGTTCTGATAGACAACTGTGTCTCTCTCAGTCTGACAGATAATTGTCTGTCTCTCAATCCTGTCAGATAAATGTGTCTCTCTCAGTTCTGACAGACAACTGTGTCCCTCTCACTTCTGACAGATAACTGTGAGTCTCTCAGTTCTAACAGATAACTGTGTGCCTCTCAGTTCTGACAGACAGTTGTTTCTCTCTCAATTCTGACAGATAACAGTGTGTCTCTCAGTTGTGAACAGATATCTGTGTCTCTCAGTTCTTACCGATATCTGTCTCTCTCTCAGTTCTGACAGATAACTGTGCCTCTCTCAGTTCTGACTGACAACTGTGTGTCTCTCAGTTCTGACAGACAACTGTGTAACTCTCAGTTCTGACAGACAATATGTCTGTCTCAGTCTGACAGATGACTGTGTCTCTCTCACGTCTGACAAATGACCGTGTCTCTCTCAATTCTGATGGGTAACAGTGTCTCTCCCAAATCTGACAGATATCTGTTTCTCTCTCAGTTCTGACAGATATCTGAGTCTCCCTCTGTTCTGACAGATAACTGTGTGTCTCTCAGTCCTGACAGATAACTGTGTCACTCTCAGTTCTGATGGAGAACTGTGTCTCTCTTAGACTGACAGATATCTGTGTCTGTCTAAGTCTGTCAGATAACTGAGTCTCTCTCAGATTTGACAGACAACTGTGTCTCTCTCAGTTCTGACAGAGAAACTGTAGCTCTCTGTCAGTCTGACTTTTAACTGAATCTCTCACAGTTCTGACAGATAACTGTGGGTCTCTCAGTTCTGACAGATAACTGTGTCTCTCTCAGTTGTGACAGATACCTGTATGTCTCAGTTTGACAGATAATGGTGTCTATTTCAGACTGACAGATACCTGTGTCTGTCTAAGTCTGTGAAATGACTGTTACTCTCTCAGTCTGACAGATATCTGTGTCTCTCAGTTCTGAGAAATGACTGTCTCTCTCTCAGTTCTGACGGATAACTGTGTCACTCTCAGTTCTGACAGATAACTGTGTCTCTCTCAGACTGACAGCTATCTGTGTCTCTCTAAGTCTGTCAGATAACAGTGTCTCTCTCAGTCTGTGAGATAACTGTGCCTCTCTCGGTATGACAGATTACTGTGTCTCTCTCAGTTCTGACAGATAACTGTGTGTCTCTCGGTTGTGACAGATAATTCTGTCTCTCTCAATTCTGACAGACATCAGCGTCTGTCTCAGTTCTGATGGATGCAAGTGTCTCTCTCAGTTCTGACGGATAACTATGTCACTCTCAGTTCTGATGGATAACTGTGTCTCTCTCAGTTCTGATGGATAACTGTGTCTCTCTCAGACTGACAGATATCTGTGTCTCTCTACGTCTGTCAGATAACTGAGTCTCTCTCAGATATGACAGACAACTGTGTCTCTCTCAGTTCTGACAGATAACTGTATGTCTCTCACTTCTGACAGATAACTGCGTGACTCCCATTTCTGACAGATAACTGTGTCTCTCTCAGTTCTGATAGACATCTGTGTCCCTCTCAGTTCTGACAGATAACGGTGTCTGTCTCATTTCTGACAGACAACTGTGTCTCTGTCAGTTCTGACAGACATCTGTGCCTCTCTCAGATCTGACTGATAACAGTGTCACTCTCAGCCTGACAGATATCTGTGTCTCTCTCAGTATGACAGATAACTGTGTCTCTCTCAGTCTGACAGATATCTATGTCTCTCAGAGTTCTGACAGATAACCGTGTGTCTCTCACTTCTGACGGACAACTGTGTCTCTCAGTCTGACAGACAACTATGTCTCTCTCAGTCTGACAGATAACTGTGTCTCTCTCAGTCTGAGAGATAACTGTGTCTCTCTCAGACAGACGGATATCTGTTTCTTTCTCAGTCTGTCAGATAAATGTGTATCTCAGTTCTGACAGATGTCTGTGTCTCTCAGTTCTGACAGATAACTGTGTCTCTCTCACGTCTGACAAATGACTGTGTCTCTCTCAATTCTGATGGGTAACTGTGTCTATCCCAAATCTGACAGATATCTGTTTCTCTCTCAGTTCTGACAGATATCTGAGTCTTCCTCTGTTCTGACAGATAACCATGTGTTTCTCAGTTCTGACAGATAGCTGACTTTTTCTCACTTCAGACAGATGACTGTGTCTTTCTCAGTTTTGACAGATAACATTGTCACTCTCAGTCTGACAGATACCTGTGTCTCTGTCCATTCTGACAGATAACTGTGTCCCTCTCAGTTCACACAGATATCTGTATCTCTCTGAGTTCTGTCAGATAACAGTGTCTCTCTCAGTTCTGATAGGCAACTGTGTCTCTCTCAGTCTGACAGATAATTGTCTGTCTCTCAATCCTGTCAGATAAATGTTTCTCTCTCATTTCTGACAGACAACTGTGTCCCTCTCACTTCTGACAGATAACTGTGAGTCTCTCAGTTCTAACAGATAACTGTGTGCCTCTCAGTTCTGACAGACAGCTGGTTCTCTCTCAATTCTGACAGATAACAGTATGTCTCTCAGTTGTGAACAGATATCTGTGTCTCTCAGTTCTTACCGATATCTGTCTCTCTCTCAGTTCTGACAGATAACTGTGCCTCTCTCAGTTCTGACTGACAACTGTGTGTCTCTCAGTTCTGACAGACAACTGTGCAACTCTCAGTTCTGACAGACAATATGTCTGTCTCAGTCTGACAGATGACTGTGTCTCTCTCACGTCTGACAAATGACCGTGTCTCTCTCAATTCTGATGGGTAACAGTGTCTCTCCCAAATCTGACAGATATCTGTGTCTCTCAGTTCTGACAGATAACTGTGTCTCTCTCACGTCTGACATAGGGCCGTGTCTCTCTCAATTCTGATGGGTTACTGTGTCTCTCCCAAATCTGACAGATATCTGTTTCTCTCTCAGTTCTGACAGATATCTGAGTCATCCTCTGTTCTGACAGATAACTGTGTGTCTCTCAGTTCTGACAGATAACTGTATGTCTTTCAGTTCTGACGGATAACTGTGTCACTCTCTGTTCTGACGGATAACTGTGTCTCTCTCAGACTGACAGATATCTGTGTCTCTGAGTTCTGACAGATGATTGTGTCTCTCAGTTCTGGGAAATGACTGTCTCTCTCTCAGTACTGACAGATAACTGTGTGTCTCTCAGTTCTGACAGATAACTGTGTCACTCTCTGTTCTGACGGAGAACTGTGTCTCTCTTAGACTGACAGATATCTGTGTCTGTCTAAGTCTGTCAGATAACTGTGTCTC
The DNA here is from genome assembly GCF_030028105.1 of Mobula birostris. Lineage (NCBI taxonomy): Eukaryota > Metazoa > Chordata > Chondrichthyes > Myliobatiformes > Myliobatidae > Mobula > Mobula birostris. The sequence continues at coordinate 83,430,649 of NC_092375.1, forward strand.
TCTCAGTGTGTCAGATAACTGTGTGTCTCTCAGTTCTGACAGATAACTGTGTGTCTCTCGATTCTGACAGATAACAGTGTGTCTCTCAGCTCTGACAGACATCTGAGTCTCTCTCAGATTTGACAGACAACTGTGTCTCTCTCAGTTCTGACAGAGAAACTGTAGCTCTGTCAGTCTGACATATAACTGAATCTCTCACAGTTCTGACAGATAACTGTGTGTCTCCCGGTTCTGACAGATAACTGTGTCTCTCTCAGTTGTGACAGATACCTGTATGTCTCAGTTTGACAGATAATGGTGTCTATTTCAGACTGACAGATACCTGTGTCTGTCTAAGTCTGTGAAATGACTGTTACTCTCTCAGTGTGACAGATATCTGTGTCTCTCAGTTCTGAGAAATGACTGTCTCTCTCTCAGTTCTGACGGATAACTGTGTCACTCTCAGTTCTGACAGATAACTGTGTCTCTCTCAGACTGACAGCTATCTGTGTCTCTCTAAGTCTGTCAGATAACATTGTCTCTCTCAGTCTGTGAGATAACTGTGCCTCTCTCAGTATGACAGATTACTGTGTCTCTCTCAGTTCTGACAGATAACTGTGTGTCTCTCGGTTGTGACAGATAATTCTGTCTCTCTCAATTCTGACAGACATCAGCGTCTGTCTCAGTTCTGATGGATGCAAGTGTCTCTCTCAGTTCTGACGGATAACTATGTCACTCTCAGTTCTGACGGTTAACTGTGTCACTCTCAGTTCAGACGGATAACTGTGTCTCTCTCAGTTCTGATGGATAACTGTGTCTCTCTCAGACTGACAGATATCTGTGTCTCTCTACGTCCGTCAGATAACTGAGTCTCTCTCAGATATGACAGACAACTGTGTCTCTCTCAGTTCTGACAGATAACTGTATGTCTCTCACTTCTGACAGATAACTGCGTGACTCCCATTTCTGACAGATAACTGTGTCTCTCTCAGTTCTGATAGACATCTGTGTCCCTCTCAGTTCTGACAGATAACTGTGTCTGTCTCATTTCTGACAGACAACTGTGTCTCTGTCAGTTCTGACAGACAACTGTGCCTCTCTCAGATCTGACTGATAACAGTGTCACTCTCAGCCTGACAGATATCTGTGTCTCTCTCAGTATGACAGATAACTGTGTCTCTCTCAGTCTGACAGATATCTATGTCTCTCAGAGTTCTGACAGATAACTGTGTGTCTCTCACTTCTGACAGACAACTGTGTCTCTCTCAGTCTGACAGACAACTATGTCTCTCTCAGTCTGACAGATAGCTGTGTCTCTCTCAGTATGACAGATAACTGTGTCTCTCTCAGTCTGACAGATATCTATGTCTCTCAGAGTTCTGGCAGGTAACTGTGTGTCTCTCAGTTCTGACAGACAGCTGTGTCTCTCTCAGTCTGACAGACAACTATGTCTCTCTCAGTCTGACAGATAACTGTGTCTCTCTCAGTCTGAGAGATAACTGTGTCTCTCTCAGTCTGAGAGATAACTGTGTCTCTCTCAGACAGACGGATATCTGTTACTCTCTCAGTCTGTCAGATAAATGTGTATCTCAGTTCTGACAGATATCTGTGTCTCTCAGTTCTGACAGATAACTGTGTCTCTCTCACGTCTGACAAATGACTGTGTCTCTCTCAATTCTGATGGGTAACTGTGTCTCTCCCAAATCTGACAGATATCTGTTTCTCTCTCAGTTCTGACAGATATCTGAGTCTTCCTCTGTTCTGACAGATAACCATATGTCTCTCAGTTCTGACAGATAGCTGACTTTTTCTCACTTCAGACAGATGACTGTGTCTTTCTCAGTTTTGACAGATAACATTGTCACTCTCAGTCTGACAGATACCTGTGTCTCTGTCCATTCTGACAGATAACTGTGTCCCTCTCAGTTCACACAGATATCTGTATCTCTCTGAGTTCTGTCAGATAACAGTGCCTCTCTCAGTCTGACTTAGAACTGTGTCTCTCTCAGTCTGACAGATAATTGTCTGTCTCTCAATCCTGTCAGATAAATGTGTCTCTCTCAGTTCTGACAGACAACTGTGTCCCTCTCACTTCTGACAGATAACTGTGAGTCTCTCAGTTCTAACAGATAACTGTGTGCCTCTCAGTTCTGACAGACAGCTGGTTCTCTCTCAATTCTGACAGATAACAGTGTGTCTCTCAGTTGTGAACAGATATCTGTGTCTCTCAGTTCTTACCGATATCTGTCTCTCTCTCAGTTCTGACAGATAACTGTGCCTCTCTCAGTTCTGACAGACAACTGTGTAATTCTCAGTTCTGACAGACAATATGTCTGTCTCAGTCTGACAGATGACTGTGTCTCTCTCACGTCTGACAAATGACCATGTCTCTCTCAATTCTGATGGGTAACTGTGTCTCTCCCAAATCTGACAGATATCTGTTTCTCTCTCAGTTCTGACAGATATCTGAGTCATCCTCTGTTCTGACAGATAACTGTGTGTCTCTCAGTTCTGACAGATAACTGTATGTCTTTCAGTTCTGACGGATAACTGTGTCACTCTCAGTTCTGACGGATAACTGTGTCTCTCTCAGACTGACAGATATCTGTGCCTCTGAGTTCTGACAGATGATTGTGTCTCACAGTTCTGGGAAATGACTGTCTCTCTCTCAGTACTGACAGATAACTGTGTGTCTCTCAGTTCTGACATATAACTGTATGTTTCTCAGTTCTGACAGATAACTGTGTCTCTCTCAGTTGTGACAGATACCTGTATGTCTCAGTTTGACAGATAATGGTGTCTATTTCAGACTGACAGAATCCTGTGTGTGTCTAAGTCTGTGAAATGACTGTTACTCTCTCAGTGTGACAGGTATCTGTGTCTCTCAGTTCTGAGAAATGACTGTCTCTCTCTCAGTTCTGACGGATAACTGTGTCACTCTCAGTTCTGACAGATAACTGTGTCTCTCTCAGACTGACAGCTATCTGTGTCTCTCTAAGTCTGTCAGATAACAGTGTCTCTCTCAGTCTGTGAGATAACTGTGCCTCTCTCAGTATGACAGATTACTGTGTCTCTCTCAGTTCTGACAGATAACTGTGTGTCTCTCGGTTGTGACAGATAATTCTGTCTCTCTCAATTCTGACAGACATCAGCGTCTGTCTCATTTCTGATGGATGCAAGTGTCTCTCTCAGTTCTGACGGATAACTATGTCACTCTCAGTTCTGACGGTTAACTGTGTCACTCTCAGTTCAGACGGATAACTGCGTCTCTCTCAGTTCTGATGGATAACTGTGTCTCTCTCAGACTGACAGATATCTGTGTCTCTCTACGTCTGTCAGATAACTGAGTCTCTCTCAGATATGACAGACAACTGTGTCTCTCTCAGTTCTGACAGAGAAACTGTAGCTCTCTGTCAGTCTGACATATAACTGTATCTCTCACAGTTCTGACAGATAACTGTATGTCTCTCACTTCTGACAGATAACTGCGTGACTCCCATTTCTGACAGATAACTGTGTCTCTCTCAGTTCTGATAGACATCTGTGTCCCTCTCAGTTCTGACAGATAACGGTGTCTGTCTCATTTCTGACAGACAACTGTGTCTCTGTCAGTTCTGACAGACAACTGTGCCTCTCTCAGATCTGACTGATAACAGTGTCACTCTCAGCCTGACAGATATCTGTGTCTCTCTCAGTATGACAGATAACTGTGTCTCTCTCAGTCTGACAGATATCTATGTCTCTCAGAGTTCTGACAGATAACTGTGTGTCTCTCACTTCTGACAGACAACTGTGTCTCTCTCAGTCTGACAGACAACTATGTCTCTCTCAGTCTGACAGATAACTGTGTCTCTCTCAGTATGACAGATAACTGTGTCTCTCTCAGTCTGACAGATATCTATGTCTCTCAGAGTTCTGGCAGGTAACTGTGTGTCTCTCAGTTCTGACAGACAGCTGTGTCTCTCTCAGTCTGACAGACAACTATGTCTCTCTCAGTCTGACAGATAACTGTGTCTCTCTCAGTCTGAGAGATAACTGTGTCTCTCAGTCTGACAGACAACTGTGTCTCTCTCAGACAGACGGATATCTGCTTCTCTCTCAGTCTGTCAGATAAATGTGTATCTCAGTTCTGACAGATATCTGTGTCTCTCAGTTCTGACAGATAACTGTGTCTCTCTCACGTCTGACAAATGACTGTGTCTCTCTCAACTCTGATGGGTAACTGTGTCTCTCCCAAATCTGACAGATATCTGTTTCTCTCTCAGTTCTGACAGATCTCTGAGTCTTCCTCTGCTCTGACAGATAACCATGTGTCTCTCAGTTCTGACAGATAGCTGTCTCTTTCTCACTTCAGACAGATGACTGTGTCTCTCTCAGATTTGACAGATAACATTGTCACTCTCAGTCTGATAGATACCTGTGTCTCTGTCCATTCTGACAGATAACTGTGTCCCTCTCAGTTCACACAGATATCTGTATCTCTCTGAGTTCTGTCAGATAACAGTGTCTCTCTCAGTCTGACTTAGAACTGTGTCTCTCACAGTTGGGACACGTAGCTGAGCCTCACTCAGATCTGACAGATAATTGTGTCTCTCTCAGTTTTGTCAGATAACAGTGTCTCTCTCAGTCTGACAGATAATTGTCTGTCTCTCAATCCTGTCAGATAAATGTGTCTCTCTCAGTTCTGACAGACAGCTGTTTCTCTCTCAATTCTGACAGATAACAGTGTGTCTCTCAGTTGTGAACAGATATCTGTGTCTCTCAGTTCTTACCGATATCTGTCTCTCTCTCAGTTCTGACAGATAACTGTGCCTCCCTCAGTTCTGACTGACAACTGTGTGTCTCTCAGTTCTGACAGACAACTGTGTAACTCTCAGTTCTGACAGACAATATGTCTGTCTCAGACTGACAAATGACTGTGTCTCTCTCACGTCTGACAAATGACCGTGTCTCTCTCAATTCTGATGGGTAACTGTGTCTCTCCCAAATCTGACAGATATCTGTTTCTCTCTCAGTTCTGACAGATATCTGAGACATCCTCTGTTCTGACAGATAACTGTGTGTCTCTCAGTTCTGACAGATAACTGTATGTCTTTCAGTTCTGACGGATAACTGTGTCACTCTCAGTTCTGACGGATAACTGTGTCTCTCTCAGACTGACAGATATCTGTGTCTCTCTCAGTATGACAGATGTCTATGTCTCTCAGAGTTCTGGCAGGTAACTGTGTCTCTCTCAGTTCTGACAGACAGCTGTGTCTCTCTCAGTCTGACAGACAACTATGTCTCTCTCAGTCTGACAGATAACTGTGTCTCTCTCAGTCTGAGAGATATCTGTGTCTCTCTACGTCTGTCAGATAACTGTGTCTCTCGCAGTCTGACAGATATCTGTTTCTCTCTCAGTTCTGACAGATATCTGAGTCTTCCTCTGTTCTGACAGATAACTGTGTGTCTCTCAGTTCTGACAGATAACTGTATGTCTTTCAGTTCTGACGGATAACTGTGTCACTCTCAGTTCTGACGGATAACTGTGTCTCTCTCAGACTGACAGATATCTGTGTCTCTGAGTTCTGACAGATAATTGTGTCTCTCAGTTCTGGGAAATGACTGTCTCTCTCTCAGTACTGACAGATAACTGTGTGTCTCTCAGTTCTGACATATAACTGTATATCTCTAAGTTCTGACGGATAACTGTGTCACTCTCTGTCCTGACGGAGAACTGTGTCTCTCTTAGACTAACAGATATCTGTGTCTGTCTAAGTCTGTCAGATAACTGTGTCTCTCTCAGTCTGTCAGATACCTGTGTGTCTCTCAGTTCTGACAGATAACTGTGTGCCTCTCAGTTCTGACAGACAGCTGTTTCTCTCTCAATTCTGACAGATAACAGTGTGTCTCTCAGTTGTGAACAGATATCTGTGTCTCTCAGTTCTTACCTATATCTGTCTCTCTCTCAGTTCTGACAGATAACTGTGCCTCTCTCAGTTCTGACTGAAAACTGTGTGTCTCTCAGTTCTGACAGACAACTGTGTAACTCTCAGTTCTGACAGACAATCTGTCTGTCTCAGTCTGACAGATGACTGTGTCTCTCTCACGTCTGACAAATGACCGTGTCTCTCTCAATTCTGATGGGTAACTGTGTCTCTCCCAAATCTGACAGATATCTGTTTCTCTCTCAGTTCTGACAGATATCTGAGTTATCCTCTGTTCTGACAGATAACTGTGTGTCTCTCAGTTCTGGGAAATGACTGTCTCTCTCTCAGTACTGACAAATAACTGTGTGTCTCTCAGTTCTGACATATAACTGTGTGTCTCTCAGTTCTGACGGATAACTGTGTCACTCTCTGTTCTGACGGAGAACTGTGTCTCTCTTAGACTGACAGATATCTGTGTCTGTCTAAGTCTGTCAGATGACTGTGTCTCTCTCAGTGTGTCAGATAACTGTGTGTCTCTCAGTTCTGACAGATAACTGTGTGTCTCTCGGTTCTGACAGATAACAGTGTGTCTCTCAGCTCTGACAGACATCTGAGTCTCTCTCAGATCTGACAGACAACTGTGTCTCTCTCAGTTCTGACAGAGAAACTGTAGCTCTCTGTCAGTCTGACATATAACTGAATCTCTCACAGTTCTGACAGATAACTGTGTGTCTCTCAGTTCTGACAGATAACTGTGTCTCTCTCAGTTGTGACAGATACCTGTATGTCTCAGTTTGACAGATAATGGTGTCTATTTCAGACTGACAGATACCTGTGTCTCTCTCATTTCTGACAGATCACTTTGCCCCTCTCAGTTCTGACAGATAACTGTGTCACTCTCAGTTCTGACAGATAACCATGTGTCTCTCAGTTCTGACAGATAGCTGTCTCTTTCTCACTTCAGACAGATGACTGTGTCTCTCTCAGTTTTGACAGATAATATTGTCACTCTCAGTCTGACAGATACCTGTGTCTCTGTCCATTCTGACAGATAACTGTGTCCCTCTCAGTTCACACAGATATCTGTATCTCTCTGAGTTCTGTCAGATAACAGTGCCTCTCTCAGTCTGACTTAGAACTGTGTCTCTCACAGTTGGGACACGTAGCTGAGCCTCACTCAGATCTGACAGATAATTGTGTTTCTCTCAGTTTTGTCAGATAACAGTGTCTCTCTCAGTTCTGATAGACAACTGTGTCTCTCTCAGTCTGACAGATAATTGTCTGTCTCTCAATCCTGTCAGATAAATGTGTCTCTCTCACTTCTGACAGATAACTGTGAGTCTCTCAGTTCTAACAGATAACTGTGTGCCTCTCAGTTCTGACAGACAGTTGTTTCTCTCTCAATTCTGACAGATAACAGTGTGTCTCTCAGTTGTGAACAGATATTTGTGTCTCTCAGTTCTTACCGATATCTGTCTCTCTCTCAGTTCTGACAGATAACTGTGCCTCTCTCAGTTCTGACTGACAACTGTGTCTCTCTCAGTATAACAGATAACTGTGTCTCTCTCAGTCTGACAGATATCTATGTCTCTCAGAGTTCTGACAGATAACTGTGTGTCTCTCACTTCTGACAGACAACTGTGTCTCTCTCAGTCTGACAGACAACTATGTCTCTCTCAGTCTGACAGATAACTGTGTCTCTCTCAGTCTGACAGATATCTATGTCTCTCAGAGTTCTGGCAGGTAACTGTGTGTCTCTCAGTTCTGACAGACAGCTGTGTCTCTCTCAGTCTGACAGACAGCTATGTCTCTCTCAGTCTGACAGATAACTGTGTCTCTCTCAGTCTGAGAGATATCTGTGTCTCTCTACGTCTGTCAGATAACTGTGTCTCTCGCAGTCTGACAGATATCTGAGTCTTCCTTTGTTCTGACAGATAACTGTGTGTCTCTCAGTTCTGACAGATAACTGTATGTCTTTCAGTTCTGACGGATAACTGTGTCACTCTCAGTTCTGACGGATAACTGTGTCTCTCTCAGACTGACAGATATCTGTGTCTCTCTACGTCTGTCAGATAACTGTGCCTCTCGCAGTCTGACAGATATCTGTGTCTCTGAGTTCTGACAGATAATTGTGTCTCTCAGTTCTGGGAAATGACTGTCTCTCTTTCAGCACTGACAGATAACTGTGTCTCTCTCAGTTCTGACAGATAACTGTATGTCTTTCAGTTCTGACGGATAACTGTGTCACTCTCAGTTCTGACGGATAACTGTGTCTCTCTCAGACTGACAGATATCTGTGTCTCTCTACGTCTGTCAGATAACTGTGCCTCTCGCAGTCTGACAGATATCTGTGTCTCTGAGTTCTGACAGATAATTGTGTCTCTCAGTTCTGGGAAATGACTGTCTCTCTCTCAGTTCTGACAGATAACTGTGTGTCTCTCAGTTCTGATAGATAACTGTATATCTTTCAGTTCTGATGTATAAACGTGTCACTCTCAGTTCTAACGGATAACCGTGTCTCTCTCTGTTCTGACAGGTAACTGTGCCCGTCATTCTGACAGATTACTGTGTCTCTCTCAGTTCTGACAGATAACTGTGTGTCTCTCGGTTGTGACAGATAATTCTGTCTCTCTCAATTCTGACAGACATCAGCGTCTGTCTCAGTTCTGATGGATGCAAGTGTCTCTCTCAGTTCTGACGGGTAACTATGTCACTCTCAGTTCTGACGGATAACTGTGTCACTCTCAGTTCAGACGGATAACTGTGTCTCTCTCAGTTCTGACAGATAACTGTGTCTCTCTCAGACTGACAGATATCTGTGTCTCTCTACGTTGTCAGATAACTGTGTCTCTCGCAGTCTGACAGATAACTGTGTGTCTCTCAGTTCTGACAGATAACTGTATGTCTTTCAGTTCTGATGGATAACTGTGTCACTCTCAGTTCTGACGGATAACTGTGTCTCTCTCAGACTGACAGATATCTGTGTCTCTCTATGTCTGTCAGATTACTGTGCCTCTCGCAGTCTGACAGATATCTGTATCTCTGAGTTCTGACAGATAATTGTGTCTCTCAGTTCTGGGAAATGACTGTCTCTCTTTCAGTACTGACAGATAACTGTGTGTCTCTCAGTTCTGATAGATAACTGTATATCTTTCAGTTCTGATGGATGAGCGTGTCACTCTCAGTTCTGACGGATAACCGTGTCTCTCTCTGTTCTGACAGGTTACTGTGTCCGTCATTCTGACAGATTACTGTGTCTCTCTCTGTTCTGAAAGATATCTGAGTCTCTCCATGTTCTACAGATAACTGTGCGTCTCTCAGTCCTGACAGACATCTATGTCTCTCTCAGATCGGACAGACAACTGTGTCTCTCTCAGTTGTGACAGATAGCTGTATGTCTCAGTTTGACAGGTAATGATGTCTCTCTCTGATTGACAGATACTTCTGTCTCTCTAAGTCTGTCAGATAACTATATCTCTCAGTTCTGACAGATATCTGTGTCTCTCTCAGTTATGACAGATAACTGTCTCTCTGTCAGTTCTGACAGATAGCTGTGTCTCTCTCAGTTCTGACGGAGAACTGTGTCTCTCTCAGTTCTGACGGAGAACTGTGTCTCTCTTAGACTGACAGATATCTGTGTCTGTCTAAGTCTGACAGATAACTGTGTCTCTCTCAGTGTGTCAGATCACTGTGTGTCTCTCAGTTCTGACAGATAACTGTGTGTCTCTCGGTTCTGACAGATAACTGTGTGTCTCTCGGTTCTGACAGATGACAGTGTGTCTCTCAGCTCTGACAGACATCTGAGTCTCTCTCAGATCTGACAGACAACTGTGTCTCTCTCAGTTCTGACAGAGAAACTGTAGCTCTCTGTCAGTCTGACATATAACTGAATCTCTCACAGTTCTGACAGATAACTGTGTGTCTCTCAGTTCTGACAGATAACTGTGTCTCTCTCAGTTGTGACAGATACCTGTATGTCTCAGTTTGACAGATAATGGTGTCTATTTCAGACTGACAGATACCTGTGTCTCTCTCATTTCTGACAGATCACTTTGCCCCTCTCAGTTCTGACAGATAACTGTATCTCTCTCAGTTCTGACAAGTGACTGTGTCTCTCTGAGTTCTGGCAGGTAACTGTGTCTCTCACAATTCTGTCAGATAACTGTGTCTCTCACAGTCTGACAATTACTGAGTCTCTCTCAGTTCTGACAGATATCTGTGTCTCTCTCTGTTCTGTCAGATAACCATGTGTCTCTCAGTTCTGACAGATAGCTGTCTCTTTCTCACTTCAGACAGATGACTGTGTCTCTCTCAGTTTTGACAGATAACATTGTCACTTTCAGTCTGACAGATACCTGTGTCTCTGTCCATTCTGACAGATAACTGTGTCCCTCTCAGTTCACACAGATATCTGTATCTCTCTGAGTTCTGTCAGATAACAGTGCCTCTCTCAGTCTGACTTAGAACTGTGTCTCTCACAGTTGGGACACGTAGCTGAGCCTCACTCAGATCTGACAGATAATTGTGTTTCTCTCAGTTTTGTCAGATAACAGTGTCTCTCTCAGTTCTGATAGACAACTGTGTCTCTCTCAGTCTGACAGATAATTGTCTGTCTCTCAATCCTGTCAGATAAATGTGTCTCTCTCACTTCTGACAGATAACTGTGAGTCTCTCAGTTCTAACAGATAACTGTGTGCCTCTCAGTTCTGACAGACAGTTGTTTCTCTCTCAATTCTGACAGATAACAGTGTGTCTCTCAGTTGTGAACAGATATTTGTGTCTCTCAGTTCTTACCGATATCTGTCTCTCTCTCAGTTCTGACAGATAACTGTGCCTCTCTCAGTTCTGACTGACAACTGTGTCTCTCTCAGTATAACAGATAACTGTGTCTCTCTCAGTCTGACAGATATCTATGTCTCTCAGAGTTCTGACAGATAACTGTGTGTCTCTCACTTCTGACAGACAACTGTGTCTCTCTCAGTCTGACAGACAACTATGTCTCTCTCAGTCTGACAGATAACTGTGTCTCTCTCAGTCTGACAGATATCTATGTCTCTCAGAGTTCTGGCAGGTAACTGTGTGTCTCTCAGTTCTGACAGACAGCTGTGTCTCTCTCAGTCTGACAGACAGCTATGTCTCTCTCAGTCTGACAGATAACTGTGTCTCTCTCAGTCTGAGAGATATCTGTGTCTCTCTACGTCTGTCAGATAACTGTGTCTCTCGCAGTCTGACAGATATCTGAGTCTTCCTTTGTTCTGACAGATAACTGTGTGTCTCTCAGTTCTGACAGATAACTGTATGTCTTTCAGTTCTGACGGATAACTGTGTCACTCTCAGTTCTGACGGATAACTGTGTCTCTCTCAGACTGACAGATATCTGTGTCTCTCTACGTCTGTCAGATAACTGTGCCTCTCGCAGTCTGACAGATATCTGTGTCTCTGAGTTCTGACAGATAATTGTGTCTCTCAGTTCTGGGAAATGACTGTCTCTCTTTCAGCACTGACAGATAACTGTGTCTCTCTCAGTTCTGACAGATAACTGTATGTCTTTCAGTTCTGACGGATAACTGTGTCACTCTCAGTTCTGACGGATAACTGTGTCTCTCTCAGACTGACAGATATCTGTGTCTCTCTACGTCTGTCAGATAACTGTGCCTCTCGCAGTCTGACAGATATCTGTGTCTCTGAGTTCTGACAGATAATTGTGTCTCTCAGTTCTGGGAAATGACTGTCTCTCTCTCAGTTCTGACAGATAACTGTGTGTCTCTCAGTTCTGATAGATAACTGTATATCTTTCAGTTCTGATGTATAAACGTGTCACTCTCAGTTCTAACGGATAACCGTGTCTCTCTCTGTTCTGACAGGTAACTGTGCCCGTCATTCTGACAGATTACTGTGTCTCTCTCAGTTCTGACAGATAACTGTGTGTCTCTCGGTTGTGACAGATAATTCTGTCTCTCTCAATTCTGACAGACATCAGCGTCTGTCTCAGTTCTGATGGATGCAAGTGTCTCTCTCAGTTCTGACGGGTAACTATGTCACTCTCAGTTCTGACGGATAACTGTGTCACTCTCAGTTCAGACGGATAACTGTGTCTCTCTCAGTTCTGACAGATAACTGTGTCTCTCTCAGACTGACAGATATCTGTGTCTCTCTACGTTGTCAGATAACTGTGTCTCTCGCAGTCTGACAGATAACTGTGTGTCTCTCAGTTCTGACAGATAACTGTATGTCTTTCAGTTCTGATGGATAACTGTGTCACTCTCAGTTCTGACGGATAACTGTGTCTCTCTCAGACTGACAGATATCTGTGTCTCTCTATGTCTGTCAGATTACTGTGCCTCTCGCAGTCTGACAGATATCTGTATCTCTGAGTTCTGACAGATAATTGTGTCTCTCAGTTCTGGGAAATGACTGTCTCTCTTTCAGTACTGACAGATAACTGTGTGTCTCTCAGTTCTGATAGATAACTGTATATCTTTCAGTTCTGATGGATGAGCGTGTCACTCTCAGTTCTGACGGATAACCGTGTCTCTCTCTGTTCTGACAGGTTACTGTGTCCGTCATTCTGACAGATTACTGTGTCTCTCTCTGTTCTGAAAGATATCTGAGTCTCTCCATGTTCTACAGATAACTGTGCGTCTCTCAGTCCTGACAGACATCTATGTCTCTCTCAGATCGGACAGACAACTGTGTCTCTCTCAGTTGTGACAGATAGCTGTATGTCTCAGTTTGACAGGTAATGATGTCTCTCTCTGATTGACAGATACTTCTGTCTCTCTAAGTCTGTCAGATAACTATATCTCTCAGTTCTGACAGATATCTGTGTCTCTCTCAGTTATGACAGATAACTGTCTCTCTGTCAGTTCTGACAGATAGCTGTGTCTCTCTCAGTTCTGACGGAGAACTGTGTCTCTCTCAGTTCTGACGGAGAACTGTGTCTCTCTTAGACTGACAGATATCTGTGTCTGTCTAAGTCTGACAGATAACTGTGTCTCTCTCAGTGTGTCAGATCACTGTGTGTCTCTCAGTTCTGACAGATAACTGTGTGTCTCTCGGTTCTGACAGATAACTGTGTGTCTCTCGGTTCTGACAGATGACAGTGTGTCTCTCAGCTCTGACAGACATCTGAGTCTCTCTCAGATCTGACAGACAACTGTGTCTCTCTCAGTTCTGACAGAGAAACTGTAGCTCTCTGTCAGTCTGACATATAACTGAATCTCTCACAGTTCTGACAGATAACTGTGTGTCTCTCAGTTCTGACAGATAACTGTGTCTCTCTCAGTTGTGACAGATACCTGTATGTCTCAGTTTGACAGATAATGGTGTCTATTTCAGACTGACAGATACCTGTGTCTCTCTCATTTCTGACAGATCACTTTGCCCCTCTCAGTTCTGACAGATAACTGTATCTCTCTCAGTTCTGACAAGTGACTGTGTCTCTCTGAGTTCTGGCAGGTAACTGTGTCTCTCACAATTCTGTCAGATAACTGTGTCTCTCACAGTCTGACAATTACTGAGTCTCTCTCAGTTCTGACAGATATCTGTGTCTCTCTCTGTTCTGTCAGATAACCATGTGTCTCTCAGTTCTGACAGATAGCTGTCTCTTTCTCACTTCAGACAGATGACTGTGTCTCTCTCAGTTTTGACAGATAACATTGTCACTTTCAGTCTGACAGATACCTGTGTCTCTGTCCATTCTGACAGATAACTGTGTCCCTCTCAGTTCACACAGATATCTGTATCTCTCTGAGTTCTGTCAGATAACAGTGCCTCTCTCAGTCTGACTTAGAACTGTGTCTCTCACAGTTGGGACACGTAGCTGAGCCTCACTCAGATCTGACAGATAATTGTGTCTCTCTCAGTTTTGTCAGATAACAGTGTCTCTCTCAGTTCTGATAGACAACTGTGTCTCTCTCAGTCTGACAGATAATTGACTGTCTCTCAATCCTGTCAGATAAATGTGTCTCTCTCACTTCTGACAGATAACTGTGAGTCTCTCAGTTCTAACAGATAACTGTGTGCCTCTCAGTTCTGACAGACAGTTGTTTCTCTCTCAATTCTGACAGATAACAGTGTGTCTCTCAGTTGTGAACAGATATCTGTGTCTCTCAGTTCTTACCGATATCTGTCTCTCTCTCAGTTCTGACAGATAACTGTGCCTCTCTCAGTTCTGACTGAAAACTGTGTGTCTCTCAGTTCTGACAGACAACTGTGTAACTCTCAGTTCTGACAGACAATATGTCTGTCTCAGTCTGACAGATGACTGTGTGTCTCTCAGTCCTGACAGATTACTGTATATCTTTCAGTTCTGACAGATAACTGTGTCACTCTCAGTTCTGATGAATAACTGTGTCTCTCTCAGACTGACAGATATCAGTGTCTCTGAGTTCTGACAGATAATTTTGTCTCTCAGTTCTGGGAAATGACTGTCTCTCTCTCAGTACTGACAGATAACTGTGTGTCTCTCAGTTCTGACAGATAACTGTATGTCTTTCAGTTCCGATGGATAACTGTGTCACTCTCAGTTCTGACGGATAACTGTGTATCTCTCAGACTGACAGATATCTGTGTCTCTCTACGTCTGTCAGATAACTGTGTCTCTCGCAGTCTGACAGATATCTGTGTCTCTGAGTTCTGACAGATAATTGTGTCTCTCAGTTCTGGGAAATGACTGTCTCTCTTTCAGCACTGACAGATAACTGTGTCTCTCTCAGTTCTGACAGATAACTGTATGTCTTTCAGTTCTGACGGATAACTGTGTCACTCTCAGTTCTGACGGATAACTGTGTCTCTCTCAGACTGACAGATATCTGTGTCTCTCTACGTCTGTCAGATAACTGTGCCTCTCGCAGTCTGACAGATATCTGTGTCTCTGAGTTCTGACAGATAATTGTGTCTCTCAGTTCTGGGAAATGACTGTCTCTCTCTCAGTTCTGACAGATAACTGTGTGTCTCTCAGTTCTGATAGATAACTGTATATCTTTCAGTTCTGATGTATAAACGTGTCACTCTCAGTTCTAACGGATAACCGTGTCTCTCTCTGTTCTGACAGGTAACTGTGCCCGTCATTCTGACAGATTACTGTGTCTCTCTCAGTTCTGACAGATAACTGTGTGTCTCTCGGTTGTGACAGATAATTCTGTCTCTCTCAATTCTGACAGACATCAGCGTCTGTCTCAGTTCTGATGGATGCAAGTGTCTCTCTCAGTTCTGACGGATAACTATGTCACTCTCAGTTCTGACGGATAACTGTGTCACTCTCAGTTCAGACGGATAACTGTGTCTCTCTCAGTTCTGACAGATAACTGTGTCTCTCTCAGACTGACAGATATCTGTGTCTCTCTACGTCTGTCAGATAACTGTGTCTCTCGCAGTCTGACAGATAACTGTGTGTCTCTCAGTTCTGACAGATAACTGTATGTCTTTCAGTTCTGATGGATAACTGTGTCACTCTCAGTTCTGACGGATAACTGTGTCTCTCTCAGACTGACAGATATCTGTGTCTCTCTATGTCTGTCAGATTACTGTGCCTCTCGCAGTCTGACAGATATCTGTGTCTCTGAGTTCTGACAGATAATTGTGTCTCTCAGTTCTGGGAAATGACTGTCTCTCTTTCAGTACTGACAGATAACTGTGTGTCTCTCAGTTCTGATAGATAACTGTATATCTTTCAGTTCTGATGGATGAGCGTGTCACTCTCAGTTCTGACGGATAACCGTGTCTCTCTCTGTTCTGACAGGTTACTGTGTCCGTCATTCTGACAGATTACTGTGTCTCTCTCTGTTCTGAAAGATATCTCAGTCTCTCCATGTTCTGACAGATAACTGTGCGTCTCTCAGTCCTGACAGACATCTATGTCTCTCTCAGATCGGACAGACAACTGTGTCTCTCTCAGTTGTGACAGATAGCTGTATGTCTCAGTTTGACAGGTAATGATGTCTCTCTCTGATTGACAGATACTTCTGTCTCTCTAAGTCTGTCAGATAACTATATCTCTCAGTTCTGACAGATATCTGTGTCTCTCTCAGTTATGACAGATAACTGTCTCTCTGTCAGTTCTGACAGATAGCTGTGTCTCTCTCAGTTCTGACGGAGAACTGTATCTCTCTCAGTTCTGACGGAGAACTGTGTCTCTCTTAGACTGACAGATATCTGTGTCTGTCTAAGTCTGACAGATAACTGTGTCTCTCTCAGTGTGTCAGATAACTGTGTGTCTCTCA
This sequence comes from Mobula birostris, assembly GCF_030028105.1. Classification (NCBI taxonomy): domain Eukaryota; kingdom Metazoa; phylum Chordata; class Chondrichthyes; order Myliobatiformes; family Myliobatidae; genus Mobula; species Mobula birostris. Next base: position 83,446,760 of record NC_092375.1, read on the forward strand.
GTTCTGACAGATAACTGTGTGTCTCTCGGTTCTGACAGATAACTGTGTGTCTCTCGGTTCTGACAGATGACAGTGTGTCTCTCAGCTCTGACAGACATCTGAGTCTCTCTCAGATCTGACAGACAACTGTGTCTCTCTCAGTTCTGACAGAGAAACTGTAGCTCTCTGTCAGTCTGACATATAACTGAATCTCTCACAGTTCTGACAGATAACTGTGTGTCTCTCAGTTCTGACAGATAACTGTGTCTCTCTCAGTTGTGACAGATACCTGTATGTCTCAGTTTGACAGATAATGGTGTCTATTTCAGACTGACAGATACCTGTGTCTCTCTCATTTCTGACAGATCACTTTGCCCCTCTCAGTTCTGACAGATAACTGTATCTCTCTCAGTTCTGACAAGTGACTGTGTCTCTCTGAGTTCTGGCAGGTAACTGTGTCTCTCACAATTCTGTCAGATAACTGTGTCTCTCACAGTCTGACAATTACTGAGTCTCTCTCAGTTCTGACAGATATCTGTGTCTCTCTCTGTTCTGTCAGATAACCATGTGTCTCTCAGTTCTGACAGATAGCTGTCTCTTTCTCACTTCAGACAGATGACTGTGTCTCTCTCAGTTTTGACAGATAACATTGTCACTTTCAGTCTGACAGATACCTGTGTCTCTGTCCATTCTGACAGATAACTGTGTCCCTCTCAGTTCACACAGATATCTGTATCTCTCTGAGTTCTGTCAGATAACAGTGCCTCTCTCAGTCTGACTTAGAACTGTGTCTCTCACAGTTGGGACACGTAGCTGAGCCTCACTCAGATCTGACAGATAATTGTGTCTCTCTCAGTTTTGTCAGATAACAGTGTCTCTCTCAGTTCTGATAGACAACTGTGTCTCTCTCAGTCTGACAGATAATTGTCTGTCTCTCAATCCTGTCAGATAAATGTGTCTCTCTCACTTCTGACAGATAACTGTGAGTCTCTCAGTTCTAACAGATAACTGTGTGCCTCTCAGTTCTGACAGACAGTTGTTTCTCTCTCAATTCTGACAGATAACAGTGTGTCTCTCAGTTGTGAACAGATATCTGTGTCTCTCAGTTCTTACCGATATCTGTCTCTCTCTCTCAGTTCTGACAGATAACTGTGCCTCTCTCAGTTCTGACTGAAAACTGTGTGTCTCTCAGTTCTGACAGACAACTGTGTAACTCTCAGTTCTGACAGACAATATGTCTGTCTCAGTCTGACAGATGACTGTGTGTCTCTCAGTCCTGACAGATTACTGTATATCTTTCAGTTCTGACAGATAACTGTGTCACTCTCAGTTCTGATGAATAACTGTGTCTCTCTCAGACTGACAGATATCAGTGTCTCTGAGTTCTGACAGATAATTTTGTCTCTCAGTTCTGGGAAATGACTGTCTCTCTCTCAGTACTGACAGATAACTGTGTGTCTCTCAGTTCTGACAGATAACTGTATGTCTCTCAGTTCTGACGGCTAACTGTCACTCTCTGTTCTGACGGAGAACTGTGTCTCTCTTAGACTGACAGATATCTGTGTCTGTCTAAGTCTGTCAGATAACTGAGTCTCTCTCAGATTTGACAGACAACTGTGTCTCTCTCAGTTCTGACAGAGAAACTGTAGCTCTCTGTCAGTCTGACATATAACTGTATCTCTCACAGTTCTGACAGATAACTGTGGGTCTCTCAGTTCTGACAGATAACTGAAGCTCTCTGTCAGTCTGACATATAAATTTATCTCTCACAGTTCTGACAGATAACTCTATGTCTCTCAGTTCTGACAGATAGCTGTGTGACTCCCATTTCTGTCAGATAACTGTGTCTCTCTCAGTCTGACAGATAACTGTGTCTCTCTCAGTCTGACACATATCTATGTCTCTCAGAGTTCTGGCAGGTAACTGTGTGTCTCTCAGTTCTGACAGACAGCTGTGTCTCTCTCAGTCTGACAGACAACTATGTCTCTCTCAGTCTGACAGATAACTGTGTCTCTCTCAGTCTGAGAGATAACTGTGTCTCTCAGTCTGATAGATAACTGTGTCTCTCTCAGACAGACGGATATCTGTTTCTCTCTCACTCTGTCAGATAAATGTGTATCTCAGTTCTGACAGATATCTGTGTCTGTCAGTTCTGACAGATAACTGTGTCTCTCTCACGTCTGACAAATGACTGTGTCTCTCTCAATTCTGATGGGTAACTGTGTCTCTCCCAAATCTGACAGATATCTGTTTCTCTCTCAGTTCTGACAAATATCTGAGTCTTCCTCTGTTCTGACAGATAACCATGTGTCTCTCAGTTCTGACAGATAGCTGTCTTTTTCTCACTTCAGACAGATGACTGTGTCTTTCTCAGTTTTGACAGATAACATTGTCACTCTCAGTCTGACAGATACCTGTGTCTCTGTCCATTCTGACAGATAACTGTGTCCCTCTCAGTTCACACAGATATCTGTATCTCTCAGTTCTGTCAGATAACAGTGTCTCTCTCAGTCTGACTTAGAACTGTGTCTCTCACAGTTTGGACACGTAGCTGAGCCTCACTCAGATCTGACAGATAATTGTGTCTCTCTCAGTTTTGTCAGATAACAGTGTCTCTCTCAGTTCTGATAGACAACTGTGTCTCTCTCAGTCTGACAGATAATTGTGTCTCTCTCAGTTTTGTCAGATACCAGTGTCTCTCTCAGTTCTGATAGACAACTGTGTCTCTCTCAGTCTGACAGATAATTGTCTGTCTTTAAATCCTGTCAGATAAATGTGTCTCTCTCAGTTCTGACAGACAATTGTGTCCCTCTCACTTCTGACAGATAACTGTGAGTCTCTCAGTTCTAACAGATAACTGTGTGCCTCTCAGTTCTGACAGACAGCTGTTTCTCTCTCAATTCTGACAGATAACAGTGTGTCTCTCAGTTGTGAACAGATATCTGTGTCTCTCAGTTCTTACCGATATCTGTCTCTCTCTCAGTTCTGACAGATAACTGTGCCTCTCTCAGTTCTGACTGAAAACTGTGTGTCTCTCAGTTCTGACAGACAACTGTGTAACTCTCAGTTCTGACAGACAATATGTCTGTCTCAGTCTGACAGATGACTGTGTCTCTCTCACGTCTGACAAATGACCGTGTCTCTCTCAATTCTGATGGGTAACTGTGTCTCTCCCAAATCTGACAGATATCTGTTTCTCTCTCAGTTCTGACAGATATCTGAGTTATCCTCTGTTCTGACAGATAACTGTGTGTCTCTCAGTTCTGGGAAATGACTGTCTCTCTCTCAGTACTGACAAATAACTGTGTGTCTCTCAGTTCTGACATATAACTGTGTGTCTCTCAGTTCTGACGGATAACTGTGTCACTCTCTGTTCTGACGGAGAACTGTGTCTCTCTTAGACTGACAGATATCTGTGTCTGTCTAAGTCTGTCAGATGACTGTGTCTCTCTCAGTGTGTCAGATAACTGTGTGTCTCTCAGTTCTGACAGATAACTGTGTGTCTCTCGGTTCTGACAGATAACAGTGTGTCTCTCAGCTCTGACAGACATCTGAGTCTCTCTCAGATCTGACAGACAACTGTGTCTCTCTCAGTTCTGACAGAGAAACTGTAGCTCTCTGTCAGTCTGACATATAACTGAATCTCTCACAGTTCTGACAGATAACTGTGTGTCTCTCAGTTCTGACAGATAACTGTATGTCTTTCAGTTCCGATGGATAACTGTGTCACTCTCAGTACTGACAGATAACTGTGTGTCTCTCAGTTCTGACAGATAACTGTATGTCTTTCAGTTCCGATGGATAACTGTGTCACTCTCAGTTCTGACGGATAACTGTGTATCTCTCAGACTGACAGATATCTGTGTCTCTCTACGTCTGTCAGATAACTGTGTCTCTCGCAGTCTGACAGATATCTGTGTCTCTGAGTTCTGACAGATAATTGTGTCTCTCAGTTCTGGGAAATGACTGTCTCTCTTTCAGCACTGACAGATAACTGTGTCTCTCTCAGTTCTGACAGATAACTGTATGTCTTTCAGTTCTGACGGATAACTGTGTCACTCTCAGTTCTGACGGATAACTGTGTCTCTCTCAGACTGACAGATATCTGTGTCTCTCTACGTCTGTCAGATAACTGTGCCTCTCGCAGTCTGACAGATATCTGTGTCTCTGAGTTCTGACAGATAATTGTGTCTCTCAGTTCTGGGAAATGACTGTCTCTCTCTCAGTTCTGACAGATAACTGTGTGTCTCTCAGTTCTGATAGATAACTGTATATCTTTCAGTTCTGATGTATAAACGTGTCACTCTCATTTCTAACGGATAACCGTGTCTCTCTCTGTTCTGACAGGTAACTGTGCCCGTCATTCTGACAGATTACTGTGTCTCTCTCAGTTCTGACAGATAACTGTGTGTCTCTCGGTTGTGACAGATAATTCTGTCTCTCTCAATTCTGACAGACATCAGCGTCTGTCTCAGTTCTGATGGATGCAAGTGTCTCTCTCAGTTCTGACGGATAACTATGTCACTCTCAGTTCTGACGGATAACTGTGTCACTCTCAGTTCAGACGGATAACTGTGTCTCTCTCAGTTCTGACAGATAACTGTGTCTCTCTCAGACTGACAGATATCTGTGTCTCTCTACGTCTGTCAGATAACTGTGTCTCTCGCAGTCTGACAGATAACTGTGTGTCTCTCAGTTCTGACAGATAACTGTATGTCTTTCAGTTCTGATGGATAACTGTGTCACTCTCAGTTCTGACGGATAACTGTGTCTCTCTCAGACTGACAGATATCTGTGTCTCTCTATGTCTGTCAGATTACTGTGCCTCTCGCAGTCTGACAGATATCTGTGTCTCTGAGTTCTGACAGATAATTGTGTCTCTCAGTTCTGGGAAATGACTGTCTCTCTTTCAGTACTGACAGATAACTGTGTGTCTCTCAGTTCTGATAGATAACTGTATATCTTTCAGTTCTGATGGATGAGCGTGTCACTCTCAGTTCTGACGGATAACCGTGTCTCTCTCTGTTCTGACAGGTTACTGTGTCCGTCATTCTGACAGATTACTGTGTCTCTCTCTGTTCTGAAAGATATCTGAGTCTCTCCATGTTCTGACAGATAACTGTGCGTCTCTCAGTCCTGACAGACATCTATGTCTCTCTCAGATCGGACAGACAACTGTGTCTCTCTCAGTTGTGACAGATAGCTGTATGTCTCAGTTTGACAGGTAATGATGTCTCTCTCTGATTGACAGATACTTCTGTCTCTCTAAATCTGTCAGATAACTATATCTCTCAGTTCTGACAGATATCTGTGTCTCTCTCAGTTATGACAGATAACTGTCTCTCTGTCAGTTCTGACAGATAGCTGTGTCTCTCTCAGTTCTGACGGAGAACTGTATCTCTCTCAGTTCTGACGGAGAACTGTGTCTCTCTTAGACTGACAGATATCTGTGTCTGTCTAAGTCTGACAGATAACTGTGTCTCTCTCAGTGTGTCAGATAACTGTGTGTCTCTCAGTTCTGACAGATAACTGTGTGTCTCTCGGTTCTGACAGATAACTGTGTGTCTCTCGGTTCTGACAGATGACAGTGTGTCTCTCAGCTCTGACAGACATCTGAGTCTCTCTCAGATCTGACAGACAACTGTGTCTCTCTCAGTTCTGACAGAGAAACTGTAGCTCTCTGTCAGTCTGACATATAACTGAATCTCTCACAGTTCTGACAGATAACTGTGTGTCTCTCAGTTCTGACAGATAACTGTGTCTCTCTCAGTTGTGACAGATACCTGTATGTCTCAGTTTGACAGATAATGGTGTCTATTTCAGACTGACAGATACCTGTGTCTCTCTCATTTCTGACAGATCACTTTGCCCCTCTCAGTTCTGACAGATAACTGTATCTCTCTCAGTTCTGACAAGTGACTGTGTCTCTCTGAGTTCTGGCAGGTAACTGTGTCTCTCACAATTCTGTCAGATAACTGTGTCTCTCACAGTCTGACAATTACTGAGTCTCTCTCAGTTCTGACAGATATCTGTGTCTCTCTCTGTTCTGTCAGATAACCATGTGTCTCTCAGTTCTGACAGATAGCTGTCTCTTTCTCACTTCAGACAGATGACTGTGTCTCTCTCAGTTTTGACAGATAACATTGTCACTTTCAGTCTGACAGATACCTGTGTCTCTGTCCATTCTGACAGATAACTGTGTCCCTCTCAGTTCACACAGATATCTGTATCTCTCTGAGTTCTGTCCGATAACAGTGCCTCTCTCAGTCTGACTTAGAACTGTGTCTCTCACAGTTGGGACACGTAGCTGAGCCTCACTCAGATCTGACAGATAATTGTGTCTCTCTCAGTTTTGTCAGATAACAGTGTCTCTCTCAGTTCTGATAGACAACTGTGTCTCTCTCAGTCTGACAGATAATTGTCTGTCTCTCAATCCTGTCAGATAAATGTGTCTCTCTCACTTCTGACAGATAACTGTGAGTCTCTCAGTTCTAACAGATAACTGTGTGCCTCTCAGTTCTGACAGACAGTTGTTTCTCTCTCAATTCTGACAGATAACAGTGTGTCTCTCAGTTGTGAACAGATATCTGTGTCTCTCAGTTCTTACCGATATCTGTCTCTCTCTCTCAGTTCTGACAGATAACTGTGCCTCTCTCAGTTCTGACTGAAAACTGTGTGTCTCTCAGTTCTGACAGACAACTGTGTAACTCTCAGTTCTGACAGACAATATGTCTGTCTCAGTCTGACAGATGACTGTGTGTCTCTCAGTCCTGACAGATTACTGTATATCTTTCAGTTCTGACAGATAACTGTGTCACTCTCAGTTCTGATGAATAACTGTGTCTCTCTCAGACTGACAGATATCAGTGTCTCTGAGTTCTGACAGATAATTTTGTCTCTCAGTTCTGGGAAATGACTGTCTCTCTCTCAGTACTGACAGATAACTGTGTGTCTCTCAGTTCTGACAGATAACTGTATGTCTCTCAGTTCTGACGGCTAACTGTCACTCTCTGTTCTGACGGAGAACTGTGTCTCTCTTAGACTGACAGATATCTGTGTCTGTCTAAGTCTGTCAGATAACTGAGTCTCTCTCAGATTTGACAGACAACTGTGTCTCTCTCAGTTCTGACAGAGAAACTGTAGCTCTCTGTCAGTCTGACATATAACTGTATCTCTCACAGTTCTGACAGATAACTGTGGGTCTCTCAGTTCTGACAGATAACTGAAGCTCTCTGTCAGTCTGACATATAAATTTATCTCTCACAGTTCTGACAGATAACTCTATGTCTCTCAGTTCTGACAGATAGCTGTGTGACTCCCATTTCTGTCAGATAACTGTGTCTCTCTCAGTCTGACAGATAACTGTGTCTCTCTCAGTCTGACACATATCTATGTCTCTCAGAGTTCTGGCAGGTAACTGTGTGTCTCTCAGTTCTGACAGACAGCTGTGTCTCTCTCAGTCTGACAGACAACTATGTCTCTCTCAGTCTGACAGATAACTGTGTCTCTCTCAGTCTGAGAGATAACTGTGTCTCTCAGTCTGATAGATAACTGTGTCTCTCTCAGACAGACGGATATCTGTTTCTCTCTCACTCTGTCAGATAAATGTGTATCTCAGTTCTGACAGATATCTGTGTCTGTCAGTTCTGACAGATAACTGTGTCTCTCTCACGTCTGACAAATGACTGTGTCTCTCTCAATTCTGATGGGTAACTGTGTCTCTCCCAAATCTGACAGATATCTGTTTCTCTCTCAGTTCTGACAAATATCTGAGTCTTCCTCTGTTCTGACAGATAACCATGTGTCTCTCAGTTCTGACAGATAGCTGTCTTTTTCTCACTTCAGACAGATGACTGTGTCTTTCTCAGTTTTGACAGATAACATTGTCACTCTCAGTCTGACAGATACCTGTGTCTCTGTCCATTCTGACAGATAACTGTGTCCCTCTCAGTTCACACAGATATCTGTATCTCTCAGTTCTGTCAGATAACAGTGTCTCTCTCAGTCTGACTTAGAACTGTGTCTCTCACAGTTTGGACACGTAGCTGAGCCTCACTCAGATCTGACAGATAATTGTGTCTCTCTCAGTTTTGTCAGATAACAGTGTCTCTCTCAGTTCTGATAGACAACTGTGTCTCTCTCAGTCTGACAGATAATTGTGTCTCTCTCAGTTTTGTCAGATAACAGTGTCTCTCTCAGTTCTGATAGACAACTGTGTCTCTCTCAGTCTGACAGATAATTGTCTGTCTTTAAATCCTGTCAGATAAATGTGTCTCTCTCAGTTCTGACAGACAACTGTGTCCCTCTCACTTCTGACAGATAACTGTGAGTCTCTCAGTTCTAACAGATAACTGTGTGCCTCTCAGTTCTGACAGACAGCTGTTTCTCTCTCAATTCTGACAGATAACAGTGTGTCTCTCAGTTGTGAACAGATATCTGTGTCTCTCAGTTCTTACCGATATCTGTCTCTCTCTCAGTTCTGACAGATAACTGTGCCTCTCTCAGTTCTGACTGAAAACTGTGTGTCTCTCAGTTCTGGCAGACAACTGTGTAACTCTCAGTTCTGACAGACAATATGTCTGTCTCAGTCTGACAGATGACTGTGTCTCTCTCACGTCTGACAAATGACCGTGTCTCTCTCAATTCTGATGGGTAACTGTGTCTCTCCCAAATCTGACAGATATCTGTTTCTCTCTCAGTTCTGACAGATATCTGAGTTATCCTCTGTTCTGACAGATAACTGTGTGTCTCTCAGTTCTGGGAAATGACTGTCTCTCTCTCAGTACTGACAAATAACTGTGTGTCTCTCAGTTCTGACATATAACTGTGTGTCTCTCAGTTCTGACGGATAACTGTGTCACTCTCTGTTCTGACGGAGAACTGTGTCTCTCTTAGACTGACAGATATCTGTGTCTGTCTAAGTCTGTCAGATGACTGTGTCTCTCTCAGTGTGTCAGATAACTGTGTGTCTCTCAGTTCTGACAGATAACTGTGTGTCTCTCGGTTCTGACAGATAACAGTGTGTCTCTCAGCTCTGACAGACATCTGAGTCTCTCTCAGATCTGACAGACAACTGTGTCTCTCTCAGTTCTGACAGAGAAACTGTAGCTCTCTGTCAGTCTGACATATAACTGAATCTCTCACAGTTCTGACAGATAACTGTGTGTCTCTCAGTTCTGACAGATAACTGTGTCTCTCTCAGTTGTGACAGATACCTGTATGTCTCAGTTTGACAGATAATGGTGTCTATTTCAGACTGACAGATACCTGTGTCTCTCTCATTTCTGACAGATCACTTTGCCCCTCTCAGTTCTGACAGATAACTGTGTCACTCTCAGTTCTGACAGATAACTGTGTTTCTCTCAGACTGACAGCTATCTGTGTCTCTCTAAGTCTGTCAGATAACAGTGTCTCTCTCAGTCTGTGAGATAACTGTGCCTCTCTCAGTATGTCAGATTACTGTGTCTCTCTCAGTTCTGACAGATAACTGTGTGTCTCTCGGCTGTGACAGATAATTCTGTCTCTCTCAATTCTGACAGACATCAGCGTCTGTCTCAGTTCTGATGGATGCAAGTGTCTCTCTCAGTTCTGACGGATAACTATGTCACTCTCAGTTCAGACGGATAACTGTGTCTCTCTCAGACTGACAGATATCTGTCTCTCTCTACGTCTGTCACATAACTGTGTCTCTCGCAGTCTGACAGATATCTGTTTCTCTCTCAGTTCTGACAGTTATTTGAGTCTTCCTCTGTTCTGACAGATAACTGTGTGTCTCTCAGTTCTGACAGATAACTGTATGTCTTTCAGTTCTGACGGATAACTGTGTCACTCTCAGTTCTGACGGATAACTGTGTCTCTCTCAGACTGACAGATATCTGTGTCTCTCTACGTCTGTCAGATAACTGTGCCTCTCGCAGTCTGACAGATATCTGTGTCTCTGAGTTCTGACAGATAATTGTGTCTCTCAGTTCTGGGAAATGACTGTCTCTCTCTCAGTTCTGACAGATAACTGTGTGTCTCTCAGTTCTGATAGATAACTGTATATCTTTCAGTTCTGATGGATGAACGTGTCACTCTCAGTTCTGACGGATAACCGTGTCTCTCTCTGTTCTGACAGGTAACTGTGTCCGTCATTATGACAGATTACTGTGTCTCTCTCTGTTCTGAAAGATATCTGAGTCTCTCCATGTTCTGACAGATAACTGTGCGTCTCTCAGTCCTGACAGACATCTATGTCTCTCTCAGATCGGACAGACAACTGTGTCTCTCTCAGTTGTGACAGATAGCTGTATGTCTCAGTTTGACAGGTAATGATGTCTCTCTCTGACTGACAGATACTTGTGTCTCTCTAAGTCTGTCAGATAACTATATCTCTCAGTTCTGACAGATATCTGTGTCTCTCTCAGTTATGACAGATAACTGTCTCTCTGTCAGTTCTGACAGATAACTGTATATCTCTCAGTTCTGACAGATAACTATGTCTCTTCCAGTTTTGACAGATTACTGTGTCTCTCTCAGTTCTAACAGATTACTGTGTCTCTCTCAGTTCTGACAGATAACTGTCTCTCTCAGCACTCTCAGATAACTGTGTGTCTCTCAATTCTGATAGAAAAATTTGTCTCTCTCAGTTCTGACAGATAACTGTGTCTCACTCAGACTGACAGATATCTGTGACTCTCTAAGTCTGTCAGATAACTGTGTCTCTCTCACTCTGACAGATATCTGTCTCTCTGACTTCTGACAGATAATTGTGTCTCTCAGTTCTGGGAAATGACTGTCTCTATCTCAATTCTGATAGATAACTGTGTGTCTCTTAGTTCTGACAGACAACTGTGTCACTCAGTTCTGACGGATAACTGTGTCACTCTCAGTTCTAACGAATAACTGTGTCTCTCTCTGACTGACAGATAACTGTGTCCCTCAGTCTGACAGATTACTCTGTCTCTCTCAGTTCTGGCAGATATCTGTGTGTCTCTCGATTCTGACAGATAACTGTGTCAGTCTCAGTTCTGACAGATAACTGTGTCTCTCTCTCAGGCTGACAGATATCCGTGACTCTCTAAGTCTGTCAGATAACTGTGTCTGTCTCAGTCTGACAGATATCTGTGTCTCTGAGTTCTGACAATTAATTGTGTCTCTCCGTTCTGGGAAATAACTGTCTCTCTCTCAGTATTGGCAGATAACTGTGTCCCTCAGTCTGACAGATTACTGTGCCTCTCTCAGTCCTGTCAGATATCTGTGTGTCTCTCGGTTCAGACAGATAAATGTGTGTCTCTCAGTTCTGACAGACATCTGTGTCTCTCTCAGATCTGACTGATAACTGTGTCACTTTCAGCCTGACAGATATCTGTGACCCTCTCAGTATGACATATAACTGTGTCTCTCTCTGTCTGACAGATAAATGTGTCTCTCTCAGTTGTGACAGATAACTGTATCTCTCTGTTTGACAGATAATGGTGTCTCTCTCAGACTGACAGATATCTGTTTCTCTCTAAGTCTGTCAGATAACTGTGACTCTCTCAGTGTGACAGATATCTGTGTCTCTCAGTTCTGAGAAATTACTGTCTCTCTCTCAGTTCTGACAGATAACTGTATGTCTCCCAGTTCTGACGGACAACTGTGTCTCTCTCAGACTGACAGCTATCTGCGTCTCTCTAAGTCTGTCAGATACTGTGTCTCTCTCAGTCTGTCAGATAACTGTGTCTCTCTCAGTATGAAAGATTACCCTGACTCTCTCAGTGCTAACAGATAACTGTGTCTCACTCAGTTCTGACAGCAGACTCTGTGTCCCTCAGTTCTAAACAGATAACTGTATGTCTCTCAGTTCTGACAGAAAACTGTGTCACTCATAGTTCTGATGGATAACTGTGTCCCTCTCAGTTCTGACAGATATCTGTGTCTCTCTCAGCACTGTCAGATATCTGTGTGTCTCTCAATTCCGATAGATAAATTTGTCTCTCTCAGTTCTGACAGATAACTGTGTGTCTCTCAGTCTTGTCAGATAACAGTGTGTCTCTCGGTTCTGACACATAACTGTGTGTCTCTCAGTTCTGACAGATAACTGTATGTCTTTCAGATCTGACAGATTACTGTGTCACTCAGTTCTGACGGATAACTGTCTCTCTCTCAGACTGACAGATATCTGTGTCTCTCTGCGTCTGTCAGATAACTGTGTCTCTCTCAGTCTGAGAGATATCTGTGTCTCTGAGTTCTGACAGATAATTGTGTCTCTCAGTTCTGGGAAATGACTGGCTCTCTCTCAGTTCTGACAGATAACTGTATATCCCTCCGTTCTGACAGATAAATGTGTCACTCTCAGTTCTGACATATAACCGTGTCTCTCTCAGTTCTGACAGACAACTGAGTCTCTCTCAGTCTGACAGACAACTGTGTCTCTCTCAGTCCTGACTGATAAATGTGTCTCTCTCAGTCTGACAGATAAGTGTGTCTCTCTCAGTCTGAGAGATAACTGTGTCTCTCAGTTCTGACGATATCTGTGTCTCTCAGTTCTGATAGATATCTCTGTCTCTCAGTTCTGACAACTGACTGTGCCTCTCTGAGTTCTGGCAGGTAACTGTGTCTCTCACAATTCTGTCAGATAACGGTGTCTCTTTCAGTCTGACAGATTACTAAGTCTCTCTCAGTTCTGACAAATAACTGTGTCTCCCTCTGTTCTGTCAAATAACTTTGTGTCTCTCTCAGTTCTGACAGATAACTGGGTCTGTCTCAGATCTGACAGATATCTGTGTGTCTCACAGTTCTGTCAAAAACTGTGTGTCTCTCCGTTCTGACAGATAACTGTTTCTCTCTCAGTTCTGACAGATAACTCTCTCTCTGTCAGTTCTGACAGATAACTGCGTCACTCTCATTTCTGACAGATCACTTTGTCCCTCTCAGTTCTGAGAGATAACTGTATCTCTCTAAGTTCTGAAAAGTGACTGCGTCTCTCTGAGTTCTGGCAGGTAACTGTGTCTCTCACAATTCTGTCAGATAGCTGTGTCTCTCTCTCAGTCTGACAGATTACTGAGTCCCTCTCAGTTCTGACAGATAACTGTGAGTCTCTCAGTTCTAACAGATAACTGTGTGCCTCTCAGTTCTGACAGACAGCTGTTTCTCTCTTCATTCTGACAGATAACAGTGAGTCTGTCAGTTCTGACAGATATCTGCGTCTCACAGTTCTTACCGATATCTGTCTGTCTCTCAGTTCTCACAGACAACTATGTCTCTCTCATTTCTGACAGATCACTTTGTCCCTCTCAGTTCTGACAGATAACTCTATCTCTCTCAGTTCTGACAGATAACTGTGTCTCGCTCAGTTCTGACAGATAACAGTGCGTCACTCAGTCTGACAGATAACTGTGTCTCTCTCATTTCTGACAGATCAGTTTGTCCCTCTCAGTTTTGACAGATAACTGTATCTCTCTCAGTTCTGACAGATAACTGTGTCTTTCTCAGTTCTGACAGATATCTGTGACTCTCTAAGTCTGTCAGATCACTGTGCCTCTCTCAGTCTGACAAATATCTGTCTCTCTGAGTTCTGACAGATAATTGTGTCTCTCAGTTCTGGGAAATGACTGTCTCTCTCTCTCAATACTGACAGATAACTGTGTTTCTCTCAGTTCTGACAGATAACAGTGCATCTCTCAGTCCTGTCAGATAACTGTGTGTCTTTCAGTTCTGACAGATAACTGTGTGTCTCTCGGTTCTGACAGACATCTATGTCTCTCTCAAATCTGACAGACAACTGTGCCTCTCTCAGTTCTGACGGACAACTATGTCTCTTTCAGTTTTGACAGATTACTGTGTGTCTCTCTGTTCTGATACATAACTGTGCTCTTCTCAGTTCTGACAGATAACTGTGTCACTCTCAGTTCTGAAGGATAACTGTGTCACTCTCAGTTCTGACGGATAACTCTGTCTCTCTCTGACCGACAGATAACTGTGTCCCTCAGTCTGGCAGATTACTGTCTCTCTCAGTTCTGACAGATATGTGAGTCTCTCTCTGTTCTGACAGATAACAGTGCATCTCTCAGTCCTGTCAGATAACTGTGTGTCTTTCAGTTCTGACAGATAACTGTGTGTCTTTCAGTTCTGACAGATAACTGTGTGTCTCTCGCTTCTGACAGACATCTATGTCTCTCTCAGATCTGACAGACAACTGTGCCTCTCTCAGTTCTGACGGATAACTATGTCTCTTTCAGTTTTGACAGATTACTATATGTCTCTCTGTTCTGATAGATAACTGTGCTTTTCTCAGTTCTGACAGACAACTGTGCCTCTCAGTTCTGACAGATAACTGTGTGTCTCTCAGAGTTCTGACAGATATCTGTGACTCTTTAAGTCTGTCAGATCACTGTGTCTCTCTCAGTCTGACAGATATCTGTCTCTCTGAGTTCTGACAGATAATTGTGTCTCACAGTTCTGGGAAATGACTGTCTCTCTCTCTCAATACTGACAGATAACTGTGTGTCTCTCAGTTCTGACAGATAACTGTGTCACTTTCAGTTCTGAAGGACAACTGTGTCACTCTCAGTTCTGACGGATAACTGTGTCTCTCTCTGACCGACAGATAACTGTGTCCCTCAGTCTGGCAGATTACTGTCTCTCTCAGTTCTGACAGATATGTGAGTCTCTCTCTGTTCTGACAGATAACAGTGCATCTCTCAGTCCTGTCAGATAACTGTGTGTCTTTCAGTTCTGACAGATAACTGTGTGTCTCTCGGTTCTGACAGACATCTATGTCTCTCTCAAATCTGACAGACAACTGTGCCTCTCTCAGTTCTGACGGACAACTATGTCTCTTTCAGTTTTGACAGATTACTGTGTGTCTCTCTGTTCTGATACATAACTGTGCTCTTCTCAGTTCTGACAGACAACTGTGTCTCTCAGTTCTGACAGATAACTGTGTTTCTCTCAGTCTGACAGATAACAGTGTCTCTCAGTTCTGACAGATTACTGTGCGTCGCTCAGTCTGACAGATAACTGTGTCTTTCTCATTTCTGACAGATCACCTTGTCCCTCTCAGTTCTGACAGATAACTGTGCCTCTATCAGTTCTGACAGACAACTGCGTGTCTCTCTGAGTTCTGACAGACAACTGTGTATCTCTCAGTTCAGACAGACAACTGTGTCTCTCTCAGTCTGACAGATAATTGTCTGTCTCTCAATCCTGTCAGATAAATGTGTCTCTCTCAGTTCTGACAGACAACTGTGTCCCTCTCACTTCTGACAGATAACTGTAAGTCTCTCAGTTCTAACAGATAACTGTGTGCCTCTCAGTTCTGACAGACAGCTGTTTCTCTCTCAATTCTGACAGATAACAGTGTGTCTCTCAGTTGTGAACAGATATCTGTGTCTCTCAGTTCTTACCGATATTGTCTCTCTCTCAGTTCTGACAGATAACTGTGCCTCTCTCAGTTCTGACTGACAACTGTGTGTCTCTCAGTTCTAACAGACAACTGTGTAACTCTCAGTTCTGACAGACAATATGTCTGTCTCAGTCTGACAGATGACTGTGTCTCTCTCACGTCAGACAAATGACCGTGTCTCTCTCAATTCTGATGGGTAACTGTGTCTCTCCCAAATCTGACAGATATCTGTTTCTCTCTCAGTTCTTACAGATATCTGAGTCTCCCTCTGTTCTGACAGATAACTGTGTGTCTCTCAGTTCTGACAGATAACTGTATGTCTTTCAGTTCTGACGGATAACTGTGTCACTCTCAGTTCTGACGGATAACTGTGTCTCTCTCAGACTGACAGATATCTGTGTCTCTCTCAGTATGACAGATATCTATGTCTCTCAAGGTTCTGGCAGGTAACTGTGTCTCTCTCAGTTCTGACAGACAGCTGTGTCTCTCTCAGTCTGACAGACAACTATGTCTCTCTCAGTCTGACAGATAACTGTGTCTCTCTCAGTCTGAGAGATATCTGTGTCTCTCTACGTCTGTCAGATAACTGTGTCTCTCGCAGTCTGACAGATATCTGTTTCTCTCTCAGTTCTGACAGATATCTGAGTCTTCCTCTGTTCTGACAGATAACTGTGTGTCTCTCAGTTCTGACAGATAACTGTATGTCTTTCAGTTCTGACGGATAACTGTGTCACTCTCAGTTCTGACGGATAACTGTGTCTCTCTCAGACTGACAGATATCTGTGTCTCTGAGTTCTGACAGATAATTGTGTCTCTCAGTTCTGGGAAATGACTGTCTCTATCTCAATTCTGATAGATAACTGTGTGTCTCTTAGTTCTGACAGACAACTGTGTCACTCAGTTCTGACGGATAACTGTGTCACTCTCAGTTCTAACGAATAACTGTGTCTCTCTCTGACTGACAGATAACTGTGTCCCTCAGTCTGACAGATTACTCTGTCTCTCTCAGTTCTGGCAGATATCTGTGTGTCTCTCGATTCTGACAGATAACTGTGTCAGTCTCAGTTCTGACAGATAACTGTGTCTCTCTCTCAGGCTGACAGATATCCGTGACTCTCTAAGTCTGTCAGATAACTGTGTCTCTCTCAGTCTGACAGATATCTGTGTCTCTGAGTTCTGACAATTAATTGTGTCTCTCCGTTCTGGGAAATAACTGTCTCTCTCTCAGTATTGGCAGATAACTGTGTCCCTCAGTCTGACAGATTACTGTGCCTCTCTCAGTCCTGTCTGATATCTGTGAGTCTCTCAGTTCTGACAGATATCTGTGTGTCTCTCGGTTCAGACAGATAAATGTGTGTCTCTCAGTTCTGACAGACATCTGTGTCTCTCTCAGATCTGACTGATAACTGTGTCACTTTCAGCCTGACAGATATCTGTGGCCCTCTCAGTATGACATATAACTGTGTCTCTCTCTGTCTGACAGATAAATGTGTCTCTCTCAGTTGTGACAGATAACTGTATCTCTCTGTTTGACAGATAATGGTGTCTCTCTCAGACTGACAGATATCTGTTTCTCTCTAAGTCTGTCAGATAACTGTGACTCTCTCAGTGTGACAGATATCTGTGTCTCTCAGTTCTGAGAAATTACTGTCTCTCTCTCAGTTCTGACAGATAACTGTATGTCTCCCAGTTCTGACGGACAACTGTGTCTCTCTCAGACTGACAGCTATCTGCGTCTCTCTAAGTCTGTCAGATACTGTGTCTCTCTCAGTCTGTCAGATAACTGTGTCTCTCTCAGTATGAAAGATTACCCTGACTCTCTCAGTGCTAACAGATAACTGTGTCTCACTCAGTTCTGACAGCAGACTCTGTGTCCCTCAGTTCTAAACAGATAACTGTATGTCTCTCAGTTCTGACAGAAAACTGTGTCACTCATAGTTCTGATGGATAACTGTGTCCCTCTCAGTTCTGACAGATATCTGTGTCTCTCTCAGCACTGTCAGATATCTGTGTGTCTCTCAATTCCGATAGATAAATTTGTCTCTCTCAGTTCTGACAGATAACTGTGTCCCTCTCAGTTCACACAGATATCTGTATCTCTCAGTTCTGTCAGATAACAGTGTCTCTCTCAGTCTGACTTAGAACTGTGTCTCTCACAGTTTGGACACGTAGCTGAGCCTCACTCAGATCTGACAGATAATTGTGTCTCTCTCAGTTTTGTCAGATAACAGTGTCTCTCTCAGTTCTGATAGACAACTGTGTCTCTCTCAGTCTGACAGATAATTGTGTCTCTCTCAGTTTTGTCAGATAACAGTGTCTCTCTCAGTTCTGATAGACAACTGTGTCTCTCTCAGTCTGACAGATAATTGTCTGTCTTTAAATCCTGTCAGATAAATGTGTCTCTCTCAGTTCTGACAGACAACTGTGTCCCTCTCACTTCTGACAGATAACTGTGAGTCTCTCAGTTCTAACAGATAACTGTGTGCCTCTCAGTTCTGACAGACAGCTGTTTCTCTCTCAATTCTGACAGATAACAGTGTGTCTCTCAGTTGTGAACAGATATCTGTGTCTCTCAGTTCTTACCGATATCTGTCTCTCTCTCAGTTCTGACAGATAACTGTGCCTCTCTCAGTTCTGACTGAAAACTGTGTGTCTCTCAGTTCTGACAGACAACTGTGTAACTCTCAGTTCTGACAGACAATATGTCTGTCTCAGTCTGACAGATGACTGTGTCTCTCTCACGTCTGACAAATGACCGTGTCTCTCTCAATTCTGATGGGTAACTGTGTCTCTCCCAAATCTGACAGATATCTGTTTCTCTCTCAGTTCTGACAGATATCTGAGTTATCCTCTGTTCTGACAGATAACTGTGTGTCTCTCAGTTCTGGGAAATGACTGTCTCTCTCTCAGTACTGACAAATAACTGTGTGTCTCTCAGTTCTGACATATAACTGTGTGTCTCTCAGTTCTGACGGATAACTGTGTCACTCTCTGTTCTGACGGAGAACTGTGTCTCTCTTAGACTGACAGATATCTGTGTCTGTCTAAGTCTGTCAGATGACTGTGTCTCTCTCAGTGTGTCAGATAACTGTGTGTCTCTCAGTTCTGACAGATAACTGTGTGTCTCTCGGTTCTGACAGATAACAGTGTGTCTCTCAGCTCTGACAGACATCTGAGTCTCTCTCAGATCTGACAGACAACTGTGTCTCTCTCAGTTCTGACAGAGAAACTGTAGCTCTCTGTCAGTCTGACATATAACTGAATCTCTCACAGTTCTGACAGATAACTGTGTGTCTCTCAGTTCTGACAGATAACTGTGTCTCTCTCAGTTGTGACAGATACCTGTATGTCTCAGTTTGACAGATAATGGTGTCTATTTCAGACTGACAGATACCTGTGTCTCTCTCATTTCTGACAGATCACTTTGCCCCTCTCAGTTCTGACAGATAACTGTATCTCTCTCAGTTCTGACAAGTGACTGTGTCTCTCTGAGTTCTGGCAGGTAACTGTGTCTCTCACAATTCTGTCAGATAACTGTGTCTCTCACAGTCTGACGATTACTGAGTCTCTCTCAGTTCTGACAGATATCTGTGTCTCTCTCTGTTCTGTCAGATAACCATGTGTCTCTCAGTTCTGACAGATAGCTGTCTCTTTCTCACTTCAGACAGATGACTGTGTCTCTCTCAGTTTTGACAGATAATATTGTCACTCTCAGTCTGACAGATACCTGTGTCTCTGTCCATTCTGACAGATAACTGTGTCCCTCTCAGTTCACACAGATATCTGTATCTCTCTGAGTTCTGTCAGATAACAGTGCCTCTCTCAGTCTGACTTAGAACTGTGTCTCTCACAGTTGGGACACGTAGCTGAGCCTCACTCAGATCTGACAGATAATTGTGTCTCTCTCAGTCTGACAGATAATTGTCTGTCTCTCAATCCTGTCAGATAAATGTGTCTCTCTCACTTCTGACAGATAACTGTGAGTCTCTCAGTTCTAACAGATAACTGTGTGCCTCTCAGTTCTGACAGACAGTTGTTTCTCTCTCAATTCTGACAGATAACAGTGTGTCTCTCAGTTGTGAACAGATATCTGTGTCTCTCAGTTCTTACCGATATCTGTCTCTCTCTCAGTTCTGACAGATAACTGTGCCTCTCTCAGTTCTGACTGACAACTGTGTCTCTCTCAGTATAACAGATAACTGTGTCTCTCTCAGTCTGACAGATATCTATGTTTCTCAGAGTTCTGACAGATAACTGTGTGTCTCTCACTTCTGACAGACAACTGTGTCTCTCTCAGTCTGACAGACAACTATGTCTCTCTCAGTCTGACAGATAACTGTGTCTCTCTCAGTCTGAGAGATATCTGTGTCTCTCTACGTCTGTCAGATAACTGTGTCTCTCGCAGTCTGACAGATATCTGTTTCTCTCTCAGTTCTGACAGATATCTGAGTCTTCCTCTGTTCTGACAGATAACTGTGTGTCTCTCAGTTCTGACAGATAACTGTATGTCTTTCAGTTCTGACGGATAACTGTGTCACTCTCAGTTCTGACGGATAACTGTGTCTCTCTCAGACTGACAGATATCTGTGTCTCTCTACGTCTGTCAGATAACTGTGCCTCTCGCAGTCTGACAGATATCTGTGTCTCTGAGTTCTGACAGATAATTGTGTCTCTCAGTTCTGGGAAATGACTGTCTCTCTTTCAGTACTGACAGATAACTGTGTCTCTCTCAGTTCTGACAGATAACTGTATGTCTTTCAGTTCTGACGGATAACTGTGTCACTCTCAGTTCTGACGGATAACTGTGTCTCTCTCAGACTGACAGATATCTGTGTCTCTCTACGTCTGTCAGATAACTGTGCCTCTCGCAGTCTGACAGATATCTGTGTCTCTGAGTTCTGATAGATAATTGTGTCTCTCAGTTCTGGGAAATGACTGTCTCTCTCTCAGTTCTGACAGATAACTGTGTGTCTCTCAGTTCTGATAGATAACTGTATATCTTTCAGTTCTGATGTATAAACGTGTCACTCTCAGTTCTAACGGATAACCGTGTCTCTCTCTGTTCTGACAGGTAACTGTGCCCGTCATTCTGACAGATTACTGTGTCTCTCTCAGTTCTGACAGATAACTGTGTGTCTCTCGGTTGTGACAGATAATTCTGTCTCTCTCAATTCTGACAGACATCAGCGTCTGTCTCAGTTCTGATGGATGCAAGTGTCTCTCTCAGTTCTGACGGATAACTATGTCACTCTCAGTTCTGACGGATAACTGTGTCACTCTCAGTTCAGACGGATAACTGTGTCTCTCTCAGTTCTGACAGATAACTGTGTCTCTCTCAGACTGACAGATATCTGTGTCTCTCTACGTCTGTCAGATAACTGTGTCTCTCGCAGTCTGACAGATAACTGTGTGTCTCTCAGTTCTGACAGATAACTGTATGTCTTTCAGTTCTGATGGATAACTGTGTCACTCTCAGTTCTGACGGATAACTGTGTCTCTCTCAGACTGACAGATATCTGTGTCTCTCTATGTCTGTCAGATTACTGTGCCTCTCGCAGTCTGACAGATATCTGTGTCTCTGAGTTCTGACAGATAATTGTGTCTCTCAGTTCTGGGAAATGACTGTCTCTCTTTCAGTACTGACAGATAACTGTGTGTCTCTCAGTTCTGATAGATAACTGTATATCTTTCAGTTCTGATGGATGAGCGTGTCACTCTCAGTTCTGACGGATAACCGTGTCTCTCTCTGTTCTGACAGGTTACTGTGTCCGTCATTCTGACAGATTACTGTGTCTCTCTCTGTTCTGAAAGATATCTGAGTCTCTCCATGTTCTGACAGATAACTGTGCGTCTCTCAGTCCTGACAGACATCTATGTCTCTCTCAGATCGGACAGACAACTGTGTCTCTCTCAGTTGTGACAGATAGCTGTATGTCTCAGTTTGACAGGTAATGATGTCTCTCTCTGATTGACAGATACTTCTGTCTCTCTAAGTCTGTCAGATAACTATATCTCTCAGTTCTGACAGATATCTGTGTCTCTCTCAGTTATGACAGATAACTGTCTCTCTGTCAGTTCTGACAGATAGCTGTGTCTCTCTCAGTTCTGACGGAGAACTGTGTCTCTCTCAGTTCTGACGGAGAACTGTGTCTCTCTTAGACTGACAGATATCTGTGTCTGTCTAAGTCTGACAGATAACTGTGTCTCTCTCAGTGTGTCAGATCACTGTGTGTCTCTCAGTTCTGACAGATAACTGTGTGTCTCTCGGTTCTGACAGATAACTGTGTGTCTCTCGGTTCTGACAGATGACAGTGTGTCTCTCAGCTCTGACAGACATCTGAGTCTCTCTCAGATCTGACAGACAACTGTGTCTCTCTCAGTTCTGACAGAGAAACTGTAGCTCTCTGTCAGTCTGACATATAACTGAATCTCTCACAGTTCTGACAGATAACTGTGTGTCTCTCAGTTCTGACAGATAACTGTGTCTCTCTCAGTTGTGACAGATACCTGTATGTCTCAGTTTGACAGATAATGGTTTCTATTTCAGACTGACAGATACCTGTGTCTCTCTCATTTCTGACAGATCACTTTGCCCCTCTCAGTTCTGACAGATAACTGTATCTCTCTCAGTTCTGACAAGTGACTGTGTCTCTCTGAGTTCTGGCAGGTAACTGTGTCTCTCACAATTCTGTCAGATAACTGTGTCTCTCACAGTCTGACAATTACTGAGTCTCTCTCAGTTCTGACAGATATCTGTGTCTCTCTCTGTTCTGTCAGATAACCATGTGTCTCTCAGTTCTGACAGATAGCTGTCTCTTTCTCACTTCAGACAGATGACTGTGTCTCTCTCAGTTTTGACAGATAACATTGTCACTTTCAGTCTGACAGATACCTGTGTCTCTGTCCATTCTGACAGATAACTGTGTCCCTCTCAGTTCACACAGATATCTGTATCTCTCTGAGTTCTGTCAGATAACAGTGCCTCTCTCAGTCTGACTTAGAACTGTGTCTCTCACAGTTGGGACACGTAGCTGAGCCTCACTCAGATCTGACAGATAATTGTGTCTCTCTCAGTTTTGTCAGATAACAGTGTCTCTCTCAGTTCTGATAGACAACTGTGTCTCTCTCAGTCTGACAGATAATTGTCTGTCTCTCAATCCTGTCAGATAAATGTGTCTCTCTCACTTCTGACAGATAACTGTGAGTCTCTCAGTTCTAACAGATAACTGTGTGCCTCTCAGTTCTGACAGACAGTTGTTTCTCTCTCAATTCTGACAGATAACAGTGTGTCTCTCAGTTGTGAACAGATATCTGTGTCTCTCAGTTCTTACCGATATCTGTCTCTCTCTCTCAGTTCTGACAGATAACTGTGCCTCTCTCAGTTCTGACTGAAAACTGTGTGTCTCTCAGTTCTGACAGACAACTGTGTAACTCTCAGTTCTGACAGACAATATGTCTGTCTCAGTCTGACAGATGACTGTGTGTCTCTCAGTCCTGACAGATTACTGTATATCTTTCAGTTCTGACAGATAACTGTGTCACTCTCAGTTCTGATGAATAACTGTGTCTCTCTCAGACTGACAGATATCAGTGTCTCTGAGTTCTGACAGATAATTTTGTCTCTCAGTTCTGGGAAATGACTGTCTCTCTCTCAGTACTGACAGATAACTGTGTGTCTCTCAGTTCTGACAGATAACTGTATGTCTCTCAGTTCTGACGGCTAACTGTCACTCTCTGTTCTGACGGAGAACTGTGTCGCTCTTAGACTGACAGATATCTGTGTCTGTCTAAGTCTGTCAGATAACTGAGTCTCTCTCAGATTTGACAGACAACTGTGTCTCTCTCAGTTCTGACAGAGAAACTGTAGCTCTCTGTCAGTCTGACATATAACTGTATCTCTCACAGTTCTGACAGATAACTGTGGGTCTCTCAGTTCTGACAGATAACTGAAGCTCTCTGTCAGTCTGACATATAAATTTATCTCTCACAGTTCTGACAGATAACTCTATGTCTCTCAGTTCTGACAGATAGCTGTGTGACTCCCATTTCTGACAGATAACTGTGTCTCTCTCAGTCTGACAGATAACTGTGTCTCTCTCAGTCTGACACATATCTATGTCTCTCAGAGTTCTGGCAGGTAACTGTGTGTCTCTCAGTTCTGACAGACAGCTGTGTCTCTCTCAGTCTGACAGACAACTATGTCTCTCTCAGTCTGACAGATAACTGTGTCTCTCTCAGTCTGAGAGATAACTGTGTCTCTCAGTCTGATAGATAACTGTGTCTCTCTCAGACAGACGGATATCTGTTTCTCTCTCACTCTTTCAAATAAATGTGTATCTCAGTTCTGACAGATATCTGTGTCTGTCAGTTCTGACAGATAACTGTGTCTCTCTCACGTCTGACAAATGACTGTGTCTCTCTCAATTCTGATGGGTAACTGTGTCTCTCCCAAATCTGACAGATATCTGTTTCTCTCTTAGTTCTGACAAATATCTGAGTCTTCCTCTGTTCTGACAGATAACCATGTGTCTCTCAGTTCTGACAGATAGCTGTCTTTTTCTCACTTCAGACAGATGACTGTGTCTTTCTCAGTTTTGACAGATAACATTGTCACTCTCAGTCTGACAGATACCTGTGTCTCTGTCCATTCTGACAGATAACTGTGTCCCTCTCAGTTCACACAGATATCTGTATCTCTCAGTTCTGTCAGATAACAGTGTCTCTCTCAGTCTGACTTAGAACTGTGTCTCTCACAGTTCGGACACGTAGCTGAGCCTCACTCAGATCTGACAGATAATTGTGTCTCTCTCAGTTTTGTCAGATAACAGTGTCTCTCTCAGTTCTGATAGACAACTGTGTCTCTCTCAGTCTGACAGATAATTGTCTGTCTTTAAATCCTGTCAGATAAATGTGTCTCTCTCAGTTCTGACAGACAACTGTGTCCCTCTCACTTCTGACAGATAACTGTGAGTCTCTCAGTTCTAACAGATAACTGTGTGCCTCTCAGTTCTGACAGACAGCTGTTTCTCAATTCTGACAGATAACAGTGTGTCTCTCAGTTGTGAACAGATATCTGTGTCTCTCAGTTCTTACCGATATCTGTCTCTCTCTCAGTTCTGACAGATAACTGTGCCTCTCTCAGTTCTGACTGAAAACTGTGTGTCTCTCAGTTCTGACAGACAACTGTGTAACTCTCAGTTCTGACAGACAATATGTCTGTCTCAGTCTGACAGATGACTGTGTCTCTCTCACGTCTGACAAATGACCGTGTCTCTCTCAATTCTGATGGGTAACTGTGTCTCTCCCAAATCTGACAGATATCTGTTTCTCTCTCAGTTCTGACAGATATCTGAGTTATCCTCTGTTCTGACAGATAACTGTGTGTCTCTCAGTTCTGGGAAATGACTGTCTCTCTCTCAGTACTGACAAATAACTGTGTGTCTCTCAGTTCTGACATATAACTGTGTGTCTCTCAGTTCTGACGGATAACTGTGTCACTCTCTGTTCTGACGGAGAACTGTGTCTCTCTTAGACTGACAGATATCTGTGTCTGTCTAAGTCTGTCAGATGACTGTGTCTCTCTCAGTGTGTCAGATAACTGTGTGTCTCTCAGTTCTGACAGATAACTGTGTGTCTCTCGGTTCTGACAGATAACAGTGTGTCTCTCAGCTCTGACAGACATCTGAGTCTCTCTCAGATCTGACAGACAACTGTGTCTCTCTCAGTTCTGACAGAGAAACTGTAGCTCTCTGTCAGTCTGACATATAACTGAATCTCTCACAGTTCTGACAGATAACTGTGTGTCTCTCAGTTCTGACAGATAACTGTGTCTCTCTCAGTTGTGACAGATACCTGTATGTCTCAGTTTGACAGATAATGGTGTCTATTTCAGACTGACAGATACCTGTGTCTCTCTCATTTCTGACAGATCACTTTGCCCCTCTCAGTTCTGACAGATAACTGTGTCACTCTCAGTTCTGACAGATAACTGTGTCTCTCTCAGACTGACAGCTATCTGTGTCTCTCTAAGTCTGTCAGATAACAGTGTCTCTCTCAGTCTGTGAGATAACTGTGCCTCTCTCAGTATGTCAGATTACTGTGTCTCTCTCAGTTCTGACAGATAACTGTGTGTCTCTCGGCTGTGACAGATAATTCTGTCTCTCTCAATTCTGACAGACATCAGCGTCTGTCTCAGTTCTGATGGATGCAAGTGTCTCTCTCAGTTCTGACGGATAACTATGTCACTCTCAGTTCAGACGGATAACTGTGTCTCTCTCAGACTGACAGATATCTGTCTCTCTCTACGTCTGTCACATAACTGTGTCTCTCGCAGTCTGACAGATATCTGTTTCTCTCTCAGTTCTGACAGTTATTTGAGTCTTCCTCTGTTCTGACAGATAACTGTGTGTCTCTCAGTTCTGACAGATAACTGTATGTCTTTCAGTTCTGACGGATAACTGTGTCACTCTCAGTTCTGACGGATAACTGTGTCTCTCTCAGACTGACAGATATCTGTGTCTCTCTACGTCTGTCAGATAACTGTGCCTCTCGCAGTCTGACAGATATCTGTGTCTCTGAGTTCTGACAGATAATTGTGTCTCTCAGTTCTGGGAAATGACTGTCTCTCTCTCAGTTCTGACAGATAACTGTGTGTCTCTCAGTTCTGATAGATAACTGTATATCTTTCAGTTCTGATGGATGAACGTGTCACTCTCAGTTCTGACGGATAACCGTGTCTCTCTCTGTTCTGACAGGTAACTGTGTCCGTCATTATGACAGATTACTGTGTCTCTCTCTGTTCTGAAAGATATCTGAGTCTCTCCATGTTCTGACAGATAACTGTGCGTCTCTCAGTCCTGACAGACATCTATGTCTCTCTCAGATCGGACAGACAACTGTGTCTCTCTCAGTTGTGACAGATAGCTGTATGTCTCAGTTTGACAGGTAATGATGTCTCTCTCTGACTGACAGATACTTGTGTCTCTCTAAGTCTGTCAGATAACTATATCTCTCAGTTCTGACAGATATCTGTGTCTCTCTCAGTTATGACAGATAACTGTCTCTCTGTCAGTTCTGACAGATAACTGTATATCTCTCAGTTCTGACAGATAACTATGTCTCTTCCAGTTTTGACAGATTACTGTGTCTCTCTCAGTTCTAACAGATTACTGTGTCTCTCTCAGTTCTGACAGATAACTGTCTCTCTCAGCACTCTCAGATAACTGTGTGTCTCTCAATTCTGATAGAAAAATTTGTCTCTCTCAGTTCTGACAGATAACTGTGTCTCACTCAGACTGACAGATATCTGTGACTCTCTAAGTCTGTCAGATAACTGTGTCTCTCTCACTCTGACAGATATCTGTCTCTCTGACTTCTGACAGATAATTGTGTCTCTCAGTTCTGGGAAATGACTGTCTCTATCTCAATTCTGATAGATAACTGTGTGTCTCTTAGTTCTGACAGACAACTGTGTCACTCAGTTCTGACGGATAACTGTGTCACTCTCAGTTCTAACGAATAACTGTGTCTCTCTCTGACTGACAGATAACTGTGTCCCTCAGTCTGACAGATTACTCTGTCTCTCTCAGTTCTGGCAGATATCTGTGTGTCTCTCGATTCTGACAGATAACTGTGTCAGTCTCAGTTCTGACAGATAACTGTGTCTCTCTCTCAGGCTGACAGATATCCGTGACTCTCTAAGTCTGTCAGATAACTGTGTCTCTCTCAGTCTGACAGATATCTGTGTCTCTGAGTTCTGACAATTAATTGTGTCTCTCCGTTCTGGGAAATAACTGTCTCTCTCTCAGTATTGGCAGATAACTGTGTCCCTCAGTCTGACAGATTACTGTGCCTCTCTCAGTCCTGTCAGATATCTGTGAGTCTCTCAGTTCTGACAGATATCTGTGTGTCTCTCGGTTCAGACAGATAAATGTGTGTCTCTCAGTTCTGACAGACATCTGTGTCTCTCTCAGATCTGACTGATAACTGTGTCACTTTCAGCCTGACAGATATCTGTGGCCCTCTCAGTATGACATATAACTGTGTCTCTCTCTGTCTGACAGATAAATGTGTCTCTCTCAGTTGTGACAGATAACTGTATCTCTCTGTTTGACAGATAATGGTGTCTCTCTCAGACTGACAGATATCTGTTTCTCTCTAAGTCTGTCAGATAACTGTGACTCTCTCAGTGTGACAGATATCTGTGTCTCTCAGTTCTGAGAAATTACTGTCTCTCTCTCAGTTCTGACAGATAACTGTATGTCTCCCAGTTCTGACGGACAACTGTGTCTCTCTCAGACTGACAGCTATCTGCGTCTCTCTAAGTCTGTCAGATACTGTGTCTCTCTCAGTCTGTCAGATAACTGTGTCTCTCTCAGTATGAAAGATTACCCTGACTCTCTCAGTGCTAACAGATAACTGTGTCTCACTCAGTTCTGACAGCAGACTCTGTGTCCCTCAGTTCTAAACAGATAACTGTATGTCTCTCAGTTCTGACAGAAAACTGTGTCACTCATAGTTCTGATGGATAACTGTGTCCCTCTCAGTTCTGACAGATATCTGTGTCTCTCTCAGCACTGTCAGATATCTGTGTGTCTCTCAATTCCGATAGATAAATTTGTCTCTCTCAGTTCTGACAGATAACTGTATATCTCTCAGTTCTGACAGATAACTATGTCTCTTCCAGTTTTGACAGATAACTGTGTCTCTCTCAGTCTGACACATATCTATGTCTCTCAGAGTTCTGGCAGGTAACTGTGTGTCTCTCAGTTCTGACAGACAGCTGTGTCTCTCTCAGTCTGACAGACAACTATGTCTCTCTCAGTCTGACAGATAACTGTGTCTCTCTCAGTCTGAGAGATAACTGTGTCTCTCAGTCTGATAGATAACTGTGTCTCTCTCAGACAGACGGATATCTGTTTCTCTCTCACTCTTTCAAATAAATGTGTATCTCAGTTCTGACAGATATCTGTGTCTGTCAGTTCTGACAGATAACTGTGTCTCTCTCACGTCTGACAAATGACTGTGTCTCTCTCAATTCTGATGGGTAACTGTGTCTCTCCCAAATCTGACAGATATCTGTTTCTCTCTCAGTTCTGACAAATATCTGAGTCTTCCTCTGTTCTGACAGATAACCATGTGTCTCTCAGTTCTGACAGATAGCTGTCTTTTTCTCACTTCAGACAGATGACTGTGTCTTTCTCAGTTTTGACAGATAACATTGTCACTCTCAGTCTGACAGATACCTGTGTCTCTGTCCATTCTGACAGATAACTGTGTCCCTCTCAGTTCACACAGATATCTGTATCTCTCAGTTCTGTCAGATAACAGTGTCTCTCTCAGTCTGACTTAGAACTGTGTCTCTCACAGTTCGGACACGTAGCTGAGCCTCACTCAGATCTGACAGATAATTGTGTCTCTCTCAGTTTTGTCAGATAACAGTGTCTCTCTCAGTTCTGATAGACAACTGTGTCTCTCTCAGTCTGACAGATAATTGTCTGTCTTTAAATCCTGTCAGATAAATGTGTCTCTCTCAGTTCTGACAGACAACTGTGTCCCTCTCACTTCTGACAGATAACTGTGAGTCTCTCAGTTCTAACAGATAACTGTGTGCCTCTCAGTTCTGACAGACAGCTGTTTCTCTCTCAATTCTGACAGATAACAGTGTGTCTCTCAGTTGTGAACAGATATCTGTGTCTCTCAGTTCTTACCGATATCTGTCTCTCTCTCAGTTCTGACAGATAACTGTGCCTCTCTCAGTTCTGACTGAAAACTGTGTGTCTCTCAGTTCTGACAGACAACTGTGTAACTCTCAGTTCTGACAGACAATATGTCTGTCTCAGTCTGACAGATGACTGTGTCTCTCTCACGTCTGACAAATGACCGTGTCTCTCTCAATTCTGATGGGTAACTGTGTCTCTCCCAAATCTGACAGATATCTGTTTCTCTCTCAGTTCTGACAGATATCTGAGTTATCCTCTGTTCTGACAGATAACTGTGTGTCTCTCAGTTCTGGGAAATGACTGTCTCTCTCTCAGTACTGACAAATAACTGTGTGTCTCTCAGTTCTGACATATAACTGTGTGTCTCTCAGTTCTGACGGATAACTGTGTCACTCTCTGTTCTGACGGAGAACTGTGTCTCTCTTAGACTGACAGATATCTGTGTCTGTCTAAGTCTGTCAGATGACTGTGTCTCTCTCAGTGTGTCAGATAACTGTGTGTCTCTCAGTTCTGACAGATAACTGTGTGTCTCTCGGTTCTGACAGATAACAGTGTGTCTCTCAGCTCTGACAGACATCTGAGTCTCTCTCAGATCTGACAGACAACTGTGTCTCTCTCAGTTCTGACAGAGAAACTGTAGCTCTCTGTCAGTCTGACATATAACTGAATCTCTCACAGTTCTGACAGATAACTGTGTGTCTCTCAGTTCTGACAGATAACTGTGTCTCTCTCAGTTGTGACAGATACCTGTATGTCTCAGTTTGACAGATAATGGTGTCTATTTCAGACTGACAGATACCTGTGTCTCTCTCATTTCTGACAGATCACTTTGCCCCTCTCAGTTCTGACAGATAACTGTGTCACTCTCAGTTCTGACAGATAACTGTGTCTCTCTCAGACTGACAGCTATCTGTGTCTCTCTAAGTCTGTCAGATAACAGTGTCTCTCTCAGTCTGTGAGATAACTGTGCCTCTCTCAGTATGTCAGATTACTGTGTCTCTCTCAGTTCTGACAGATAACTGTGTGTCTCTCGGCTGTGACAGATAATTCTGTCTCTCTCAATTCTGACAGACATCAGCGTCTGTCTCAGTTCTGATGGATGCAAGTGTCTCTCTCAGTTCTGACGGATAACTATGTCACTCTCAGTTCAGACGGATAACTGTGTCTCTCTCAGACTGACAGATATCTGTCTCTCTCTACGTCTGTCACATAACTGTGTCTCTCGCAGTCTGACAGATATCTGTTTCTCTCTCAGTTCTGACAGTTATTTGAGTCTTCCTCTGTTCTGACAGATAACTGTGTGTCTCTCAGTTCTGACAGATAACTGTATGTCTTTCAGTTCTGACGGATAACTGTGTCACTCTCAGTTCTGACGGATAACTGTGTCTCTCTCAGACTGACAGATATCTGTGTCTCTCTACGTCTGTCAGATAACTGTGCCTCTCGCAGTCTGACAGATATCTGTGTCTCTGAGTTCTGACAGATAATTGTGTCTCTCAGTTCTGGGAAATGACTGTCTCTCTCTCAGTTCTGACAGATAACTGTGTGTCTCTCAGTTCTGATAGATAACTGTATATCTTTCAGTTCTGATGGATGAACGTGTCACTCTCAGTTCTGACGGATAACCGTGTCTCTCTCTGTTCTGACAGGTAACTGTGTCCGTCATTATGACAGATTACTGTGTCTCTCTCTGTTCTGAAAGATATCTGAGTCTCTCCATGTTCTGACAGATAACTGTGCGTCTCTCAGTCCTGACAGACATCTATGTCTCTCTCAGATCGGACAGACAACTGTGTCTCTCTCAGTTGTGACAGATAGCTGTATGTCTCAGTTTGACAGGTAATGATGTCTCTCTCTGACTGACAGATACTTGTGTCTCTCTAAGTCTGTCAGATAACTATATCTCTCAGTTCTGACAGATATCTGTGTCTCTCTCAGTTATGACAGATAACTGTCTCTCTGTCAGTTCTGACAGATAACTGTATATCTCTCAGTTCTGACAGATAACTATGTCTCTTCCAGTTTTGACAGATTACTGTGTCTCTCTCAGTTCTAACAGATTACTGTGTCTCTCTCAGTTCTGACAGATAACTGTCTCTCTCAGCACTCTCAGATAACTGTGTGTCTCTCAATTCTGATAGAAAAATTTGTCTCTCTCAGTTCTGACAGATAACTGTGTCTCACTCAGACTGACAGATATCTGTGACTCTCTAAGTCTGTCAGATAACTGTGTCTCTCTCACTCTGACAGATATCTGTCTCTCTGACTTCTGACAGATAATTGTGTCTCTCAGTTCTGGGAAATGACTGTCTCTATCTCAATTCTGATAGATAACTGTGTGTCTCTTAGTTCTGACAGACAACTGTGTCACTCAGTTCTGACGGATAACTGTGTCACTCTCAGTTCTAACGAATAACTGTGTCTCTCTCTGACTGACAGATAACTGTGTCCCTCAGTCTGACAGATTACTCTGTCTCTCTCAGTTCTGGCAGATATCTGTGTGTCTCTCGATTCTGACAGATAACTGTGTCAGTCTCAGTTCTGACAGATGACTGTGTCTCTCTCTCAGGCTGACAGATATCCGTGACTCTCTAAGTCTGTCAGATAACTGTGTCTCTCTCAGTCTGACAGATATCTGTGTCTCTGAGTTCTGACAATTAATTGTGTCTCTCCGTTCTGGGAAATAACTGTCTCTCTCTCAGTATTGGCAGATAACTGTGTCCCTCAGTCTGACAGATTACTGTGCCTCTCTCAGTCCTGTCAGATATCTGTGAGTCTCTCAGTTCTGACAGATATCTGTGTGTCTCTCGGTTCAGACAGATAAATGTGTGTCTCTCAGTTCTGACAGACATCTGTGTCTCTCTCAGATCTGACTGATAACTGTGTCACTTTCAGCCTGACAGATATCTGTGGCCCTCTCAGTATGACATATAACTGTGTCTCTCTCTGTCTGACAGATAAATGTGTCTCTCTCAGTTGTGACAGATAACTGTATCTCTCTGTTTGACAGATAATGGTGTCTCTCTCAGACTGACAGATATCTGTTTCTCTCTAAGTCTGTCAGATAACTGTGACTCTCTCAGTGTGACAGATATCTGTGTCTCTCAGTTCTGAGAAATTACTGTCTCTCTCTCAGTTCTGACAGATAACTGTATGTCTCCCAGTTCTGACGGACAACTGTGTCTCTCTCAGACTGACAGCTATCTGCGTCTCTCTAAGTCTGTCAGATACTGTGTCTCTCTCAGTCTGTCAGATAACTGTGTCTCTCTCAGTATGAAAGATTACCCTGACTCTCTCAGTGCTAACAGATAACTGTGTCTCACTCAGTTCTGACAGCAGACTCTGTGTCCCTCAGTTCTAAACAGATAACTGTATGTCTCTCAGTTCTGACAGAAAACTGTGTCACTCATAGTTCTGATGGATAACTGTGTCCCTCTCAGTTCTGACAGATATCTGTGTCTCTCTCAGCACTGTCAGATATCTGTGTGTCTCTCAATTCCGATAGATAAATTTGTCTCTCTCAGTTCTGACAGATAACTGTGTGTCTCTCAGTCTTGTCAGATAACAGTGTGTCTCTCGGTTCTGACACATAACTGTGTGTCTCTCAGTTCTGACAGATAACTGTATGTCTTTCAGATCTGACAGATTACTGTGTCACTCAGTTCTGACGGATAACTGTCTCTCTCTCAGACTGACAGATATCTGTGTCTCTCTGCGTCTGTCAGATAACTGTGTCTCTCTCAGTCTGAGAGATATCTGTGTCTCTGAGTTCTGACAGATAATTGTGTCTCTCAGTTCTGGGAAATGACTGGCTCTCTCTCAGTTCTGACAGATAACTGTATATCCCTCCGTTCTGACAGATAAATGTGTCACTCTCAGTTCTGACATATAACCGTGTCTCTCTCAGTTCTGACAGACAACTGAGTCTCTCTCAGTCTGACAGACAACTGTGTCTCTCTCAGTCCTGACTGATAAATGTGTCTCTCTCAGTCTGACAGATAAGTGTGTCTCTCTCAGTCTGAGAGATAACTGTGTCTCTCAGTTCTGACGATATCTGTGTCTCTCAGTTCTGATAGATATCTCTGTCTCTCAGTTCTGACAACTGACTGTGCCTCTCTGAGTTCTGGCAGGTAACTGTGTCTCTCACAATTCTGTCAGATAACGGTGTCTCTTTCAGTCTGACAGATTACTAAGTCTCTCTCAGTTCTGACAAATAACTGTGTCTCCCTCTGTTCTGTCAAATAACTTTGTGTCTCTCTCAGTTCTGACAGATAACTGGGTCTGTCTCAGATCTGACAGATATCTGTGTGTCTCACAGTTCTGTCAAAAACTGTGTGTCTCTCCGTTCTGACAGATAACTGTTTCTCTCTCAGTTCTGACAGATAACTCTCTCTCTGTCAGTTCTGACAGATAACTGCGTCACTCTCATTTCTGACAGATCACTTTGTCCCTCTCAGTTCTGAGAGATAACTGTATCTCTCTAAGTTCTGAAAAGTGACTGCGTCTCTCTGAGTTCTGGCAGGTAACTGTGTCTCTCACAATTCTGTCAGATAGCTGTGTCTCTCTCTCAGTCTGACAGATTACTGAGTCCC
Organism: Mobula birostris; assembly: GCF_030028105.1. Lineage (NCBI taxonomy): Eukaryota > Metazoa > Chordata > Chondrichthyes > Myliobatiformes > Myliobatidae > Mobula > Mobula birostris. The sequence goes on from NC_092375.1 coordinate 83,480,419, forward strand.
TCTCAGTTCTGACAGATAACTGTGAGTCTCTCAGTTCTAACAGATAACTGTGTGCCTCTCAGTTCTGACAGACAGCTGTTTCTCTCTTCATTCTGACAGATAACAGTGAGTCTGTCAGTTCTGACAGATATCTGCGTCTCACAGTTCTTACCGATATCTGTCTGTCTCTCAGTTCTCACAGACAACTATGTCTCTCTCATTTCTGACAGATCACTTTGTCCCTCTCAGTTCTGACAGATAACTCTATCTCTCTCAGTTCTGACAGATAACTGTGTCTCGCTCAGTTCTGACAGATAACAGTGCGTCACTCAGTCTGACAGATAACTGTGTCTCTCTCATTTCTGACAGATCAGTTTGTCCCTCTCAGTTTTGACAGATAACTGTATCTCTCTCAGTTCTGACAGATAACTGTGTCTTTCTCAGTTCTGACAGATATCTGTGACTCTCTAAGTCTGTCAGATCACTGTGCCTCTCTCAGTCTGACAAATATCTGTCTCTCTGAGTTCTGACAGATAATTGTGTCTCTCAGTTCTGGGAAATGACTGTCTCTCTCTCTCAATACTGACAGATAACTGTGTTTCTCTCAGTTCTGACAGATAACAGTGCATCTCTCAGTCCTGTCAGATAACTGTGTGTCTTTCAGTTCTGACAGATAACTGTGTGTCTCTCGGTTCTGACAGACATCTATGTCTCTCTCAAATCTGACAGACAACTGTGCCTCTCTCAGTTCTGACGGACAACTATGTCTCTTTCAGTTTTGACAGATTACTGTGTGTCTCTCTGTTCTGATACATAACTGTGCTCTTCTCAGTTCTGACAGATAACTGTGTCACTCTCAGTTCTGAAGGATAACTGTGTCACTCTCAGTTCTGACGGATAACTCTGTCTCTCTCTGACCGACAGATAACTGTGTCCCTCAGTCTGGCAGATTACTGTCTCTCTCAGTTCTGACAGATATGTGAGTCTCTCTCTGTTCTGACAGATAACAGTGCATCTCTCAGTCCTGTCAGATAACTGTGTGTCTTTCAGTTCTGACAGATAACTGTGTGTCTTTCAGTTCTGACAGATAACTGTGTGTCTCTCGCTTCTGACAGACATCTATGTCTCTCTCAGATCTGACAGACAACTGTGCCTCTCTCAGTTCTGACGGATAACTATGTCTCTTTCAGTTTTGACAGATTACTATATGTCTCTCTGTTCTGATAGATAACTGTGCTTTTCTCAGTTCTGACAGACAACTGTGCCTCTCAGTTCTGACAGATAACTGTGTGTCTCTCAGAGTTCTGACAGATATCTGTGACTCTTTAAGTCTGTCAGATCACTGTGTCTCTCTCAGTCTGACAGATATCTGTCTCTCTGAGTTCTGACAGATAATTGTGTCTCACAGTTCTGGGAAATGACTGTCTCTCTCTCTCAATACTGACAGATAACTGTGTGTCTCTCAGTTCTGACAGATAACTGTGTCACTTTCAGTTCTGAAGGACAACTGTGTCACTCTCAGTTCTGACGGATAACTGTGTCTCTCTCTGACCGACAGATAACTGTGTCCCTCAGTCTGGCAGATTACTGTCTCTCTCAGTTCTGACAGATATGTGAGTCTCTCTCTGTTCTGACAGATAACAGTGCATCTCTCAGTCCTGTCAGATAACTGTGTGTCTTTCAGTTCTGACAGATAACTGTGTGTCTCTCGGTTCTGACAGACATCTATGTCTCTCTCAAATCTGACAGACAACTGTGCCTCTCTCAGTTCTGACGGACAACTATGTCTCTTTCAGTTTTGACAGATTACTGTGTGTCTCTCTGTTCTGATACATAACTGTGCTCTTCTCAGTTCTGACAGACAACTGTGTCTCTCAGTTCTGACAGATAACTGTGTTTCTCTCAGTCTGACAGATAACAGTGTCTCTCAGTTCTGACAGATTACTGTGCGTCGCTCAGTCTGACAGATAACTGTGTCTTTCTCATTTCTGACAGATCACCTTGTCCCTCTCAGTTCTGACAGATAACTGTGCCTCTATCAGTTCTGACAGACAACTGCGTGTCTCTCTGAGTTCTGACAGACAACTGTGTATCTCTCAGTTCAGACAGACAACTGTGTCTCTCTCAGTCTGACAGATAATTGTCTGTCTCTCAATCCTGTCAGATAAATGTGTCTCTCAGTTCTTACCGATATTGTCTCTCTCTCAGTTCTGACAGATAACTGTGCCTCTCTCAGTTCTGACTGACAACTGTGTGTCTCTCAGTTCTAACAGACAACTGTGTAACTCTCAGTTCTGACAGACAATATGTCTGTCTCAGTCTGACAGATGACTGTGTCTCTCTCACGTCAGACAAATGACCGTGTCTCTCTCAATTCTGATGGGTAACTGTGTCTCTCCCAAATCTGACAGATATCTGTTTCTCTCTCAGTTCTTACAGATATCTGAGTCTCCCTCTGTTCTGACAGATAACTGTGTGTCTCTCAGTTCTGACAGATAACTGTATGTCTTTCAGTTCTGACGGATAACTGTGTCACTCTCAGTTCTGACGGATAACTGTGTCTCTCTCAGACTGACAGATATCTGTGTCTCTCTCAGTATGACAGATATCTATGTCTCTCAAGGTTCTGGCAGGTAACTGTGTCTCTCTCAGTTCTGACAGACAGCTGTGTCTCTCTCAGTCTGACAGACAACTATGTCTCTCTCAGTCTGACAGATAACTGTGTCTCTCTCAGTCTGAGAGATATCTGTGTCTCTCTACGTCTGTCAGATAACTGTGTCTCTCTCAGTCTGAGAGATATCTGTGTCTCTCTACGTCTGTCAGATAACTGTGTCTCTCGCAGTCTGACAGATATCTGTTTCTCTCTCAGTTCTGACAGATATCTGAGTCTCCCTCTGTTCTGACAGATAACTGTGTGTCTCTCAGTTCTGACAGATAACTGTATGTCTTTCAGTTCTGACGGATAACTGTGTCACTCTCAGTTCTGACGGATAACTGTGTCTCTCTCAGACTGACAGATATCTGTGTCTCTCTCAGTATGACAGATATCTATGTCTCTCAGAGTTCTGGCAGGTAACTGTGTCTCTCTCAGTTCTGACAGACAACTATGTCTCTCTCAGTCTGACAGATAACTGTGTCTCTCTCAGTCTGAGAGATATCTGTTTCTCTCTCAGTTCTGACAGATATCTGAGTCTTCCTCTGTTCTGACAGATAACTGTGTGTCTCTCAGTTCTGACAGATAACTGTATGTCTTTCAGTTCTGACGGATAACTGTGTCACTCTCAGTTCTGACGGATAACTGTGTCTCTCTCAGACTGACAGATATCTGTGTCTCTGAGTTCTGACAGATAATTGTGTCTCTCAGTTCTGGGAAATGACTGTCTCTCTCTCAGTACTGACAGATAACTGTGTGTCTCTCAGTTCTGACATATAACTGTATATCTCTAAGTTCTGACGGATAACTGTGTCACTCTCTGTCCTGACGGAGAACTGTGTCTCTCTTAGACTAACAGATATCTGTGTCTGTCTAAGTCTGTCAGATAACTGTGTCCCTCTCACTTCTGACAGATTACTGTGAGTCTCTCAGTTCTAACAGATAACTGTGTGCCTCTCAGTTCTGACAGATAGCTGTGTGACTCCCATTTCTGACAGATAACTGTGTCTCTCTCAGTCTGACAGATAACTGTGTCTCTCTCAGTCTGACACATATCTATGTCTCTCAGAGTTCTGGCAGGTAACTGTGTGTCTCTCAGTTCTGACAGACAGCTGTGTCTCTCTCAGTCTGACAGACAACTATGTCTCTCTCAGTCTGACAGATAACTGTGTCTCTCTCAGTCTGAGAGATAACTGTGTCTCTCAGTCTGATAGATAACTGTGTCTCTCTCAGACAGACGGATATCTGTTTCTCTCTCACTCTGTCAGATAAATGTGTATCTCAGTTCTGACAGATATCTGTGTCTGTCAGTTCTGACAGATAACTGTGTCTCTCTCACGTCTGACAAATGACTGTGTCTCTCTCAATTCTGATGGGTAACTGTGTCTCTCCCAAATCTGACAGATATCTGTTTCTCTCTCAGTTCTGACAAATATCTGAGTCTTCCTCTGTTCTGACAGATAACCATGTGTCTCTCAGTTCTGACAGATAGCTGTCTTTTTCTCACTTCAGACAGATGACTGTGTCTTTCTCAGTTTTGACAGATAACATTGTCACTCTCAGTCTGACAGATACCTGTGTCTCTGTCCATTCTGACAGATAACTGTGTCCCTCTCAGTTCACACAGATATCTGTATCTCTCAGTTCTGTCAGATAACAGTGTCTCTCTCAGTCTGACTTAGAACTGTGTCTCTCACAGTTCGGACACGTAGCTGAGCCTCACTCAGATCTGACAGATAATTGTGTCTCTCTCAGTTTTGTCAGATAACAGTGTCTCTCTCAGTTCTGATAGACAACTGTGTCTCTCTCAGTCTGACAGATAATTGTCTGTCTTTAAATCCTGTCAGATAAATGTGTCTCTCTCAGTTCTGACAGACAACTGTGTCCCTCTCACTTCTGACAGATAACTGTGAGTCTCTCAGTTCTAACAGATAACTGTGTGCCTCTCAGTTCTGACAGACAGCTGTTTCTCAATTCTGACAGATAACAGTGTGTCTCTCAGTTGTGAACAGATATCTGTGTCTCTCAGTTCTTACCGATATCTGTCTCTCTCTCAGTTCTGACAGATAACTGTGCCTCTCTCAGTTCTGACTGAAAACTGTGTGTCTCTCAGTTCTGACAGACAACTGTGTAACTCTCAGTTCTGACAGACAATATGTCTGTCTCAGTCTGACAGATGACTGTGTCTCTCTCACGTCTGACAAATGACCGTGTCTCTCTCAATTCTGATGGGTAACTGTGTCTCTCCCAAATCTGACAGATATCTGTTTCTCTCTCAGTTCTGACAGATATCTGAGTTATCCTCTGTTCTGACAGATAACTGTGTGTCTCTCAGTTCTGGGAAATGACTGTCTCTCTCTCAGTACTGACAAATAACTGTGTGTCTCTCAGTTCTGACATATAACTGTGTGTCTCTCAGTTCTGACGGATAACTGTGTCACTCTCTGTTCTGACGGAGAACTGTGTCTCTCTTAGACTGACAGATATCTGTGTCTGTCTAAGTCTGTCAGATGACTGTGTCTCTCTCAGTGTGTCAGATAACTGTGTGTCTCTCAGTTCTGACAGATAACTGTGTGTCTCTCGGTTCTGACAGATAACAGTGTGTCTCTCAGCTCTGACAGACATCTGAGTCTCTCTCAGATCTGACAGACAACTGTGTCTCTCTCAGTTCTGACAGAGAAACTGTAGCTCTCTGTCAGTCTGACATATAACTGAATCTCTCACAGTTCTGACAGATAACTGTGTGTCTCTCAGTTCTGACAGATAACTGTGTCTCTCTCAGTTGTGACAGATACCTGTATGTCTCAGTTTGACAGATAATGGTGTCTATTTCAGACTGACAGATACCTGTGTCTCTCTCATTTCTGACAGATCACTTTGCCCCTCTCAGTTCTGACAGATAACTGTGTCACTCTCAGTTCTGACAGATAACTGTGTCTCTCTCAGACTGACAGCTATCTGTGTCTCTCTAAGTCTGTCAGATAACAGTGTCTCTCTCAGTCTGTGAGATAACTGTGCCTCTCTCAGTATGTCAGATTACTGTGTCTCTCTCAGTTCTGACAGATAACTGTGTGTCTCTCGGCTGTGACAGATAATTCTGTCTCTCTCAATTCTGACAGACATCAGCGTCTGTCTCAGTTCTGATGGATGCAAGTGTCTCTCTCAGTTCTGACGGATAACTATGTCACTCTCAGTTCAGACGGATAACTGTGTCTCTCTCAGTTCTGACTGACAACTGTGTGTCTCTCAGTTCTAACAGACAACTGTGTAACTCTCAGTTCTGACAGACAATATGTCTGTCTCAGTCTGACAGATGACTGTGTCTCTCTCACGTCAGACAAATGACCGTGTCTCTCTCAATTCTGATGGGTAACTGTGTCTCTCCCAAATCTGACAGATATCTGTTTCTCTCTCAGTTCTTACAGATATCTGAGTCTCCCTCTGTTCTGACAGATAACTGTGTGTCTCTCAGTTCTGACAGTTAACTGTGTGTCTCTCAGTCCTGACAGATAACTGTATATCTTTCAGTTCTGACAGATAACTGTGTCACTCTCAGTTCTGACGGATAACTGTGTCTCTCTCAGACTGACAGATATCAGTGTCTCTGAGTTCTGACAGATAATTGTGTCTCTCAGTTCTGGGAAATGACTGCCTCTCTCTCAGTACTGACAGATAACTGTGTGTCTCTCAGTTCTGACAGATAACTGTATGTCTCTCAGTTCTGACGGATAACTGTGTCACTCTTTGTTCTGACTGAGAACTGTGTCTCTCTTAGACTGACAGATATCTGTGTCTGTCTAAGTCTGTCAGATAACTGAGTCTCTCTCAGATTTGACAGACAACTGTGTCTCTCTCAGTTCTGACAGAGAAACTGTAGCTCTCTGTCAGTCTGACATATAACTGTATCTCTCACAGTTCTGACAGATAACTGTGGGTCTCTCAGTTCTGACAGATAACTGTATGTTCTGACAGATAATTGTGGGTCTCCCAGTTCTGACAGATAACTGTAGCTCTCTGTCAATCTGACATATAAATTTATCTATCACAGTTCTGACAGATAACTGTATGTCTCTCAGTTCTGATAGACATCTGTGTCCCTCTCAGTTCTGACAGATAACTGTCTCTCTCATTTCTGATATATAACTATGTCTCTCTCGGTTCTGACAGATGACTGTGTGTCACTCAGTTCTGACAGATAACTGTGTCTCCCTCAGTCTGACAGATAACTGGGTCTCTCACAGTTCTGACAGATAACTGTATATCTTTCAGTTCTGACAGATAACTATGTCTCTTCCAGTTTTGACAGATTACTGTGTCTCTCTCAGTTCTAACAGATTACTGTGTCTCTTCTCAGTTCTGACAGATAACTGTGTCTCACTCAGACTGATAGATATCTCTGACTCTCTAAGTCTGTCAGATAACTGTGTCTCTCTCACTCTGACAGATATCTGTCTCTCTGACTTCTGACAGATAATTGTGTCTCTCAGTTCTGGGAAATGACTGTCTCTCTCTCAATACTGACAGATAACTGTGTGTCTCTCAGTTCTGACAGATAACTGTGTCACTCAGTTCTGACGGATAACTGTGTCACTCTCAGTTCTGACGGATAACTGTGTCTCTCTCTGACTGACAGATAACTGTGTCCCTCAGTCTGACAGATTACTCTGTCTCTCTCAGTTCCGACAGATATGTGAGTCTCTCTCTGTTCTGACAGATAACAGTGCATCTCTCAGTCCTGTCAGATAACTGTGTGTCTTTCAGTTCTGACAGATAACTGTGTGTCTCTCGCTTCTGACAAACATCTATGTCTCTCTCAGATCTGACAGACAACTGTGCCTCTCTCAGTTCTGACGGATAACTATGTCTCTTTCAGTTTTGACAGATTACTATATGTCTCTCTGTTCTGATAGATAACTGTGCCTCTCAGTTCTGACAGATAACTGTGTGTCTCTCAGAGTTCTGACAGATATCTGTGACTCTTTAAGTCTGTCAGATCACTGTGTCTCTCTCAGTCTGACAGATATCTGTCTCTCTGAGTTCTGACAGATAATTGTGTCTCACAGTTCTGGGAAATGACTGTCTCTCTCTCTCAATACTGACAGATAACTGTGTGTCTCTCAGTTCTGACAGATAACTGTGTCACTTTCAGTTCTGAAGGACAACTGTGTCACTCTCAGTTCTGACGGATAACTGTGTCTCTCTCTGACCGACAGATAACTGTGTCCCTCAGTCTGGCAGATTACTGTCTCTCTCAGTTCTGACAGATATGTGAGTCTCTCTCTGTTCTGACAGATAACAGTGCATCTCTCAGTCCTGTCAGATAACTGTGTGTCTTTCAGTTCTGACAGATAACTGTGTGTCTTTCAGTTCTGACAGATAACTGTGTGTCTTTCAGTTCTGACAGATAACTGTGTGTCTCTCAGTTCTGACAGATAACTGTGTCTCTCGGTTCTGACAGACATCTATGTCTCTCCCAGATCTGACAGACAACTGTGCCTCTCTCAGTTCTGACGAACAACTGTGTCTCTTTCAGTTTTGACAGATTACTGTGTGTCTCTCTGTTCTGATAGATAACTGTGTTTCTCTCAGTCTGACAGATAACTGTGTCTCTCAGTTCTGACAGATTACTGTGTGTCGCTCAGTCTGACAGATAACTGTGTCTTTCTCATTTCTGACAGATCACTTTGTCCCTCTCAGTTCTGACAGATAACTGTATCTCTCTCAGTTCTGACAAGTGACTGTGTCTCTCTGAGTTCTGGCAGGTAACTGTGTCTCTCACAATTCTGTTAGATAACTTTGTCTCTCTCAATCTGACAGATTACTGAGTCTCTCTCAGTTCTGACAGATATCTGTGTCTCTCACAACTCTGTTAGATAACTTTGACTCTCTCAATCTGACAGATTACTGAGTCTCTCTCAGTTCTGACAGATATCTGTGTCTCTCTCTGTTTTCTCAGATAACCATGTGTCTCTCAGTTCTGACAGATAGCTGTCTCTTTCTCACTTCTGACAGATAACTGTGTCTCTCTCAGTTTTGACAGATAACATTGTCACTCTCAGTCTGACAGATACCTGTGTCTCTCTGAGTTCTGTCAGATAACAGTGTCTTTCTCAGTCTGACTTAGAACTGTGTCTCTCACAGTTCGACAGGTAGCTGAGCCTCATTCAGATCTGACAGATAACTGTGTCTCTCTCAGTTTTGTCAGATAACAGTGTCTTTCTCAGTTCTGATAGACAACTGTGTCTCTCTCAGTCTGACAGATAATTGTATCTCTCTCAGTTCTGACAGATAACTGTCTGTCTCTCAATTCTGTCAGATAAATGTGTCTCTCTCAGTTCGGACAGATAACTGTGAGTCTCTCAGTTCTAACAGATAACTGTGTGTCTCTCACTTCTGACAGATAACTGTGTCTCTCAGTTCTGCCATATATCTGTGTCTCTCAGTTCTTACCGATATCTGTCTCTCTCTCAGTTCTGACAGATAACTGTGCCTCTCTCAGTTCTGACAGACAACTGTGTGTCTCTCAGTTCTGACAGACAACTGTGTATCTCTCAGTTCTGACGAATAACTGTGTCTCTCTCAATTCCGATGGGTAACTTTGCCTCTCCCAAATCTGACAGATATCTGTTTCTCTCTCAGTTCTGACAGATATCTGAGTTTTCCTCTGTTCTGACAGATAACTGTGTGTCTCTCAGTTCTGACAGATAACTGTGTGTCTCTCAGTCCTGACAGATAACTGTATGTCTTTCAGTTCTGACGGATAACTGTGTCACTCTCAGTTCTGACGGATAACTGTGCCTCTCTCAGACTGACAGATATCTTTGTCTCTGAGTTCTGACAGTTAATTGTGTCTCTCAGTTCTGGGAAATGACTGTCTCTCTCTCAGTACTGACATAACTGTGTGTCTCCCAGTTCTGACAGACAACTGTATGTCTCTCAGTTCTGACGGAGAACTGTGTCTCTCTTAGACTGACAGATATCTGTGTCTGTCTAAGTCTGTCAGGTAACTGTGTCTCTCTCAGTCTGTCAGATAACTGTGTGTCTCTCAGTTCTGACAGATAACTGTGTGTCTCTCGGTTCTGACAGATAACAGTGTGCCTCTCTGCTCTGACAGACATCTGAGTCTCTCTCAGATCTGACAGACAAACTGTAGCTCTCTGTCAGTCTGACATATAACTGTATCTCTCAGTTCTGACAGATAACTGTGGGTCTCTCAGTTCTGACAGATAACTGTGTGACTCCCATTTCTGACAGATAACTGTGTGTCTCTCAGTTCTGTGTGTCTCTCAGTTCTGTGTGTCTCTCAGTTCTGACAGATATCTGAGTCTCTCTCTTAGTTCTGACAGGTAACTGTTCGTCTCTCAGTTCTGACAGATAACTGTATGTCTTCCAGTTCTGACGGATAACTGTCACTCTCTGTTCTGACGGATAACTGTGTCTCTCCCAGACTGACAGATAATTGTGTCTCTCTCAGTATGATAGATTACTGCGTCTCTCTCAGTATGACATTTTACTGTGTCTCTCTCAGTTCTAACAGATTACTGTGTCTCTCTCAGTTCTGACAGATAACTGTGTCTCTCTCACCACTGTCAGATAACTGTGTGTTTCTCAATTCCGATAGATAAATTTGTCTCTCTCAGTTCTGACAGATAACTTTGTCTCACTCAGACTGACAGATATCTGTGACTCTCTAAGTCCGTCAGATAACTGTGTCTCTCTCAGTCTGACAGATATCAGTGTCTCTGAGTTCTGACAGATAATTGTGTCTCTCAGTTCTGGGAAATGACTTTCTCTCTCCCAGTACTGACAGATAACTGTGTCCCTCAGTCTGACAGATTACTCTGTCTCTCTCAGTTCTGACAGATATGTGAGTCTCTCTCTGTTCTGACAGATAACAGTGCATCTCTCAGTCCTGTCAGATAACTGTGTGTCTTTCAGTTCTGACAGATAACTGTATATCTCAGTTTGACAGATAATGGTGTCTCTCTCAGACTGACAGATATCTGTGTCTCTCTAAGTCAGTCACATAACTGTGCCTATCTCAGACTGATACATATCTGTGTCTCTCAGTTCTTACCGATATCTGTCTCTCTCTCCGTTCCGACAGATAACTGTGCCTCTCTCAGTTCTGACTGACAACTGTGTGTCTCTCATTTCTGACAGACAACTGTGTGTCTCTCAGTTCTGACAGACAACTATGTCTGTCTCAGTCTGACAGATGACTGTGTCTCTCTCACGTCTGACAAATGACCGTGTCTCTCTCAATTCTGATGGGTAACTGTGTCTCTCCCAAATCTGACAGATATCTGTTTCTCTCTCAGTTCTGACAGATATCTGAATCTCCCTCTGTTCTGACAGATAACTGTGTGTCTTTCAGTTCTGACAGATAACTGTGTCACTCTCAGTTCTGGCGGATAACTGTGTCTCTCTCAGACTGACAGATAACTGTGGGTCTCTCAGTTCTGACAGATAACTGCATGTCTCTCAGTTCTGATGGATAACTGTGTCACTCTCTGTTCTGACGGAGAACTGTGTGTCTCTTAGACTGACAGATATCTGTGTCTGTCTAAGTCTGTCAGATAACTGAGTCTCTCTCAGATTTGACAGACAACTGTGTCTCTCTCAGTTCTGACAGAGAAACTGTAGCTCTCTGTCAGTCTGACATATAACTGAATCTCTCACAGTTCTGACAGATAACTGTGGGTCTCTGAGTTCTGACAGATAACTGTATGTCTCTCAGTTCTGACGGATAACTGTGTCACTCTCTGTTCTGACGGAGAACTGTGTCTTTCTTAGACTGACAGATATCTGTGCCTGTCTAAGTCTGTCAGATAACTGAGTCTCTCTCAGATTTGACAGACAACTGTGTCTCTCTCAGTTCTGACAGAGAATCTGTAGCTCTGTCAGCCTGACATATAACTGTATCTCTCACAGTTCTGACAGATAACTGTGGGTCTCCCAGTTCTGACAGAGAATCTGTAGCTCTGTCAGTCTGACATATAACTGTATCTCTCACAGTTCTGACAGATAACTGTGGGTCTCCCAGTTCTGACAGATAACTGTAGCTCTCTGTCAGTCTGACATATAAATTTATCTCTCACAGTTCTGACAGATAACTGTATGTCTCTCAGTTCTGACAGATAACTGTGGGTCTCCCAGTTCTGACAGATAACTGTAGCTCTCTGTCAGTCTGACATATAAATTTATCTCTCACAGTTCTGACAGATAACTGTATGTCTCTCAGTTCTGACAGATAACTGTGGGTCTCCCAGTTCTGACAGATAACTGTAGCTCTCTGTCAGTCTGACATATAAATTTATCTCTCACAGTTCTGACAGACAACTGTGTCTCTCTCTGATCTGACTGATAACAGTGTCAGTCTCAGCCTGACAGATATCTGTGTCTCTCTCAGTATGACAGATATCTATGTCTCTCAGAGTTCTGGCAGGTAACTGTGTGCCTCTCAGTTCTGACAGATAACTGCATGTCTCTCAGTTCTGATGGATAACTGCGTCACTCTCTGTTCTGACGGAGAACTGTGTCTCTCTTAGACTGACAGATATCTGTGTCTGTCTAAGTCTGTCAGATAACTGAGTCTCTCTCAGATTTGACAGACAACTGTGTCTCTCTCAGTTCTGACAGAGAATCTGTAGCTCTGTCAGCCTGACATATAACTGTATCTCTCACAGTTCTGACAGATAACTGTGGGTCTCCCAGTTCTGACAGAGAATCTGTAGCTCTGTCAGTCTGACATATAACTGTATCTCTCACAGTTCTGACAGATAACTGTGGGTCTCCCAGTTCTGACAGATAACTGTAGCTCTCTGTCAGTCTGACATATAAATTTATCTCTCACAGTTCTGACAGATAACTGTATGTCTCTCAGTTCTGACAGATAACTGTGTGACTCCCATTTCTGACAGATAACTGTGTCTCCCTCAGTTCTGATAGACATCTGTGTCCCTCTCAGTTCTGACAGATAACTGTGTCTGTCTCATTTCTGACAGACAACTGTGTCTCTGTCAGTTCTGACAGACATCTGTGTCTCTCTCAGATCTGACTGATAACAGTGTCACTCTCAGCCTGACTGATATCTGTGTCTCTCTCAGTATGACAGATATCTATGTCTCTCAGAGTTCTGGCAGGTAACTGTGTGTCTCTCAGTTCTGACAGACAGCTGTGTCTCTCTCAGTCTGACAGACAACTATGTCTCTCTCAGTCTGACAGATAACTGTGTCTCTCTCAGTCTGACAGATAACTGTGTCTCTCTCAGACAGACGGATGTCTGTGTCTCTCTCAGTCTGTCAGATAAATGTGTATCTCAGTTCTGACAGATATCTATGTCTCTCAGTTCTGACAGATAAATGTGTCTCTCTCAGGTCTGACAAATGACTGTGTCTCTCTCAATTCTGATGGGTAACTGTGTCTCTCCCAATTCTGATAGATGACTCTGTCTCTCTCAGTTTTGACGGATAACTGTGTCTCTCTCAGTTCTGATAGATATCTGAGTCTCTCTCTGTTCTGACAGATAACTGTGTGTCTCTCAGTTCTGACAGATAACTGTGTGTCTCTCAGTTCTGACAGACATCTATGTCTCCCTCAGATCTGACAGACAACTGTGTCTCTCTCCATCTGACAGATAAATGTGCCTCTCTCAGTTGTGACAGATAACTGTATCTCTCAGTTTGACAGATAATGGTGTCTCGATAAGACTGACAGATATCTGTGTCTCTCTAAGTCTGTCAGATAAATGTGTCTCTCTCAGTCTGACAGATATCTGCGCCTCTGAGTTCTGACAGATATCTGCGTCTCTGAGTTCTGACAGATAATTGTGTCTCTCAGTTCTGGGAATTGAACGTCTCTCTCTCTCAGTTCTGACGGATAACTGTGTCTCTCTAAGTCTGTCAGTTAACTGTGCCTTTCTTAGTCTGTCAGATAACTGTGTCCCTCAGTCTGACAGATTACTGTGCCTCTCTCAGCCCTGACTGATATCTGTGTGTCTGACAGATAACTGTGTCTCTCTCGGTTCTGACAGATAACCGTGTGTCTCTCAGTTCTGACAGACATCTGTGTCTCTCTCAGATCTGACTGATAACAGTGTCACTCTCAGCCTGACAGATATCTGTGTCTCTCTCAGTATGACAGATAACTGTGCCTGTCTGTCTGACAGATATCTATGTCTCTCAGAGTTCCGGCAGATAACTGTGTGTCACTCAGTTCTGACAGAGAACTGTGTCTCTCAGTCTGACATACAACTATCTCCCTCTCAGTTTGACAGATAACTGTGTCTCTCTCAGTCTGACAGATAACTGTGTCTCTCAGTCTGACAGATAAATGTGTCTCTCTCAGACAGACGGATATCTGAGTCTCTCTCGGTCTGTCAGATAAACGTGTATCTCAGTTCTGACAGATCACTTTGTCCCTCTCAGTTCTGACAGATAACTGTATCTCTCTCAGTTCTGACAAGTGACTGTGTCTCTCTGAGTTCTGGCAGGTAACTGTGTCTCTCACAATTCTGTCAGATAACTTTGTCTCTCTCAATCTGACAGATTACTGAGTCTCTCTCAGTTCTGACAGATATCTGTGTCTCTTTCTGTTTTGTCAGATAACCGTGTGTCTCTCAGTTCTGACAGATAGCTGTCTCTTTCTCACTTCTGACAGATGACTGTGTCTCTCTCAGTTTTGACAGATAACATTGTCACTCTCAGTCTGACAGATACCTGAGTTTCTCTCTGTTCTGACAGATAACTGTGTCCCTCTCAGTTCACACAGATACCTGTGTCTCTCTGAGTTCTGTCAGATAACAGTGTCTCTCTCAGTCTGACTTAGAACTGTGTCTCTCACAGTTCTGACAGGTAGCTGAGCCTCACTCAGATCTGACAGATAACTGTGTCTCTCTCAGTTTTGTCAGATAACAGTGTCTCTCTCAGTTCTGATAGACAACTGTGTCTCTCTAAGTCTGACAAATAATTGTATCTCTCTCTGTTCTGACAGATAACTGTCTGTCTCTCAATCCTGTCAGATAAATGTGTCTCTCTCAGTTCTGACAGACAACCGTGTCCCTCTCAGTCCTGACAGATAACTGTGTCTCTCTCAGTTCTGACAGATATCTGAGTCTCTCCCTGTTCTGACAGATAACTGTGTGTCTCTCAGTTCTGTAAGATAACTGTGCGTCTCTCAGTTCTGATATATAACTGTATGTCTCTCTCGGTTCTGACAGATAGCTGTGCATCTCTCGGTTCTGACAGATAACTGCGTGTCTCTCAGTTCCGACAGACATCTATGTCTCCCTCAGATCTGACGGACAACTGTGTCTCTCTCCGTCTGACAGATAGATGTGCCTCTCTCAGTCTGACAGATATCTGCGTCTCTGAGCTCTGACAGATAACTGTGTCTCTCAGTTCTGGGAAATGACCGTCTCTCTCTCTCAGTTCTGACAGATAACTGTGTCACTCTCAGTTCTGATGGATAACTGTGTCCCTCTCAGACTGATAGATATCTGAGTCTCTCTAAGTCTGTCAGTTAACTGTGTCTTTCTTAGTCTGTCAGATAACTGTGTCCCTAAGTCTGACAGATTACTGTGCCTCTCTCAGACCTGACAAATATCTGTGTGTCTCTCAGTTCTGACAGATAACTGTGTCTCTCTCGGTTCTGACAGATAACTGTGTGTCTCTCAGTTCTGACAGACATCAGTGTCTCTCTCAGATCTCACTGATAACAGTGTCACTCTCAGCCTGACAGCTATCTATGTCTCTCTCAGTATGACAAATAACTGTGTCTCCCTTGTCTGACAGATAAATATGTCTCTCTCTGTTGTGACAGATAACTGTATCTCTCAGTTTGACAGATAATGTTGTCTCTCTCAAACTGACAGATATCTGTGTCTCTCTAAGTCTGTCAGATAACTGTGACTCTCTCAGTGTGACAGATATCTGTGTGTCTCACTTCTGAGAAATGACTGCCTCATAGTTCTGACAGATAACTGTTCGTCTCACAGTTCTGACAGATAACTGTATGTCTTCCAGTTCTGATGAATAACTATGTCACTCTCAGTATGACAGATAACGGTGTCTCTCTCAGTATGACAGATTACTGTGTGTCTCTCAGTTCTGACAGATAGCTGTCTCTTTCTCACTTCTGGCAGATAACTGTCTCTCTCTCCGTTCTGACAGATATCTGTGTCTTTCTCAGTTCTGACAGATAACTGTTTCCCTCTCAGTTCACACAGATATCTGTGTCTCTCTGAGTTCTGTCAGATAACAGTGTCTCTCTCAGTCTGACTTAGAACTGTGTCTCTCACAGTTCTGACAGGTAGCTGAGCCTCACTCAGGTCTGACAGATAACTGTGTCTCTCTCAGTTTTGACAGATAACACTGTGTCTCTCAGTTCTGACAGACAGCTGTTTCTCTCTCAGTTCTGATAGACACATCTGTCTCTCTCAGTCTGTCAGATAACTGTGTCTTTCTCAATCTGTCAGATAACTATATCTCTCAGTTCTGACAGATAACTGTATCTCTCTCAGTTCTGATATATAACTATGTCTCTCTCGGTTCTGACAGATGACTTTGCGTCACTCAGTTCTCCCGGATAACTGTATCTCTCTCAATTCTGACAGATAACTGTGTCTCCCTCAGTCTGACAGATAACTGGGTCTCTCTCAGTTCTGACAGATAACTGTATATCTCTCAGTTCTGACAGATAACTATGTCTCTTCCAGTTTTGACAGATTACTGTGTCTCTCTCAGTTCTAACAGATTACTGTGTCTCTCTCAGTTCTGACAGATAACTGTGTCTCTCTCAGCACTGTCAGATAACTGTGTGTCTCTCAATTCTGTTGGTTCAATTTGTCTCTCAGTTCTGACAGATAACTGTGTCTCACTCAGACTGACAGGTATCTGTGACTCTCTAAGTCTGTCAGATAACTGTGTCTCTCTCACTCTGACAGATATCTGTCTCTCTGACTTCTGACAGATAATTGTGTCTCTCAGTTCTGGGAAATGACTGTCTCTCTCTCAATACTGACAAGATAACTGTGTGTCTCTCAGTTCTGATGGATAACTGTGTTACTCTCAGTTCTGACGGATAACTGTGTCCCTCTCTGACTGGCAGATAACTGTGTCCCTCAGTCTGACAGAATACTCTGTCTCTCTCAGTTCCGACAGATATGTGAGTCTCTCTCTGTTCTGACAGATAACTGTGTGTCTCTCAGTCTTGTCAGATAACTGTGTGTCTCTCGGTTCTGACAGACATCTATGTCTCTTTCAGATCTGACAGACAACTGTGCCTCTCTCAGTTCTGACGGATAACAATTTTGACAGATTACTGTATGTCTCTCTGTTCTGATAGATAACTGTGCTTTTCTCAGTTCTGACAGACAACTGGGCCTCTCAGTTCTGACATAACTGTGTGTCTCACAGAGTTCTGACAGATAACTGTGTGTCTCTCTCAGTTCTGACAGATAACTGTGCGTCGCTCAGTCTGACAGATAACTTTGTCTCTCTCATTTCTGACAGATCACTTTGTCCCTCTCAGTTCTGACAGATAACTGTATCTCTCTCAGTTCTGACAAGTGACTGTGTCTCTCTGAGTTCTGGCAGGTAACTGTGTCTCTCACAATTCTGACAGATATCTGTGTCTCTCTCTGTTTTGTCAGATAACCGTGTGTCTCTCAGTTCTGACAGATAGCTGTCTCTTTCTCACTTCTGACAGATGACTGTGTCTCTCTCAGTTTTGACAGATAACATTGTCACTCTCAGTCTGACAGATACCTGTGTCTCTCTCTGTTCTGACAGATAACTGTGTCCCTCTCAGTTCACACAGATATCTGTGTCTCTCTGAGTTCTGTCAGATAACAGTGTCTCTCTCAGTCTGACTTAGAACTGTGTCTCTCACAGTTCTGACAGGTAGCTGTGTCTCTCTCAGTTTTGACAGATAACACTGTGTCTCTCAGTTCTGACAGACAGCTGTTTCTCTCTCAGTTCTGATAGACACATCTGTCTCTCCCAGTCTGTCAGATAACTGTGTCTCTCTCAATCTGTCAGATAACTATATCTCTCAGTTCTGACAGATAACTGTGTCTCTCTCAGTTCTGATATATAACTATGCCTCTCTCGGTTCTGACAGATGACTGTGTCTCTCTCAGTTCTGACAGATAACTGTGTCTCCCTCAGTCTGACAGATAACCAGGTCTCTCTCAGTTCTGACAGATAACTGTAAATCTCTCAGTTCTGACAGATAACTATGTCTCTTCCAGTTTTGACAGATTATTGTGTTCTAACAGTAATAAGTTCTAACAGATTACTGTGTCTCTCTAAGTTCTGACAGATAACTGTGTCTCTCTCAGCACTGTCAGATAACTGTGTGTCTCTCAATTCTGTTGGTTCAATTTGTCTCTCAGTTCTGACAGATAACTGTGTCTCACTCAGACTGACAGGTATCTGTGACTCTCTAAGTCTGTCAGATAACTGTGTCTCTCTCACTCTGACAGATATCTGTCTCTCTGACTTCTGACAGATAATTGTGTCTCTCAGTTCTGGAAATGACTGTCTCTCTCTCAATACTGACAGATAACTGTGTGTCTCTCAGTTCTGACAGATAACTGTGTCACTCAGTTCTGATGGATAACTGTGTTACTCTCAGTTCTGACGGATAACTGTGTCCCTCTCTGACTGACAGATAACTGTGTCCCTCAGTCTGACAGAATACTCTGTCTCTCTCAGTTCCGACAGATATGTGAGTCTCTCTCTGTTCTGACAGATAACTGTGTGTCTCTCAGTCTTGTCAGATAACTGTGTGTCTCTCGGTTCTGACAGACATCTATGTCTCTTTCAGATCTGACAGACAACTGTGCCTCTCTCAGTTCTGACGGATAACAATTTTGACAGATTACTGTATGTCTCTCTGTTCTGATAGATAACTGTGCTTTTCTCAGTTCTGACAGACAACTGGGCCTCTCAGTTCTGACATAACTGTGTGTCTCACAGAGTTCTGACAGATAACTGTGTGTCTCTCTCAGTTCTGACAGATAACTGTGCGTCGCTCAGTCTGACAGATAACTTTGTCTCTCTCATTTCTGACAGATCACTTTGTCCCTCTCAGTTCTGACAGATAACTGTATCTCTCTCAGTTCTGACAAGTGACTGTGTCTCTCTGAGTTCTGGCAGGTAACTGTGTCTCTCACAATTCTGACAGATATCTGTGTCTCTCTCTGTTTTGTCAGATAACCGTGTGTCTCTCAGTTCTGACAGATAGCTGTCTCTTTCTCACTTCTGACAGATGACTGTGTCTCTCTCAGTTTTGACAGATAACATTGTCACTCTCAGTCTGACAGATACCTGTGTCTCTCTCTGTTCTGACAGATAACTGTGTCCCTCTCAGTTCACACAGATATCTGTGTCTCTCTGAGTTCTGTCAGATAACAGTGTCTCTCTCAGTCTGACTTAGAACTGTGTCTCTCACAGTTCTGACAGGTAGCTGTGTCTCTCTCAGTTTTGACAGATAACACTGTGTCTCTCAGTTCTGACAGACAGCTGTTTCTCTCTCAGTTCTGATAGACACATCTGTCTCTCCCAGTCTGTCAGATAACTGTGTCTCTCTCAATCTGTCAGATAACTATATCTCTCAGTTCTGACAGATAACTGTGTCTCTCTCAGTTCTGATATATAACTATGTCTCTCTCGGTTCTGACAGATAACTGTGTGTCTCTCGGTTCTGACAGACATCTATGTCTCTCTCAGATCTGACAGACAACTGTGCCTCTCTCAGTTCTGACAGATAACTATGTCTCTTTCAGTTTTGACAGATTACTGTATGTCTCTCTGTTCTGATAGATAACTGTGCTTTTCTCAGTTCTGACAGACAACTGGGCCTCTCAGTTCTGACAGATAACTGTGTGTCTCTCAGAGTTCTGACAGATAACTGTGTGTCTCTCTCAGTTCTGACAGATAACTGTGCGTCGCTCAGTCTGACAGATAACTGTGTCTCTCTCATTTCTGACAGATCACTTTGTCCCTCTCAGTTCTGACAGATAACTGTATCTCTCTCAGTTCTGACAAGTGACTGTGTCTCTCTGAGTTCTGGCAGGTAACTGTGTCTCTCACAATTCTGTCAGATAACTTTGTCTCTCTCAATCTGACAGATTACTGAGTCTCTCTCAGTTCTGACAGATAGCTGTCTCTTTCTCACTTCTGACAGATGACTGTGTCTCTCTCAGTTTTGTCAGATAACAGTGTCTCTCTCAGTTCTGATAGACAACTGTGTCTTTCTAAGTCTGACAGATAATTGTATCTCTCTCTGTTCTGACAGACAACCGTGTCCCTCTCAGTCCTGACAGATAACTGTGAGTCTCTCAGTTCTAACAGATAACTGTGTGCCTCTCAGTTCTGACACACAGCTGTTTCTCTCTCAATTCTGACAGATAACAGTGTGTCTCTCAGTTCTGACAGATATCTGTGTCTCTCAGTTCTTACCGATATCTGACTCTCTCTCAGTTTTGACAGATAACTGTGCCTCTCTCAGTTCTGACAGACAACTGTGTGTCTCTCAGTTCTGACAGACAACTGTGTATCTCTCAGTTCTGACAGACAACTATGTCTGTCTCAGTATGACAGATGACTGTGTCTCTCTCACGTCTGACAAATGACTGTGTCTCTCTCAATTCTGATGGGTAACTGTGTCTCTCCCAAATCTGACAGATATCTGTTTCTCTCTCAGTTCTGACAGATATCTGAGTCTTCCTGCGTTCTGACAGATAACTGTATGTTTTTCAGTTCTGTCAGATAACTGTGTCTCTCTCAGTCTGTCACATAACTGTGTGTCTCAGTTCTGACAGATAACTGTGTGTCTCCTCGTTCTGACAGATGACAGTGTGTCTCTCAGCTCTGACAGACATCTGAGTCTCTCTCAGATCTGGCAGACAACTGTGTCTCTCTCAGTTCTGACAGAGAAACTGTAGCTCTCTGTCAGTCTGACATATAACTGTATCTCTCACAGTTCTGACAGATAACTGTGTCTCTCTCGGTTCTGACAGATAACTGTGTCTCTCTCAGATCTGACTGATAACAGTGTCACTCTCAGCCTGACAGATATCTCTGTCTCTCTCAGTATGACAAATAACTGTGTCTCTCTTGTCTGACAGATAAATATGTCTCTCTCTGTTGTGACAGATAACTGTATCTCTCAGTTTGACAGATAATGGTGTCTCTCTCAGACTGACAGATATCTGTGTCTCTCTAAGTCTGTCAGATAACTGTGACTCTCTCAGTGTGACAGATATCTGTGTCTCTCAGTTCTGAGAAATGACTGTCTCTCTCTCAGTTCTGACAGATAACTGTATGTCTCTCAGTTCTGATGGATAACTGTGTCACTCTCTGTTCTGACGGAGAACTATGTCTCTCTTAGACTGACAGATATCTGTGTCTGTCTAAGTCTGTCAGATAACTGTGTCTCAGTCTGTCACAAAACTGTGTGTCTCAGTTCTGACAGATAACTGTGTGTCTCTCGGTTCTGACAGATAACAGTGTGTCTATCAGCTCTGACAGACATCTGAGTCTCTCTCAGATCTGACAGACAACTGTGTCTCTCTCAGTTCTGACAGATAACTGTGTCACTCTCAGTTCTGATGGATAACTGTGTCTCTCTCAGACTGATAGATATCTGAGTCTCTCTATGTCTGTCAGTTAACTGTGTCTTTTTTAGTCTGTCAGATAACTGTGTCTCTCAGTCCGACAGATTACTGTGCCTCTCTCAGACCTATAAGATATCTGTGTGTCTCTCAGTTCTGACAGATAACTGTGTCTCTCTCGGTTCTGACAGATAACTGTGTGTCTCTCAGGTCTGAGAGACATCTGTGTCTCTTTCAGATCTGACTGATAACAGTGTCACTCTCAGCCTGACAAATATCTATGTCTCTCTCAGTATGACAAATAAATATGTCTCTCTTGTCTGATAGATAAATATGTCTCTCTCTGTTGTGACAGATAACTGTATCTCTCAGTTTGACAGATAATGGTGTCTCTCTCAGACTGACAGATATCTGTGTCTCTCTAAGTCTGTCAGATAACTGTGACTCTCTCAGTGTGACAGATATCTGTGTGTCTCACTTCTGAGAAATGACTGTCTCTCTTTTAGTTCTGACAGATAACTGTTCGTCTCTCAGTTCTGACGGATAACTGTATGTCTTCCAGTTCTGACGGATAACTGTGTCACTCTCACTTCTGACGGATAACTGTGTCTCTCTCAGACTGACAGATACCTGTGTCTCTCACAGTATGACAGATTACTGTGTCCCTCTCAGTTCTAACAGATTACTGTGTCTCTCTCAGACTGACAGATACCTGTGTCTCTCACAGTATGACAGATTACTGTGTCCCTCTCAGTTCTAACAGATTACTGTGTGTCTCTCAGTTCTGACAGATAACTGTGTGTCTCTCAGTTCTGACAGACATCTATGTCTGTCTCAGATCTGACAGACAACTGTGTCTCTCTCAGTGTGACAGACAACTGTGTCTCTCTCAGTTCAGACAGACAACTGTGCCTCTCTCTGTCTGACAGATAAAAGTGTTTCTCTCAGTTGTGACAGATAACTGAATCTCAGTTTGACAGATAATGGTGTCTCTCTCAGACTGACAGATATCTGTGTCTCTCTAAGTCTGTCAGATAACTGTGACTCTCTCAGTGTGACAGATATCTGTGTCTCTCAGTTCTGAGAAATGACTGTCTCTCTCTCAGTTCTGACAGATAAGTGTGTGTCTCTCAGTTCTGACGGATAATTGTGTCACTCTCAGTTCTGATAGATAACTGTGTCTCCCTCAGTCTGACAGCTATCTGTGTTTCTCTAAGTCTGTCAGATAACAGTGCCTTTCGCAGTCTGTGAGATAACTGTGTCTCTCTCAGTATGACAGATTACTGTGTTTCTCTCAGTTCTGACGGATAACTGTGTCTCTCTCAGTTCTGACAGATAACTGTGTCTCCCTCAGTCTGACAGATAACTGAGTCACTCCCTGTTCTGACAGTTAACTGTGTGTCTCTCAGTCCTGTCAGATAACTGTGTCTCTCTCAGTTCTGACCGATAACTGGGTCTGTCTCAGAGCTGACAGACAATTGTGTCTCTCTCAGTTCTGACAGAAAACTGTGCCTCTCTCCGTCTGATAGATAAATGGGTCTCTCTCAATTGTGACAGATAAGTGTATCTCTCTGTTTGACAGATAATGTTGTCTCTCTCAGACTAACAGATATCTGTGTCTCTCTAAGTTTGTTACATAACTGTGTCTCTCTCAGACTGACGGATATCTGTGTCTATCAGTTCTGAGAAATGACTGTCTCTCTCTCAGTTCTGACAGACAACTATGCCTCTCTCAGTTCTGACTGATAACAGTGTCACTCTCAGCCTGACAGATATCTGTGTTTCTCTCAGTATGACAGATATCTGTGTCTCTCTCAGTCTGACAGACAACTATGTCTCTCACAATCTGACAGATGACTGTGTCTCTCTGAGTGTGACAGATAACTGTGTCTCTCTCTGTCTGACAGATAACTGTGTCTCTCTCAGACTGACAGATATTTGTGTCTCTCTAAGTCTGTGAGATAACTGTCTTTCTCAGTCTGACAGATATCTGTGTCTATCAGTTCTGACAGATAACTGTATGTCTCAGATTGACAGATAATGGTGTCTCTCTCAGTGACAGATATCTGTGTCTCTCTAAGTCTGTCAGATAACTGTGTCTCTCTCAGACTGACAGATATCTGTGTGTCTCTCAGACTGACAGACAACTATGTCTCTCTGTCTGACAGATAACTGTGTCTCTCTCAGACAGACGGATATCTGTGTCTCTCTAAGTCTGTCAGATAACTGTGTATCTCAGTTCACACAGATATCTGTGTCTCTCAGTTCTGACAGATAACTGTGTCTCTCTCACGTCTGACAAATGACTGTGTCTCTCTCAATTCTGATGGGTAACTGTGTCTCTCCCAAATCTGACAGATATCTGTTTCTCTCTCAGTTCTGACAGATATCTGAGTCTTCCTCTGTTCTGACAGATAACCATGTGTCTCTCAGTTCTGACAGATAGCTGTCTTTTTCTCACTTCAGACAGATGACTGTGTCTTTCTCAGTTTTGACAGATAACTGTGTCTCTCTCAGACTGACAGATATTTGTGTCTCTCTAAGTCTGTGAGATAACCGTCTTTCTCAGTCTGACAGATATCTGTGTCTATCAGTTCTGACAGACAACTGTATGTCTCAGATTGACAGATAATGGTGTCTCTCTCAGTGACAGATATCTGTGTCTCTCTAAGTCTGTCAGATAACTGTGTCTCTCAGACTGACAGATATCTGTGTGTCTCTCAGAATGACAGACAACTATGTCTCTCTCTGTCTGACAGATAACTGTGTCTCTCTCAGACAGATGGATATCTGTGTCGCTCTAAGTCTGTCAGATAACTGTGTATCTCAGTTCACACAGATATCTGTGTCTCTCAGTTCTGACAGATAACTGTGTCTCTCTCAATTCTGATGGGTAACTGTGTCTCTCCCAATTCTGACAGATAACTGTGTGTCTTTCAGTTCTGACAGATATCTGAGTCTCTCTCTGTTCTGACAGATAACTGTGTGTCTCTCAGTTCTGACAGATAACTGTGTGTCTCTCAGTTCTGACAGATAACTGTATCTTCCTCAGATCTGACAGACAACTTTGTCTCTCTCCGTCTGACAGATAAATGTGTCTCTCTCAGTTGTGACAGATAACTGTATCTCGCAGCTGGACGGATAATGGTGTCTCTGTCAGACTGACAGATATCTCTGTCTCTCTAAGTCCGTCAGATAACTGTGTCTCTCTCAGACTGACAGATATGTGTGTCTCTCAGTTCTGAGAAATGACCGTCTCTCTCTCAGTTCTGACAGATAAGTGTGTGTCTCTCAGTTCTGACAGTTAACTGTATGTCTCTCAGTTCTGACGGATAACTGTGTCTCTCTCAGGCTGACAGATATCTTTGTCTCTCTAAGTCTGTCAGATAACTGTGTCTCTCTCAGTCTGACAGATATCTCTGTCTCTGAGTTCTGACAGATAACTGTGTGTCTCTCAGTTCTGACAGATAAGTGTGTGTCTCTCAGTTCTGACAGACATCTGTGCCTCTCTCAGATCCAACTGATAACAGTGTCACTCTCAGCCTCACAGATATCTGTGTCCCTCTCTGTTTGACAGATAATGGTGTCTCTCACAGACTGACAGATATTTGTGTCTCTCTAAGTCTGTCAGATAACTGTTACTCTCTCAGTGTGACAGATATCAGTGTGTCTCACTTCTGAGAAATGACTGTCTCTCTCTTAGTTCTGACAGATAACTGTTTCACTCTCAGTTCTGACGGATAACTGTGTCTCTCTCAGACTGACAGATAACTGTGTCTCTCACAGTATGACAGATTACTGTGACCCTCTCAGTTCTAACAGATTACTGTGTCTCTCTCAGTTCTGACAGATTACAGTGCATCTCTCAGTCCGGTCAGATAACTGTGTGTCTCTCAGTTCTGACAGGTAACTGTGTGTCTCTCGGTTCTGACAGATAACTGTGTGTCTCTCAGTTCTGACAGACATCTATGTCTGTCTCAGATCTGACAGACAACATGTGTCTCTCTCAGTGTGACAGACAACTGTGTCTCTCTCAGTTCAGACAGACAACTGTGTCTCCCTCTGTTTGACAGATAAATGTGTCTCTCTCAGTTGTGACAGATAACTGTATCTCAGTTTGACAGATAATGGTGTCTCTCTCAGACTGACAGATATCTGTGTCTAAGTCTGTCAGATAACTGTGACTCTCTCAGTGTGACAGAATCTGTGTCTCTCAGTTCTGAGAAATGACTGTCTCTCTCTCAGTTCTGACAGACAACTATGCCTCTCTCAGTTCTGACTGATAACAGTGTCACTCTCAGCCTGACAGATATCTGTGTCTCTCTCAGTCTGACAGACAGCTATGTCTCTCACAATCTGACAGATGACTGTGTCTCTCTCAGACTGACAGTTATCTGTGTCTCTCTAAGTCTGTGAGATAACTGTCTTTCTCAATCTGACAGATATCTGTGTCTATCAGTTCTGACAGATAACTGTATGTCTCAGATTGACAGATAATGGTGTCTCTCTCAGACTGACAGATATCTGTGTCTCTCTCAGTCTGACAGACAACTATGCCTCTCTCTGTCTGACAGATAACTGTGTATCGCAGTTCACACAGATATCTGTGTCTCTCAGTTCTGACAGATAACTGTGTCTCTCTCAATTCTGATGGGTAACTGTGTCTCTCCCAATTCTGACAGATAACTATGTCCCTCTCAGTTCTGACAGACATCTGTGTCTTTCTTTCAGTTCTGACAGACATCTGTGTCTCTCTCAGTTCTGACAGATAACTATGTCTCTCTCAGTCTGACTGATAACTGTGTCTCTCTCAGTTCTGAAAGATATTTGAGTCTCTCAGTTCTGACAGATAACTGTGTGTCTCTCAGTTCTGAAAGATATTTGAGTCTCTCAGTCCTGTCAGATAACTGTGCGTCTCTCGTTTCTGACAGATAACTCTGTGTCTCTCAGTTTTGACAGACATCTATGTCTCTCTCAGATCTGACAGACAACTGTGTCTCTCTCAGTTCTGACAGAAAACAGTGTCTCTCTCAGTTCTGACAGATAAATGTATCTCTTTAAGTCTGACATATAACTGTATCTCCTTCTCCGCCTGACAGATAACTGTATTTCTCATAGTTCAGACAGATAACTGTGTGTCTCTCAGTTCTAACAGATAACCGTGTGCCTCTCAGTTGTGACAGATACCTGTGTCTCTCTCAATCTGACAGATAGCTGTGTCTCGCTCAGTTCTGACAGATTTCTGTATCTCCCTCTCCGTCTGACAGATAAGTGTATCTCTCAGACTTCTGACAAGTAAATGTGTGTCTCTCAGTTCTAACAGTTAACTGTGTGTCTCTCAGTTGTCACAGATAACTGTATCTCTCTCAGTTCTGACAGACATCCGTGTCTGTTTCAGTTCTGATGGATCACTGTGTCTCTCTCAGTTCTGACAGATGACTGTGTGCCTCTCAGTTCTGACAGTTAACTGTGAGTCTCTCAGTTCTGAGTAATGACTGTCCACTCTCAGTTCTGACAGATAACTGTGTGTCTCTCTCAGTCTGTCAGATAACTGTGTCTCTCTCAGTCTGACAGATTACTGTGTCACTCTCAGTTCTGACAGAAAACAGTGTCACTCTCAGTTCTGATGGATAACTATGTCTCTCTCAGTCTGACAGATAACTGAGTCTCTCTCTGCTCTGACAGATAACTGTGTGTCTCTCAGTCCTGTCAGACAACTGTGTGTCTCTCAGTTCTTACAGATAACTGTGTCTCTCTCAGTTCTGACAGATAACTGTGTCTCTCTCAGTCTGACAGATGACTGTATCTCTCTCAGTTTTGACAGATCGTTGTGTCTCTTTCACTTCTGACAGACAACTGTGTCTCTCTCAGTTCTGAGAGACATCTGTGTCTCTCTCAGTTCTGACTGACAACTGTGTCTCTCTCAGTCTGACAGATATCTGTATCTCTCTCAGCACTGTCAGATAACTGTGTGTCTCTCAATTATGATAGATAAATTTGTCTCTCTCAGTTGGGACAGATAACTGTGTCTCTCTCAGTTCTGATATATAACATTATCTCTCTAAGTTCTGAAGGATGACTGTGTGTCTCTCAGTTCTGAAGGATAACTGTCTCCCTCAGTCTGACAGATAACTGAGTCTCTCTCTGTTCTGACAGTTAATTGTGTCTTTCTCAGTCCTGTCAGATAACTGTGTCTATCTCAGTTCTGACAGATAACTGGGACTGTCTCAGATCTGACAGATAACTATGTCTCTCACAGGTCTGTCAAATAACTGTCTGTCTCTCAGTTCTGACAGATAACTGTGACTCTCTCAGTTTTGACAGATAACTTTGTCTCTCTCAGTTTTGACAGATACCTGTGTCTCTCTCAGTCTGACAGATAATTGTCTGTCTTTAAATCCTGTCAGATAAATGTGTCTCTCTCAGTTCTGACAGATGACTGTGTGCCTCTCAGTTCTGACAGTTAACTGTGAGTCTCTCAGTTCTGAGTAATGACTGTCCACTCTCAGTTCTGACAGATAACTGTGTGTCTCTCTCAGTCTGTCAGATAACTGTGTCTCTCTCAGTCTGACAGATTACTGTGTCACTCTCAGTTCTGACAGAAAACAGTGTCACTCTCAGTTCTGATGGATAACTATGTCTCTCTCAGTCTGACAGATAACTGAGTCTCTCTCTGCTCTGACAGATAACTGTGTGTCTCTCAGTCCTGTCAGACAACTGTGTGTCTCTCAGTTCTTACAGATAACTGTGTCTCTCTCAGTTCTGACAGATAACTGTGTCTCTCTCAGTCTGACAGATGACTGTATCTCTCTCAGTTTTGACAGATCGTTGTGTCTCTTTCACTTCTGACAGACAACTGTGTCTCTCTCAGTTCTGAGAGACATCTGTGTCTCTCTCAGTTCTGACTGACAACTGTGTCTCTCTCAGTCTGACAGATATCTGTATCTCTCTCAGCACTGTCAGATAACTGTGTGTCTCTCAATTATGATAGATAAATTTGTCTCTCTCAGTTGGGACAGATAACTGTGTCTCTCTCAGTTCTGATATATAACATTATCTCTCTAAGTTCTGAAGGATGACTGTGTGTCTCTCAGTTCTGAAGGATAACTGTCTCCCTCAGTCTGACAGATAACTGAGTCTCTCTCTGTTCTGACAGTTAATTGTGTCTTTCTCAGTCCTGTCAGATAACTGTGTCTATCTCAGTTCTGACAGATAACTGGGACTGTCTCAGATCTGACAGATAACTATGTCTCTCACAGGTCTGTCAAATAACTGTCTGTCTCTCAGTTCTGACAGATAACTGTGACTCTCTCAGTTTTGACAGATAACTTTGTCTCTCTCAGTTTTGACAGATACCTGTGTCTCTCTCAGTCTCACAGATACCTGTGTCTCTCTCAGTCTCACAGATAGCTGTGTCTTTCTCAGTTCTGACAGATAACTCTGTGTCTCTCAGTCTGACAGATAACTGAGTCTCTCTCTGCTCTGACAGATAACTGTGGTCTTTCAGTCCTGTCACACAACCGTGTCTCTCTCAGTTCTGACAGACAACTGTGCCTCTCTCAGTCTTACAGATGACTGTGTCTCTCTCAGTTTGAAAAATAACTATGTCTCTCTCAGTTCTGACGGATAACAGTGTCACTCTCAGTTCTGACGGATAAATGTGTCTCTCTCAGTTCTATCAGATAAATGTGTCTCCCTCAGTCAAACAGGTAACTGAGTCTCTCTCTGTTCTGACAGTTAACTGTGTGTCTCTCAGTCCAGTCAGATATATGTGTCTCTCTCAGTTCTGACAGATAACTGGGTCTGTCTCATATCTGACAGATAACTGTGTCTCTCTCAGGTCTGACGGATAATTGTGTGTCTCTCAGTTCTGACAGATAACTGTTACTCTCTCAGTTCTGACAGATGACTGAGTCTCTCTCTGCCCTGACAGATAACTGTGTGTCTCTCAGTTCTGACAGATAACTGTGTCTCTCTCAGTTCTGATAGATAACTGTGACTCTCTCAGTTCTGACAGATAACTATGTGTCTCTCAGTTCTGACAGATAACTGTGTCTCCCTTAGTCTGACAGATAACTGAGTCACTCCCTGTTCTGACAGTTAACTGTGTGTCTCTCAGTTCTGTCAGATAACTCTGTCTCTCTCAGTTCTGACACATAACCTTGTCTGTCTCAGATCTGACAGATAACTGTGTGTCTCTCAGTTCTGACAGATAACTGTGTGTCTCTCAGTTCTGAAAGATAACTGTGTGTTTCTCAGTCCTGTCAGATAACTGTGGGTCTCTCAGTTCTGACAGACATCTATGTCTCCCTCAGATCTGACGGACAACAGTGTCTCTCATTTCTGACAGACAGCTGTGTCTCTCTCCGTCTGACAGACAACTGTGTCTCTCGCCGTCTGACAGATAAATGTGTCTCTCTCTGTTGTGACAGATAACTGTATCTCTCAGATTGACAGATAACTGTGTCTTTGTCAGTCTGAGATATAACTGTATCTCTCAATTTGACAAATAATAGTGTCTCTCTCAAACTGACAGAATTCTGTGTCTCTCTAAATCTGTCAGATAACTGTGTCTCTCTCAGACTGACAGATAACTGTCTCTCAGTTCTGAGAAATGACCGTCTCTCTCTCTCTCAGTTCTGACAGATAACTGTGTGTCTCTCAGTTCTGACAGTTAACTGTATGTCTTTCAGTTCTGATGGATAACTGTGTCACTCTCAGTTCTGACGGATAACTGTGTCCCTCTCAGACTGACACATATCTGTGTCTCTGAATTCTGACAGATAATTGTGTCTCTCAGTTCTGGGAAATAACTGTCAATCTCTCAATACTGACAGATAACTGTGTGTCTCTCAGTTCTGATAGATAACTGTGTCACTCTCAGTTCTGACAGATAACTGTGTGTGACTCAGTTCTGACAGATAAATGTGTGTCTCTTGTTTCTGACAGATAACTGTGTATCTCTCAGTTCTGACAGAAATCTATGTCTCCCTCTGATCTGACAGACAACTGTCTCTCTCATTTCTGACAGACAACCCTGTCTCTCTCCATCTGACAGATAAATGTGCCTCTCAGTTGTGACAGATAACTGTATCTCTCAGATTGACAGATAATGGTGTCTCTCTCAGACTGACAGATATTTGTGTCACTCTAAGTCTGTCAGATAACTGTGTCTCTCTCAGACTGACAGATATCTGTGTCTCTCAGATCTGAGAAATGACTGTATCTCTCTCAGTTCTGACAGATAACTGTGTGTCTCTCAGTTCTGACAGATAACCGTATGTCTTTCAGTTCTGACGGATAACTGTGTCACTCTCAGTTCTGACGGATAACTGTGTCTCTCTCAGACTGACAGATATCTGTGTCTCTCTAAGTCTGTCAGATAACTGTGTCTCTCTCAGTCTGACAGATATCTGTGTCTCTGAGTTCTGACAGATAATTGTGTCTCTCAGTTCTGGGAAATGACTGTCTCTCTTTCAGTACTGACAGATAACTGTGTCTCTCTCAGTTCTGACAGGTGACTGGATGTCTCTCAGTTCTGATGGATAACTGGGTCACTCTCAGTTCTGACTGATAACTGTGTCTCTCTCAGACTGACGGATATCTGTGTCCTAAGTCTGTCAGATAACCGTCTCTCTCTCAGTCTGACAGATATCTGTGTCTCTCAGTTCTGACAGATAATTGCGTCTCTCAGTTCTGACAGATAACTGTATATATCTCAGTTCTGATGGATAACTGTGTCACTCAGTTCTGACGGATAACTGTGTCTCTCTCAGACTGACAGATAACGGTGTCCCTCAGTCTGACAGATTACTGTGTCTCTCTCAGTTCTGACAGATATCTGAGTCTCTCTATGTGCTGACAGATAACTGTGTGTCTCTCAGTCCTGTCAGATAACTGTGTGTCTCTCATTTGTGACAGATAACTGTATCTTTCTCAATTCTGACAGACATCTGTGTCTGTCTCAGTTCTGATGGATGACAGTGTCTCTTTCAGTTCTGATGGATATCTGTGTCTCTCATAGTTCTGGCAGATATCTGTGTCTCTCTCAGCACTGTCAGATAACTCTGTGTCTCTCAATTTCGATAGATATGTTTGTCTCTCTCAGTTCTGACAGATAGCTGTGTGTCTCTCAGTCTTGTCAGATAACTGTGGGTCTCTCAGTTCTGACAGACATCTATGTCTCCCTCTGATCTGACAGACAACTGTGTCTCTCTCATTTCTGACAGACAACTGTGTCTCTCTCAGACTGACAGCTATCTGTGTCTCTCTAAGTCTGTCAGATAACTGTGTCTCTCTCAGACTGACAAATAACTGTGCCTCTCTCAGTATGACAGATTACAGTGCCCCTCTCAGTTCTAACAGATTACTGTGTCCCTCTCAGTTCTGACAGATAACTGTGCGTCTCTCAGTTCTGACAGATAACTGTATGTCTTTCAGTTCTGACGGATGACTGTGTCACTCTCAGTTCTGACGGATAACTGTGTCTCTCTCAGACTGACAGATATCTGTGCCTCTCAGTTCTGACAGATAATTGCGTCTCTCAGTTCTGGGAAATGACTGTCTCTCTCTCAGTATTGACAGATAACTGTGTCTCTCAGTTCCGACAGATAACTGTATGTCTCTCAGTTCTGACGGATAACTGGGTCTTTCTCTGTTCTGACGGATAACTGTGTCTCTCTCAGACTGACAGTATCTGTGTCCCTTTAAGTCTGTCAGATAACCGTTCCTCTCTCAGTCCGACAGATATCTGTGTCTCTCAGTTCTGACAGATAATTGCGTCTCTCAGTTCTGACAGATAACTGTATATCTCTCAGTTCTGATGGATAACTGTGTCACTCAGTTCTGACGGATAACTGTGTCTCTCTCAGACTGACAGATAACGGTGTCCCTCAGTCTGACAGATTACTGTGTCTCTCTCAGTTCTGACAGACATCTGAGTCTCTCTATGTGCTGACAGATAACCGTGCATCTCTCAGTCCTGACAGATAGCTGTGTGTCTCTCTGTTCTCACAGATAACTGTGTGTCTCTCAGTTCTGACAGACATCTATGTCTCTCTCAGATCTCACAGAAAACTGTGTTTCTCTCAGTTGTGACAGATACCTGTATGTCTAAGTTTGACAGATAATGGTGTGTCTCTCAGATTGACAGATACCTGTGTCTCTCTAAGTCTGTCAGATAACTGTTACTCTCTCAGTGTGACAGATATCTGTGTCTCTCAGTTCTGAGAAATGACTGTCTCTCTCTCAGTTCTGACGGATAACTGTGTCACTCTCAATTCTGACAGATAACTGTGTCTCTCTCAGACCGACAGTTATCTGTGTCTCTCTAAGTCTGTCAGATAAGAGTGTCGCTCTCAGTCTGTGAGATAACTGTGCCTCTCTCAGTATGACAGATTAGTGTGTCTCTCTCAGTTCTGACAGATAACTGTTTTTTCTCTCCGTCTTACAGATAAATGAGTCTCTCTCAGTTGTGACAGATAACTGTACCTCTCAGCTTGACAGATAATGGTGTTTCTCTCAGACTGACAGATATCTGTGTCTCACTAAGTCTGTCAGATAACGGTGTCTCTCTCAGACTGACAGATATCTGTGTCTCTCAGATCTGAGAAATGACTGTCTCTCTCTCAGTTCTGACAGATAACTGTATGTCTTTAAGTTCTGATGGATAACTGTGTCACTCTCAGTTCTGACGGATAACTGTGTCTCTCTCAGACTGACAGATATCTGTGTCTCTCTACGTCTGTCAGATAACTGTGTCTCTCTCAGTCTGACAAATATCTGTGTCTCTGAGTTCTTACAGATAATCGTGTCTCTCAGTTCTGGGAATTGACTGTCTCTCTCTCAGTACTGACAGATAACTGTGCCTCTCTCAGTTCTGACAGATAACTGTGTCTCTCAGTTCTGACGGATAACTGTGTCACTCTCAGTTCTGACGGATAACTGTGTCTCTCTCAGACTGACAGATATCTGTATCTCTCTAAGTCTGTCAGATAACCATGTCTTTCTCAGTCTAACAAATATCTGTGTCTCTCAGTTCTGACAGATGACTGTGTCTCTCAGTTCTGGGATATCACTATCTCTCTCTCAGTTCTGACAGATAACTGTGTCTCTCTTAGTTCTGACAGATAGCTGTGTCTCTCTCAGCACTTTCAGATAACTGCGTGTCTCCCAATTCTGTTAGATAAATTTGTCTCTCTCAGTTCTGACGGATAACTGTGTCTCTCTCAGTTCTAACAGATAACAGTGTCTCCCTCTGTCAGACAGATAACTGAGTCTCTCTCTGTTCTGACAGTTAACTGTGTGTCTCTCAGTCCTGTCAGATAACTGTGTGTCTCTCCCAGTTCTGACAGATAACTGGGTCTGTCTCATATCTGACAGATAACTGTGTGTCTCTCAGTTCTGACAGAAAACTTTGACTCTCTCAGTTTTGACAGATAGCTTTGTCTCTTTCAGTTCTGACAGATAACTGTGTTTCTCTCAGATCTGACAGATAACTGTGTCTCTCTCAGTTCTGACAGATAACTGTGTGTCACTCAGTTCTCACAGATAACTGTGTGTCTCTCAGTTTTGACAGATAATTGTGTCTCTCTCAGTTCTGACAGACATCTGTGTCTGTCTCAGTTCTGACAGACAACTTTGTCTCTCTCAGTCCTGTCAGATAACTGTGTCACTCTCAGTTCTGACAGATAAATGTGTGTCCCTCACTTCTGACAGATAACTGTGACTCTCTCAGTTTTGACAGAAAACTTTGTCTCTCTCGGTTTTGACAGACACCTGTACTCCCTCAGTGTCTCAGATACCTGTGTCTCTCTCAGTCTGACAGATAGCTGTGTCTTGCTCAGTTCTGACAGATTACTGTATCTCCCTCTCCGTCTGACAGATAAGTGTATCTCTCAGACTTGTGACAGATAACTGTGTGTCTCTCAGTTGTCACAGATAACTGTATCTCTCTCAGTTCTGACAGACATCTGTGTCTGTCTCAGTTCTGATGGATGATTGTGTCTATCTCAGTTCTGACGGATCACTGTGTCTCTCTCAGTTCTGACAGATAACTCTGTCTTTCTCAGTCTGACAGATAACTGAGTCTCTCTGTTCTGACAGAAAACTGTGTGTCTCTCAGTTCTGACAGATAACTGTGTGTCTCAGTTCTGAGAAATGACAGTCCTCTCTCAGTTCTGACAGATAACTGTGTGTCTCTCTAAGTCTGTCAGATAACTGTGTCTCTCTCAGCACTGTCAGATAACTGTGTGTCTCTCAATTCTGATAGATAAATTTGTCTCTCTCAGTTCTGACAGATGACTGTGTACCTCTCAGTTCTGACGGATAACTGTGTCACTCGCAGTTCTGAAGGATAACTGTGTCTCTCTCTGTTCTGACAGTTAACTGTGTTTCTCTCAGTCATGTCAGATAACTGTATCTCTCTCAGTTCTGACAGATAACTGGGTCTGTCTCAGATCTGACAGATAACTGTAACTCACTCAGTTTTAACACATAACTTTCTCTCTCTGTTTTGACAGATACCTGTGTCTCTCTCAGTCTGGCAGATAGCTGTGTCTCTCTCAGTTCTGACAGATAACTGTATCTCTCTCAGTCTGACAGATAACTATATCTCCTTCTCCGTCTGACAGATAACTGTATTTCTCAGAGTTCAGACAGATAACTGTGTGTCTCTCAGTTCTAACAGGTAACTGTGTGTCTCTCTCAGTTCTGACAGACATCTGTGTCTGTCTCAGTTCTGAGGGATGACTGTGCCTCTCACAGTTCTGACAGATAACTCTGTGTCTCTCAGTCTGACAGATAACTGAGTCTCTCTCTGCTCTGACAGATAACTGTGTGTCTTTCAGTCCTGTCAGACAACTGTGTGTCTCTCAGTTCTTACAGATAGCTGTGTCTCTCTCAGTCTGACAGATGATTGTATCTCTCTCAGTTTTGACAGGTCGTTGTGTCTCTTTCACTTCTGATAGACAACTGAGTCTCTCTCGGATCTGACAGACAACTCTGTCTATCTCAGTCCTGTCAGATAACTGTGTCTCTCTCAGTTCTGACAGACAACTGTGGTGTCTCTCTCTCAGTTCTGATTGACAACTGTGTCACTCTCATTTCTGACATATAGATGTGTCTCTCTCAATTCTGACAGATAAATGTGTCTCTCTTAGTTCTGACTGATATCTGTATCTCTCTCAGCATTGTCAGATAACTGTGTGTCTCTCAATTCTGATATATAACAGTGTCTCTCTAAATTCTGACAGATGACTGTGTCTCGCAGTTCTGAAGGATAACTGTGTCACTCTCAGTTCAAACGGATAAATGTGTCTCTCTCAGTTTTGACAGATAACTGTGTCTCCCTCAGTCTGACAGATAACTGAGTCTCTCTCTGTTCCGACAGTTAACTGTGTCTCTCTCAGTCCTGTCAGTTAACTGTGTCTATCTCAGTTCTGACAGGTAACTGGGACTGTCTCAGATCTGACAGATAACTATGTCTCTCACAGGTCTGACAGATAACTGTGTGTCACTCAGTTCTGACAGATAACTGTGACTCTCTCAGTTTTGACAGATAACTTTGTCTCTCTCAGTCTCACAGATACCTGTGTCTCTCCCAGTCTCACAGATAGTTGTGTCTCTCTCAGTTCTGACAGATAACTCTGTGTCTCTCAGTCTGATAGATAACTGAGTCTCTCTCTGCTCTGACAGATAGCTGTGTGTCTTTCAGTACTGTCAGACAACTGTGTCTCTCTCAGCTCTGACAGATAACTGTGGCTCTCTCAGTCTTAGAGATGACTGTGTCTCTCTCAGTTTTGTCAGATCATTGTGTCTCTTTCAGTTCTGACAGACAACTGTGTCTCTCTCTCAGTTCTGACAGACATCTGTGTCTCTCTCAGTTCTGACTGATAACTGTGTCTCTCTCAGTACTGACAGATAACTGGGGCTCTCTCAGATCTGACATATTAACTGTGTGTCTCTCTGTCCTGTCAGATAACTGTATGTCTCTCGGTTCTGACAGATAACGGTGTGTCTCTCAGATCTGACAGACATCTATGTCTCTCTCAGATCTCACAGACAACTGTGACTCTCTTAGTTCTGACAGACAACTGTGTATCTCTTTGTCTGACAGATAAATGTGTCTCTCTCAGTTCTGATGGACAACTGTGTCTCTTTCCGTTTGACAGATAGTGGTTCTCTCTCTCAGACTGACAAATATCTGTGTCTCTCTCTGTTCAGATATATACCTATGTTTCTCTAAGTTCTGACAGATGACTGTGTGTCTCTCAGTTCTGAAGGATAACTGTGTCACTCTCAGTTCTGACAGATTATTGTGTCTCTCTCAGTTCTGACAGATAACTGTGTGTCTCTCAGTTCTGACAGATAACTGTGTCTCTCTCAGTCTGACAGATGACTGTGTCTCTCTCAGTTCTGACAGATAACTGTGTATCTCGCAGTTCTGACAGATAACTGTGTCTCTCTCAGTCTGACAGATGACTGTGTCTCTCTCAGTTCTGACAGAATTCTGTGTCTCTCGTAGTTCAGACAGATATCTGTGTCTCAGCACTGTCAGATAACTGTGTGTCTCTCAATTCTGATAGATAAATTTGTCTCTCTCAGTTCTGACAGATGACCGTGTACCTCTCAGTTCTGACGGATAACTGTGTCACTTGCAGTTCTGAAGGATAACTGTGTCTCTCTCTGTTCTGACAGTTAACTGTGTGTCTCTCAGTTGTGTCAGATAACTGTATCTCTCTCACTTCTGACAGATAACTGGGTCTGTCTCAGATCTGACAGATACCTGTGTCTCTCTCAGTCTGGCAGATAGCTGTGTCTCTCTCAGTTCTGACAGATAACTGTATCTCTCTCAGTCTGACAGATAACTATATCTCCTTCTCCGTCTGACAGATAACTGTATTTCTCAGAGTTCAGACAGATAACTGTGTGTCTCTCAGTTCTAACAGGTAATTGTGTGTCTCTTTCAGTTCTGACAGACATCTGTGTCTGTCTCAGTTCTGACGGATTACTGTGTCTCTCACAGTTCTGACAGATAACTCTGTGTCTCTCAGTCTGTCAGACAACTGTGTCTCTCTCAGTTCTGACAGATAACTGTGTCTCTCTCAGTCTTACAGATGACTGTGTCTCTCTCAGTTCTGACAGACAACTGTGTCTGTCTCTCAGTTCTGACAGAT
The DNA here is from genome assembly GCF_030028105.1 of Mobula birostris. Lineage (NCBI taxonomy): Eukaryota > Metazoa > Chordata > Chondrichthyes > Myliobatiformes > Myliobatidae > Mobula > Mobula birostris. The sequence continues at coordinate 83,517,848 of NC_092375.1, forward strand.
AACTGTGCCTCTCTCAGTTCTGACAGATATCTGTGTCTCTCGTAGTTCAGACAGATATCTGTGTCTCAGCACTGTCAGATAACTGTGTGTCTCTCAATTCTGATAGATAAATTTGTCTCTCTCAGTTCTGACAGATGACCGTGTACCTCTCAGTTCTGACGGATAACTGTGTCACTTGCAGTTCTGAAGGATAACTGTGTCTCTCTCTGTTCTGACAGTTAACTGTGTGTCTCTCAGTCGTGTCAGATAACTGTATCTCTCTCACTTCTGACAGATAACTGGGTCTGTCTCAGATCTGACAGATACCTGTGCCTCTCTCAGTCTGGCAGATAGCTGTGTCTCTCTCAGTTCTGACAGATAACTGTATCTCTCTCAGTCTGACAGATAACTATATCTCCTTCTCCGTCTGACAGATAACTGTATTTCTCAGAGTTCAGACAGATAACTGTGTGTCTCTCAGTTCTAACAGGTAATTGTGTGTCTCTTTCAGTTCTGACAGACATCTGTGTCTGTCTCAGTTCTGACGGATTACTGTGTCTCTCACAGTTCTGACAGATAACTCTGTGTCTCTCAGTCTGTCAGACAACTGTGTCTCTCTCAGTTCAAACGGATAAATGTGTCTCTCTCAGTTTTGACAGATAACTGTGTCTCCCTCAGTCTGACAGATAACTGAGTCTCTCTCTGTTCCGACAGTTAACTGTGTCTCTCTCAGTCCTGTCAGTTAACTGTGTCTATCTCAGTTCTGACAGGTAACTGGGACTGTCTCAGATCTGACAGATAACTATGTCTCTCACAGGTCTGACAGATAACTGTGTGTCACTCAGTTCTGACAGATAACTGTGACTCTCTCAGTCTCACAGATACCTGTGTCTCTCCCAGTCTCACAGATAGTTGTGTCTCTCTCAGTTCTGACAGATAACTCTGTGTCTCTCAGTCTGATAGATAACTGAGTCTCTCTCTGCTCTGACAGATAGCTGTGTGTCTTTCAGTACTGTCAGACAACTGTGTCTCTCTCAGCTCTGACAGATAACTGTGGCTCTCTCAGTCTTAGAGATGACTGTGTCTCTCTCAGTTTTGTCAGATCATTGTGTCTCTTTCAGTTCTGACAGACAACTGTGTCTCTCTCTCAGTTCTGACAGACATCTGTGTCTCTCTCAGTTCTGACTGATAACTGTGTCTCTCTCAGTACTGACAGATAACTGGGGCTCTCTCAGATCTGACAGATAACTGTGTGTCTCTCTGTCCTGTCAGATAACTGTATGTCTCTCGGTTCTGACAGATAACGGTGTGTCTCTCAGATCTGACAGACATCTATGTCTCTCTCAGATCTCACAGACAACTGTGACTCTCTTAGTTCTGACAGACAACTGTGTATCTCTCTGTCTGACAGATAAATGTGTCTCTCTCAGTTCTGATGGACAACTGTGTCTCTTTCCGTTTGACAGATAGTGGTTCTCTCTCTCAGACTGACAAATATCTGTGTCTCTCTCTGTTCAGATATATACCTATGTTTCTCTGTTCTGACAGATGACTGTGTGTCTCTCAGTTCTGAAGGATAACTGTGTCACTCTCAGTTCTGACAGATTATTGTGTCTCTCTCAGTTCTGACAGATAACTGTGTGTCTCTCAGTTCTGACAGATAACTGTGTCTCTCTCAGTCTGACAGATGACTGTGTCTCTCTCAGTTCTGACAGATAACTGTGTATCTCGCAGTTCTGACAGATAACTGTGTCTCTCTCAGTCTGACAGATGACTGTGTCTCTCTCAGTTCTGACAGAATTCTGTGTCTCTCGTAGTTCAGACAGAATTCTGTGTCTCTCGTAGTTCAGACAGATATCTGTGTCTCTCAATTCTGATAGATAAATTTGTCTCTCTCAGTTCTGACAGATGACCGTGTACCTCTCAGTTCTGACGGATAACTGTGTCACTTGCAGTTCTGAAGGATAACTGTGTCTCTCTCTGTTCTGACAGTTAACTGTGTGTCTCTCAGTTGTGTCAGATAACTGTATCTCTCTCACTTCTGACAGATAACTGGGTCTGTCTCAGATCTGACAGATACCTGTGTCTCTCTCAGTCTGGCAGATAGCTGTGTCTCTCTCAGTTCTGACAGATAACTGTATCTCTCTCAGTCTGACAGATAACTATATCTCCTTCTCCGTCTGACAGATAACTGTATTTCTCAGAGTTCAGACAGATAACTGTGTGTCTCTCAGTTCTAACAGGTAACTGTGTGTCTCTCTCAGTTCTGACAGACATCTGTGTCTGTCTCAGTTCTGAGGGATGACTGTGCCTCTCACAGTTCTGACAGATAACTCTGTGTCTCTCAGTCTGACAGATAACTGAGTCTCTCTCTGCTCTGACAGATAACTGTGTGTCTTTCAGTCCTGTCAGACAACTGTGTGTCTCTCAGTTCTTACAGATAGCTGTATCTCTCTCAGTCTGACAGATGATTGTATCTCTCTCAGTTTTGACAGGTCGTTGTGTCTCTTTCACTTCTGATAGACAACTGAGTCTCTCTCGGATCTGACAGACAACTCTGTCTATCTCAGTCCTGTCAGATAACTGTGTCTCTCTCAGTTCTGACAGACAACTGTGGTGTCTCTCTCTCAGTTCTGATTGACAACTGTGTCACTCTCATTTCTGACAGATAGACGTGTCTCTCTCAATTCTGACAGATAAATGTGTCTCTCTTAGTTCTGACTGATATCTGTATCTCTCTCAGCATTGTCAGATAACTGTGTGTCTCTCAATTCTGATATATAACAGTGTCTCTCTAAATTCTGACAGATGACTGTGTCTCGCAGTTCTGAAGGATAACTGTGTCACTCTCAGTTCAAACGGATAAATGTGTCTCTCTCAGTTTTGACAGATAACTGTGTCTCCCTCAGTCTGACAGATAACTGAGTCTCTCTCTGTTCCGACAGTTAACTGTGTCTCTCTCAGTCCTGTCAGTTAACTGTGTCTATCTCAGTTCTGACAGGTAACTGGGACTGTCTCAGATCTGACAGATAACTATGTCTCTCACAGGTCTGACAGATAACTGTGTGTCACTCAGTTCTGACAGATAACTGTGACTCTCTCAGTTTTGACAGATAACTTTGTCTCTCTCAGTCTCACAGATACCTGTGTCTCTCCCAGTCTCACAGATAGTTGTGTCTCTCTCAGTTCTGACAGATAACTCTGTGTCTCTCAGTCTGATAGATAACTGAGTCTCTCTCTGCTCTGACAGATAGCTGTGTGTCTTTCAGTACTGTCAGACAACTGTGTCTCTCTCAGCTCTGACAGATAACTGTGGCTCTCTCAGTCTTAGAGATGACTGTGTCTCTCTCAGTTTTGTCAGATCATTGTGTCTCTTTCAGTTCTGACAGACAACTGTGTCTCTCTCTCAGTTCTGACAGACATCTGTGTCTCTCTCAGTTCTGACTGATAACTGTGTCTCTCTCAGTACTGACAGATAACTGGGGCTCTCTCAGATCTGACATATTAACTGTGTGTCTCTCTGTCCTGTCAGATAACTGTATGTCTCTCGGTTCTGACAGATAACGGTGTGTCTCTCAGATCTGACAGACATCTATGTCTCTCTCAGATCTCACAGACAACTGTGACTCTCTTAGTTCTGACAGACAACTGTGTATCTCTTTGTCTGACAGATAAATGTGTCTCTCTCAGTTCTGATGGACAACTGTGTCTCTTTCCGTTTGACAGATAGTGGTTCTCTCTCTCAGACTGACAAATATCTGTGTCTCTCTCTGTTCAGATATATACCTATGTTTCTCTAAGTTCTGACAGATGACTGTGTGTCTCTCAGTTCTGAAGGATAACTGTGTCACTCTCAGTTCTGACAGATTATTGTGTCTCTCTCAGTTCTGACAGATAACTGTGTGTCTCTCAGTTCTGACAGATAACTGTGTCTCTCTCAGTCTGACAGATGACTGTGTCTCTCTCAGTTCTGACAGATAACTGTGTATCTCGCAGTTCTGACAGATAACTGTGTCTCTCTCAGTCTGACAGATGACTGTGTCTCTCTCAGTTCTGACAGAATTCTGTGTCTCTCGTAGTTCAGACAGATATCTGTGTCTCAGCACTGTCAGATAACTGTGTGTCTCTCAATTCTGATAGATAAATTTGTCTCTCTCAGTTCTGACAGATGACCGTGTACCTCTCAGTTCTGACGGATAACTGTGTCACTTGCAGTTCTGAAGGATAACTGTGTCTCTCTCTGTTCTGACAGTTAACTGTGTGTCTCTCAGTTGTGTCAGATAACTGTATCTCTCTCACTTCTGACAGATAACTGGGTCTGTCTCAGATCTGACAGATACCTGTGTCTCTCTCAGTCTGGCAGATAGCTGTGTCTCTCTCAGTTCTGACAGATAACTGTATCTCTCTCAGTCTGACAGATAACTATATCTCCTTCTCCGTCTGACAGATAACTGTATTTCTCAGAGTTCAGACAGATAACTGTGTGTCTCTCAGTTCTAACAGGTAATTGTGTGTCTCTTTCAGTTCTGACAGACATCTGTGTCTGTCTCAGTTCTGACGGATTACTGTGTCTCTCACAGTTCTGACAGATAACTCTGTGTCTCTCAGTCTGTCAGACAACTGTGTCTCTCTCAGTTCTGACAGATAACTGTGTCTCTCTCAGTCTTACAGATGACTGTGTCTCTCTCAGTTCTGACAGACAACTGTGTCTGTCTCTCAGTTCTGACAGATAACTGTGCCTCTCTCAGTTCTGACAGATATCTGTGTCTCTCGTAGTTCAGACAGATATCTGTGTCTCAGCACTGTCAGATAACTGTGTGTCTCTCAATTCTGATAGATAAATTTGTCTCTCTCAGTTCTGACAGATGACCGTGTACCTCTCAGTTCTGACGGATAACTGTGTCACTTGCAGTTCTGAAGGATAACTGTGTCTCTCTCTGTTCTGACAGTTAACTGTGTGTCTCTCAGTCGTGTCAGATAACTGTATCTCTCTCACTTCTGACAGATAACTGGGTCTGTCTCAGATCTGACAGATACCTGTGCCTCTCTCAGTCTGGCAGATAGCTGTGTCTCTCTCAGTTCTGACAGATAACTGTATCTCTCTCAGTCTGACAGATAACTATATCTCCTTCTCCGTCTGACAGATAACTGTATTTCTCAGAGTTCAGACAGATAACTGTGTGTCTCTCAGTTCTAACAGGTAATTGTGTGTCTCTTTCAGTTCTGACAGACATCTGTGTCTGTCTCAGTTCTGACGGATTACTGTGTCTCTCACAGTTCTGACAGATAACTCTGTGTCTCTCAGTCTGTCAGACAACTGTGTCTCTCTCAGTTCAAACGGATAAATGTGTCTCTCTCAGTTTTGACAGATAACTGTGTCTCCCTCAGTCTGACAGATAACTGAGTCTCTCTCTGTTCCGACAGTTAACTGTGTCTCTCTCAGTCCTGTCAGTTAACTGTGTCTATCTCAGTTCTGACAGGTAACTGGGACTGTCTCAGATCTGACAGATAACTATGTCTCTCACAGGTCTGACAGATAACTGTGTGTCACTCAGTTCTGACAGATAACTGTGACTCTCTCAGTCTCACAGATACCTGTGTCTCTCCCAGTCTCACAGATAGTTGTGTCTCTCTCAGTTCTGACAGATAACTCTGTGTCTCTCAGTCTGATAGATAACTGAGTCTCTCTCTGCTCTGACAGATAGCTGTGTGTCTTTCAGTACTGTCAGACAACTGTGTCTCTCTCAGCTCTGACAGATAACTGTGGCTCTCTCAGTCTTAGAGATGACTGTGTCTCTCTCAGTTTTGTCAGATCATTGTGTCTCTTTCAGTTCTGACAGACAACTGTGTCTCTCTCTCAGTTCTGACAGACATCTGTGTCTCTCTCAGTTCTGACTGATAACTGTGTCTCTCTCAGTACTGACAGATAACTGGGGCTCTCTCAGATCTGACAGATAACTGTGTGTCTCTCTGTCCTGTCAGATAACTGTATGTCTCTCGGTTCTGACAGATAACGGTGTGTCTCTCAGATCTGACAGACATCTATGTCTCTCTCAGATCTCACAGACAACTGTGACTCTCTTAGTTCTGACAGACAACTGTGTATCTCTCTGTCTGACAGATAAATGTGTCTCTCTCAGTTCTGATGGACAACTGTGTCTCTTTCCGTTTGACAGATAGTGGTTCTCTCTCTCAGACTGACAAATATCTGTGTCTCTCTCTGTTCAGATATATACCTATGTTTCTCTGTTCTGACAGATGACTGTGTGTCTCTCAGTTCTGAAGGATAACTGTGTCACTCTCAGTTCTGACAGATTATTGTGTCTCTCTCAGTTCTGACAGATAACTGTGTGTCTCTCAGTTCTGACAGATAACTGTGTCTCTCTCAGTCTGACAGATGACTGTGTCTCTCTCAGTTCTGACAGATAACTGTGTATCTCGCAGTTCTGACAGATAACTGTGTCTCTCTCAGTCTGACAGATGACTGTGTCTCTCTCAGTTCTGACAGAATTCTGTGTCTCTCGTAGTTCAGACAGAATTCTGTGTCTCTCGTAGTTCAGACAGATATCTGTGTCTCTCAATTCTGATAGATAAATTTGTCTCTCTCAGTTCTGACAGATGACCGTGTACCTCTCAGTTCTGACGGATAACTGTGTCACTTGCAGTTCTGAAGGATAACTGTGTCTCTCTCTGTTCTGACAGTTAACTGTGTGTCTCTCAGTTGTGTCAGATAACTGTATCTCTCTCACTTCTGACAGATAACTGGGTCTGTCTCAGATCTGACAGATACCTGTGTCTCTCTCAGTCTGGCAGATAGCTGTGTCTCTCTCAGTTCTGACAGATAACTGTATCTCTCTCAGTCTGACAGATAACTATATCTCCTTCTCCGTCTGACAGATAACTGTATTTCTCAGAGTTCAGACAGATAACTGTGTGTCTCTCAGTTCTAACAGGTAACTGTGTGTCTCTCTCAGTTCTGACAGACATCTGTGTCTGTCTCAGTTCTGAGGGATGACTGTGCCTCTCACAGTTCTGACAGATAACTCTGTGTCTCTCAGTCTGACAGATAACTGAGTCTCTCTCTGCTCTGACAGATAACTGTGTGTCTTTCAGTCCTGTCAGACAACTGTGTGTCTCTCAGTTCTTACAGATAGCTGTATCTCTCTCAGTCTGACAGATGATTGTATCTCTCTCAGTTTTGACAGGTCGTTGTGTCTCTTTCACTTCTGATAGACAACTGAGTCTCTCTCGGATCTGACAGACAACTCTGTCTATCTCAGTCCTGTCAGATAACTGTGTCTCTCTCAGTTCTGACAGACAACTGTGGTGTCTCTCTCTCAGTTCTGATTGACAACTGTGTCACTCTCATTTCTGACAGATAGACGTGTCTCTCTCAATTCTGACAGATAAATGTGTCTCTCTTAGTTCTGACTGATATCTGTATCTCTCTCAGCATTGTCAGATAACTGTGTGTCTCTCAATTCTGATATATAACAGTGTCTCTCTAAATTCTGACAGATGACTGTGTCTCGCAGTTCTGAAGGATAACTGTGTCACTCTCAGTTCAAACGGATAAATGTGTCTCTCTCAGTTTTGACAGATAACTGTGTCTCCCTCAGTCTGACAGATAACTGAGTCTCTCTCTGTTCCGACAGTTAACTGTGTCTCTCTCAGTCCTGTCAGTTAACTGTGTCTATCTCAGTTCTGACAGGTAACTGGGACTGTCTCAGATCTGACAGATAACTATGTCTCTCACAGGTCTGACAGATAACAGTGTGTCACTCAGTTCTGACAGATAACTGTGACTCTCTCAGTTTTGACAGATAACTTTGTCTCTCTCAGTCTCACAGATACCTGTGTCTCTCCCAGTCTCACAGATAGTTGTGTCTCTCTCAGTTCTGACAGATAACTCTGTGTCTCTCAGTCTGATAGATAACTGAGTCTCTCTCTGCTCTGACAGATAGCTGTGTGTCTTTCAGTACTGTCAGACAACTGTGTCTCTCTCAGCTCTGACAGATAACTGTGGCTCTCTCAGTCTTAGAGATGACTGTGTCTCTCTCAGTTTTGTCAGATCATTGTGTCTCTTTCAGTTCTGACAGACAACTGTGTCTCTCTCTCAGTTCTGACAGACATCTGTGTCTCTCTCAGTTCTGACTGATAACTGTGTCTCTCTCAGTACTGACAGATAACTGGGGCTCTCTCAGATCTGACAGATAACTGTGTGTCTCTCTGTCCTGTCAGATAACTGTATGTCTCTCGGTTCTGACAGATAACGGTGTGTCTCTCAGATCTGACAGACATCTATGTCTCTCTCAGATCTCACAGACAACTGTGACTCTCTTAGTTCTGACAGACAACTGTGTATCTCTCTGTCTGACAGATAAATGTGTCTCTCTCAGTTCTGATGGACAACTGTGTCTCTTTCCGTTTGACAGATAGTGGTTCTCTCTCTCAGACTGACAAATATCTGTGTCTCTCTCTGTTCAGATATATACCTATGTTTCTCTAAGTTCTGACAGATGACTGTGTGTCTCTCAGTTCTGAAGGATAACTGTGTCACTCTCAGTTCTGACAGATTATTGTGTCTCTCTCAGTTCTGACAGATAACTGTGTGTCTCTCAGTTCTGACAGATAACTGTGTCTCTCTCAGTCTGACAGATGACTGTGTCTCTCTCAGTTCTGACAGATAACTGTGTATCTCGCAGTTCTGACAGATAACTGTGTCTCTCTCAGTCTGACAGATGACTGTGTCTCTCTCAGTTCTGACAGAATTCTGTGTCTCTCGTAGTTCAGACAGATATCTGTGTCTCTCAATTCTGATAGATAAATTTGTCTCTCTCAGTTCTGACAGATGACCGTGTACCTCTCAGTTCTGACGGATAACTGTGTCACTTGCAGTTCTGAAGGATAACTGTGTCTCTCTCTGTTCTGACAGTTAACTGTGTGTCTCTCAGTTGTGTCAGATAACTGTATCTCTCTCACTTCTGACAGATAACTGGGTCTGTCTCAGATCTGACAGATACCTGTGTCTCTCTCAGTCTGGCAGATAGCTGTGTCTCTCTCAGTTCTGACAGATAACTGTATCTCTCTCAGTCTGACAGATAACTATATCTCCTTCTCCGTCTGACAGATAACTGTATTTCTCAGAGTTCAGACAGATAACTGTGTGTCTCTCAGTTCTAACAGGTAATTGTGTGTCTCTTTCAGTTCTGACAGACATCTGTGTCTGTCTCAGTTCTGACGGATTACTGTGTCTCTCACAGTTCTGACAGATAACTCTGTGTCTCTCAGTCTGTCAGACAACTGTGTCTCTCTCAGTTCTGACAGATAACTGTGTCTCTCTCAGTCTTACAGATGACTGTGTCTCTCTCAGTTCTGACAGACAACTGTGTCTGTCTCTCAGTTCTGACAGATAACTGTGCCTCTCTCAGTTCTGACAGATATCTGTGTCTCTCGTAGTTCAGACAGATATCTGTGTCTCAGCACTGTCAGATAACTGTGTGTCTCTCAATTCTGATAGATAAATTTGTCTCTCTCAGTTCTGACAGATGACCGTGTACCTCTCAGTTCTGACGGATAACTGTGTCACTTGCAGTTCTGAAGGATAACTGTGTCTCTCTCTGTTCTGACAGTTAACTGTGTGTCTCTCAGTCGTGTCAGATAACTGTATCTCTCTCACTTCTGACAGATAACTGGGTCTGTCTCAGATCTGACAGATACCTGTGTCTCTCTCAGTCTGGCAGATAGCTGTGTCTCTCTCAGTTCTGACAGATAACTGTATCTCTCTCAGTCTGACAGATAACTATATCTCCTTCTCCGTCTGACAGATAACTGTATTTCTCAGAGTTCAGACAGATAACTGTGTGTCTCTCAGCTCTAACAGGTAATTGTGTGTCTCTTTCAGTTCTGACAGACATCTGTGTCTGTCTCAGTTCTGACGGATTACTGTGTCTCTCACAGTTCTGACAGATAACTCTGTGTCTCTCAGTCTGTCAGACAACTGTGTCTCTCTCAGTTCTGACAGATAACTGTGTCTCTCTCAGTCTTACAGATGACTGTGTCTCTCTCAGTTCTGACAGACAACTGTGTCTGTCTCTCAGTTCTGACAGATAACTGTGCCTCTCTCAGATCTGACAGATAACTGTGTGTCTCTCTGTCCTGTCAGATTACTGTGTGTCTCTCAGTTCTGACAGGTAACTGTGTGTCTCTCGGTTCTGACAGATAACGGTGTGTCTCTCAGATCTGACAGACATCTATGTCTCTCTCAGATCTCACAGACAACTGTCACTCTCTTAGACCTGACAGACAACTGTGTATCTCTCTGTCTGACAGATAAATGTGTCTCTCTCAGTTCTGACGGACAACTGTGTCTCCTTCCGTTTGACAGATAATGGTGTCTCTCTCAGACGGACAGATATCTTTGTCTCTCGCTGTTCAGATATATACCTATGTTTCTCTAAGTTCTGACAGATGACTGTGTCTCTCTCAGTTCTGACAGATAACTGTGTATCTCTCAGTTCTGACAGATAACTGTGTCTCTCTCAGTTCTGACAGATAACTGTGTGTCTCTCAGTTCTGACAAATAACTATGACTCTCCCAATTTTGACAGATAACTTTGTCTCTCTCAGTTTTGACAGATAACTGTATCTCTCTCAATCTGACAGATAACTGTATCTCTCAGAGCTCTGACAGATAACTGCTTGTCTCGCAGTTCTAACAGATAACTGTGTGTCTCAGAGTTGTGACAAGATAAGTGTGTCTCTCTCAGTTCTGACAGATAACTGTGCCTCTCTCAGTCTCATAGATGACTGTGTCTCTCTCAGTTCTGACAGATAAATGTGTGTCTCTCAGTCCTGACAGATAACTGTGACTCTCCCAATTTTGACAGATAACTTTGTCTCTCTCAGTTTTGACAGATAACTGTATCTCTCTCAATATGACAAATAACTGTATCTCCCTAACTGTCTGACAGATAACTGTATCTCTCAGAGCTCTGACAGATAACTGCTTGTCTGTCAGTTCTAACAGATAACTATGTGTCTCTGAGTTGTGACAGATAACTGTGTTTCTCTCAGTTCTGACAGACATCTGTGTCTGTCTCAGTTCTGACGGATGACTGAGTCTCTCTCTGTTTTGACAGATAACTGAGTCTCTCTCTGTTTTGACAGATAACTGTGTGTCGCTCGTCCTTTAAGACAACTGTGTGACTCTCAGTTCTTACGGATAACTCTGTCTCTTTCAGTTCGGACAACTGTGTCTCCCTCAGTCTGACAGATAACTGAGTCTCTCTCTATTCTGACAGTTGACTGTGTGTCTCCAGTTCTGTCAGATAACTGTGTCTATCTCACTTCTGACAGATAACTGGGTTTGTCTCAGATCTGACAGATAACTGTGTCTCTCTCAGGTCTGACAGATAACTGCCTGTCTCTCAGTTCTGACAGATAACTGGGTCTGTCTCAGATCTGACAGCTAACTGTGTCTCTCTCAGTTCTGACAGCTAACGGTGTCTCTCTCAGTCTCACAGATACCTGTGTCTCTCTCAGTCTGACAGAAAGTTGTGTCTCTCTCAGTTCTGACAGATAACTGTATCTCTCTCAGTCTGACAGATAACTGTATCTCTCAGAGCTCTGACAGATAACTGGGTCTGTCTCAGATCTGACAGCTAACTGTGTCTCTCTCAGTTCTGACAGCTAACGGTGTCTCTCAGTTCTGACAGATAACTGTGTCCCTCTCAGTTCTGAACGATAACTCTGTCTCACTTAGATCTGACAGATATCTGAGTCTCTCTCAGTACTGTCAGATAACTGTCTGTCTCTCAGTTCTGATATATAACTATGTCTCTCTCAGATCTGACAGATGACTGAGTGTCTCTCAGTTCTGACGGAAAACTGTGTCACTCTCAGTTCTGACGGATTATTGTGTCTCTCTCAGTTCTTACAGACAACTGTGTATCTCTCAGTTCTGACAGATAGCTGTGTCTCTCTCAGTCTGGCAGATAGCTGTGTCTCTCTCAGTCTGACAGATAACTATATCTCCTTCTCCGTCTGACAGATAACTGTATTTCTCAGAGTTCAGACAGATAACTGTGTGTATCTCAGTTCTAACAGGTAACTGTGTGTCTCTCTCAGTTCTGACAGACATCTGTGTCTGTCTCAATTCTGACGGATGACTGTGTCTCTCACAGTTCTGACAGATAACTCTGTGTCTCTCAGTCTGACAGATAACTGAGTCTCTCTCTGCTCTGACAGATAACTGTGTGTCTTTCAGTCCTGTCAGACAACTGTGTGTCTCTCAGTTCTGACAGATAACTGTGTCTCTCTCAGTCTTACAGATAACTGTGTCTCTCTCAGTTCTGACAGACAACTGTGTCTGTCTCTCAGTTCTGACAGACATCTGTGCCTCTCTCAGTTCTGACAGATATCTGTGTCTCTCTCTGTTCTGACAGATAACTGTGTGTCTCTCTGTCCTGTCAGATAACTGTGTGTCTCTCAGTTCTGACAGGTAACTGTGTGTCTCTCGGTTCTGACAGATAACTGTGTGTCTCTCAGATCTGACAGACATCTATGTCTCTCTCAGATCTCACAGACAACTGTCACTCTCTTAGACCTGACAGACAACTGTGTATCTCTCTGTCTGACAGATAAATGTGTCTCTTTCAGTTCTGACGGACAACTGTGTCTCCTTCCGTTTGACAGATAATGGTGTCTCTCTCAGACTGACAGATATCTTTGTCTCTCGCTGTTCAGATATATACCTATGTTTCTCTAAGTTCTGACAGATGACTGTGTCTCTCTCAGTTCTGACAGATAACTGTGTATCTCTCAGTTCTGACAGATAACTGTGTCTCTCTCAGTCTGACAGATGACTGTGTCTCTCTCAGTTCTGACAGATAACTGTGTGTCTCTCAGTTCTGACAGATAACTGTGACTCTCCCAATTTTGACAGATAACTTTGTCTCTCTCAGTTTTGACAGATAACTGTATCTCTCTCAATCTGACAGATAACTGTATCTCCTTCACCGTCTGACAGATAACTGTATCTCTCAGAGCTCTGACAGATAACTGCTTGCCTCGCAGTTCTAACAGATAACTGTGTGTCTCTGAGTTGTGACAAGATAAGCGTGTCTCTCTCAGTTCTGACAGATAACTGTGCCTCTCTCAGTCTGACAGATGACTGTGTCTCTCTCAGTTTTGACAGATAACTGTATCTCTCTCAATATGACAAATAACTGTATCTCCCTAACTGTCTGACAGATAACTGTATCTCTCAGAGCTCTGACAGATAACTGCTTGTCTCTCAGTTCTAACAGATAACTATGTGTCTCTGAGTTGTGACAGATAACTGTGCTTCTCTCAGTTCTGACAGACATCTGTGTCTGTCTCAGTTCTGATGGATGACTGTGTCTCTCTCAGTTCTGACGGATAACTGAGTCTCCTTCTGTTTTGACAGATAACTGTGTGTCTCTCGTCCTTTCAGACAACTGTGTGCCTCTCAGTTCTTACAGATAACTCTGTCTCTTTCAGTTCGGACAACTGTGTCTCCCTCAGTCTGACAGATAACTGAGTCTCTCTCTATTCTGACAGTTGACTGTGTGTCTCCAGTTCTGTCAGATAACTGTGTCTATCTCACTTCTGACAGATAACTGGGTCTGTCTCAGGTCTGACAGATAACTGCCTGTCTTTCAGTTCTGACAGATAACTGTGACTGTCCCAGTTTTGACAGATACCGGTGTCTCTCTCAGTCTCACAGATACCTGTGTCTCTCTCAGTCTGACAGAAAGTTGTGTCTCTCTCAGTTCTGACAGATAACTGTGTCTCTCTCAGTCTTACAGATGACTGTGTCTCTCTCAGTTCTGACAGACAACTGTGTCTGTCTCTCAGTTCTGACAGATAACTGTGCCTCTCTCAGATCTGACAGATAACTGTGTGTCTCTCTGTCCTGTCAGATTACTGTGTGTCTCTCAGTTCTGACAGGTAACTGTGTGTCTCTCGGTTCTGACAGATAACGGTGTGTCTCTCAGATCTGACAGACATCTATGTCTCTCTCAGATCTCACAGACAACTGTCACTCTCTTAGACCTGACAGACAACTGTGTATCTCTCTGTCTGACAGATAAATGTGTCTCTCTCAGTTCTGACGGACAACTGTGTCTCCTTCCGTTTGACAGATAATGGTGTCTCTCTCAGACGGACAGATATCTTTGTCTCTCGCTGTTCAGATATATACCTATGTTTCTCTAAGTTCTGACAGATGACTGTGTCTCTCTCAGTTCTGACAGATAACTGTGTATCTCTCAGTTCTGACAGATAACTGTGTCTCTCTCAGTCTGACAGATGACTGTCTCTCTCAGTTCTGACAGATAACTGTGTGTCTCTCAGTTCTGACAAATAACTATGACTCTCCCAATTTTGACAAATAACTTTGTCTCTCTCAGTTTTGACAGATAACTGTATCTCTCTCAATCTGACAGATAACTGTATCTCCTTCACCGTCTGACAGATAACTGTATCTCTCAGAGCTCTGACAGATAACTGCTTGCCTCGCAGTTCTAACAGATAACTGTGTGTCTCTGAGTTGTGACAAGATAAGCGTGTCTCTCTCAGTTCTGACAGATAACTGTGCCTCTCTCAGTCTGACAGATGACTGTGTCTCTCTCAGTTCTGACAGATAAATGTGTGTCTCTCAGTCCTGACAGATAACTGTGACTCTCCCAATTTTGACAGATAACTTTGTCTCTCTCAGTTTTGACAGATAACTGTATCTCTCTCAATATGACAAATAACTGTATCTCCCTAACTGTCTGACAGATAACTGTATCTCTCAGAGCTCTGACAGATAACTGCTTGTCTGTCAGTTCTAACAGATAACTATGTGTCTCTGAGTTGTGACAGATAACTGTGTTTCTCTCAGTTCTGACAGACATCTGTGTCTGTCTCAGTTCTGACGGATGACTGAGTCTCTCTCTGTTTTGACAGATAACTGAGTCTCTCTCTGTTTTGACAGATAACTGTGTGTCGCTCGTCCTTTAAGACAACTGTGTGACTCTCAGTTCTTACGGATAACTCTGTCTCTTTCAGTTCGGACAACTGTGTCTCCCTCAGTCTGACAGATAACTGAGTCTCTCTCTATTCTGACAGTTGACTGTGTGTCTCCAGTTCTGTCAGATAACTGTGTCTATCTCACTTCTGACAGATAACTGGGTTTGTCTCAGATCTGACAGATAACTGTGTCTCTCTCAGGTCTGACAGATAACTGCCTGTCTCTCAGTTCTGACAGATAACTGGGTCTGTCTCAGATCTGACAGCTAACTGTGTCTCTCTCAGTTCTGACAGCTAACGGTGTCTCTCTCAGTCTCACAGATACCTGTGTCTCTCTCAGTCTGACAGAAAGTTGTGTCTCTCTCAGTTCTGACAGATAACTGTATCTCTCTCAGTCTGACAGATAACTGTATCTCTCAGAGCTCTGACAGATAACTGGGTCTGTCTCAGATCTGACAGCTAACT
The DNA here is from genome assembly GCF_030028105.1 of Mobula birostris. Classification (NCBI taxonomy): domain Eukaryota; kingdom Metazoa; phylum Chordata; class Chondrichthyes; order Myliobatiformes; family Myliobatidae; genus Mobula; species Mobula birostris. The sequence continues at coordinate 83,533,331 of NC_092375.1, forward strand.
GTGTCTCTCTCAGTTCTGACAGCTAACGGTGTCTCTCAGTTCTGACAGATAACTGTGTCCCTCTCAGTTCTGAACGATAACTCTGTCTCACTTAGATCTGACAGATATCTGAGTCTCTCTCAGTACTGTCAGATAACTGTCTGTCTCTCAGTTCTGATATATAACTATGTCTCTCTCAGATCTGACAGATGACTGAGTGTCTCTCAGTTCTGACGGAAAACTGTGTCACTCTCAGTTCTGACGGATTATTGTGTCTCTCTCAGTTCTTACAGACAACTGTGTATCTCTCAGTTCTGACAGATAGCTGTGTCTCTCTCAGTCTGGCAGATAGCTGTGTCTCTCTCAGTCTGACAGATAACTATATCTCCTTCTCCGTCTGACAGATAACTGTATTTCTCAGAGTTCAGACAGATAACTGTGTGTATCTCAGTTCTAACAGGTAACTGTGTGTCTCTCTCAGTTCTGACAGACATCTGTGTCTGTCTCAATTCTGACGGATGACTGTGTCTCTCACAGTTCTGACAGATAACTCTGTGTCTCTCAGTCTGACAGATAACTGAGTCTCTCTCTGCTCTGACAGATAACTGTGTGTCTTTCAGTCCTGTCAGACAACTGTGTGTCTCTCAGTTCTGACAGATAACTGTGTCTCTCTCAGTCTTACAGATAACTGTGTCTCTCTCAGTTCTGACAGACAACTGTGTCTGTCTCTCAGTTCTGACAGACATCTGTGCCTCTCTCAGTTCTGACAGATATCTGTGTCTCTCTCTGTTCTGACAGATAACTGTGTGTCTCTCTGTCCTGTCAGATAACTGTGTGTCTCTCAGTTCTGACAGGTAACTGTGTGTCTCTCGGTTCTGACAGATAACTGTGTGTCTCTCAGATCTGACAGACATCTATGCCTCTCTCAGATCTCACAGACAACTGTCACTCTCTTAGACCTGACAGACAACTGTGTATCTCTCTGTCTGACAGATAAATGTGTCTCTCTCAGTTCTGACGGACAACTGTGTCTCCTTCCGTTTGACAGATAATGGTGTCTCTCTCAGACTGACAGATATCTTTGTCTCTCGCTGTTCAGATATATACCTATGTTTCTCTAAGTTCTGACAGATGACTGTGTCTCTCTCAGTTCTGACAGATAACTGTGTATCTCTCAGTTCTGACAGATAACTGTGTCTCTCTCAGTCTGACAGATGACTGTGTCTCTCTCAGTTCTGACAGATAACTGTGTGTCTCTCAGTTCTGACAGATAACTGTGACTCTCCCAATTTTGACAGATAACTTTGTCTCTCTCAGTTTTGACAGATAACTGTATCTCTCTCAATCTGACAGATAACTGTATCTCCTTCACCATCTGACAGATAACTGTATCTCTCAGAGCTCTGACAGATAACTGCTTGCCTCGCAGTTCTAACAGATAACTGTGTGTCTCTGAGTTGTGACAAGATAAGCGTGTCTCTCTCAGTTCTGACAGATAACTGTGCCTCTCTCAGTCTGACAGATGACTGTGTCTCTCTCAGTTCTGACAGATAAATGTGTGTCTCTCAGTCCTGACAGATAACTGTGACTCTCCCAATTTTGACAGATAACTTTGTCTCTCTCAGTTTTGACAGATAACTGTATCTCTCTCAATATGACAAATAACTGTATCTCCCTAACTGTCTGACAGATAACTGTATCTCTCAGAGCTCTGACAGATAACTGCTTGTCTCTCAGTTCTAACAGATAACTATGTGTCTCTGAGTTGTGACAGATAACTGTGCTTCTCTCAGTTCTGACAGACATCTGTGTCTGTCTCAGTTCTGACGGATGACTGTGTCTCTCTCAGTTCTGACGGATAACTGAGTCTCCTTCTGTTTTGACAGATAACTGTGTGTCTCTCGTCCTTTCAGACAACTGTGTGCCTCTCAGTTCTTACAGATAACTCTGTCTCTTTCAGTTCGGACAACTGTGTCTCCCTCAGTCTGACAGATAACTGAGTCTCTCTCTATTCTGACAGTTGACTGTGTGTCTCCAGTCCTGTCAGATAACTGTGTCTATCTCACTTCTGACAGATAACTGGGTCTGTCTCAGATCTGACAGATAACTGTGTCTCTCTCAGGTCTGACAGATAACTGCCTGTCTTTCAGTTCTGACAGATAACTGTGACTGTCCCAGTTTTGACAGATACCGGTGTCTCTCTCAGTCTCACAGATACCTGTGTCTCTCTCAGTCTGACAGAAAGTTGTGTCTCTCTCAGTTCTGACAGATAACTGTATCTCTCTCAGTCTGACAGATAACTGTATCTCTCAGAGCTCTGACAGATAACTGGGTCTGTCTCAGATCTGACAGATAACTGTGTCTCTCTCAGTTCTGACAGCTAACGGTGTCTCTCAGTTCTGATAGATAACTGTGTCCCTCTCAGTTCTGACCGATAGCTCTGTCTCACTTAGATCTGACAGATATCTGAGTCTCTCTCAGTACTGTCAGATAACTGTCTGTCTCTTAGTTCTGATAGATAAATGTGTCTATCTCAGTTCTGACAGATAACTGAGTCTGTCTCAGTTCTGATATATAACTATGTCTCTCTCAGATCTGACAGATGACTGAGTGTCTCTCAGTTCTGACGGAAAACTGTGTCACTCTCAGTTCTGACGGATTATTGTGTCTCTCTCAGTTCTGACAGATAACTGTGTATCGCTCAGTTCTGACAGATGACTGTGTCTCTCTCAGTTCCGACAGAATTCTGTCTCTCGTAGTTCTGACAGATATCTGTGTCTCTCTCAGCACTGTCAGATAACTGTGTGTCTCTCAATTCTGATAGATAAATTCGTCTCTCTCAGTTCTGACAGATGACCGTGTACCTCTCAGTTCTGACGGATAACTGTGTCACTCGCAGTTCTGAAGGATAACTGTGTCTCTCTCTGTTCTGACAGTTAACTGTGTGTCTCTCAGTCGTGTCAGATAACTGTATCTCTCTCACTTCTGACAGATAAATGGGTCTGTCTCATATCTGACAGACAACTGTGACTCTCTCAGTTTTGACGCATAATTTTGTCTATCTCAGTTTTGACAGATACCTGTGTCTCTCTCAGTCTGACAGATAACTATATCTCCTTCTCCGTCTGACAGATAACTGTATTTCTCAGAGTTCAGACAGATAACTGTGTGTCTCTCAGTTCTAACAGGTAACTGTGTGTCTCTCTCAGTTCTGACAGACATCTGTGTCTGTCTCAGTTCTGACGGATGACTGTGTCTCTCTCAGTTCTGACAGATAACTCTGTGTCTCTCAGTCTGACAGATAACTGAGTCTCTCTCTGCTCTGACAGATAACTGTGTGTCTTTCAGTCCAGTCAGACAACTGTGTCTCTCTCAGTTCTGACAGACAACAGTGTCTCTCTCTCAGTCCTGTCAGATAACTGTGTCTCTCTCAGTTCTGACAGATAACTGTGTGTCTCTCTGTCCTGTCAGATGACTGTGTGTCTCTCGGTTCTGACAGGTAACTGTGTGTCTCTCGGTTCTGACAGATAACGGTGTGTCTCTCAGATCTGACAGACATCTATGTCTCTCTCAGATCTCACAGACAACTGTCACTCTCTTAGTTCTGACAGACAACTGTGTATCTCGCTGTCTGACAGATAAATGTGTCTCTCTCACTTCTGACAGACAACTGTGTCTCCTTCCGTTTGACAGATAATGGTGTCTCTCTGAGACTGACAGATACCTGTGTCTCTCTCTGTTCAGATATATACCTATGTTTCTCTAAGTTCTGACAGATGACTGTGTGTCTCTCAGTTCTGCAGGATAACTGTGTCACTCTCAGTTCTGACGTATTATTGTGTCTCTCTCAGTTCTGACAGATAACTGTGTATCTCTCAGTTCTGATGGATAACTGTGTCTCTCTCAGTCTGACAGATGACTGTGTCTCTCAGTCTGACAGATGACTGTGTCTCTCTCAGTTTGACAGATAACTGTTTGTCTCTCAGTTCTGACAGATAACTGTGACTCTCCCAATTTTGACAGATAACTTTGTCTCTCTCAGTTTTGACAGATAACTGTATCTCTCTCAATATGACAAATAACTGTATCTCCCTCACCGTCTGACAGATAACTGTATCTCTCAGAGCTCTGACAGATAACTGCTTGTCTCTCAGTTCTAACAGATAACTATGTGTCTCTGAGTTGTGACAGATAACTGTGTTTCTCTCAGTTCTGACAGACATCTGTGTCTGTCTCAGTTCTGACGGATGACTGTGTCTCTCTCAGTTCTGACGGATAACTGAGTCTCTCTCTGTTTTGACAGATAACTGTGTGTCTCTGAGTTGTGACAGATAACTGTGTTTCTCTCAGTTCTGACAGACATCTGTGTCTGTCTCAGTTCTGACGGATGACTGTGTCTCTCTCAGTTCTGACGGATAACTGAGTCTCTCTCTGTTTTGACAGATAACTGTGTGTCTCTCGTCCTTTCAGACAACTGTGTGACTCTCAGTTCTTACAGATAACTCTGTCTCTTTCAGTTCGGACAACTGTGTCTCCCTCAGTCTGACAGATAACTGAGTCTCTCTCTATTCTGACAGTTGACTGTGTGTCTCCAGTTCTGACAGATAACTGTGTCTATCTCACTTCTGACAGATAACTGGGTCTGTCTCAGATCTGACAGATAACTGTGTCTCTCTCAGGTCTGACAGATAACTGTGACTGTCCCAGTTTTGACAGATAACTTTGCCTCTCTCAGTTTTGACAGATACCGGTGTCTCTCTCAGTCTCACAGATACCTGTCTCTCTCAGTCTGACAGAAAGTTGTGTCTCTCTCAGTTCTGACAGATAAATGTATCTCCAGTCCTGTCAGATAACTGTGTCTATCTCACTTCTGACAGATAACTGGGTCTGTCTCAGATCTGACAGATAACTGTGTCTCTCTCAGGTCTGACAAATAACTGCCTGTCTCTCAGTTCTGACAGATAACTGTGACTGTCCCAGTTTTGACAGATAACTTTGTCTCTCTCCATTTTGACAGATACCGGTGTCTCTCTCAGTCTCACAGATAACTGTGTCTCTCTCAGTCTGACAGAAAGTTGTGTCTCTCTCAGTTCTGACAGATAACTGTATCTCTCTCAGTCTGACAGATAACTGTATCTCTCAGAGCTCTGACAGATAACTACGTGTCTCTCAGTTGTGACAGATAACCGTGTCTCCGTCAGTCTGACAGATAACTGTGTCTCTCTCAGTTCTGACAGATAACTGGGTCTGTCTCAGATCTGACAGATAACTGTGTCTCTCCCAGTTCTGACCGATAACTCTGTCTCACTTAGATCTGACAGAAATCTGAGTCTCTCTCAGTACTGTCAGATAACTGTCTGTCTCTAAGTTCTGATAGATAAATGTGTCTATCTCAGTTCTGACAGATAACTGAGTCTGTCTCAGTTCTGATATATAACTATGTCTCTCTCAGACCTGACAGATGACTGAGTGTCTCTCAGTTCTGACGGAAAACTGTATCACTCTCAGTTCTGACAGATTACTGTGTATCTCTCAGTTCTAACAGAGAACTGTGTCTCTTTCAGTCTGACAGATAACTCAGTCTCTCTCTGTTCTGACAGTTAAATGTGTGTCTCTCAGTCCTGTCAGAGAACTGTGTCTCTCTCAGTTCTGACAGATAACTGTGTGTCTCTCAGTTCTGAAAGACATCTGCGTCTCTTTCTCAGTTCTGACAGATACCTGTGTCTCTCTCAGTTCTGACAGATAACTGTGTGTCTCTCAGTTCTGACAGATAACTGTGACTCTCCCAATTTTGACAGATAACTTTGTCTCTCTCAGTTTTGACAGATAACTGCGTCCCTCTCAGTCTCACAGATACCTGTGTCTCTCTCAGTCTGACAGAAAGTTGTGTCTCTCTCAGTTCTGACAGATAAATGTATCTGCAGTCCTGTCAGATAACTGTGTCTATCTCACTTCTGACAGATAACTGGGTCTGTCTCAGATCTGAGAGATAACTGTGTCTCTCTCAGGTCTGACAAATAACTGCCTGTCTCTCAGTTCTGACAGATAACTGTGACTCTCCCAATTTTGACAGATAACTTTGTCTCTCTCAGTTTTGACAAATACCTGTGTCTCTCTCAGTCTGACGGAAAGTTGTGTTTCTCTCAGTTCTGACAGATAACTGTGTCTCTCTCAGTTCTGACAGATAACTGTGTCTCTCTCAGTTTTGTCAGATCATTGTGTCTCTTTCAGTTCTGACAGACAACTGAGTCTCTCTCGGATCTGACAGACAACTGTGTCTCTCTCAGTCCTGTCAGATAACTGTGTCTCTCTCAGTTCTGACAGACAACTGTGTCTCTCTCTCAGTTCTGACAGATAACTGTGTGTCTCTCTGTCCTGTCAGATAACTGTGTGTCTCTCGGTTCTGACAGGTAACTGTGTGTCTCTCGGTTCTGACAGATAACGGTGTGTCTCTCAGATCTGACAGACATCTATGTCTCTCTCAGATCTCACAGACAACTGTCACTCTCTTAGTTCTGACAGACAACTGTGTATCTCGCTGTCTGACAGATAAATGTGTCTCTCTCACTTCTGACAGACAACTGTGTCTCCTTCCGTTTGACAGATAATGGTGTCTCTCTGAGACTGACAGATACCTGTGTCTCTCTCTGTTCAGATATATACCTATGTTTCTCTAAGTTCTAACAGATGACTGTGTGTCTCTCAGTTCTGAAGGATAACTGTGTCACTCTCAGTTCTGACGTATTATTGTGTCTCTCTCAGTTCTGACAGATAACTGTGTATCTCTCAGTTCTGACAGATAACTGTGTCTCTCTCAGTCTGACAGATGACTGTGTCTCTCAGTCTGACAGATGACTGTGTCTCTCTCAGTCTGACAGATGACTGTGTCTCTCTCAGTTTGACAGATAACTGTTTGTTTCTCAGTTCTGACAGATAACTGTGACTCTCCCAATTTTGACAGATAACTTTGTCTCTCTCAGTTTTGACAGATAACTGTATCTCTCTCAATATGACAAATAACTGTATCTCCCTCACCGTCTGACAGATAACTGTATCTCTCAGAGCTCTGACAGATAACTGCTTGTCTCTCAGTTCAACCAGATAACTATGTGTCTCTAAGTTGTGACAGATAACTGTGTTTCTCTCAGTTCTGACAGACATCTGTGTCTGTCTCAGTTCTGACGGATGACTGCGTCTCTCTCAGTTCTGACGGATAACTGAGTCTCTCTCTGTTTTGACAGATAACTGTGTGTCTCTCGTCCTTTCAGACAACTGTGTGACTCTCAGTTCTTACAGATAACTCTGTCTCTTTCAGTTCGGACAACTGTGTCTCCCTCAGTCTGACAGATAACTGTGTCTCTCTCTATTCTGACAGTTGACTGTGTGTCTCCAGTTCTGTCAGATAACTGTGTCTATCTCACTTCTGACAGATAACTGGGTCTGTCTCAGATCTGACAGATAACTGTGTCTCTCTCAGGTCTGACAAATAACTGCCTGTCTCTCAGTTCTGACAGATAACTGTGACTGTCCCGGTTTTGACAGATAACTTTGTCTCTCTCCATTTTGACAGATACCGGCGTCTCTCTCAGTCTCACAGATACCTGTGTCTCTCTCAGTCTGACAGAAAGTTGTGTCTCTCTCAGTTCTGACAGATAACTGTATCTCTCTCAGTCTGACAGATAACTGTATCTCTCAGAGCTCTGACAGATAACTACGTGTCTCTCAGTTGTGACAGATAACCGTGTCTCCGTCAGTCTGACAGATAACTGTGTCTCTCTCAGTTCTGACAGATAACTGGGTCTGTCTCAGATCTGACAGATAACTGTGTCTCTCTCAGGTCTGACAAATAACTGCCTGTCTCTCAGTTCTGACAGATAACTGTGACTGTCCCAGTTTTGACAGATAACTTTGTCTCTCTCAGTTTTGACAGATACCGGTGTCTCTCTCAGTCTCACAGATACCTGTGTCTCTCTCAGTCTGACAGAAAGTTGTGTCTCTCTCAGTCTGACAGATAAATGTATCTCCAGTCCTGTCAGATAACTGTGTCTATCTCACTTCTGACAGATAACTGGGTCTGTCTCAGATCTGAGAGATAACTGTGTCTCTCTCAGGTCTGACAAATAACTGCCTGTCTCTCAGTTCTGACAGATAACTGTGACTCTCCCAATTTTGACAGATAACTTTGTCTCTCTCAGTTTTGACAGATACCTGTGTGTCTCTCAGTCTGACGGAAAGCTGTGTCTCTCTCAGTTCTGACAGATAACTGTGTCTCTCTCAGTCTTACAGATGACTGTGTCTCTCTCAGTTTTGTCAGATCATTGTGTCTCTTTCAGTTCTGACAGACAACTGAGTCTCTCTCGGATCTGACAGACAACTGTGTCTCTCTCAGTCCTGTCAGATAACTGTGTCTCTCTCAGTGCTGACAGACAACTGTGTCTCTCTCTCAGTTCTGACAGACATCGGTGTCTCTCTCAGTTCTGACAGATAACTGGGGCTCTCTCAGATCTGACAGATAACTGTGTGTCTCTCTGTCCTGTCAGATAACTGTGTGTCTCTCGGTTCTGACAGATAACGGTGTGTCTCTCAGATCTGACAGACATCTATGTCTCTCTCAGATCTCACAGACAACTGTCACTCTCTTAGTTCTGACAGACAACTGTGTATCTCGCTGTCTGACAGATAAATGTGTCTCTCTCAGTTCTGACAGACAACTGTGTCTCCTTCCGTTTGACAGATAATGGTGTCTCTCTGAGACTGACAGATACCTGTGTCTCTCTCTGTTCAGATATATACCTATGTTTCTCTAAGTTCTGACAGATGACTGTGTGTCTCTCAGTTCTGAAGGATAACTGTGTCACTCTCAGTTCTGACATATTATTGTGTCTCTCTCAGTTCTGACAGATAACTGTGTCTCTCTCAGTCTGACAGATGACTGTGTCTCTCAGTCTGACAGATGACTGTGTCTCTCTCAGTCTGACAGATGACTGCGTCTCTCTCAGTTTGACAGATAACTGTTTGTCTCTCAGTTCTGACAGATAACTGTGACTCTCCCAATTTTGACAGATAACTTTGTCTCTCTCAGTTTTGACAGATAACTGTATCTCTCTCAATATGACAAATAACTGTATCTCCCTCACCGTCTGATAGATAACTGTATCTCTCAGAGCTCTGACAGATAACTGTATCTCTCAGAGCTCTGACAGATAACTACGTGTCTCTCAGTTGTGACAGATAACCGTGTCTCCGTCAGTCTGACAGATAACTGTGTCTCTCTCAGTTCTGACAGATAACTGGGTCTGTCTCAGATCTGACAGATAACTGTGTCTCTCCCAGTTCTGACAGATAATGGTGTCTCTCAGTTGTGACAGATAACCGTGTCTCCGTCAGTCTGACAGATAACTGTGTCTCTCTCAGTTCTGACAGATAACTGGGTCTGTCTCAGATCTGACAGATAACTGTGTCTCTCCCAGTTCTGACAGATAATGGTGTCTCTCAGATCTGACAGATAACTGTGTCTCTCTCAGGTCTGACAAATAACTGCCTGTCTCTCAGTTCTGACAGATAATAGTGTCTCTCAGTTCTGACAGATAACTGTGTCCCTCTCAGTTCTGACCGATAACTCTGTCTCACTTAGATCTGACAGATATCTGAGTCTCTCTCAGTACTGTCAGATAACTGTCTGTCTCTAAGTTCTGATAGATAAATGTGTCTATCTCAGTTCTGACAGATAACTGAGTCTGTCTCAGTTCTGATATATAACTATGTCTCTCTCAGACCTGACAGATGACTGAGTGTCTCTCAGTTCTGACGGAAAACTGTATCACTCTCAGTTCTGACAGATTACTGTGTATCTCTCAGTTCTAACAGAGAACTGTGTCTCTTTCAGTCTGACAGATAACTCAGTCTCTCTCTGTTCTGACAGTTAAATGTGTGTCTCTCAGTCCTGTCAGAGAACTGTGTCTCTCTCAGTTCTGACAGATAACTGTGTGTCTCTCAGTTCTGACAGATAACTGTGACTCTCCCAATTTTGACAGATAACTTTGTCTCTCTCAGTTTTGACAGATACCTGTGTCTCTCTCAGTCTGAGGAAAGCTGTGTTTCTCTCAGTTCTGACAGATAACTGTATCTCTCTCAGTCTGACAGATAACTGTGTCTCTCTCAGTTCTGATATATAACTATGTTTCTCTCAATTCTGATGAATAACTGAGTCTCAGTCTGACAGATAATTGGGTCTCCATCAGTCTGACAGATAACTGAGTCTCTCTCTGTTCTGACAGTTAACTGTGTGTCTCTCAGTCCTGTCAGATAACTTTGTGTCTCTCAGTTGAGACAAATAACTGTGTGTCTCTCAGTTCTGACCTACATCTGTGTCTGTTTCAGTTCTGACGGATAACTGTGTCACTGTCACTTCTGACGGATAACTGTGTCTCTCTCAGTTCAGACAGATAACTCTGTCTCGCTTAGTCTGACAGATAACGGAGTTTCTCTCTGTTCTGAGCGATTACTGTGTGTCTCTCAGTACTGTCAGACAACTGTGTGTCTCTCAGTTCTATCAGCTAACTGTGTCTCTCTCAGTTCTGACAGACAACTGTGTCTCCCTCAGTCTGACAGATAACTGAGTCTCTCCCTATTCTGACAGTTGACTGTGTGTCTCTCTCAGTTCTGACAGATAACTGGGTCTGTCTCAGATCTGACAGATAACTGTGTCTCTCTAAGTCACCAGATAACTGTGTCTATCTCACTTCTGACAGATAACTGGGTCTGTCTCAGATCTGATAGATAACTGTGTGTCTCTCAGTTCTGACAGATAACTGTATCTCTCTCAGTCTGACAGCTAACAGTATCTCCCTCTCCGTCTGACAGATAACTGTATCTCTCAGAGCTCTGACAGATAACTGTGTGTCTCTCAATTGTGACATATAACTGTGTCTCTCTCAGTTCTGACAGAGAACTGTGTCTCTCTCTGTTCTGACAGTTAACTGTGTGTCTCTCAGTCCTGTCGGATAACTGTGTGTCTCTCAATTCTGATAGATAAATTTGTCTCTCTAAGTTCTGACAGATGACTGTGTGACTCTCACTTCTGAAGGATAACTGTGTCACTCTCAGGTCTGACAGATAACTATGTCTCTCTCAGTCTGACAGATAACTGAGCCTCTCTGTTCTGACAGTTAACTGTGTGTCTCTCAGTGCTGTCAGATAATTGTGTGTCACTCGGTTCTGACAGATAACTGGGTGTCTCTCGGTTCTGACAGATAACTCTGTGTCTCTCAATTCTGACAGACATCTGTGTCTATCTCAAATCTGACAGACAACTGTATCTCTCTCAGTTCTGACAAACAGTTGTGTCTCTCTCAGTCTGACAGATAAATGTGTCTCTCTCAGATCTGACAGGCAAATGTGTCTCTCTCAATTTGACATATAATGGTGTCTCTCTCAGACTGACAGATATCTGTGTCTCTCTAAGTCTGACAGATAACTGTGTCTCTCTCATATCTGACAGATAACTGTGTCTCTCTCAGTTCTGACAGATAACTGACTCACTCAGTTCTGACAGATAACTGTGTGCCTCTCAGTTCTGACAGAAAACTGCTTCTCTCTGGGTCTGACAGATGACTGCACCTCTCTCAGTTCTGACGGATTACTGAGTCTTTCTATGTACTGACAGATAACTGTGTCACTCTCAGTCTGGCAGATATCTGCGTCTCTCAGTTCTGACAGATAGCTGTGTCTCTCAGTTCTGAGAAATGACTGTACCTGTCTCAGTTCTGTCAGATAACTGTTACTCACTCAGTTCTGACAGATGACTGTCTGTCTCTCAGTTCACACAGATAACTGTCTCTCTCTCAGTTCTGACAGATAACTGTGTGCCTCTCAGTCCTGTCAGATAACTGTGTGTCTCTCAGTTCTGATAGATAGTTCTGTGTCTCTCAGTTCTGACAGATAACTGTGTATCTCTCTGTTCTGACAGATAACTGTGTGTCTCTCACTTCTGATAGATAGCTGTGTCTCTCTCTCAGTTTGACAGATAATGGTGTCTCTCTCAGTCTGTCAGATGTCTGTGTCTCTCAGTTCTGACAGGTAACTGTGTCTCTCTCAATTCTGTCAGATAACTGTGTCTCTCTCAGTTCTGACGGATAACTGTATGTCTCTCGGTTCTTATAGATAACTGTGACTCACTCAGTTCTGACAGATAACTGTCTCTCTCTCAGTTCTGACAGTTAACTGTGTGCCTCTCTGTTCTGACAGATAACTGCCTCTCTATCGGTCTGACAGATAACTGTGCCTCTCTCAGTTCTAACAGATAACTGTGTCTCTCAGTTCTCACAGATGACTGCGTCTCTCTCAGTTCTGACCAGTCACTGTGTCTCTCTCAGTTCTGTCAGATAACTGTGTCTCTCTCAGTCTGACAGATTACTGTGTCTCTCAATTCTGTCAGATAACTGGCTCTCTCAGTCTGGCAGATATCTGTGTCTCTCAGTTCTGACAGATAGCTGTGTCTCTCTAAGTCCGACAGATAACTGTGCCTCTCTCAGACTGACAGATATCTGTCTCTCTTTCAGTCTGAGAGATAACTGTATGTCTCTCAGTCTGACAGATGTCTGTGTCTCTCAGTTCTGACAGATAGCTGTGTCTCTCTCAGTTCTGACAGATACCTGTGTCTCTCTCAGTCTGACGGATCTCTGTGTCTCTCTGTTCTGACTGATAACTGTGCCTCTGTCAGACTGACAGATATCTGTGTCTCTCTTAGTCTGACAGATAACCGTGTCTTTCTCAGACTGACAGATATCTGTGCCTCTCTCAGTCTGACAGATAACTGTGTCTGTCTGAGTCTGACAGATATCTCTGTCTCTCAGTTCTGACAGATAACTGTATCTCTCACAGTTCCGACAGATAACTGTGTCTCACTCAGTCTTGTCAGATAACTTTGTCTCTCTCAGTACTGTCAGATAACTGTGTGTCTCTCTCAGTCTGACAGATAACTGTGTCTCTCAATTCTGTCAGACAACTGGCTCTCTCAGTCTGGCAGATATCTGTGTCTCTCAGTTCTGACAGATAGCTGTGTCTCTCAGTTCTGACAGATAACTGTGTTTCTCTCAGTTCTGACTGATAACTGTGTCTCTCTAAGTCCGACAGATAACTGTGCCTCTCTCAGACTGACAGATATCTGTGTGTCTCTCAGTCTGACAGATGTCTGTGTCTCTCTGTTCTGGCTGATAACTGTGCCTCTGCCAGACTGACAGATATCTGTGTCTCTCTTAGTCTGACAGATAACTGTGTCTTTCTCTAACTGACAGACATCTGTGCCTCTCTGAGTCTGACAGATAACTGTGTCTCTCAGTTCTGACAGATAACTGTATCTCTCACAGTTCTGACCGATAACTGTGTGTCTCTCAGTTCTGACAGATAACTGTGTCTCTCTCAGTTTTGACAGATAACTGTATCTCCCTCTCCATGTGAAAGATAACTGTATCTCTAAGAGTTCAGACATATAATTGTGTGTCTCTCCATTCTGAAAGAGAACTGTGTGTCTCACAGTTTTGACTGATAACTCTGTCTCTCTCAGTTCTGACAGATAACTGTGTCTCTCTCAGTTCTGACAGATAACTTTGTCACTCTCAGTCTGACAGATAACTGTGTCTCCCTTAGTTCTGACTGATAACTGTGTCTCTCTCAGTCTGACAGATAACTGTGTCTTTCTCAGACTGACAGATATCTGTGTGTCTCTCAGTTCTGACAGATAACTGTGTATCTCTCTGTTCTGACAGATAACTGTGTGTCTCTCACTTCTGATAGATAGCTGTGTCTCTCTCAGTTTGACAGATAATGGTGTCTCTCTCAGTCTGTCAGATATCTGTGTCTCTCAGTTCTGACAGGTAACTGTGTCTCTCTCTCAGTTCTGTTAGATAACTGTGTCTCTCTCAGTTCTGACAGATTACTGTGTCTCTCTCAGGTCTGACAGATATTTGTGTGTCTCAGTTCTGACAGATAACTGTATGTCTCTCGGTTCTTACAGATAACTGTGTCTCACTCAGTTCTGACAGATAACTGTGTGTCTCTCAGTTCTGACAGATAACTGTGTATCTCTCTGTTCTGACAGATAACTGTGTGTCTCTCACTTCTGATAGATAGCTGTGTCTCTCTCAGTTTGACAGATAATGGTGTCTCTCTCAGTCTGTCAGATATCTGTGTCTCTCAGTTCTGACAGGTAACTGTGTCTCTCTCTCAGTTCTGTTAGATAACTGTGTCTCTCTCAGTTCTGACAGATTACTGTGTCTCTCTCAGGTCTGACAGATATTTGTGTGTCTCAGTTCTGACAGATAACTGTATGTCTCTCGGTTCTTACAGATAACTGTGTCTCACTCAGTTCTGACAGATAACTGTGTCTCTCTCAGTGCTGACAGATAACTGAGTCTCTCTCAGTGCTGACAGATAACTGTGTCTCTCTCAGTCTGACAGATAACTGTGTCTCTCTGAGTTCGGCGTCTTGGACCTCCATAAGTGGTCCACAGCAGGGGTGGTTGATAAGTTAGTGGCCTAAGGAGAAGGAGATGAGTTATTAACTTCAGCCTTTCTGCATTATCACTCAAACAGTTGTACTGCACATGCATATAATAGAGCTGTATAACTTACCTCCTTCTTCCATAGGCCACAAAGTTATCAATTACCCCTGCTGTGGATCACATCTACAAAGAAGGGATCCGTATGCTCCACGACCGCTGGACTAAGTGTGTAAATGTAGTAGTGGACTATGTTGAAAAATACATGTGCTGAGTTTTCTACATTTGACTCCTTCTACCTTAGGCCAAGAACTTATCAATCATCCCTCGTATTTGATTCAACAGGTAGGGGTATTACAGTGGTAAATTCTTTCAACCCTTGTGGAAAATTTTGATTGATTTGTTAGAAAGCATATGTAGTTCTAGTTCACTGAAGGTTTTATTGTGTGGGGATTTTAATGCACATTGTTCACTGTGGGGTTGTTCACAGAATGATGGTAATCGTTGTATTGTAGAAGAATTTTTAGATATTTCCCATCTTGTGTGTTTTACTGATGGGAGGGGTACGAGACTGGGAGTGAGGGAGAGGGATGTTATGGGAGATAAACACTGGGGAGTGATCAATTTCCTATATTTATAAGCCCGGGTTTGGAGTTATATAGGGGACAGAAGACTAGTTTTAAGAGGTGGAATTTTGATGTCTCAAATTGGGAGAAGTTTAAGGTCTAATGTGATGAATGTCTGTCAGGGATGAACGTTGAAGCTGATGTGGAGTTCTGCAATGAGAGCTTATGTCACATAATTCATCAAACTACGGAGGAAGTGATTCCTATTAACAAGGGCTTTAATAGGAGAACGGCTCTGCCATGGGGGACTGATGAGTGTGCAGAGACAATTAGCGTGAGAACTAAGGTATTTGGGAAAGTTAAGAAGTATCACTCTCTGAGTGACCTTATTAAGTATAAAAGGGCACAGGCCGCAGTGAGGAAAATAGTGAAGTTTGCGATAAAGGTTTACTGGAGGTCATATTGTGATAGTATTGGAAGGGATGTTAAATTTGGAGATGTTTGGGGAATAATTAAGAAAATGGGGGGAGGAATTCATAGGGCTAATAACATTCCAGTATTGATTAAAGAAGGCAATACGATTGTTACTGAAATAGAGTAGTCTGAGTTAATAACTTGGGCATTTGCTGTAATTCATAATCAAGATAATTTAAGTGAAGAGGCTAAACAATGTAGGAACAAGGTTCTAAGTGAATACCCTGATGTGTTGGAAGCCAGCTATAGCGATGAGAGTATTACTGATGTCGAGTTTTCTTTGTGTGAATTTAAGAAAGCCATTAATAGTACAGATCAGACACCTCCAGGAAGGGATGATATAGGTTATTGTATCTTTAATCATACAACATAGCCGACAGCTCTCTTGAGTTAACAACATACTTGAATCATATTTGAAGTTTAGGCCATCTTCCTTCCTCATGGAAAATGACAGTCTGTTCTAAAAGCTGGGAAACCCCCATCAGATCCTTCGAGTTATAGATCAATATCATTAACGTCACATTTATGTAAACTTATAAAACGTATGGTAATAGAGTGGTTGAATTGTATTTCAGAAAAAAGAGGTGATATAGCATTTTATCAGAGCAGATTTCAGAATAGTAGAATGACATTGGATTGAGTTCTATGTTTGGAAGATGATACTAGGAAAGTACAAGCAAATAAAGAATTATAATAGCAGTATTTTATGATATTGAAAAAACATATGATATGTTATGGAAGGAACGTCTTTTGATTAAATTATGGAAATTAGGGGTTAGGGGAAGGCTTTATATTTCTTCTCTGAGTTTTTAATGTAATGCCTTGGTTAAGATTTTTACTGCTATGCCATAGGTATTTCATATTAGCAGTTCTGCTTTCAGCATGTTTGGATTTGAGCTAAAGATAAAGGGCTATGCTGTTCAACTTAGGAATGTTGTGTCAGTCAATCAGGATGGTGGAATTGTGGGGGAAGGTTCTAGAGTACACTGGGCGGAGAGGTTTTTGTGTTTCACACTGGGGTGGGTCGAGGTCTTTTTGGCGGGAGCTGGGAGAAGACAGGAGGGAAGATGGCTGAGGATGTTTTGTGCAGATGAATGGCTTCAAGGAGGAGAACAAATTCTCCTGAGATGGATTTCAAGCGACATTTGGAAGGTGTGCTTTCATGTAGATCCAGCATGTGAGTTAAAGACAACTTCAAGATGGGCTCCAACTTGTGTGCACATTTGGACTGGGTTAACTGTAATGGACCCTTTTTAATTTTTTTTCTTTTCTTTTCCCTCCTCACTGTTCAATAAAGCTGAAATTTGTTAATATACTTTCTTTATAATTGTATGCAGTTACGATCTGTTATTTCTTGCTGACAGGTAATTGCAAGTGGGCAATATTTACACAGTATTCGCTCTGATTGCGGTGCAGGTGGTCAAAACATCCTGGTTCTCCCAGTCTGGTGGGACCCAAGTCATATCAACCCTAGAGGAACGGACTTGGAGAAAGGTGGTTTTCTCAGTGCTGAATCCATTGGCTTGTCCAAGGGTTAATCAGCTGTGTTTCTAGAGACACCCAGTAAAAAGGGGTTTCATTGTGGGGGTTCATCTGGGATCTGATTCACTAATACTGTGTATTTTCTGTAAGGATTGATTATGTGGTTTATGTGTTTAAGCCTGTGTTTAAACTAGTGTCCAGGAAAGTGATTGAGATACTTGATTATGGACGTCGCAGAGATTAAGCTTTGGAGCAATTCAAAGAGATTATCCACAACTAATGCTTGTGTTCTGAGCAGGGTGGAAATCTGCAACCCAGATGAATAATTGATTTGGGTTTTATGTGCCGTTAAAGTATTAGGGAAAGTTACCCTCGTTGAATGGCATTTTGATTAATTGGCTGAAAAGGATGTTGTGTTAGAGCAGACTAGCAAGGATGTGACGGGAGTGGATCTGCCTGGTATGATTGGGGTATCCGGAGAGACAGGGCATTGGGCCATCCTTACTTTTAGAGAAGAGGGGAGAGTAGGTGAGGGTGAAGAATTGGGAGATGAGTCTCCCGTAGGTGAGGGCAGAGACTTCAAAGACAAGTTGCTGAAGTTTCTGCAAAGTGAGGGGAAGGAGCTGTCTGATGTGAAAGGTCTACTGAGTCCTTCAGTGGTTGATTTAAATTCTGAGCTCATTTTGGCTATTACATCACTGGTTGATAAATGCAGAGAGCCAATGTTATTGTAGTCTGGAAGTGTTCTCTGGGGTGAAGCCCACACCCGTTGGGGAAGAAGAATATGAGGCTTGGGCTGTGCAGACATCTCAGTTACTGGATGAATGGCAGAGCTCAGATAGTAGGGAAAAAGTGAGACTGGTAGAGAAATTAAATGGGCCGGCAGCTGATAGAGTGAGGTTCCTCAAGCCAGAAAATCCATTAGCCACATCAGCTAATTCCACGCAAGCTCTGGAAGATGCTTTAGCACTGCTGGAAGTGTAGCCGATCTTAGGATGAAGTTTAGGAGGAAGGAGAGAAGTTGTCTGCCTCCATTTTCAGGTTGGAGAAGCTACTGCACTGTTTGTGCCACAAAGGGGGCATTCAACCGTCTGAGAGAAATTGTTGAGGATGGAGCAAGTTGTGAAGGGTGCACTGTCAAATGACGCGATTGCTGTAAGTATTCGAATGACCTGCAAGATGCGCCCTCCTCCATCATTTACCAAATTACTCAGAGAAGTTAGAAAGAAGGAAAATGCGACAGAGGAGCGGGAAGCCTCCGTCAGCAGGGCAAAATCCTCAGTAGTAGCCTCTGTTGCTGAGGAGACCCCTGATGCCACACAAGCAAGGGTTTTGCAGGATGCCGTGAAAGATCTGAGGGCCGAGGTACCTCGGATGATATTGGCTGGTGCTGCCACCAAGTGTAACAAAGCCAATAGGAAGCTGGACCCATTGGTGGGATGTACTAAGACAAGGGCTGCTGGCTGCTGAGCGGGGTCTCTTGACCAGGGAAGTGACCTGTATTTTCTGTTACAACTGTGGAGAAGATGGGCATTTCAAGCGGGAGCGTGAATGATGGGAAAATCTTCAGAAAGTAAACCAGTGGTTATTCAAACAGCGAAGAAAAGGGGTAAAATTACGGAGGGACCCAGTAAAGGAATGGACTAAAGTTTTGGAGAGGATACGTTCCTATCAGTGTATCAAAGGAAATACTGAAGTACAAAACTCTGTTCCTGAAGGTTTAGTGGAACCAAGCCCTGATGTATCCATACAGATTGAAGGTGTCTATTTGAGAGCTACACTTGACACAGGTTCTCAAGTTACTTTGCTTAATAGATCCTTTTACAACCAGTATTTGATGCATTTACCATTGACGCCACTTTGTACCCTTGAGATGCAGGGGCTTAGTACTGAAGGGTACCCATATGATGGTACTTGTCGTTGAAACTGGAGTATTTGGAAGCAGATGTGGGAGTAACTCAGACGATTGACACACCAGTGTTGGTCTGCCCGGACTCAGTTGAGAAGGATGGAGCTTCCATTCTTGTGGGGACAAATACTGCCATTGTGAGAAGGCTTGTGGGAGCACGTAAGGAGAGAAATGGAGAGAACTTTTTGAAAACCTTGTCCGTTCACCCTGTGTTCAGAGCTGCTTTTGAGAAGGTGCAAGTTCCTCCTACACAGGAGGATGAGCAGAAGCGAGGAACTGTGTATACACCCAGTCTAAGCCTGTCATGTTAGGGCCTGGAGGAGTAGCTACAGTGACAGGAAGCCACAAATTTGCCAATATATCCGAGAAATGGAAAATGAGATTAACTGAGAAGATGTCGGAATGCGAAGATGTCTTTTCTACTGATGAGTCTGAAGTTGGTTACTCCAGCTGTACTTGCCACACTATTAGAGCACGTGAGGACACCCCTTTCCATGAGAGGTCTCGCCGGTTAGCACCAGTGGAGGTTGAAGATGTTTGGCAGCACCAGCTTAAACTGAAGGAAGTTAAGTTCAGTTATGGAGCAGAGGGACCTGAACTGCCAGAAGACACAAGTGACAGAAAGGGGAGGGGGGGTACCTTCTGGTAGACAGGAAGGGTCACAAGGAGTGGTTGAAACTGGAGGAGCCGAAGATGGGACAAGGAGGTCTCAAAGAGTCAGGACACCCCCTGATAGGCTAGCCTATAACACCGCAGGGAAACAGAGTGTTGCATCTATCCCCCTACTGAGATATGTCACTACCGTTTACAAATGGATTGGAGGTACTGATGTCATGAAATTCCTTTGAAAACTGTGTTATTAATGATGGGTTGATAAATTTCAAAGTCATGAGGACATGACTATTTTTGTTGGGGAGGGTGTAACACCCTGGTTAAGATTTTTACTGCTATGCTGTAGGTATTTCATTTTAGCAGTTCTGTAAGAGCAGCATGTTCTGCTTTTCGCATGCTTGGGTTTCAGCTAAAGATAAAGGGCTATGTTGTTCAACTTAGAAATGTGTCAGCCAATCAGGATGGTGGAGTTGGGAGAAGGTTCTAGAGAACACTGCGGGGGAGAGGTTTTTGTGACACACACTGGTATGGGTCGAGGTCTTCTTGGCAGGAGCTGGGAGAAGACAGGAAGGAAGATGGCCGAGGATGCTATCCCTGTTGCACAAGATGCTTTGTACAGATGAATGGTTTCAAGGAGGAAGGGAGCCCGTGAGGGAGCCAGTTTGTTCGAGATGGATTTCGAGCAACATTTGGAAGGTGGTGAGTGCTTTCACACAGACTGTGAGTCCAGTGCATAAGTTAGACAACTTCACGATGAGCTCCAACTTGTGAGCACATTTGGACTGGGTTAACTGTAATGAGCCCTTTGTTTTCTTTTCTTTTTCCTATTCACTGTTCAATAAAGCTAAAATTTGTTAATATACTTTCTTTATAATTGTATGCAGTGTAGGATGTGTTATTTCTTGCTGACAGGCAACTGCAAGTGAGCAGCATTTACACAGTATTCACTCTGATTGGGGTGCGGGTGGCTGAAACATCCTGGCTCTCCCAATCAGGTGGGGCCCAAGTCATATCAACCCGAGATGTACGGAGTCTGAGAAAGGTGGTTTTCTCACCACTGAGTACATTGGCTTGTTAGTGAGGGGCTAATCAGCCGTGTCTCTAGAGGCGCCCGGTAAAAAGGGGTTTCATTTATTTGGATGGTCAATGTAGGTAAGGGTAGGTAAAGTGTGTTAGGGGGTTCTATGGGACAGAGAATAGGACCACACAAGGCAGTAGTTGTAGCCCTTTATTGTTTAATATTATGATTAATGGTATTTTCTCTGAGATAAGTACTGGGGTTGGTAAATCACTTTTTGCAAATGATGGAGCTTTATAGATCAGAGGTAGAAATTTGAATTTAACTGTATATAGGATGCAATTAACAATTAATAAGGTCAAAAGTGGGCAAATAGATGGGGTTTTAAGCTTTCAGTAGCTAAAACACACATTATGTGTTTTACAAACAGACCAGCACTTGATTTGAAATTATATGGTCAAACTCTTGAAGAAGGGTCAGTGGTAAAATTTCATGGCATGTGACTGGATAACAGGCTGACATGGAAGCACCATATCAGTAGATAACTGACAAATGTCAGTTAAGTATCCTTGGGTGTCTATGTGGGTATCCTTGGGGTGCTACACAAAAATCTGTTTAATTAGATCTGTACTTAGTTATGGCTGTGTAGCTTATGGATCAGCTTCATCTTCAAATTTAAGATGTCCAGCCATCCTGCAGGGTCTCGCTCAAAATGTCGACTGTACTTTCTTCCATAGATGCTGCCTGGCTTGCTGAGTTCCACCAGCATTTTTTGTGTGCTGCTTGGATTTCCAGCATTTGCAGATTTTTTTCTTGCTTGTGATAGGAATATGGGTTTGCTAGATTGCGCAGTATGTCCCACTGTAGGTACCCCACCTTGGCTTTTTCCTATCACTTTAATGATTTTAGGTTGCGTGATTTAATGAAGTCCAAGGATCCTGATATGCCCGAGAGTCTGTTTGTTCATCAATACGTTAAGGAAAATTGTTGTTATATGTTAACCATTTTTACTGATGGATCAAAAAATAAAGTTGGCGTGGCTGCTTTTGTGCCTGGATTACAGGTAACAATAAATAAACATCTTGTTGGATAACGGGCAGAAGGGGAGACACCTTTACAGAATACATAAAACTGTTGGATTGTTTGGAGGAGGTGGTAAGACAAGAAGAGAAGGAATTACATTGACTCGACTTAGAATTGGGCATACTATGCTTAATTATTCCTTAATCTTGGAAAACATCACTCTGGGGTTTGTAGGTTTTGTCATCATTATGAAACAGTTAAACACATTCTTTTGCAATGTGAAGCATATAAAGTTGAAAGAAAGCAAATGAAAGCTGCACTACTGTCTTTGGGGGTTGATAGTTTTTATTTAAAAACTTTAAGTTATGGAAATGATTGTAATTTAATTTTCATTTGATGAAGAACTAGTAGGAATTTTATTTCCCAACACTCTGCACCACACTCCAGTCCAGTAGGTGGCAATAATGCAGCCTTAAGCGAGACTGCCAATCCCCATTAAAAGTCAGAAGAAGGAGGTCCAACTGCTGGTGAGTCAGTACCCTGGCAAAAATTACACCATAAAGACAAAAGAAAACTCCAAACAACTCCGCCAAATGGTTCTTGAAAAGCACAAGTCAGGAAATGGACACAAGAAAATTTCCAAGTCACTGAATATCCTTGTCGTACAGTTGTCAATCATCATGAAATGGAAATAATATAGCATAGCTGTAAACCTGCCTAGAGCAGGCCATCCTCAAAAACTCAGTGACCATGCAGGAAGGGGACTAGTGAGGGAGGCCACCTATGACAACTCTCGAGGAGTTACAAGCTTCAATGGCTGAGATGGAAGAGACTTTGCATACAATAACTGTAGCCCAGGTGCTTCACCAGTCACAGTTTTATGGGAGAGTGGCAAAGAGAAAGCCACTGTTGAAAAAAAACTCAAATGAAATCTAAGGTAGGGTTTGCCAGAAGGCATGTGGTGATTCTGAAGTCAGCTGGAAGGAGGTTCTTTGGTCTGATGCAACCAAAATTGAGCTTTTTGGCATAAGCCAAACACCGCACATCATCAAAAACACACCATCCCTACCGTGAAGCATGGTGGTGGCTACATCATGCTGTGGGGATGCTTCACTGTATCAGCCCCTGGAAGCTTGTGAAGGTAGAAGGTAAAATGAATGCAGCAAAATGCAGGGAAATCCTGGAGGAAAACCTGATGCTGTCTGCAAGAGAACTGCAGCTTGGGAGAAGATTTGTTCTCCAGCAAGACAATGAGCCCAAGCATAAAGCCAAACTACACAGGAGTGGCTTAAAAACAATAAAATTAATGTTCTGGAGTGGCCAAGTCAGAGTCCAGACTTCAATCCCATTGGACTTGAAAAGGGCTGTTCATTCACAATCCCCATGCAATCTGACAGAGCTTGAGTAGTTATGTAAAGAAAAATGGGGAAACATTGTAGTGTCCAGATCTTGCAAAGCTGATAAGAGACCCATCCACACAGACTCAAGGCTGTAATTGCTGCCAAAGGTGTATCTACTGACTTGAAGGGGGTGAATATTTGCAACCAATTATTTTATGTTTAATAATTGCACTAAATTTAGATCAATTTGTAGAAATTCATTTTCATTTTGACACAGAAGAGTTTTTTTCTGTTGATCAGTGTCAAAAAAGCTAGATCAAATCCACCATGATTCAATGTTGTAAAACAATAAAACATGAAAACTTCCAAGGGGGATGAATACTTTTTATAGGCACTGTAACTGTGCCTCCCTCAGTTCTGTCAGGTAACTGTGCTTCTCCCAGAATTAAATCAGTGCTCGCTAACTCTGACTATTCCTGATTTTGCTTCTTCTCAAATGTGCACACGTTCAAACCAAGAACTTAAACAAAACATCTCATTAGGTAGAGACAACAAAATTCAGAACTTTAATGGTCCAACAACAGCCATCAATTATTTTGTTTTTTTTTATATATATATTAAAAACACACAGTGTCAATCCGTTCAGAATTCCTAAAGGACTTTACAGAAGTCCTGGCAGTATAGTTTGAGTGACTGAAAGCAAAACCTTCTTTCTCTTCAATGCCTGGGTGTAAGCAAATCTTCATCAGTATTCACCTGATAACATAATTGATTAGTTTTTGCTCTTTAAAAGACCAAACACACATTATAGAGATGAAAGCTGAACCACTTTGAGGTCCAACACATATCCAGTTCATTCCAGAGTTGAGCTTTTTCCTTAGGAGTTAAAAACCAATGTTTTCCTGGAGGAAGCAGCACAGACAAACACATAAAAATCAATAGCCCAACCCATTTTATATGCCCTATTCGGGCATAAGAATTTGTAAACCAAGAAAAACAAAATAAAACTGATTTGTTCTGATGACTACAACCTAAAATAACATCACTGGATTCTGTAACCACCTATTTATTTTAATTATGCTACAATAAATTAATTTAATGCACATTTTTAAAAAAACAAAATTCAGTCATCACATCATTTTATGAATGTATAATATTTGTGTCATGGAATCATCCTGTACTTATTGGAATACAGGGTGACAAAGTATTAGATTCTTGGTCAACAGTAGTAATGAAGATGTTCTTTGCATTCTTTTTAGTTCAAAATTTGAGCAAATTTTGTGGGGAAAGGTGGAAACAGAAATGTTATGTATTTGCAGCTAAACATGCAGAAGCTTATCAATATTACAAGTACAACAATGGGATGTTGTGGAGAATATTGAAGCTCTCTGAAACGCAGCTTTCAGTCATTTGGGCAATTACTCCCATGCTCAGCTCTCCTGGTGGACAGATCCAGCTATACCACACACACAGGCAGCAAAAGGGGAACATACACACACAAAGATAGCACCTCAATGTCCAGTTAGAGTTAACCCTTTAGATTCTACTTTGATCTGCAAAGGGTAGGCTCTCCAGCAGGCACTTCAGCTGCTCCTCGCCCAGCTTGATCTTGTCCTCCAGCTCCCTCTGCTCAATGGTAAGGGCCGACTTCATTTTGACAAAATGTTCATAGTCCTGGAGGAGCTCATCTGTCAGGTAACTGGACAGGATGTCAAAGACCAGCCGCTCCCGCCTGTCCAGGTTCTCCTTCAGCTCCTTTGCGTCTTCGTGCTGCCTCGTGAGGAGCTTCTGCTTTTGAGTGAGAGTCCGCTGAGAAAGATAAACACAAGGTAACTCATCCATCTGAATGTGTTGCATAAGTTCCGCTGTGCCAACCTTACCATCTGGAGTCACAGAAAGATACAGCACAGAAACAAACCCCTTGCCTCATCCAAACATCCACCCATTTACACTGATACCATGTCAATTTCACTTCTGTTATCCTTTCCGTATTCCTGACATCTCCCCACACATTCTACCAACCAACCACAACTAACCTACCAACATCTCTCCACACATTCTACCAACCAACCACAACCAACCTACCAACGTCTCCCTAGTCTACCAACCAACCACAACTAACCTACCAACGTCTCCCCACACAGTCTACCAACCAACCACAACTAACCTACCAATGTCTCCCCACAGTCTACCAACCAACCACAACTAAACTACCAACATCTCTCCACACCAGTCTACCAACCAACCACAATTAATCTACCGTCTCCTCACACGTTTTACCAATCAACCGCAACTCACCTACCAACATCTCCCCACACATTCTACCAACCAAAACTAACCTATCAACATTTCCCCACACGTTCTACCAACCAACCACAACTCACCTACCAACATCTCCCCACATGTTCTACCAACCAACCACAACTCACCTACCAACCCTCACGATCTCCAGATGGGCAAGGACAACAGAACACCCAGAGGAAATCCTTGCAGTTACAAAGAAGGAGTGCTAACTCCACCACAGACAGCACTGGGTTCAGGACTGAACTGGGATCACTGGCCCTGCAACATTCTGATTACCACACAGGCCAGTTGGCCCATCGGGTTCATACCAGCCCCCAGCAGTGCGATGCCATTAATTCTATTCTTCTTTGCCTTCACCTCCAGAGCCCTGAAGCCTTTTTTTCTCTCTCTCTCTCTCTCTCACACACACACACACACGCCCACCAACTCCCCGTTTAGTTATTCTGTCATTTGCCAATTTCAGGTAACTACATCACCTGTCAGCACACCTTCAGAGTGAAATTTAATCAGTGCCAAATAGAACATGTAAACTCCACACAGACAGCTCTGGAGGTCAGAAATGAACCTGAGTCTCTGGAGCAGTGAGGCAGCAGCACTACCTCACCAAGCCCACGACCACTGAAGGAAATTACGCCAACTATAGTTAATGAGAAGAGTACCCACAACAGTAAATACTTCTTTGCATCCTTGGTCCAAACAAGACTTTCCCATCCTTTGAGGGGCCAATGCTCAGTTTACCAAAGCCACCAAGATTACAGTCCCATATGGACAACTCCCTAAGCCAACATCCTTAAAACAAAATTGGAATAAAATTTGATAAAGTAATGTGAGCATGGCCCTAGTTAATCAGCCAACCTCCGGGTCATCAGCCCATGATCACAAACACTACATCAAAGTGCGTAGCGTTTTCAGCACATGCAGAGCTGCAACAATGCAGACCCACGTACCTTCTCATCCGGAGAGGCATCCTCCTCCAAGGTGTTGAGAGCATTTTCCACCCTGGCCAGCCGGCCAGAAAGAGACAACAGCAGGTTGACCACCTTGTCCAGATCTCCAATGAACATTTTGAACTTGTCAAACTCGTTGGGCTTGCACACTTTCTTCACCACAGCCTCCACCTCGTCACCCAGAAGGTTGTTGGCCTGGATGTCATCCTGCAAGCTCTCCCTGGCCTCTCGCAGCACTTGCAGCTTCTTGCTTATACTGTCAATCAGTTCTTGCTGCAGAAACCAAACAGGACCAAACGAAATTGTTAGTGGAGGCACGTGAGGTTCCGCAGATGCTGGAAATCTCAAGCAACACACACACAATGCTGGAGGAACACAACAAGTCAGGCTGCATCTCTGGAGGGGAATAAACAGCGGACATTTCGGACAGAGATCCTTCAACAGGACTGGAAAGGAAAAGGGTAAAAGCCAGAATAAGGTGGTGGTGGGGTAAGGGAATGTCCTCAAGTTGGCAGGTGATAGGTGAGACCAGTTTACCTGCTGAACCGTGTCTATGCCCACCTGGACAAGCCAGCGAGCACTGTGAGGGTCATGTTTTTTGACTTCTCCAGTGCGTTCAACACCATCCGCCCTGCTCTGCTGGGGGAGAAGCTGACAGCGATGCAGGTGGATGCTTTCCTGGTGTCATGGATTCTTGATTACCTGACTGGCAGACCACAGTACGTGTGCTTGCAACACTGTGTGTCCGACAGAGTGATCAGCAGCACTGGGGCTCCACAGGGGACTGTCTTGTCTCCCTTTCTCTTCACTATTTACACCTCAGACTTCAACTACTGCACAGGGTCTTGTCATCTTCAGAAGTTTTCTGATGACTCTGCCATAGTTGGATTGGATGCATCAGCAAGGGAGTTGAGGCTGAGTACAGGGCTACGGGAGGAAACTTTGTCACATGGTGTGAGCAGAATTATCTGCAGCTTAATGTGAAAAAGACTAAGGAGCTGGTGGTACACCTGAGGAGAGCTAAGGCAAAGGTAACCCCTGTTTCCATCCAGGGGGTCAGTGTGGACATGGTGGAGGATTACAAATATCTGGGGATACGAATTGACAATTAACTGGATTGGTCAAAGAACACTGAGGCTGTCTACAAGAAGGGTCAGAGCCGTCTCTATTTCCTGAGGAGACTGAGGTCCTTTAACATCTGCCGGACGATGCTGAGGATGTTCTACGAGTCTGTGGTGGCCAGTGCGATCATGTTTGCTGTTGTGTGCTGGGGTAGCAGGCTGAGGGTAGCAGACACCAACAGAATCAACAAACTCATTAGTAAGGCCAGTGATGTTGTGGGGATGGAACTGGACTCTCTCACAGTGGTGTCTGAAAAGAGGATGCTGTCCAAGTTGCATGCCATCTTGGACAATGTCTCCCATCCACTACGTAATGTACTGGGTGGGCACAGGAGTACATTCAGCCAGAGACTCATTCCACTGAGATGCAACACTGAGCGTCATAGGAAGTCATTCCTGCCTGTGGCCATCAAACTTTACAACTCCTCCCTTGGAGGGTCAGACACCCTGAGCCATTAGGCTGGTCCTGGACTTATTTCCTGGCATAATTTCATATTACTATTTAATTATTTATGGTTTTATTACTATTTAATTATTTATGCTGCAACTGTAACGAAAATCAATTTCCCCCAGGATCAATAAAGTATGACTATGACTAGATGAGGGGGACAGTCGGTGTGTGGGTGAGGGGGGGGGGATGCAGTGACAGGCTGGGAGGAGATAGGTGGAAGAGGTAAAGAGTTCAAGAAGGAGGAATCTAATAGGAGATGACAGTGGACCATGAAAGTAAGGGAAGGAGGGAGAATCAGAGGGAGGCGATGGGGAGGTGAGGAGAAGAGAAGGAGTGAAAGGTTAACCAGAATGCAAAATGGAAAAAAAGAGTTGGGGGGGGGGGGAGAAGTTAACAGAAGTTAGAAAAATTAATGTTCATACCAGCAGGTTGGAGACCGTATTAGTTGGAAAATGAGGTGCTGCTCTCCAAACCTGAGTTTGGCCCTGTTGTAGCAGTACAGGAGGCCATGGACAGACATGTCAAAATGGGAATGAAAAGTCAAATTTACATGAGTAACCACCCGAGATCCTGCCTTTCGCAATGGAGATAGAGAAGGTGCTCAACAAAGCTGGTGAAGGAAATGTGGTTGATGTGACATACAAAGACTTGATGAAGTGTCGCATAACAATCGTGTCATTAAGATTGAATGTTGTGAAAAAAAGAGGAAAATTGGTTATAAAAACAGTAAAAAGTAGTAGTAAAACATTTTTTTGTTTGATGGGAGGGATACGGACAATGGACTTTCCGATGGATTGATGCGGTAATTGTTTATATATTTATAATTTTAACTTGGACACATAGGGCAGCATTTGGAAATGTGTGTGACACCAACGATATGAACTGTGAAGAGCAAAGTAATATTTAGGGAAATACAGACTGGCTGTTAAATTGGGCAGATATGTGGCAGCTAGAACTTGATGTGAGATATGTTGCATTTCTGTGGGAAGACTGAGAAGAAGCATTGTAAACCAGAGGCTTCAGTTCTAAAGGAAAACAAGGTTTGAAGGGTGTATATCTGCACAGTTGGTTATAAGTGACAGGATGCAGGTATGAAAACAGAGGCACAGAGTACAAGGGCTAGGATGCCAATATGAACCTTTATAAAATACTAGTTTGCCCATAACTGGGGAATGAAGCTTTGGAGAGGATACAAAAGAGATTTATTAAAATACATCAGGGATGAGGGCCTTAAGACCATAAGACAATGGAGCAGAATTAGGCCCATCAAGTGTGCTCTGCCATTTCATCATGGCTGATCCATTTTTCCTTTCAGCCTCAGTCTCCTGCCTTCACCCTGTATCCCTTCATTCCCTGACTAATCAAGAATTTATGAACCACTGACTTAAATATACCCAATGCCTTGCCTCCACAGCTACCTGTGGCAATGAATTCCACCGATTCACCACTCCCTGGCTACAGAAATTCCTCCTCATCTCCATTCTAAAATGATGCCCCTCTATTTTGAGAATGTCCCCTCTGGTCCAAGACTCTCCCACCATTAGAAATATCTTCTCCATGTCCATTCTATCAAGGCCTTTCAACATTCAATAGCTTTCAATGAGGTCACCACTCATCCTTTTGAATTCCAGCCAGTACAGGCCCAGAGCCATCAAACATTTCTTTCAATTCTGAATCATTTTCATGAACCTCCTCTGAGTCATACATCTTATGGCAACTAGATGTGAGGGAATTTGATGGAGGTATTTACAAGCATGAAGGGTATATACAGAATAGACAGAGAATAATTGTTCCCGTTGGTGCTGGAGTCAAAAGAGATGGCGTAAGTTGAAAATAATGTCAAAAGAACCAAAGGTGTCAAGGACAATTTTTTCCACAGTGAACGGTTACAGTCTGGAATGTGCTTTTTCAGGTGTAGTGTTCAAAAGGAGCTCGATGAGAAAGGAAGTAACTTGCAGGGTGGCTGTGCGTGGTGTGGGGGATGAATGGCAGGGCTCTTGCCCACAGTAGTTACCAACAACAGCTCCTGAGCCGTTACCATTTGGTGATTCTTAGTAAGCTGGATGGCGAGCAAGAACAGAACTCACAAATCTTTCCATTTCAAGCCACGGTGCACGTGGCTGGTTTCCTCATGAAAATAACATAAACGCTTAAGAAACAGAAACAGGAGGCAGCCATTCGATCCCCCGAGCCTGCTCCACCATTCAATAAGATCACAGATTATCTCAATCTCCAAAATTCTCTTGTAGATTTCAATGGGGTCACCACTCATTCATCCAAATCTAAGTCGCAGTCTGCTTAATACAACAAGAAGTCAATATACTGAGCGTCTTTACACTCCCCCTACAAGTATATCCTTCCTAAGGTATGGTACACTGCATTCCAGGTATGGTTTCACCAGAGCCCTGTATAACTGCAGTAAGCTGTCTACAAACTACACACAAGGTCCCCTTGTAATAAAGGCCAACACAGACCACGTTATAGGAGCCAAATTAGTCCATTTAAGCACTTTGTCTGCATCACCATTCAATCATGGCTATTTTTTTTCAACCCTATTCTCCCACCTTCTCCCTGTAACTCATAACCCTAATCCTAACCAATCAAGAATCTATGACCCTCTATCTTAAATATACAGCCCTCTGTGGCAACAAATTTCATAGACTCATCACCTTCTGGCTGAAGAAGCTTCTCCTCAGCTCAGCTTTATAGGGATGTCTCTTTGTTCTGAGTCTAAGCATTGGATTGTAGATCCTCCTACAAATGGAAACAACCTCTCCACTTCCACTCTATCCAGGCCTTTCAATATCTGGTAAGGTCTCTCCCAGCCACCCCATCTTTTCAGTCTCTGCCTTTCTGTTCATTGCTGTACCTGCACAGTAACTTGCTATGATCCGTGTACAAGGATACCACACCAATTTATCAAGTCTGGGTCCTCCCTGGGTTACAGAGGACCAACTTATTGACAGCCTGCACATAGGAAATGTCCCATTCCCACCCTGACAGAAGATACCTGCAACCCCATACGCAGGAATCTTCTGCACGGCACAAGCAGGGCATCCCTGTGTGATTTCTCTCTCCACCCCATGAGCAGGCTCACTCACCGAGTTAGTGAGTCCAACAGGAGGCCACTCTCACTCACCCATCACATCTGCTTCTGCGATCCCTCCCACACACTGTTCTTGTTTACTTCCAAATTATGTACCATTCAGATTACAAACAGCTCTCAGGAACAGAACGCTGTCATAACCTGGGGGACGCCTGTACCACATTTGCCTATTTTTTCAGCCAAACACTTTTACCACATTATGTTTTATCTACCACGCTTCACCCATTCACTTAGCCTGTCCATATCCACCCCAAACCCCGAAGCCTAGGTGCACCTTCTTCACAAGTCACATCATCAGCAAAGTTGAATATCTTGAACTTGGTGCCTTTATGGAAATAAACTTATTTCATACAAGTGGGGATGAGAGAGAGTACAGACAGCACAGAAATAGGTCCTTCACTCCACTCGATCCAGGAAGACCATCGAGTGCCCACCTACACTAACCCCACGCACCAGCACTTGATCCGCAGTCTTCCATGCCCTGGCAAATCAAGTGTCCATCTAGTCCAGGGGATCCCAACCATTTGTATGCCATGGACCAATACCATTAAGCAAGGGGTCTGTGGGCCCCAGATGGGGAACCCCTGGTCTAGATACTCCAAATAAGTTGTGAGAGTTAACCGTTTTCATCATCCACACAGACCTTCAAAATCAGGGATACACCACCTGCTCCAAGAATGACTTTATGCCAACACCAATTATTTTGGAGCTGTTTCTGCGTACAGGAGTCTACACTGTCACAGATGAACATTAAAATCCTTGTGACTGGGATAAGAAGCTATGATCATTCTGATTAGTCACTCTGACCCACTGTATCTACAGTAGTTTAGAAAGTGCAGTCCATGCAGAACAAAGACTCACAGGGAGATGCAGCACAAAAAACAGACCCTTCAGCGCCATTGAGTTTACACCAACCATCAACTTTCAACCAGAGAGTTGTGGATCTGTGGAATGCTCTGCCTCAGAAAGCAGTGGAGGCCAATTCTCTGGATGCTTTCAAGAAAGAGTTAGATAGAGCTCTTAATGATAGCACAGTCAAGGGATATGGGGAGAAGGCAGGAACGGGGTACTGATTGTGGATGATCAGCCATGATCACAGTGAATGGCGGTGCTGGCTCGAAGGGCCGAATGGCCTACTCCTGCACCTATTGTCTATTGTCAATCATCCACTTACATTAATTCTACGTAAAGCTATTTATTCTCTCCAGTCTCACCCGCTCCCCCCATATTCCACCACTCATCCAGACACTGGAAACAATTTAATGCGGCTGTTTATCTGAATACCTGTCTGCGTGTTTTGGGACACAGCTCTACTGGCTGTGCCACTGGGCCATAGGAATGAGGGTGCAGAGCCCCTGACCAGATGAGTTTGTCAGGTTACCCAGAGTTAGCTGGGTGGATTACCTTCTTTTCCGTCAGGTCAGCATTCAGCTCATCTTCAGAGTCCTCCTCTTCCTCCATTTGCTGCTGCATATCCTTCAGCTTATTCAGCAGCTCAGCCTTTGGGGCAGATGTGCTGTAGTACGTTGAGCTTGTGGTCAGGGATGCTCCAATCGGCATGGTCTCTTCTTCCCTGATGAAACATGTGGCAGAATTAGCACGAGTACCACAAGACAAACTAACTTAAAATACAGAGCAGTACCACACTGGAACAGGCATATCAGCCTACCATCCCTCCATTGAACAGCATGGCAAATTAGGTTAAATCTCTTCTTTTAGCTATATAAGTCCTTGGTCAAGCTATACAAGACCTTGATCAGACCCCACTTGGAGTACTGTGTTCAGTTCTGGTCACCTCACTGCAGGAAGGATGTGGATACTATAGAGAGAGTGCAGAGGAGATTTACAAGGATGTTGCCTGGATTGGACAGCATGCCTTATGAGAATAGGTTGAGTGTACTTGGCTTTTTCTCCTTGGAGTGACGGAGAATAAGAGGTGACTTGATAGAGGTGTACAAGATGATGAGAGACATTGATCATGTGGATAGCCAGAGGCTTTTTCCCAGGGCTGAAATGCTAACACAAGGAGGCATAGTTTTAAGGTGCTTGGAAAGGTACAGAGGGGATGTCAAGGGTAAGTTTTTCCACATAGAGAGTGGTGGGTGTATAGAATGCACTGCTGGTGGTGGTGGTAGAAGCGGATACAATAGGGTCTTTTAAGTGCCTCTTAGATAGGTACATGGAGCTCAGAAAAATAGAGGGCTATGCACAAGGGAAATTCTCGGCAGTTTCTAGAGTAGGTTGTATGGTAGCACAACGTTGTGGGCCGAAGGGCCTGTAATGTGCTGTAGATTTCTATGTTCTATGTTCATGATCCATAACCCTCCATTCTCTGCAACTATCCAACAGCAACTTTCAACCACAAACCCCAACTCACAACCTGGTCCAGATACCTACCACTATTTGTGTAGAAAAAAAAATTCCCCCCCCCCCACCACCCTAAATGTATGTCTTCTAATATTTGACATTTTGATCTCCCCTCAGCTTCCGACACCGCAGAGAAAACAAACCAGCCTCCCCTTACAGCTCACACTCTTCTAATCCAAGCAGCATCTTGGTAAATCTCTTTTGTACCCTTTCAAAAGCGTTCACTTCCTAGGGCAACCACTACCTTAACCAATCATTTTAATTGCCAGCTTAGCAATAGGTAGTCAGTATGTCCCTAGTTCAAAAGGTGTTCTTGTGCATCCGTCACTGAAAGCAAGCATGCAAGTACAGCAAGCAGTGAAAAAAGCTCATGGCATGCTGGCCTTCATAACAAAGGGAATTGAGTATAGCAGCAAAGAGGTCCTTCTGCAGCTGTACAGGGCCCTAGTGAGACCACACCTGGAATATTGTGTACAGTTTTGGTCTCCAAATTTGAGGAAGGACATTCTTGCTATTGAGGGAGTGCAGCGTAGGTTCACAAGGTTAATTCCCGGGATGGCGGGACTGTCATATGCTGAAAGATTGGAGCGACTGGGCTTGTATACACTGGAATTTAGAAGGATAAGAGGGGATCTGACTGAAACATATAAGATTATTAAGGGATTGGACACGCTGGAGGCAGGAAGCATGTTCCCGCTGATGGGTGAGTCCAGAACCAGAGGCCTCAGTTTAAGAATAAGGGGTAGGCCATTTAGAACGGAGTTGAGGAAAAACTTTTTCACCCAGAGAGTGGTGGATATGTGGAATGCTCTGCCCCAGAAGGCAGTGGAGACCAAGTCTCTGGATGCTTTCAAGAAAGAGATGGATAGAGCTCTTAAAGATAGCGCAATCAAAGGTTATGGGGATAAAGGCAGGAACTGGATACTGATTGTGGATGATCAGCCATGATCACAGTGAATGGTGGTGCTGGCTCGAAGGGCCGCATGGCCTACTCCTGCACCTATTGTCTATTGTCTATAAAAGCAGCAATCAGTTGAAATGAAATGCAGCCCCTCCATCATAAATACCTGGCCAATGACTAAAGGTTTTGTAAGCTCTGGAGATCCAGCACTCATTGTGTAAGGTAATGTGTAACTTCGGACAATATCCATTCAGGTAGCGTTTGAGACCGGCCCAAGCATTCTATCCAGGGGTGGAGAACTGTCAAAGCTTGTTTGGGGCATTGGCTGTAACCAGGGTGAAGGGTTGGAAAGTTGGGGTAGGCTCCACTGGGATTTAACTGAACAACGAAGCAAATGCCTCAGTAAGACCATCCTTAAACTCAACGAAAGCATGAAAATTTTCTCTGTGAGCTAATAAACTGGATGAAACCCCTCATTTTTACAAAAGGAATAAATACATCACACTTTGTCCCCAGATCTATTGGAGGAGTCCCTTGCTTACACTCAGACAGAGCCTTGGGGCATTTGACACAAGGTTCACTGACCCTTTATTCAATACCTTAGGTAAAAGGGTGCAACACCCTTTCAGGCCTGCACTAGCGTGTTCACATCTCCGAAGCTGGGCTTCAAACCAGGACACGAGTTAGGTGCTAGTTGACACAGTCTCACCTTCCCTCAGGAAATACAAGCCCCTGAATAAACACTCAAGAACCATGTGCCTTGAATGTTTATTTGGTTAATTAGTCTTTAAGCAACGTTCAATGCCCGCACCCAACAGGAACCAAGCCTCAATTGAAACTGCTGGATTACTCTTAGATGACAGCCGATCGTAATGTAACCTCATTCCTGCCTAACTGGTAACACTACACCATGTATCCATGTGACTCCACCTCAAAAATATCCAGACAGCTACTCTTTGAGAAGGGAGATTCATGACCCTGAAACAAAGAAAAATGTATCACATCTCTCTTTTTTTTAAAGCAAATTAAACAATGACCCTCGTTCCAGTCAGGACTGCAGGAAAACAGAGGGAGTATTAGATTAGAGCTGTGGGGTGCACATTCCTTTCCTGTTTGGATTTGGCTGGCTGCTGTGATCAACCTTGGGTACTTCTGATACTTCTCCAGGAAGGGTTGGGGATGGTGGTGCTTCTTCAAATACCTCAATTTGGCTCCAATCATCCTGCTCCCTCTAACATCCCCCCCACCCCCATTTCCTGATCACTAATGCCAATCCAACTCCCACCAAACTCAGTGCCAGAGCTGGTCCAGACAAGGATGCCATAAAGGGCCATTTTGATATTGGTATCTGTTTATTTTTGTCACATTTACGGAAATAGAGAAAAAAGCTTGCAATGCATACAGTTCATACAGGCCGAAATGAGGCAGCAGGGTCCAGGCCCCAGGCCCCAGAGTGTACCGAGGAAACTGAACCCGATGTCTGGACAATTTAGACACCAGGCCAGATTGGAAAGGTCAGGGAGTCGGGGCCCGAGGTGAGGGATGGGCCGGTTCAGCTTGCTGCTCCGCGATATTTACGCGGTTCTGCGCTGAACTACGGGTCTCAGCCTTCATTTCTGGACTTCAGTTCAGAATGCTCTTTGCTTGTGGTCTTTGTTTGCATGATTTTTTTTTCTCTCTGGGTATTTGACAGTCTTTTTTTAATGATTTTTTTTTGGTTTCTTCATTTCATGGCTGCCTGTAAGGAGACAAATCTCAAAGTTGTATAATATATACATACTTCGATAATAAATGTACTTTGAAATTTGAATCATTACACAGTACACTGAGATAGAACAAGGTAAAACAATAACAATGCAGAATAAAGTGCAACATGACAGAGAAAGTGCAGCATAGATATACAATGAAGTGCAAGGTCAAGGTAGACTATGAGGTCACAGGTCCACCTTATCATACTAGGGAGCCATTTACTACTCCTATTACAGCAGGGCATAAGCTGTCCCTGAGCCTGCAGGGACAAGCTTTCAGGCTTTTGTTTCTTCTCCCCAGTGGAAGAAGAGAGAAGACAGGATGTCTAGGGTGGGGAGGGTTATTGTGCCATTGTTGCAATACCCAAGTTTCTCACTGACGTGTAAATACGAGCTCACCGGTTGCTCTAGCCTCTCAGGACCAAGAAATCTCACTCCACAGTAAAGTGGGAGCACTGTGCCTACAGAGAGCTCTAGCACAGGAGGATGGAGATGGGTGAATCTGAG
Organism: Mobula birostris; assembly: GCF_030028105.1. Taxonomy (NCBI): domain Eukaryota; kingdom Metazoa; phylum Chordata; class Chondrichthyes; order Myliobatiformes; family Myliobatidae; genus Mobula; species Mobula birostris. The sequence goes on from NC_092375.1 coordinate 83,569,684, forward strand.
CACCTGGTGTGGCCATGAGCTTGTTTGGAGGTGACTTCAGGTTAGATCCCAGTGCCGGTGCAGCCCCTCAACCAACCAAAATTGTTTTATCCACCTTGCCTATGGTAGGTCAGATCTCTGCTGCTAGATACTCACAACACACCCAGGAAACCTGAAGGAGGACTCTGGAGATCTGTAGAGTTGTGCTGTACCGACGGAGATGGTGCAGTATATGAAGTGTTGAAACAAAACCCCTGCTGGCCTCTCGAGTGGATGTAAAAGATTCACTGACATTACTTCAAGAAGAATAGGGATGCTCTCCCAGTGCCTTGGCTGATATTATAACCAAAGATCAGCTTTTGGCCATTTTCACACTGCTGCTCAAGGCACCTCAGTACGCACATACAGGCTGCTGTTCACATTACACGGCCTTATGAACTTCAACGGTACTTAAGGGTTGTTTGGGATGCAGGGGGCTCCTGCTGCTGAGATCGGCAACAGCCAAGAAAAGGCCTGACAAGTCAAATCGATATTAGTGTGGTTTACTGATATCCACACAGCGAAGACAACCTACCCCCTTTATCCAGGCCATGTCTAGTCCCATGGCAGACTTTGGACACTAAGTGTGCCTGAAAGTGATATTTCATCTTCTCAGACAGTTCTGAGTAAGGTTTAAGGATATGGGCTTACCAATACCATCCATATCCTGGTCACAAGCTGGGACAGAAAAATCTCTCCTCTTGTGCCAGCTATTGATTCAAACTGGAAGTAGAGAGAGAGAGGAAGCACGTGACTGGGTCTGCAGAGAGGGAGACGTCCACAGAAAGGAAGGACAAAGAATGTTTTCTGAGAATCTGGGGAGCTGATCTTCATGTATTTCCATAACAGACACTAATTTGCTGTCGGGGTGAAGTTGATAATGAAGTAATTCATTGTTTTCACTGATGAGAACGATACCATCCTGTGGAAGATGCCGTGGGTTTCCTTCCACCCACGCTGCGTCACGGCTTTTCTTGGTGACTCGTTTATATCGATGCCTTCTAGTTATGTTTTATTTTCTCAAATGGAAACTTCCCCGTTCTATCCACTCTAACAAAACCCTTCATCATTTTAAAGGTCATTATTAGGTCATCCTTATACCTTCCCTTCTGGAGAGAGAAGGGACCCAGCCGAACGTCACCTGTTCCTGACGTTTATACCTCTGTACTTGTGGGATCATCCCTGTACACGGTATCGTCTCTACACACTCATCAGTGTCTCCATATCTCTTTGATGAAACAGTAACCGGAACTGTATGCTTTACTCTAAATGTAATCCCATCAGGATTCCACACAGGATAACTCCTACTTTCCACTTATGTCCCTCCCAGTAATTTTTAATGTCTCTTTGCAGTTTTGAAGCTTTGCTAACCATAATGTAACTTGAAGTGATTTGTATATTCTCACATCACCTGGACTGATACCTTCCAAGTAATAAACTGACCAGGTCAATCAAGTGAACTGCTTTGCCCTGGATAGTAATGGAGAAAGAGAGGTGCACAGCACAGAAAAAAATCAGGCCCTTTGGCCCATCTTGTCCATGTCAGCCACTGAATCTTCCTCTATTAATTCCATTTACCAGCACTTCAAAGTTCAAAAGTTCAAGGTTCAAAGTACATTTGTTATCTAAGTATGTGTACATTATACAACCTTGAAATTCATCTCCTTACAGGCAGCCACAAAACTAAGACGTCCAAAAGAACCTATTTTTTAAAAAATCAAACACCCACCGTGCAGAGAGAAAAACGAATTGCGCAAACAATAAATGTAAGCAAATACCATTCAGAACAAAAGTGAGTCCCTAAACACGAAGCCCAGAGCAGCCGGAGCAGGCCACAGACTCAGTATCAGTTCGATGTAGAGCTGAATAAACATTGCAGAGGCTGGAGCAAGCCGGAGTCTCAGTGTCAGTTCAGTGCAGAGCTGAATAAATGTTACAGTGCTCTCAGCACAGAGCCTGGAGCAGGCCGGAGCCTCAGCCTCAGTCTCAGTTCAGCACAGGGCCATAACCTACTATGCCTTGTTGATTCAAATGCTTGTCCAGATGCCTCTTATACGTTATGAGAGAACCTGCCTCTACCGCCTTCACAGGCAGTCCAAACACTGTCCAGTGAAAGGCCTTCCCAGTGCTGAGCATCTTGAGAGCTGTAGGTGGAGAGCATTCCAGCACACTTCTGATTTGTTGTTTGATGACGGCTTTATACAGTAAATTTACGGCTTTGAGGTCAAGCCTTAACCACTGCTTGCATTTCCATGTGTCCTCAGTGAAGTATTCACCGACTCAGAACCCAGCAAGATTTGGTCATTGCCACATCTTGTCCACCCCTCTGTTTGTCCACACCTTTGGAAAGGGTGGCCAGTTCATATCCTTGCTAAATTCCTGAGGAAACCTTGAAGTAAAGGTTAGGAGAAGCCACACTGTGCTTGTGACCTCTTTGATATAATCTCACAAGAGTTACCTCCGCTGACTTCTTTGTATTCAATTAATAATCCTTAAAATAATAACCCTAGAAAACATTAATTTAGGGGTGATTTCTTGTGAATTTAAAAAGGGCAAATGGGTTTTATGCAGATGAATAAATTGGTCAGTTTGAACATGGTTAGCCAAAATTCTGTTTCAGTGCTCTACTACCCTATGACTTTAGATGTTTAGAAGTGAAAAATCCATGAAAGCTGCTGTTTGTAGCTGTGCTACACCAATGGAGATGATGAAACATGTGAAGTGTTGAGTGTTGTATGGAGTGAGTGAGTGAGGGCGAGGTCAGCTGAATTATATAATGGACATTGAACACTGTCCTTTAGGTGAGCAGGGACCTCACTTTAGGATGACAAATTCTCAACCATCATCTTCCCCTGGATGGCATTTCCCAAGCAATCATCTTGGGAAACTATAACCTTGACATTGGAGCTTGGAGCGCCTGCATTTCCATCACTTGGTCTACACTCCAGCCAACAGAATCAAAGACCCCATCCACCCCATAAAGTCTGTCTTCTCCCTCCTCCCTTTGGGTAGAAGGTACAAAAGTCTGAAAGCACTTACTGCCAGGCTCAACAGGGGTTCCCAACCTGGGGCCCATGGGCCCCTTTGCTCAATGGTATTGGTCCATGGCATAAGAAAAGGTTGGGAACCCCTGGTCTAGAGTAATTCCATCATTTCCATTTCCCTCTCCAGATTTTCATTAACCCTACAACTTACTCTCTTCTCATGTATACATCAACCCCTCTTAAGATTCTTCTTTCTTCATCAATCTTTTTATTAATTTAAAAAGAGTACATATATACAAACAATAGGAGAATTATCTCAAATATCTATATCAAAAACAGTACATATAGAAGGTAAAGTAAACATTATCAAAATCATACAGTATTAACCTAATAAAGAATATATAGTAAGAAATAAGATAATCAATTCTCCTCTTATCATTTCATAAAGAGAAAAAAAGATAAAGAAACTTTAAATTTTAAACTTTAAAATATAAAAAGAACCCCACTATTCTCTATAAACAAAAACAAAAGATAAAAAAAAAGAAAAAGAAAAAAAGGAACTGGGCAGCCCATTCTGAGAGGAAAGCAAAAAAAAAGAGAAACTTTCTGATCAAATCCAAAATTTTGAGGAAGTAACTGGAAGAGCAATAAATCAAACCATATGAAAATATTGAATAAAAGGTCCCCAGGTTTCTTCAAATTTGAAGGATGTATCAAATATCTTCTTATTTTCCCTAAACTTAAACAGGACATAATGGAGGAAAGCCAATAAAGAACAGTAGGTAGATGAGAATCCGTCCATTTAAGTAAAATGGCTCTTCTAGCTAATAGAGTTGTAAAAGCTATCATCCGTTGAGTGGAAACAGGGATATATCCTGCTTCCAGTGGAATAATCCCAAAAATTGCTGTAAATAAATTTGGTTAATAAAGTTTTAAAGACATCTTTCCAAAAATTATCTATCTTGATACAAGATCAAAACATATGAGTTAAAGTAGCCAAGATTCTTTTTGCCACATATCTAAGGGGGAACTTAAACTAGTCAGCTAACTAATCCCGAGGTCCTTAGGTTTTGGGAAGAAACCAGAGCATTTGTGGAGAAATGAAAAACTCAAGCCAGAGAGAGAACATGCAGCCAGGATTGTAACCAGATCACTGTGGCAGTGAGGTAGCAGCACCAACTAGATGGTCACTGTTGTTATATAACCCCACCGTATAGTCACAGAGCACCACACACAAAACGCTGGGGGAGCTGAGCAGGTCAGGCAGCACCAATGATGGAAATGAATAGAAAGTCTATGTTACGGGCTAACACCCTTCTTCAGGTCTGAGAAGGAAGGGAGGAGATGCCAGAATAAAAATGGGGATAAGTGAAGCCAGGTCAAGGGCTGGAGAAGGAAGAACCTGATAGGAGAGGAGAGTGGACCATAGGAGGAGGGGACCCAGGGGGAAGTAACAGGCAGGTGAGAAGTAAAAGGTCAGAGCAGCGAAGAGAGGAACGAGTGGTGGGTGGGAGGGGATTTGTTTACCACAAGGAGAGAATGATACTCATACCATCAGATTGGGCCTAGATGGAATATAATGTGTATCTCCTTCACCCTGAGGGTGGTCTCATCTTGGCGCAAGAGGAGGCCATAGACTGACACGTCATACCAAGAATGGGAATTAGAATTAAAATGTTTGGCAACCAGGAAGTCCTGCTTGTGGCAGATGGTCAGAGTTAAAACGCACAGAAAAAGGTCCTTCGGCGCAACCGTCTATTCTGATCTTTCTGCGCTAGTCCTACTTATCTGCACTTGGCACATATTCCTCCTTTCCTCTCCACATATCTGTCCAAGTGCCTTTTAAATATTGTAATTGTACCCACCTCCATAAATCTCACGATTCCAGAGCAGTTAGGACAGGCAATAAATACCAGCCTTGGCAACAGTAAAAGGCAGAGGACTACAAATGCTAAATGAATAAGTGTAATTAATGCTGCTGCAAGGCCAAGTGGGATTAAACCAAAGGATTCTCTTTAACAGACACAAACAATTGGCCAAATAGCATCCTGTTGTTCAGTACATTTTTCAGTGACCTGAAGAATAGCGATAGACACCTCCAGCAGTCGTTTCCTGCTGTTTACCGTGAATTGTCGCACTTACCTCTCCTCTGTGGCCTTGGGCGAGTGTGATCGAGGAAGCAGCTTTCTGCGTTGCTGGGCTTCTTCCAACAAGTTCTCATCTTTGGGAAATATCCCTTCCATCAGATCCATGGTGGTCTTCATTTTAGAGTTAGGGTACAAAATGTCAGCCAGGGATCGGTCCTTGACGACAATCTCCCTCACCAGCTCCTCCGATTTGATGTCCTCCACGCTCTTCTCTTTTGCTTTGGGGCAGTCATGCGCAGGAGAGGCTCCCTCACTGACCCTTGAGTCCCCTGTCGTCTTCTGATTCATCTCGGCCAGCCACTCCTGCTCTTGCCGGGAATAGGCAGCAAAGAGGGAGTAAGGATGCTCGTGGCTTCCGATGGACTTGGGCTGCTTGTTGCTAGGGAAGCTGATAAGGTCTACGTTATTCAGGAGGTTGTGTCGGTTCTCCTTCTCTGTCTGGCTTTCCGACCGCACAATCTTTATGGGCACCTTCTTGACAGTCGTGTTGTTCTCCATCACCTTTTTGATCCTACCAAGGAGAAAAAGGTAAGTACCACTCATCAGAAAAGAAGTACAAGACAGAAAAAAGACTGAGCTAGAAACATACATCCAACTGACTCACTTCACAGCCAAACCACACAAACGTTTCTCAACCTGCACATTCCAACAAGGCAGCTGTGATCCCGAACACGCGAAAATCTCCACACGCCGTAAATCCAAGCATTGACAAAATGCTGGAGGAACTCAACAGGCCAGGCAACAAGAGTACCCTTTTGCACAGACGCTGCCTGGCCAGAGTTCCTCTAGCATCTTGTGTGCGTAGCTGTGACCCCAATTCGTTTCTGACATTAGCTGCTAAACCCCAACCACTAAACACTATGATTAAACATTGAGGGAAGATGAGGACGAAAACCTTGGTGGTGGTGAGCAGAGACACTGGGATAAGAGGAAATGTGCAAGATTCATGAATGATAATAGGAATCGAGCTTTCAGGAAGGTCGCTGAATAAAAAGTATGACCTCGTCCACCACCAGCCTGACAGCACACTTAGAAATTGTGCCCAGCTTGGATACCCCCGGTCACCCTCTCTTCTCCCCCACCCCCTCTACGAGGCAGGAGAATACGCATCACCAGGTTCAAGGACAGTCTCTATCCTGCTGCTACAAGACTATTGAATGGATCTCTTGTACGTCAATGAAAATGGTTTAGCGTAATGCTTTAAAGAACCAGAGACCCCGGTTCAATTCCCGCCACTGCCTGTAAGGAGCATGTACGTTTTCCCCGTGACCGCGTGGGTTTCCTCTGGTTCCCTCCCACAGTCCAAAGACGTACTGATTGGTAGGTTAATTGGTCATTGTAAATTGTCCTGTGATTGGGCTAGGATTGAATGAGGGTTGCTCGAAGGGCCGGAAGGGGCTGTTTCACGCTGTATCTCAACTAATAAATTAGTTAAATAACTTCTATTATCACAGACTTATATGACATGAAATTTGTTGTTTTGCAACAGCAGTAAACTGTAAAAACATAAAATTACCATGAAGTACCAGAATAAAATAAATACTGCAAGTAAAAGGACTAATGTTAAAAATCTCTCAATCTACCTTATCATGGCCCCTTTTTCTGAATTTGTACCTTCACTGCATTCTCTCTGCAACTGTAACATCATCTGAAGTACTGCTCCAGTTTTTTCCTCGGTGTACTGATGCTTTGAAATCATCGGTATGGACAGTACACGGAAACAAAGGTTTTACTGTATCTCTGTACACATGGCAATTATAAACCAATTACCTCAGCATTCAGGCCTCTAAAACTCTTAATTCAACAGCATCACTACTGTTACGATTGAAGAGCCTGTTGAATACAGGTGCTCTTTCCTCCCTGATCAGGCGTCTCTCTTGCCATTGGAGCTCCAGCTCTGCTCGAGGTCAGCATATTTTGCTGCGATCAAAGACTGTAACTGTGTCAGAGCATCTGCCTTTCACTTCGACACTGGACCCTGAGCAGGGAGCTCCCTCCATTACCACTGCCAAAGTTTATTCTTAAACAGCATCGCTGGAAAAAGTTGCTCAGCCCATCAACTTTATAAACGTTGGCGGCAGCTTCCAGAGGGAAAGCTTGCTACTGTGCTTGGAGCTGTTCAACAGTGACTTCATTAACTGAGATTTGGGACATTCAGAGATCAAAAACAAACGACCAGTGCCACTGACGGAGTTACTCTAATAAGCCATGTGTTCTTCATACCCCCCTCTTTCCTGTCCTAATACCCTGATGGCATGAATATCAATTGAAAAAAAAAATTCCAGTAAAAAAATTTTCCACCCCCTCTCATCCTCTTCTATTCCCCACTCTGGCCTGTAAGGAATTTGTACATTCTCCCCCTGACCGAGTGGGTTTTCTCTGGGTGCTCCGGTCTCCTCCCAGTCCAAAGACGTACCGGTTAGTAGGTTAATTGGTCATTGTAAATTGACCCGTGATTAGGCCGGAGTTAAATCGGGAGATTGCTGGATGATGCAGCTCAAAGGACCTATCCACACTGAATCGCAATAAATAAATACAAAATAAATCTCTTAAAGGTCCCTAATGTACTTATCTAACCTCTACTACCAGTCCAGACCGCCACCATATCTCACATTTCCTTTGTACTTACCCCTCTCGCACAGGTTTTCAGAGCCCCACCAGGTACACCATCTTCTCAGCTGTCTATCGCATCCCCCAGGGTCCCCTTCTCTTATTGTCCGTTTTACTCTCCTATCAGATTCTTTCCTCTCCAGCCCCTTTACCTTTCCCATCTGGCATCACTCATCACCCTCTAGCTAGCCTCCTTGTCCTCTCCCCACCTTTTATTCTGGTGTCCTCCCCCTTCTTTTTCAGTCCTGAAGAAGGGTCTTGAAATGAAATATCAAGTGTCTGCTTCTCTCCACAGACGCTGCCTGACCTGCTGAGTTTCTCCAGCACTTGGTGTGTGTTGCTCCCGATCGCAGCATCTACAGACCCAATTCCATAGTTTGACACTTCACTGCAAAGTCTTTTTGAGGTATGCACTTTGAAGTGTGCACAGAGGGGAGGTGGTTTGAGGTGAAAAATCATCTCCAGCCTCTGAAGGAAGTCAGGAACATTCAGCAATATACTGAACAGCACTAGAAGCCATTCAGCCCAGGCATTTCACGTTATAGACTCAACCAAGCTCACTGTCTCACTGTCCTCTTTTCAGGCCCTCTTCCACCTACATATCTATCTTGGGTATTTGTCCAAAGCCCTTTGATGTTAATTTTAAAGTGCTTCCATCACCTTTTCAGGAAGTATATTCCAGATCAAGACAACTCAACATCATCCCACAGTTTACCCTTTTTGACCTCTGACCCAGCTGGTGGCGTAGTGGCATCAGTGCCGGACTTTGGGACAAACGGTCCCGAGTTCGAATCCAGCTGGCTCCCCTGCACGCTTTCCATTCTGGTGATCTCTTTGGAAACTCACCCGGCAGAAGGCAATGACAAACCACAGCTGTAACTTGCCTCGTACGCAGTTCCCCACTATGTCAGAGAGGTGTGGAGGGAAATTGTCCACTAACCGGAGAAACTCCGGATGCGACGTACCTTTCCTATCCTGGACTGATCTACAAAGTGCAACAGCCCAGCAAGCCCCCAACTTAACCCTAATCACAGAATGACTAATTAACCAACTAACCGGTACGGACTGTGGGAGGAAACCGGAGCACCCGGAGGAAACCCATGCAGTCACGGGGAGGACGTACAAACTGCTTACAGGCAGTGGTGGGAATTAAACCCAGTTTGCCTGCACCGTAAACATCGTGCTATACTTCTCCCCCCCAGTTATCAGGAAAACTGAGCTGCTTGATATCATGGGGCCAGATAGCACAGAAACAGATCTTTTGGCCCACCGATTTCTCACATACCCATCAACTCCACCGTTCACCTACACACTAGGGATAAGTTATAGTGGCCAACCCTACACTTAGCAAATTGGAGCATCAGGAGCAAAACGCATTTAGGCTACATCCACACTAAACTGGATAATTTTGAAAACGCCGGTTTTGCGTAAAAACGATAGGCGTCCACACCAGGCGGTTCTGAAAATACCTCCGTCCACATTAAAACGGATATTTGGGCGATTCTCCTCCTATCGGGCATGCGCAGGACACACAGAAAACAAGCGAAGAGGAAACAGTATACTTGGTGTGCGTTTGTCCAGTTACAGACTAGAAAAACTTAAAAGGAAATTGCCAATCGAAAGACTTGGTGCGCGTTTGTCCAGAAACATTTCCTGCAGCCATAGTCTCTTCACCGATGAAAGGGACGACAGCTACAACTAAATGCAATAAGGCTTGTTACTGGGAAAAAGTGAAATTTGCTGTTATCTCATTTGTTTGCCTTTACTTTTGCCATGTCTTTGTGTATTATTTTGCTGTATTTAACGTGCAATAAAACGAGTTACTGGCAAAAGTGACAATTGCATCTATCGAACGCTTCCACAAGCAATACATTAATAAAGCACCTTGTTAAATGTATAAAGCATGTCTGCATCAGTGTTATCTTGTACTTCCATACAATGTTACATTAGGCTGTTACACATCTATTGTCAGATATTGTTGTGGTGTTGGAAGTTGCGTTCAGGAAAACAATGAAATGCCGCGCTGCCGCTACCATTTGTTCTGGCACATCATAAAATTAGCCGGTTACTCCATACACACTACAACGGTCAACTGGCGTTTTCAGACTTAAACACTCTGGAGAGTGTTTTAGAAAAGCTCCATTTCAGTGTGGACGGAGGGTCAAAATGCTGTTTCAGTGTGGACAGAGGGTCAAAACAAAGAGAAAAGGCTTCGGTTACAGATTTATCCAGTCTAGTGTGGACGTAGCCTCAGTCACAGGGAGAAGGTACAAACTCCACACCAACAACACCAGCAGCCAGGACTGAAGCAACACACACAAAATGCTGGAGGAACTCAGCAGGCCAGGTGGTATCCGTGGAAAAGAGTACAGTGGATGTTCTGGGCCGAGACGCTTCAGCAGGACTGAAGGAAAAAAGATGAGTCAGTGTAAGAAGGTGGGGGAGGGGAGAGAGAAACACAAGGTGGTAGGTGAAATCTGGAGGGGGAGGGGTGAAGTAAGGAGCTGGGAAGTTGATTGGTGAAAGAGATACAGGACTGGAGAAGGGGGAATCTAATAGGAAAGGACAAAAGGCCATGGAAGAAAGAAAAAGGGAGGGAGGAGCACCAGAGGGAGGCGATGAGCAGGCAAGGAGGTAAGGTGAGAGAGGGGAAAAGAAATGAGGAATGGTGAAGGCCGGGGGGCAAAGTTCGAGAAATCGATGTTCATGCCATCAGATCAGAGGCTACCCAGATGGAATATAAGGTACTGTTCCTCCAGCCTGAGTGTGGCCTCATCGTGACAGTGCAGGAGGCTACAGATTGACATGTTGGAACGGAAATGCGGAGTGGAATTAAAACAGGTGGCCACTGGGAGATCCGCTTTTTCTGGCAAGGATAAGTGCCAGGATGGCTATCCCTATGGACAAACAGTCACGTAGGGAGTGACCCCTGCGGAAAGAAAAAAGTGGGCGGTGGGGGGGAGGGACATGTGTGGCTTGAACATGGCCAGGTCTGAACTTAGCTTTCTGGCTCCGTGAGGCAGCAGCCCTGCCTGCTGTACAACTGTAGCATCTACTTCTGTACGCAGCACAAACCTTTTATATTTCCACACACCTCCATCAATTCTTGTTGAGACTCTCTAAACCCAATTTGTAGTGTAAAGGAGCAAAATGTCCTAAGGTATTTCTCAAGATCATTAACAAACTAAAAGGGGCAAAGAACTACAGCATCCAGAGCATCTTCCAGGAGGAATGCCTCAAAAAAGTGGCATCCATTATTAAGGAACCCCATTTCCCAGGGCATGCCCTCTTCTCAGTACATTGTTACCATCAAAGAGGAGGTACAGAAACCCGAAAGCACACGCTCAACAATTCAGGAATAGCTTCATCTTCCACCTCCCACCCCCGTCAGCAGATTTCTGAATGGACATTACCTCACTACTTCTTTGGCACTACTTATTTACCTTTTTAATATTATATATATATATATATATATATATATATACACACACACTTCTTACTGTAATTCACAGTTTTATGATTAAATATTGCAATGAAATGCAACTACATAACAACCAATTTCACAACATATGCCGGAGATATTAAACCTGATTCTGATTCTGATCTTTAACAGCCTCTAAGATGGAACTCGGGAATTTGTCAAAGTTTCGTGGACAGAACCTCCTGATTCATGTTCTCTGGGGTAAGGGCAGTGGCGGACAGGATCCCCACCCAACTACCACTCCCCATGTCACGCAACCAGCCCCTCCCAATGCGGAAACAAATCATCACAGCTTCATCACTGCGTGTCAGGGAGCTGGGCGGAGGGGATGACGTGGTTCTGTTGGTAAAAAATGAAATCCAATCATTAGAAAGAGGTGACATATTTTTGGAAGGTGCTGAATGGTTGTGAGTAGAACTAAGGAACTGCAAGGATAAAAAGACTCAGATGGAGGTGTTATACAGGCCCCTGTACAGTAGCGAACATGTGGAATACAAATTTCAATGGGAAATGGAAAAGGTATATAATAAAGCAATGTTACAACAGTCATAAGGGATTTCACTATCCAGGTAGATTGGGAAAATCAGGTTGGTGCTGGATCCCAAGAGGAGGAATTTGTAGAATGCCTTTGAGATAGGTTTTTAAAACAGTTCGTACTTGAGCCTACGAGGGGAACAGCTTTTCCGGACTGGGTGTTGTGCAATGAACCAGAATTGATCAGAGAGCTTAAGATAAAGGAGCCCTTAGGGGTAGGTGATCATAATATGATAGAATTCACCCTGCAATTTGTGCAGGAGAACCTAAAGTCAGATGTATCGGTATTACAATGGAATACCAGGAATTACAGAGGTATAAGACAGGAGCTGGCCAAAATTGATTGGAAAAGAACACTGACAGAGATGATGGCAGAGCAGCAATGGCTAGAATTTCTGGAAGCAATCTGGAATTCCAAAGGGGAAGAAGTTTTCTAAAGGAAAGATACACAACCGTGGCTAACAAGGGAAGTCAAAGCCAACATATAAACCAAAGAGAGGGCATAAAATAGAGCAAAAATTAGTCGGAAGTTAGAGGATTGGCAAGATACCGAACCACTGTAAAATTATGCTGGAGAGGTGGTAATGTGGACAAGGAAATGTGGAAACAGATAAGATAGAAACAGGAAAGTTGTTTCCACTGATAGGTGAGACTAGAACTAGGGGACATAGCCTCAAGATTCGGGGGAGTAGATTTAGGTCGGAGATGAGGAGGAACTGCTTTTCTCTGAGGGTGGTGAATCTGTGGAATTCTCTGCCCAATGAAGCAATGGAGGGTACCTCAGTAAATACATTTAAGACAAGGTTGGACAGATTGTTGCATAATAAGGGAATTAAGGGTTATGGGGAACAGGCAGGTAGAAGGAGATGAGTCCATGGCCGGACTAGCCATGATCTTATTGAATGGTAAAGCAGGCTCAACGGGCCAGATGGCCTACTCCTGCTCCTATTCTTTATGTTCTTATGATCTGAATAAGTGTTTTGCATAATTCTTCACTGTGGAAGACACTAAAAATATGATAGAAGTTCCATATGTCAGGAGTCATGAAGTGTGTGAAGTTGCCATTACTAGGGAGAAGGTTCTTGGGAAGCTGAAAGATCTGAAGGTAGATAGGTCACCTAGACCAGATGGCATACACCTCAGGGTTCTGAAAGAGGTGGATGAAGAGACTGTGGAGACATTAGTAATGATCTGGCATGGTTCTGGAGGAACGGAACATTTCAAATGCCACTCCACTCTTCAAGAGGGAGACAGGCAAAAGAAAGGAAATTATAGGCCAGTTAGCCTGAGCTCAGTGGTTGTTAAGGATGTGGTTTTGGGGTACTTGGTACGCACATGATAAAATAGGCCATAGTCAGCATGGTTACCTTAAAGGAAAATCTTTCCTGACAAATTCTGTTGGAATTCTTTAAAGACATAATAAGCAGCATAGACAAAGGAGATTCAGTTGACGTTGTGTACTTGGATTTTAACTAGGCCTTTGACAATGTGCCACACATTAAGCTGCTTAACAAGTTAAGCGTCCATGGTATTACAGGAAAGATACTAATGTGGATAAAGCAGTAGCTGATTGGCAGCAGAAAAAGAGTGAGAATAATGGGAGTTTTTTCTGGTTGTTTGTCAGTGACCAATAGTGTTCCACAAGGATCTGTGTCGGGACCAATTCCTTTTAAGTTATATGACAATGATTTGTATGATGGAATTGATGGTTTTGTTGCAAAGTTTACAGATGATATGAAGACAGGTGGAGGGGCAGGCAGCTTTGAGGAAATAGAGAGGCTACAGAAGGGCTTAGACAGATTAGGAAAATGGTCAAAGAAGTGGTAGATGGAATACAGTATCACGAAGTGTCTGGTCATGCACTTTGGTAGAAGAAATGAAAGGGTTAACTGTTTTCTAAATGGAAAGAAAATACAAAATTCTGATGTGCAAAGGGACTTGGGAGTCCTTGTGCAGGATTTCCAAAAGGTTAGTTTGCAGGTTTAGTCAGTGGTGAGGAAGGCAAATGAGATATTAGCATTCATTTCCAGAGGACTGGACTATAAAAGCAACGATGTAATGTTGAGACTTTATAAAGCACTGGTGAGGCCTCACTTGGAGTATTATGAGCAGTTTTGGGCCTCTTTATCTAAGAAAGGGTGCGCTTCCATTGGAGAGGGTTCAAAGGAGGTTCACAAAAATGATTTCGGTATTGAGAGGCTTGTCATATGAGGATAATGGCTCTGGACCTGGACTCACTGGAATTCAGAAGAATGAGGGTGACCGCGTTGAAACCTATTGGGAGAGTCTAAGACCAGAGGACACAGCCTCAGAATAGAAGGGCATCCTTTTGGAATGGAGATGAGGAGGAATTTCTTTAGCCAGAGGATGGTGAATCTCTGGAATTCATTGCCACAGATGGCTGTGGAGACCAAGTCATTGGTTTCATTTAAGGTGGAGGTTGATAGATTCTTGATTAGTCAGGGCATGAAGGGATACAGGGAGAAGGCAGGAGACTGGGTCTGAGAGGAAAAATGGATCAGCCATGATGAAATGGCGGAGCAGACTCGATGGGCCAAATGGCCTAATTCTGCTCCTGTATCTCGTGGTCTTATGAAGTCACAGTCTGGAACACTCTGTATTATAGTTGTACAAGATGTTGGTGAGAGGTGTCTGAGAACTGTCTACAGTTTTGGCTACCTTGTTACAGGAAAGACATCATTAAACTAGAAAGGGTGCAGATGATTTATGAGAAAGTTGTCAGGACTTGAGGGCCTGAGTTATAGGGAGAGTTTAGGCAGTCACTGACGGGTTACTTCCCTCAGGTTTATGATATCATGAGGGACATAAATAGGGCGAACAAACGCAGTCTTTTTTCAAGGAAAAGGGAATCAAAAACTAGAGGGCACAGGTCCAAGGTGAAAGAAAAAAGACTTAACAGAAAACTGAGGGGCAATTTCTTCACAAAGAGGGTGGCGTACCTGTGGAGTGAGCTGCCAGAAGAAGTGGTTGAGGCATGTACTTTAACAGCTTTTAAAAGACACTCGGACAGGTACACAGGGAAAGGTTTCTGAGAGATATGGGCCAAAGGCAGGTCAGGCTGAGATGGGAGCATGGTCAAGTTGGGCCGAAGGTCACGTTTCTGTGCTATGACCTGCTCCACAAGGGTGGCAACAATTTACCACGCTGCTTGCCACCATTCCCAGAACCAGGGAGGGTATGTCAGGACTGACCCACACAGAGGCACCCGGGACCCCCTCAGACATGAACTTTAACTAAGCAGTTAACAGATGCTCACTTGTTCTGGCCGTCATCCTCCAGGGTGAGTGGTGGCTTATCGGTTAGTCGCTGCGGTGCAAACTGTGGGGAAGGAGACCGAGGAGTGTCCGTCGTTGGCGTCGGGAGGCAGTGAAATGCTGGGCTTCCGTCACTCCCCGCGTTGCCTCGTGCGTTCCCCAAGTGGGCAGCGCCCTCCACAGGGTCTCTGCCCAGCCGGGCTTCGTGCAGGTCGCTCCCTGCACTGCCCTCAGATTCCTGCAGCAGATCAGCTGGTGCCCGGGTTGCGCTCTCGTATGCCTGGTCCGGTGGAGCCGTCCTGGTCTGGGGCACAGCTGTTCCAGCTGGAAAATGGGGCTCCTGCTGCGGGTGTCTGTCCGCTGCCCGCTTCGTACTGGCTGCTGCCAGGTCCTCCCGCTCCTCAGCCACGGCCCAGGTTTGGCTCAGTTCCTGGCCTTGGGGGCAGGGATCTGGGATGTCCCCTTCGGCTCTATACCGCTCTTGGACCTTGGGCTCCTCGGGATGACTGTGCCCGCTCAGCATGCTGACTGGGTGACCATGCCTCTCCTGAGGCAGATACTCATGGGCCTGAGCAATCCTCTCCGGCGAGGTCTGTTCCAACTTTGTTTTCGTGTGGAACTGCTGCCCCTCGGGTCTACTCTCCAAACTCCCAGAATCCAGGTGTCTGCTAGTTAAGAAAACAGATTGTTACCG
Source organism: Mobula birostris (assembly GCF_030028105.1). NCBI lineage: Eukaryota > Metazoa > Chordata > Chondrichthyes > Myliobatiformes > Myliobatidae > Mobula > Mobula birostris. Next base: position 83,585,427 of record NC_092375.1, read on the forward strand.
TTAATTAATTACAGCTTCAACAATTGAAATTTGGTAATGCAAAAAGAGACCAGTTGACACACTGCATCCTTGTCAGCTCTAGGAAAGCCAGCCAAATGCCCAACTGCTGCAGATGGAGTTCAGCTGCACAGAAAATAGAACAGTACTGCACAGGAACAGGGCCCTTCAACCTACAATGTCTATGGTCTAGGCCAAACATGATGCCAAATCCCTCCGATCACTGAATACTTACGTGTCTGACTAAAAGCCTCTTAAACACCACAAGTTGTATTTAATTCCACCATCTCCCCAGCGCCTGCGCCCCCCGCCCCTGGTAGGCCATTTCAAACACCAACAACTCTGTGCAAAAAAAAAAATGCCCACACATTTCCCTTAACCTTTCATCCTCTCACCTGGAATGCACGTCCTCCAGTATCTGACATTTCTCTCCTGGGAAAAAGACACTATCTATGCCTCTCAGTCTTTGACACTCCAAAGAAACAACCCAAAAGCTTGTCCAATTCTTTCCTGAAAGCTCCAATGTGAGGAGCATTCTGGTGAACTTTTGTACCCTTTCCAAAGCTTCCACATTTGTCCTGTAAAGGGGTGACCAGAATTGCACATAACTGAGATTGAAGTTGCAAATCAGGCCTTCAACAGTGAGAGTGAGGAATGAATCAAAGGTCTTAGTACTACTCTCTAGATTATACTACTCTATTTCGGGCAGGTGGGGCTCGTCAGCTTTGGATGGCAGCCCGCCTGGAAGGAAAACCTTGATTTTAAACCTCCGCTGCCTTGCGGCCATACCCATCCATGGGAAGGGCTTCAGGAGTAAACCCTGAGGAAGAAATCTGGAGCCGGGGTCCCCAAGGCACTTTGATGTTGTTTACAACTTCACTCTGGCAACCTCTGTGACGAAACTGGTGTCAAGCTGTATTGGCACCTGTCCTTCCCTTGGACTACATCAGTGATGTGGAGAGGGGGAGCCCACTGCATGGGCAACAGCTGGTTCTTCAAATCTTCCTGCCCAGGCTTGCGCCCTGGAGAGGACACAGTCCACCAGAGGCGCAAACCCATGATCCCCTGGGATCGACAGCTGCCTACTAATTGATTATATGTGGCTAACGAAGGCCTGAGAGTTCTAATCACTGTGTTAATTACAAACTGCATCTCCAAAATACATGAAGTGAAGCAATAATCCTTCAACTTAATCATGAATCAGTGTTCATATGACCCTGTTAAGGGTTTCATTGCTCACAATTCAGTCTTATCTAAAAAGTAGAAACTGAAAAGGATAAAGAGCTGGCTTTGCAGAACACCTCCTTTTCTGTCCGTGTGGGTGACAAAATTAATTTTCCATCTGATTCTCACTCCAACCTCCCTAACTTAGTCCTACACTGTTTTACGAAGCCCAGTGAGAGCTCAGGGAACACCACCACATCTTGCCACCAGGTACACGACAGCCTTTGTGGCACAATGTTGATTCAGATCGCCAGTTTGTGTCAGAACTGGTGGCAGGGCATGGAACGCACCAGGAACCAAGGTGACTTATGCTGAGAGAGGGGTAGGGTTGGCATCTGGGGTTGAGAGACTTGCCTGATGATGAGTCTCACACCCAGTCGGACATCTTGGCACACAGATCGGTGGCATCATCTGCATTTGGAGATCCTAAGGTGAGCTAGCAATGAGTGCATTGTATTTAATAGTTCAGTAATATTTAGTGATATTGTAAAATATATTGTTTGATTCAGCATTCTTTGTTTGTTTACATAATTCATTATGGGTTATATGTGAATGGTGCCAGCCCACCAATTGAGAGCATCCCACTAAAAAAAGGAACAGGAAAACTAAGTAGACAAAACATATCCTGGCTCCCATATTTTTCTTCTGATTAGTTCCTGGAGTTACAAACCATAGCAATGTGGACTCCACCTCATCTCCTAGGAATTCTTCTAAGCCCAACAGCTGGTTCATTCCTCGAAAGGAAGAAAGAAGGTAAATTCCTATAACATCCCGCACAAGCTCGATGAAGCTTCAGACCGCCAATAACTGCATGCTGTGCAGTCACCAAGGTAGGAAAAATGGCAGCAAATGCAAGCACAACAAGCTGCCACACACAGCAGTGACCAAACAATCTCCTTCCGGAACTGACCGTGTCATTTACCTAAAATATTCACCCTCCATAAATACCGCCTGACCTGCAAGTTATTTTCAACACCTTCTCTTTTTATTTCGTACACGGTAGAGGCAGACTCTTTTGAATGTTTAAAATGCAGACACTTGAATGGCAAAGGGGTGCGGTGAAAGGTTACCAGGAATAGGCGGGCATGCGGAATTGGAGTTCCAGTCATATCAAGTTGACCGTGGCGCAGGCTGGAGAAGTGGCCAAGAGTCCAAGTGCTCCTCTGAATCTCAGTGGGGTTCATTAGACAGTGATCTCCTGGGAGTAATTCTCCCCCCTCCTCTGAAATGATGCACTAGGATCTCTACGAACACAAGAAATGGTTGGAGCTGGCCACTCAGCCCATCCAAACTGCTCCTAATTCAGTAAGGTGATGTCTTGATGAATCTTGGCCTCAACTCCACTATTCCTGTCATTCTTTACCCTGGTATTGCGAAAAATTGTCCAATCTTGAAGACATTTAACGATTCAGACCACATAGCTCTCTGGGGTACAGAATTTCAGTTGCAGCCCTTCACCACCGAGAAGTTTCTCATCATCACTTTCAACCACAAGTGGTCCCTTATCCTGATGCCCTCCATCCTGCTGAACAATTCTCCAATATTCCACCTGTCTTGCCCAATGAAATACAGCGCATGGTTCTATGACAGCAACTCCCTCATCTCAGTAATTAATCCAGTGAACCTTTGCTCACTAACCTATTTCAAAAGGGGACCAAAATAGCACACCGTGCTCTCACCAAATCCTTGTCCACTTGCACAAGAACACGAGGAAGTAGAGAAGGAGGAAGCTACCAACCTACTCAAACCTACACCACATTCAATACTATCTCGGCTGTTCCAAGTCAGCCAGCCTCAGATCTCCTTCTGTGCCGGTTCCCCATAGCTCTCAATTCCTTCATCTTTCAAATAATTATCTACCTCTGCCTTAAATATACCTAATGATCCAACCTCCACCCTTCTCGGGGCTGGGAATTCCGGAGATCCACTACTCTCTGAGAGAGAGAAATACCTCTGCATCTCAGTTTTAAACGACTGGCTCCTTATTTTGTATCCACATCCATTGTTCATGATTCTCCCACTAGCAGCTAGATTCCCCCCACAGTTTTACAAAAACTGTCCCTTGGCACAGTCTCTGCTGCCTTCTCCAACCTTCTCCAACTGGCATAAACAAAGGGTAAAGTACAAGGAGAAGTCTTTGTATTTGACTCTCCTCTTCTATGTAAAACCTACTCAGTTTTCCAGAGCCCTAACCACATTCAGTTTCTAAATTACAGCTATGCTATTCACACCCACCTATGTTTAAAAGGGCTCTGAAGAGCTGCCCAGACCCTGAGCTTTTGAAAGCAGGAAAGTAATCAATCTTCTCTGAAAACTCGCCATGATTGCTCAGTTTATGGACACCAAGGTTCAAGCACTGAACTGAATGGTGCTTGCTCTGACCAGACCCACATATGTTCTTCTTCTTTTTTTTCCTTTCAGTTTCTTTCAGTCAGTTAGTGGGGTTTATACCCCACTCCTTAGAAAGCAACAGCGTGTGTGTGAGTGGATTTTAGGTGAGTAGGGGGTTGCACAGGTCCCGACCCACCCTCTCGACATCCCCTCCCGGATCCAGTGGCATGGTGGGGTCCAAGACGGCTGGGGGAAGTTCTGTTGCTGTGAATGGCCAGACCAAGCTTCGATGCAAGGGATGCCCTTCCCGCGCTTCATGGCACGTGTTTGCTAGATGGCCGTTGACCCTACGAGAGGGTTCATCCGCCCTTTGACAGGTCTTGTTTTTCATCCTGCAGGGTGTCTAGACACCCTCCTCACCAGGCAAGCCTGGAGGGGGAGCCAGTTTAGTCGCCGACCACCCGACCATGCGACAGGTAGCACTCAGATCAGTGACCTGACATGTTCTGGTACATCACTGGGAAAAACTGGACTTGACTTAAAAGGTAATTGGTTTCCTGATCCCAGCAGAGAGAATCTGCTTTAGTGATATTGACTGAAGGACAAGGAGAGCTAAGAGGTTCCTTAAATAGTGCCAGTAACCCTTTCACAGTTACACAGGACATCTTGCCCAAAACACAACTGCTTCTTCAGCGTAGCGCTTCTTCAAGGCCTCCCTGAAGCACCAGCCTGGAGCATGTTCTCCCCACTAATTCCTAAAGACATCAGATTCAAGACAGTAATTCTCTCATAGTTCATGGGTGGGCTGCTGGGGAAAAGGGGTACACAGATGATAGAGGCGGTACTGAAAGCGCAGAACAGACTAATTGTCTTCATCAGTGAGACTTGCAATCCCCCAATTTGCCCTGACTGGTATCCCACATGCAGACAATAAAATGAAGCTGTAAATTTTCTCTTCTGTGTGTTAGGAGTTTACACAGTGTGCTGTTGGGAAAGTTGTATTGCTGTTTTCTTTTCTTTGCAACACAGAACACTGTTACTATTCTTCTCTAATCTCCTGCACTCGATGCTGGGATGGTGTTGGTAATAATCAGTATTTTTGCTTTGTCTGTTCCAAACAAGGTTTGGGCATGGTTTCAGTTAAAGCATTCAGAGCAATGAGGAACAGAAAAATGACAGCATTTCAGTGATGTAATAAAGCACATGCAGATGGGGCAAAAGGGGACTGAACCCAGCGTTCTGACTCACACAGGGCTGCATTCAATTTCATGCAACATGCTGAACACCTTACAGTTCAGGAGCAGAGAGAGAAAGGATGCTTCCAAGAACAAGTCGCAACCAATGGGAAGAACCTGTGAAGTGTGAAATAACCAGAAAACATGAGGGTCATTCACAAAGCTGACTGATTTCCAAGCTTCTCAACAATCCTGCGCCTCTGAAAAAAAATGCAATAACAAGCACAACTGACCAAATCTTCTCAGAGAAATACAAGGAGAAAGAATTTTGCATTTGCATAGCAGCTTTCAAAACCTATACAGGTTTACAGCTACTTCAGCAGGAGATGCAGTTGCTAATTCAGATACAGCCAGTGGACAAGTAAGCACCCATTTAGGTTAACCAGCTCCTGAATACTGAGGAATACATGTTCACTAGGGTACCTGGAGAAACCACTCTGATCTTCAGAACAGTCCTGTGAGACTTGTACATCCAGCTAAAGGAACAGGCTTGCCCTTGACTTAATTGAACATGCTTATGTGCTATGATATTTTGAGATTAAGCAAGAGGTGGTGTGGATAGTCAAAGACTTTTCCCCAGGGCTGAAATGGCTAGCACGAGACGGCATAGCTTTAAGGTGCTTGGAAGTAGGTACAAAGGAGATGTCAGGGGTACATTTTTTACACAGAAAGTGGTGAGTGCGTAGAATGGGCTACCGGCGGAGGTGCTGGAGGTGGAAACGATAGGGTCTTTTAAGAGACTCCTGGATGGCTACATGGAGCTTAGAAAAATAGAGGGCTTTGTGTAAAGCCTAGGTAGTTCTAAGGTAGGGACATGCTTGACACAGCTTTGTGGGCCGAAGGGCCTGTATTGTGCTGTAGGTTTTCTATGTTTCTAAAGCATTAAGGCAGAAAATCCCCAGGGCCTGAAATACCCCAGAATACTGAAAGAAGAAAATGAGGAGATTGCCGAGGCTTCGACAAAGTTATTTCTGTCCTCATTAGCACAGGTGAGGTCCCAGAGGACTGGAAAGTAGCAAATGTTGTGGCTTTATTCAAGGATAATCCAGGTAATTATAGTCCATTGAGCCTCACATTCGTGGTAGGAGAGCTGTTGAAGCTATTTATGGATACTGGGAATAAGATTTACGCACATTTGAAAAGCTATAACCTGCTTAGGGACGGTTTGTACAGGGCAGGTCATACCTTACAAATTAGAAGGAGATTTTTGGGGAGGTGACCAGGGAATTTGATGACAGTAAAGCAGTGGACATTATCCATTTAAATTTTGTAAGGCATTTGATAAGGTCCCTCATGGGAGGTTGATTCAGATAAACATGTATGGGATCCAGGGTGAATTGCAAGTTAAGAATTCAGCAGTGGTTCACCGATAGAGGACAGAGAGTGGGGCTGGAAGGTGGTTATTCTGGCTGGAAGTCTGTGACCAGTGGTGTTCTGTAAAGGCCGCTGCTAGCACCTCTGTTGTCTGGATTTATATCAATAATTTGGTTGGGAATGTAGACGGATGAATTAGCACGGTTGCAGATGACACCACGGTTGTTGGAGATGCAGACAGTAAGGGACTGTCAAAAATACAGTGAGATATCGATCAGTTATGCACAGAAAAGTTGCAAATAGTGTTTAATTGGGCATGTGTGGGTTGCACATTGAGTGGTCAAATGAAAGTAAAAAATATAAATTTAATAGCAGACCCCTTAGAAACATTGAGGTACCAAGGGATCTTGGGGTCCACGTCCAAAGTTCATTGAAAGCCACTATGCTTTAATAAGCTATAGATAAGGTGGGAAAGAAGGTGTATGGTGTGCCTTCCTTCATTGGTCTGGATGCTGAGAATAAGACTAAGGGAATTGTGCTGCAGCTACGTAAAACTTTAGTCAGACCGCACCTGGAGGATGGTGATGTGGAGACTGTGGGGTGGGTGCAGAAAAGGTTTACCAGGATGCTGCCTGGATCAGAGGGCATGAGCTGTAAGCAAAGTTTCTCAGAATCAGAACCAGGTTTATTATCACTGACGGAAATTTGCTGTTTGGTGGCAGCAGTGCAGTACGATACTTCAGAAATTACTATTAGTTACAGTAGAAATATAAAAAAACTAAATAGTGCAAAAGGCAAGCAAAGTAGTGAGGTAGTGCTCATGGGTTCATAGACCATTCATAAATCTGATGCTAGAAGGGGAAAAGCTGTTCCTGGATCACTGGGTGCTTATCCTGTATCTCCTGGCAGATGGAAGTAATGAGAAGGGGGCATGTCCTGAACGGTGAGGGTCTATAATGATGGATGCTACCCCCTGAGGCACCGCTTTTTGAAGATGTCCTCGACTGGCGGGACGGCTAGTGCCCACGATAGAGCTGACTGAACCCATGAACACTACCTCACTACTTTTTTTATTTCTCCTTTTGTGCTACCTAATTAATCTAAGTATACACACACACACACACACACACTCACTCTTGCTCGTATTGCATTGTACTGCTACCGCAAAGACAACAAATTTCACGACATATGCCAGTGAAATGAAACTTGATTCTAATTCCTTCAAAACATGCCACAGCATCTTTTAACTGTTTGCTCAGAGAATATTTAGCGTCCCGGTACCAAAAGATCGCCCACCTCTTCCAAGGGAGTTGTGCATGAGAGCGAGAGGCAGGTTCAAGGGAAGGTGCACTATCAGCTGAGTCAAAAGAGAAATCTGATTGTTAGCAAGCAGACAGTGTGACCAAGGCACCCATTCCTTCTCAGGTTTCAGTGCACCAGATGTGGCAATTATACTGAGGGAGGCTCCCCACAGTAAATAAGGTCACATGGTTCCAAGGCCAGTTTTAGCAGCATAGTTCATCAGTACTTCAGTTAGATTTTACACAGGGAGGAGGGGAGACAGATGATGCATTGGTCTCTCTTGTTTGTCTTACAAACTGACTTCAGCTGGGGTGCAGAGAAATCATTGACTTGGTCCCTTCATGCTGGAAGGTGACTGTGGAAAAACAGTCTCTGTAGCATTATTATTCTTCCATGTGTACCTCTGACCCAACAACTTAATCATTAACTTTCACATTATCATGTTCACTCTGCAGGGAGGTGTTTATGGATTTACAGCAGGCAGGTGTGTACACTCATCCCCGTATTCTGAAACACTGCAAAGGGAGCAGCAGCCTCAGGCTAACTGAAGACATACTTGCGAAACCAACCCTTGCCTCTCCGAATACTGAAAGGCCTGCTTAGAGAGGACGTTTAATGAGATCTAGGATCCAAGAGCACAGTCTCAGAATAATAAAGGCATGTCGCTTTAAATGAACTGTTGTGGATTTTTTTTCAGCCAGAGGGTGGTGCATGTGTAGTCATTGGGTGTACGTTGGATAGGTTTTTGATTGGTCAGGAGATTAAGAGTTGCAGGGAGAAGGCAGGAGAATGGGGTTGAAAACAAAAATCAGCTGAGATTGAATGGTGGAGCAGACTTGATGGGCTGAATGGCCTCATTCTGCTCCAATACGAGAGAGCAGCATGCCGCACGTGCACAGCCCTCCGGTGAAAAATGATATTGTATCCGTTAAATAGGGGCCGTGGACAATTCTGATTTGATGGAGACAGATTTGAAAGCACAGAGGAACATCTGGAGAAATTTCTGAAATGCCCATTCGCTGCTGTCGTTACTGCGCGATCGTGAATCTTCCAGAGGGAAGGCCTCAAAATCCCTGGCTTTGCCTGCTGTTGGCGACCGAGACTGAGGTCGAATCGCTCGGATAGAGATGGTGCTCGGTACTCGGTGTCGGAGAGCTGATCGGAGGCTCGAAGTTTTCGGATGACTCAGAGTCGCAGTGTGGTCGGGCATGGCAGGGAGAGTTTTTCTTCCTTCTCCCGTCTGCGTGAGATGTGGGACATTTGAGAGACTTTGAACTTTTTACTGTACTCGTGGACTGTTCTTCGTCAAGTTATGGTATTGTTGCACTGTTGTAACTATATGTTATAATCATGTGGTTTTGTTAGTTTTTTCAGTCTTGGTCTGTCCTGTGTTGTGTGATATCACACCAGAGGAAATATTGTATCATTTCTTAATGCATGCATTACTAAATGACAATAAAAGAGGACTGCGTGTCTTCATAATCTAAATCTAATTGTTTCCAATGCCAATATGCAAAAGCCCCACCCTGGGGAAGACTTTCACTTCATGTACTGAAGCTGCCCTCTGATGCCCTGTAAAGGTATCAATATAGAGGGTGAGCTTGGGGCTTTTGCTCAAGCACATTTCAATCCACCATTTGCAATCAGTGGAAGGAATCTGACCCTTCTCTCTCCTGAATCCAGAGGCACAGACATTTAATACAGCCCTAATACCTCTGACCCTCCCTAAACTGGGTCAGTGGGGCACTAAAGGCCAATTTTGTTGGTAACTCAGGCACACAGTTTATCCCAGGCCACCATTCAGCAAGCACACAGTTAAACACCTATGCATTCCCTTCGAATAGTTTCAATACATTACTTTTACTCCTTGAAGTTATGTTCCCCAAGTCAGAGAGGGACCCAGACTGCAGAAAGGTGTCGTCACTTTCCTCTACAGACCCCAGTGGCACAGCAGTATCGATCACTAGCCAAGCCTGCATGCCTGTACTCCTAACATGCCTCCATTCCTGCTCCATTCACTACCCCCACTGCTCTCTCCTTTCCCTTCTCATTGCTTGTCCCTAACTCCATTCCCTCATACACTCAAAGTGGAGCCTGGACTTGGCTTCAAATAGACCTTCTTCTCTCTTCCATAACAACACAGCCACAGCCACACTCCTGAAGTTCCAAATTTCTGGTTTCGAATTGTTCAACTGCTGTCAGAGCCCAAACCCTTTCCTTTGACCTCCATTCCCCCTCTCTCTTTCCACTGTTGCTTATAACCTCCCTCCCTGCCCAACCTTCTGCTCTCTTGTCCCTCTATTTCCATGTATGACTTGGTGTAAATACAAATTGTTGTTTCTACATGCTTTAATATAGATTTCAAACTCAACAACTTACACTAATCTTTTAAATGAGTGCTGGCCGAGTAACACTCCTTTTATATACCTCAAATGCCAGACAAGCAAATGTCATTTACTCCTCATCAGTCCCACTTTACTTCTCTCGCTGGTGATGTCACCTTGTGATTTCTTGATTTCAATTCCCTTCTACATTGGCCTCAGTTCCTCAACTAATAACTAACCACATCTTCCGCACACCTCTATTAAACATAGAAAACATAGAAAATAGGTGCAGGAGTAGGCCATTCGGCCCTTCGAGCCTGCACCGCCATTTATTATGATCATGGCTGATCATCCAACTCAGAACACCGCCCCAGCCTTCCCTCCATACCCCCTGATCCCCGTAGCCACAAGGGCCATATCTAACTCCCTCTTAAATATAGCCAATGAACTGGCCTCAACTGTTTCCTGTGGCAGAGAATTCCACAGATTCACCACTCTCTGTGTGAAGAAGTTTTTCCTAATCTCGGTCCTAAAAGGCTTCCCCTCTATCCTCAAACTGTGACCCCTCGTTCTGGACAACCCCAACATCGGGAACAATCTTCCTGCATCTAGCCTGTCCAATCCCTTTAGGATCTTATACGTTTCAATCAGATCCCCCCTCAATCTTCTAAATTCCAACGAGTACAAGCCCAGTTCATCCATTCTTTCTTCATATGAAAGTCCTGCCATCCCAGGAATCAATCTGGTGAACCTTCTCTGTACTCCCTCTATGGCAAGGATGTCTTTCCTCAGATTAGGGGACCAAAACTGCACACAATACTCCAGGTGCGGTCTCACCAAGGCCTTGTACAACTGTAGTAGTACCTCCCTGCTCCTGTACTCGAATCCTCTCGCTATAAATGCCAGCATACCATTCGCCTTTTTCACCGCCTGCTGTACCTGCATGCCCACTTTCAATGACTGGTGTATAATGACACCCAGGTCACGTTGCACCTCCCCTTTTCCTAATCGGCCACCATTCAGATAATAATCTGTTTTCCTATTTTTGCCACCAAAATGGATAACTTCACATTTATCCACATTAAATTGCATCTGCCATGAATTTGCCCACTCACCCAACCTATCCAAGTCACCCTGCATCCTCTTAGCATCCTCCTCACAGCAAACACTGCCACCCAGCTTCGTGTCATCTGCAAACTTGGAGATGCTGCATTTCCAATCTGTATTCTCCCTCTATCCACACTTTTGTGAAGATTTTCCTGCAAAAGGTACTGGATTCAGCCCAGTACATCACAGGTAAAGCCTTCCCAACCATTGAGCGCATCTACATGAAACACTGATGTAGGAAAGCAGCAGCCATCAGAGATACCCACCCCCCAAGGCCATGCTCTTTCCTCACTGCTGCCATCAGGCAGAAAGTACAAGAGCCTCAGGACTCACACCACCAGGTTCAAGAACAATTACTACCCCTCAACAATCACGCCCTTGAATAAAAGGGGATAACTACATTTACTTGCTCCATCATTGAGATGTTCCCACAACCGTTGATCTCACCAATGGACTCTTTATCTTGTTATCTCATGTTCTCGTTATTTATTGTTATTTATTTCTATTTGCTTTTGCAGAGTTTGTTGTCTTCTGCACTCTGGTTGATCTTTCATTGATCCTGTTATAGTTATTATTCTACAGATTTGCTGAGTATGCTTACAGGAAAATGAATCTCAGGGTTATATATGGTGACATATATGCACTTTAATAATAAACTTACTTTGAACCTTGTTCTGCAACTCTTCGTTTTCCCCCTTCAATGTTACGTTAATTGCCCTTGCAGCCTTCCTGTTTTCCTGTTTATGACCAACATCAGCCCTTGGGGTCTCCAAGCGGGGTGCATCTCTCCATTCCCCTCCTCCCCCATCCTTCACCTTTGCCCCAATAGGCCACTTCAGCTGCTCACCACCTTCTCACTTTACGCACGTACCCTTAATACATTCCCTAACCTGACAACTTTCCCTCCAGGTCAGAGTGGATATGATTGTGGTCAGTGTGGGTCACTGAGATCGAGCTGGAATGGATGATTTGTGTGCGACTCTCCTCCACTTCCATCAGTTCTGCTGACAATACCCAGCTTAGGCTGGGAAATGTCGTCATGGTTTCAGTCACTATTTATATTTCCTGCTCTCCTTAAATAGAGTGAGCGATGCAGCCTTCAAGTGCACAATCAAGTGGTGCGACTCACGACAAACATCATGCCCATGTCTGACTCACTGGCTGACAGTTTTCAGCAGCGCTTTCATCGGCCTGTGCACTGATGACCCTTGCCATTCCATGGTCAGCCTGACAGCATGCATTAGACCTTCTCCAAATTTCCAAGTACTTACTCTATATTGCTCTACCACTTCACAGTGCATTTAAAAATCATCTATATTAGTGAGAATGGAGTCATTTGAAGTCCAAACTGGGTAAGAGTATTGCTACTAGTTTATTATTCTCATATGTATTGAAAAAGTAGTGGCTACGACCCAGCCATCACAGGTAAATCCCTCCCCTCCATTGAACACATCTACATGGAGCACTGTCACAGTAACTCCACATCACCCAAGTCATCCTATCTTCTCGCTGTTGCATCAGGAAGACGGTATGAGAGCCTCAGCATTCACACTACAAAGTTCAGAAACAGTTATTACCCCTCAGCCATCAGGCTCTTGAAACAGTGAGGATAACTTCAATCAATTAAACTTGCCCCATCACTGAACTTCCAGTTCAAGATGGCACTGATGAAGTACAGCGACGACTTGCTGGCAGCAAACACAACTATTAACTATTTTATTACTCACACTTTTTCTCAAAAATGGGTCACCGTAATCAATAGCACGTAACTTCCCTTCGGAGTCGAGCATTCGAGCTGCCTGTACAACCTGGCATCCTGTGGTGTGAACTGAAGTCTCACAGGTGCTGGATGGTTGCAGTGTGGCGTGTACAGATCAAATCGAGGCAGCGGGGCCCAGGCCTGAGAGCGGGGAGCAAGCCAATGTATGCCATTGCTGGAACAGGCTTGAAGTGGCAGATCCGAGGTGGCAGGGCCTGAATCCGAGAGCGAGGGACTAGCCAATGTTTGACCAATTTAAGCGCCAGGCACTGGCCAACCCGAGTCAGTGGGTCCTAGTCTGAGAGCGTTTCGAAGCAGGCCAGATTGAAAAGGTCACAGTGTTGGAGCCAGAGGAGAGGGACATGTTATGTTTACTGGCTTCAAAACATCAAACTAAGTCAAAGAAAGACAGAGAAGTTTGAAATGTGAGTCTAACTTCGTGCTTACTTTAAGCAAGGTGTGCATACATCACATGATACCATGATGACTTTTGCAATTCACGTATTTATACATACAACCCATAATGAATTATTCAAGCGAGCGAGAATGCTTAATCAAACAATATATTTACAGTTAATCAAATCTTACTGAAATAGTAAACACACAACACTCCTCCCTGCTTTGCTATAAACTCCAACTCAATACAGAATGCATCTCAACTATATACACCGTATACTATATAACTACTATATAGACATCCTCAGCATAGTAAATTTTAAGGTGTCCCATTCAGGCCTAAAGATTTAATCAGCATGGAGGATTTCTTAATCTTGAGGGATAATGTCTTTCCTGACAAGGGGGATCACTCAGCTGGCAGTTGAGACTTGTGTCTGTTGAACAATCTCAGGGTTTGGTGCCTCCTCCATAGTGGTTGTAGAAGTTGACTCTGAGACTGCAGGAAGTGGTTCTGACAACAGAAACCACCTTTCTTCTCCAACAATGGACTCTGCGCTCCTCAACTGATTGATGTGTCGTCTCCTGATGATTTCAGACTCAATCTCCACTGTGTAGGACAGTGGTCCAGTTCTGTCCTTTATCATTCCAAATACTCACTTTTGATCACCTCTGTAGTTCCTCGCCAGAGCTGATCATCCAGGAGTGAAACACTGATGCCCTTTGTTTGAGGAGCCATCAGATTGTCTCAGTTGCTTGTCCTGTGTTCTCATTCTGAGATTAGGTTTGAGGAACTCAAGGGACAACCAAGCAGCAGCAAAGCTAGTGTGTTGTTAGTTATGGAGTGTGCTGCATTGCGATATGCAAGGAGGGAATTGGTGAGCTTCTGATTCAGTGTTAGTGCAGTGGGTTCCGCTGACATTGTTCACAGCGCGTTCTTTAGACTCTGGGCAAACCTTTCCACCAAGCCAATTGTAACTGGGTAGCATGGTGCAGACGTAATATGTCTTATTGCCTTCATTTTCAGGAATGACTGACGATGTTCTGCAACAAACTGTGGTCCATTTTCACTGACTGAGAGTTCTGGAACACCAGTCTGTGTAAAAAGGCTTCTCAGCTCATTGACACGTGTGTGAAGCTGTAGTGGAGGCAATTGGGAACACTTTTGGCCACTTCGTAGCCTCATCCACTAATACCAAGAAATTTGTGCCCATGAGTGGTCCAGCAAAGTCCACATGAATCCTCTGGCAGGGCAATGCAAGCCATTCCCAGGAATGGAGAGTGGCTGCTCTTGGTATCTTCTGAACCTGTTGGCATCCCGAACAGTGCATGGCAGGCTACTCAATCTGCTGATCTATCGCAGGCCACCAGACAAAGCTTTGAGCCGACGCTTTGACCACACAGAGATGACCGGCATGTAACATTTTAGCTCTCAGCTTCTATGGTACAACAGCTGTCCATTCCCAGATAAGGCAATCTTGGTGCTGGTAAAAATGGGGAAACTGGAGTTTCTGTTGCACATTCCAGCCACTTCAGGTACCCATGCAGACTTGAGACAGCGTGAGGTCTTTTCTGGTTTCCCTTCCGATTATCTCTGTTGTAATAGGGAGACTTTCGATTTGCGTTAGGGAGAATATGTCAAGAGGAGCGTCCTTCTTTGCAAATATTTCCGGTATTTCATTTTCCAAGGGTAAACAGGACAATCCATCAGCATTTCCATGATTAGTCAAACTCTTGACTTCAATCTTGTAATTGTGTCCTCCAAGAAACAGAGCCCCTCTCTGCATTTGTGCCACTGCTGTTAGCGGAACACCCTTCTGGAGATGGAGAATGGACACAAGTGGTCGATGATCAGTAATGAAGGTAAACTCTCTCCCATCAAAATACTGGTTGAAACGTCTTACACCCCAAACCAGACTCAAGGCCTCTCTGTCAATCTGTGGGAAACTTTTCTCTGTAGCAGTAAGGGAATGTGATGCAAATGCATGTTCCCTAGGGCACTCACTTCCATCACTGAACACATGTGACAAGACTGCACCTATACCATTAGGCGAGGCGTCACAGGCAAGCTTTACTGGATGATGCGGATCAAAATGTGTGAGTACTGTGGCTGACCATTTCCTTTACCTTTTTGAAAGCCATCTCACACGGCGTTGTCCTTTGCCATATTTTGCCGATCTGCAGTAATGAGTTCAAGGGGTGAAGCACAGTAGCCAGGTTTGGCAGAAACGTGTTATAGTAATTGACAAATCCTAAAGGACCACAATGGTGACACATCCTTTGGCCTTGGGACTTCTGCTACAGTTTGAATTTTCTCAGTACCCTTGTGTAATCCTTGTGTGTCAATAGCATGACCACATTAAGTGATGCTTGGTTTGAAGAATTCACACTTGCTGTGTCATGCTCTGAGCCCATAATCTTCTAATCTTTTTAACGATACCTTGAGGTTTGAGATGTACCCTGTTATGCTTACCAGTGGCCATGATGTCATCCAGGTAATTGAACTGACTTTATTACTTACATCCTTCATATACATGGGGAGTAAAAATCTTTACATAGAACATAGAATAGTACAGCACAGTACAGGCCCTTCGGCCCACAATGTTGTGCCAACCCTTAAACCCTGCCTCCCATATAAGCCCCCACCTTAAATTCCTCCATATGCCTGTCTAGTAGTCTCTTAAATTTCACTAGTGTTTCTGCCTCCACCACTGACTCAGACAGTGCATTCCAGGCACCAACCACTCTCTGAGTAAAAACACCTTCCTCTAATATCCCCCTTGAACTTCCCACCCTTTATCTTAAAGCCATGTCCTCTTGGATTGAGCAGCGGTGCCCTGGGAAGAGCCGCTGGCTGTCCACTCTACCTATTCCTCTTAATATCTTGTACACCTCTATCATGTCTCCTCTCATTCTCCCTCTCTCCAAAGAGTAAAGCCCTAGCTCCCTTAATCTCTGATCATAATCCATACTCTCTAAACCAGGCAGCATCCTGGTAAATCTCCTCTGTACCTATTCCAATGCTTCCACATCCTTCCTATAGTGAGGTGACCAGAACTGGACACAGTACTCCAAGTGCGGCCTAACCAGAGTTTCATAGAGCTGCATCATTACCTCACAACTCTTAAACTCTATCCCTCGACTTATGAAGGCTATCACCCCATAAGTTATGTTAACTACCCTATCTACCTGCAAGGCAATTTTCAGGGATCTGTGGACATGTGCCCCCAGATCTCTGTGCTCCTCCACACTACCAAGTATCCTACCATTTACTTTGTACTCTGCCTTGGAGTTTCTCCTTCCAAAGTGTACCACCTCACACTTCTCCAGGTTGAACTCCATCTGCCACTTCTCAGCCCACTTCTGCAACCTATCAATGTCTCTCTTCAATCTTCGACAATCCTCTACACTATCCACAACACCACCAACCTTTGTGTCGTCTACAAACTTGCCAACCCACCCTTCGACCCCCACATCCAGGTCGTTAATAAAAATCACAAAAAGTAGAGGTCACAGAACAAATCCTTGGGGGACACCACTAGTCACAACCCTCCAATCCAAATGTACTCCCCCCACCATGACCCTTTGCTTTCTGCAGGCAAGCCAATTCTGAATCCACCTGGCCAAATTTCCCTGAATCCCATGCCTTCCGACTTTCTAAATAAGCATACCGTGTGGAACCTTGTCAAATGCCTTACTAAATTCCATGCAGACCACATCCACTGCACTACCATCATCTATATGCCTGGTCACCTCCTCAAAGAACTCGATATCAGGCTTGTTAGACATGATCTGCCCTTCACAAAGCCATGCTGACTGTCCCTGATCAGACCATGGTTCTCTAAATGCCCATAGATCCTATTTCTAAGAATCTTTTCCAACAGCTTTCCCACCACAGATGTAAGGCTCACTGGTCTATAATTATCCGGACTATCCCTACTTCCTTTTTTGAACAAGGGGACAACATTCGCCTCCCTCCAATCCTCCGGTACCATTCCCGTGGACGAGGACATAAAGATCCTAGCCAGAGGCTCAGCAATCTTCTTCCCTTGCCTCGTGGAGCAACCTGGGGAATATTCCATCAGGCCCCAGGGACTTATCCGTCCTAATATGTTTTAACAACTCCAATATCTCCTCTCCCTTAATATCAACATGCTCCAGAACATCAACTTCACTCATATTGTCCTCACCGTCATCAAGTTCCCTCTCATTGGTGAAAACCGAAGAGAAGTATTCATTGAGGACCTCACTCACTTCCACAGCCTCCAGGCACATCTTTCCACCTTTTTCTCTAATCAGTCCTACCTTCACTCCTGTCATCCTTTTGTTCTTCACATAACTGAAGAATTCCTTGGGGTTTTCCTTTACCCTACTTGCCAAGGCCTTCTCATGCCCCTTTCTTGCTCTCCACAGCCCCTTCTTAAGCTCCTTTCTTGTTACCCTATATTCCTCAATAGACCCATCTGATTCTTGCTTCCTAAACCTCATGTATGCTGCCTTCTTCCACCTGACTAGACTTTCCACCTCACTTGTCACTCATGGTTTAAGTTACGTGTCAAAATATGCAATGCGCAATTTATAGCAATTTATAATAAAGAGTATGTACAACAGGATAGTCAATATACCACAGAAATACAGTTGCATCAGCGTGAATTAAGCAGTCTGATTGGCTGGTGGAAGAGCTGTCCTGGAGCCTGTTGGTCCCGGCTTTGTGGATAGTTGCCATTTTCCCAGAAAGTAGCAGCTGGAACAGTGTCTGGTTGGGGAGACTCGGGTCCCCAATGATCCTTTGGGCCCTTTTTACACACCTGTCCTTGTAAACGTCCTGAATAGTGGGAAGTTCACATCTACAGATGTGCTGGGCTGTCCGCACCACTCTCTGCAGAGTCCTGCGATTGAGGGAAGTACAGTTCCCATACCAGGCAGTGAAGCAGCCAGTCAGGATGCTCTCAATTGTGCCCCTGTAGGAAGTTATTAGGATTTGGGGGCCCATACTGAACTTCTTCAACCATCTGAGGTGAAAGAGGTGTTGTTGTGCCTTTTTCACTACACGGCTGGTGTGTACAGACCAAGAAAACAACCTCTTGACACCACTGTGTCAGGCTGATAACTTTTTCTTTGTAGGCTGCCTTGTTATTGTTTGAGATAAGGCCAATCAATGTAGTATCATCTGCAAATTTAATTAGCAGATTGGAGCTGTGGGTGGGGACAGAGTCATGGGTGTACAGGGAGTAAAGGAGGGGACTTAGTACACAGCCCTGAGGGGCACCTGTGTTGCGGGTCAGAGTGGCAGAGGTGAGGGAGCCCACTCTTAACGCCTGCTGGCGATCTGACAGGAAGTCCGGGATCCACCTGGCGCAAGACAGGGTGAAGGCCAAGGTCTCTGAGCTTCTTGTTGAGACTGGAGGGAATTATAGTGTTGAATGCTGAACTGTAGTCCAAGAACAGCATTCTCACACAAGCATCCTTCTTCTCCAGATATGTAAGGACGGTGCGAAGAGCTGTGCCTATTGCGTCATCTGTCAATCGGCTGTGTCGGTAGGCAAATTGTAGGGGGTTCAGTGTGGGCGGTAGCAAGCTGCAGAGGCACAACACTGGGTGCCTGGGCAGTCTTACAGCACCTGGTGCATAGCTTTCTGTCAGAGTGCAGGTGCAGATGCTGCTCCAAAAACAAGCTTATTTTAGCGATAAAGTCCTTTGTAAGTGTTTATGGTTTTAAACACTTTGAATTCTTCTCCTATCTCCTACTGTAAGCTAAGTCCACTTTGCTGAAGGTATCCTTCCAGAAAGGTTGCAAAGATATCCTCTACCTTGGGCAAAGGAATTGATCTACTCTCAGTACTGGGATGATGGTGATCTTAAAACAGCACAGATCCTAACAGACCCATTCTTTTGGCTACTGTGACCACTGCCACTGCCCATGGGCTCCATTCAAACTCAGAAAGAATCCCTACAGACTCCATGCAATCTAGCTCACTGGCTTTACCACTGAATTGTATAAGGAACTAGACGTGCTCAGCAAAATTTGGGTGCAGCTTTTCCATTTAACACTATTTTACCCGTGATATGTTTGAGGTTTCCAGTGCCATCACTGAACATTGCTGTGGCATCATCCAGTACCTTTCTTAATTTGCTTTCATTTGGCTTCTTTATAGGGGATGTGACATGCAAATTGGGATGGATCTCCAATCAAGTTGCAGTTGTCTCAGCCAATCACATCCCCACAATGCTGGTCCTTCTGTTTTTACCACGTACAAGCCCAATGTGGCTTGTTGGTTGCTGTATTTCACTGTTACAAATGTCATTCCCTCAGACATTACCTTTTCTTCAGTATAAGCTCTTAGTTGGATATCTGCAGGCTTTAGTTCAGTATCTTTGAAATGTCATTCAAACTCTTATCGTGGAATGACTGAAACAGCTGAACCAGTGATCAATTCCATTTTAATTAATTTGCAATTCACTTCTGGTGTAAACCATATTGATTGTCTATTGCTAGTTTTCACACTGTAAATCTCAGGGTTACCCAGTCCAGTGCCATTATCAGGCTGTCATTAACCGCATATAGATCAGTGCTCTTTTTGAAACTGCAAATTGGCTTTTCTCTTCTATGTCATCCATTATTTTTGTCTGCTCAACACGCTCTTTGGATGTGTCCTACTTTGCTGCACTTTCTGCAAGTTTTGCCTTTAAATCTGCATTGATCTGGTGAATATGAGCCCCTACCACAATGGTAACACATTTTGTTTGTCCAGGCTAGTTCCTGTTTAGACATTAAAATTTTGTTCATGCTCACCTTCATTCCTGACTGCAACTCAATTACATCTCTATCTGCTGCTTCCATTGAAAGACCAGTGATTCCAACTGGTCTTTTAAGTACAAGTTGTGCTTCAGTTAGGAGCCATCTCGTCCTGAAACGTTGACTGCACCTCTTCCTACAGATGCTGCCTGGCCTGATGCGTTCACCAGCAACTTTGATGTGTATTGCCATTTTTGAATGTTCTCTTGTAACATTGCACAAACTAAATGATCTCTTAGTGTATCATTAAGGCCATCACTGAAATGGCAATATTTGGACAATTTCTTCAATTCAGCCCCGTACACTGAAATAGACTCCGTTTCTCTTTAGTTGCTCTTATGAAACCTTTGTTTTGCAATCAACAATGGTTTTGTTTCTAAATACTCCTGTATTACTTTCACCATATCAGCAAAGCTCACTTTGGATGGTTAGGTTGGAGCAGCTAAGCATGAAGCTTTTAAACCCAATGTTCTCAGCAAATTCGGTACTTGTTTCTCATTGGCTTAAAAATATTGTTCAATTTGCTCAGTATATATGAGCCAGTTATCTGTTGTGGAATCAAACACACCAGTCTTTCCGATTGCCACTTCTGCTCTTTTTTTAATGATTATTATCACCCAGTACTCATAGTTTATGAACCCATGAATTCTTCCATTTTCTGACTTTCTTTTTAAACTCAACCATGTCTTTTCTTCCGAGGAACACAGGCTGTGCTGCTCATTTTATTTTTTTTTAACTCCCTGTCTCTGCATGTGCTGGGCTGCGTTTTTATCTTGCCATTCTTCACAGTATTTTTTTTTAGTCCAAATGTCTCACTGTGTTTCAACAGATTGATAGCTATCAAAAGGATGAGCCAGTGCTCAGCTTACTGCTTGCGAGGTTTACTCATCTCTTTGTTGAACTGAGGCTATGGCCTGCAAATAACAGGCTCCTGGATTGGCTGTGAACTCACTTTTGTGAACTTCAGTTCTGAATGTTAATTGTTTATTTTTATTGTCTGCACTATTTGTCTTTTTTCTGCACATTGGGGTGTTTAATGCTTTTTTAAAATGGATTCTGTTGTGTTCCTTTGTTGTGTGGCTGCCTGTAAGGAGACGAATCTCAAGGCTATACATAGAATACGCACTCAGATTTTTAAAAAACCTGCATTGAACTTTGAACTGTTCCTACAACCTATGGACTCATTTTCATACCCAATTTCCCTCGGGATCAATAAAGTATGACTATGACTATGACTAAAGAACTCACTTTCAAGGACTACTCATCTCAAGTTCTCGATACGTATTGCTCATTTATTTATTATTATTATTTTTGTTTTTGTACTTGCAGTTTGTTGCCTTTTGCACATTGGTTGTTTGTCTGCCCTGTTGGGTGAGGGCTTTCATTGATCCTTTTCTGCTTCTTGGATTTACTGAGTATGCCCACAAGAAAATGAATCTCAGGGCTGTATATGGTGACATACATGTACTTTGAAAATAAATTAATTTGAACTTTGATATCATGAAACAAATAAAATGCAAGGTTAGCAATTCCTTTTCCCCATCAGTCATTAGTTGAGCTTTTGCAAGAATCCAACAGCTTCTTTGCCTGATGTAGTCCTGACGAAGGGTCTCGGCCTGAAACGTCGACTGCACCTCTTCCTACAGATGCTGCCTGGCCTGCTGTGTTCACCAGCAACTTTGATGTGTGTAGCTTCTTTGCCAATATTATTTGGATCAGGTTTTTACTTTAAGACTGCTTTCAAATTTTCCAACAGCCAAAATGGGACTTGAATTCACATTCTCTGCATTACTGGACCAGTAATATAACCACTGCACATCTTTGTGGTGTGGCTTTTCCGCTATTATGTTAGTCAACTCTGCAGACTTGGCCAAGGGAGCCAGTCATTTATGGAAAGTTCTGGGTCCTCAGAGACCCTGGAGAAAACTTTGGATCTCTTAATCCTATGCACACATGCCCACACAGACCCCTGCCTCTACTATACTTAACTCAGCAAGGCAAAAGAGCTGGTCATTGACTTCAGGGCAGCGGTGGGGGGGGGGGGGTGTTGTGCACGTGCTCCTCTCTACAGCAACAGTGCTGGGGTTGAGAGCTTAACGTTCCAAGGATGGAAACTCAACAATAGCCTACCTCGTGCAACCACGCAGACACCATGGCCAAGAGAGCTCACCAATGTCTCTACTTCCTCAGGAGGCTGAAGAAATTTTGCATGTTCCCATCTAACCTTACCAAATGTTAGTGATGCACCATAGAAAGCATCTACCTGGAGGCACAACAGTTTCGCTTGGCAACTGCTCTGCGCATGACCACAAGAAAATGTAGGGTTGTAGACACAGCCCACCTAACCTTACCAAATGTTACTGATGCACCACAGAAAGCATCTACCTGGAGGCACAACAGTTTCGCTTGGCAACTGCTCTGCATGTGACCACAAGAAAATGTAGGGTTGTGGACACAGCTCAGCACATCACAGAAAGCAGCCTCCCCTCCAAGCACTTTGTCTAAACTGCTCACTGCACAAGTAAAGCAGCTAGCACAATCAAATACACCACCCACCTTAGATAGTCACCGTTCTCCCATCTTCCATTGGGCAGAAGGTACAGAAATATGTATCACCAGGCTCAAGGACAGTGCCTACCCCACTGTTATAGATTGTTAAATAGTTCTTAGTAGAATAAAGTCGACTCTTGACTGCACACTCTACCTCGTTATGATCTTGCACCTTACTGTCTACCTGCATTGCACTTTCTCTGTAGTGGCTACACTTTATTTTGCATTGTTATTGTTTTACCCTGTACTACGTCAAAGATCTGATATGTATCAACAGTATGGAAAAGAAACTTTTCACTGTATCTCAGTACATGTGACAATAATTCAACTATGTTAGTTTTTTGTTTATTGTATTATGCAAGTTACAGTGCCGATAAAAAGTATTCACCTCCCTTGTAAGTTTTCATGTTTTATTGTTGTACATTGAATCACAGTGGATTTAATCTGTCCTTTGTTGACACTGATCAACAGAGGAACTCTTTTATGTCAAAGTGAAAACAGATCTTTACAAAGTGATCTAAATTAATTACAAATATAAAACACAAAATAATTAATTGCATTAGTGTTCATCCCCTTTAATATAACACACCAAATCATCACTGGTGAAGTCAATTGGTTTTAGAAGTCACATAATTAGTTAAATGGAGATCTGTTTTTGGAGACCAGTGTGCAGTCAAGGTGTTTCAATTGATTGTAGTAAAAATACACCTGTATCTGGAAGGTCCAACTGCTGGTGAGTCAGTATCCTGGCAAAAACTACACCATGCAGACAAAAGAATACTCCAAGCAACTCCACGAAAAGGTTATTGAAAAGCACAAGTCATGAGATGGATACAAGAAAATTTCCAAGACACTAGATATGTGTGCATAGGATTAAGAGATCCAAAGTTTTCTCCAGGGTCTCTGAGGACCCAGAACTTTCCATAAAGTCAATCATCGAGAAGTGGAAAGAATATGACACAGCTGTAAATCAAAAAAAAAATGAGTGACCATGCAATAGGGGGACTAGTGAGGGAGGCCACCAAGAGACGTATAACAACTCTGGAGGAGCTGCAAGCTTCGGTGGGTGAGATTGGAGAGACTGCGCAAACAACACCCTTGCCTGGGTGCTTCACCAGATGCAGCTTTATGCGAAAGTAGCAAAGTGAAAGCCACTGTTGAAAAAAACTCACATGAAATCTCGGCAACAGCTTGCCAGAAGGCATGTGGGAGACGTGGAAGATAACTTGAAGAAGTTTCTATGATCTGAGAAACCAAAATTGAGCTTTTTGGCCATCAGACTTAACGCTATGTTTGGTATAAGCCAAGCACCGCACATCATCAAAAACACACCATCACTACCGTGAAGCATGGCGGTGGCTACATCATGCTGCGGGGATGCTTCACTGCAGCAGACCCTGGAAGGCTTGTGAAGGTAGAGCATAAAATGAAAACAGCAAAATACAGGAAAATCCTGGAGGAAAAGCTGATACAGTCTACTAGAGAAGTGCAACTTGGAAGAAGATTTGTTTTCCAGCAAGACAATAACCTCAAACATAAAGCCAAAGCTACAAAGGAATGGCTTAAAACCAACAAGTTAATGTCCTGGAGTGGCCAAGTCAGAGTCCAGACCACAATCCAATTGAGAATTTGTAGTTGAACTTGAAAAGGGCGGTCCTCCCACGATCCCATACAATCTGACAGAGCTTGAGCAGTTTTGTAAAGAAGAATAGGGAAAAAATTGCAGTGTCCCAATGTGCAAAGCTGATAGAGACCCATCCACCACAGACTCAAGGCTGTAATTGCTGCTAAAGGTGCATCTACTAAATACTGACTTGAAGGGGGTGAGTAATTATGCAATCGATTATTTTGTATTTAATGTGTAATGAATTTAGACCAATTTGTAGAAATTTGTTTTCACTTTGACATGAAAGAGTCTTTTCTGTTGATCAGTGTCAAAAAAAGCCAAATAAATCTGTGATTCAATGTTGTAAAACAGTAACAAATGAAAACTTCCGGGGGGGGGGGGGGAGAGGGAGCGGGGTGAATATCTTTTACGGGCACTGTATGTATAACTAAGTCTGTGTTTCTTAATTTGTGCTTCTGAAGTTTTTAATGCACTATGCTGCTGCAAATAGCTAATATTCATTGTGTTCGTTCATGTCCATGCCAATAAACTTGAACTTAAGGCTTGAGGCTTGCAAAGGGCAGCCTTCATGCTTTGTTGGGAGCTAGGGTGTACATGTAAGGTCAGAGGGCTGTACACAAGTCAATCAAAGACAAAAGAGACTGAAGATGCTGGAATCTGCAGCAACATACAAGAGGCTGGAGGAACTGGGTTTTGGCTCAAAATGTCGACTGTCCATTTTCCTTCACAGACGCTGCCCAATCAACTGAGTTCCTCCAGCTCAGTATGTTGTACAAATCATTTGGAGTTGATTCTTACTGAATGACAGGCTAGCCTAAGGGGTCAAATGGCCAACTCCTGCTCCTTATTTGCATGATTTGTCAATAATACACAGATTTACAGATTCTGTAACGACAGTTCCTCACAACAAGATTGTACTGATGTGCAGTACTTTACAAAGCACTTGGCAACCATCAGCAGCAATTTCTTATACCTCACCAGCACCAAAACACTTGGGATTTAATCACACATTTAACACAGCAGCATGCCACAGAATGAAACCGGACTCTGGTTGGAACAAGGATCAGAGTCACTGAAATAGGTTTGGAAAGAACACTCAAAATAGGTAATATAAGCAGAAAGAGTTAAAAGAGAATGCCAGAGCTTGGGGCTGCAGGGAGTGGAGGGTAAACTTGCCAATGGCAAAGTGATAGCTACAAGACACCACTCTTTCATGTTGGCTGGCCCTCCTTCAGAGAGAACATAGAACAGTGCAGCACAGGAACTTCCGTGCTAAACCAAACTCAGCCCTTCTGCCTGCACACGATCCATAACCCTGCATATTCATGGACAAAATGACAAGGAGTTCAAAAAGCGCAAGAGATTCTGCAGATGCGAGAAGTCCAAAACACCACACACAAAATGCTGGAGGAACTCAGCAAGTCAGGCAGCATCTGTGGAACTGAATAAACAGTCGACATTTCAGGCCAAGACCCTTCTTTGGGAAAGTCCTCTGGTTGGAGTTTTATTTCCAGGCAAATAACACATTAGTCCTGCTTCCCATTAGATGGGTACTACAGCAGTTAGGAGAATCTCACGACGGACAAGTTTTCTCCAAGAGCTGGGTATTCCCTGAAACATTGCCTAACCATGGGCACAGCTCCTGCCTCCACACCTGAGAGCGAGCACAACCCTGGCAATATTACAACACAACTGGTGTCTCTTCGCCCTTCAATTTACACTTCAATGCTTCAGCTGGGTCTGAGGGGGTGGGGGGTGGGGGGGGGCAGGGTGCCTGTCTGCACCTCCTGGCCCACCGAATGTTACTGTGAGATTGAGGAGACAAGCCTACGGCAGGTCATTAACTGCGCACACAGCTAAGCCAGCAACTTAAACTCCAGTATATAGTATAATTAAATACAATTTTAAAATAGTAACGTGGACATGAAAAGCATGGAGAAAATAAGTTCCATCATTACCACCACTGGGAACTTACCCTGATTTGTTGGGCAAAGTACATCCTCAGCAGGAGATTTCCCCGAAATCCTCAAGTTTAAAATGAGAGAAGTCTCTTCACAGCACACTTAACCTCAATCTTTTGCTTCAGACCAGCAAGCTCACGCTCTGCATGCTTGCTGCAGCAGGCTGGTATTGCTGGAATGATTCACTCAAGTGACAATCCCACAGCTATTCCACCCACAACCCTTCCCTCGCTTGCTGACTGCCCCACCCATCCCACACAGCTGATTGGCTGCCGCTCTACCTCACAACACTGGCTGCACTGACCTTATTCCTGTCAAAGGGCTGAGAAAATGCTAAACTTCAATTTGGCTATGGAAAGACCTTCACTTCAAAAACTTCCAAAAACACTTTGAAAGGGATGAAAGAAAATGTGCATGTAAGGCCCAAAAGGCCTTCAGCCAGCTTGAGCTTGTGCTCTATATTACACATTCACCCTTTAAATTAAACTTGCTGACAGTATTTGCAGATGAAAGAACTACAAGTATGGTGCTCCTCAGTTAGGGATAATTCTGTTCAAAATTATAATAGGTTTTCATTAGGGCTACCAATTAACTTGGGATTAAAGTAATTGCAAGTTAACACATTAATTCTATTTACAAATTAATCAGGTGCACAAACATACTTTATAAATAATAAGATAAGAGAAGAAACTCTGAAATGCCGCCACATCGCCCGAAAGAAACGTTCTATTGAGTGCAAAATGCCAAGACCACTCACAGTTTTGCAAATCCAGTACTTCACTTATTGTCATCACGTGGCATTAATGCACAAGTGTCCTCCTTCGCAGGAGCCCATAAACCAATGCCTCTAGCTTCTAACCACTTGTGCAACGGATGGGTACTATAACTTGAGCCAGTTGTTGGCGTTGCTTGCAGCTTTAGAAAGAAACCAGTCACAGAATGAAATCTTGCTCTGAGGGTGCAGCTCTGTGCTTTGTACAAATATTAGAAACATGAGCAAAGATAGACCACAGAGCCTCTTAAGTCTGCTCCATCGTTCACTATGACCGTAGCTGATATGACTGAAAAATCCGCAGTGCATTCCTATCTACACCTGATAACCTTTCACCCATTCTTTTATCAAGAATCGATCTACCTCTTCCTCAAAAACATGTATTGACTCCGCTTCTGCTACCCTTGGAAGAAGAGAGTTCCAAACACTGACCATCTTCTGCAAGAGAAAGCTATTTCACTTTAGGCCACAGATGGGCAAGTTTTTATTCAGAATCAGGTTTAAGTCAGTGACCCCCAATTCCTGATTCTCCCACAAGAAGAACCATTCTCTCTACATCCACTCTGTCAATAGGTCAACGATTCAAAGTACATTTATTATCGAAGTATGTATGCAGTTTCAAATCCTGAGGCTCGTCTTCCCCACAGACAGCGACGAAACAAAGAAAACCAAAATCAGGTTCTTATATTTCAATCAAGCTGCTTCTCATATTTTTAAGCTCCAACAGCTACAAACCTGGCCAGTCTGACTTTGCCTCACAAAACCATCAGCTCATTCCGGGTTGCTCACTGTTCACTGTCCAGAGACAACAGTGAGGTCATTCCCCTCATGATAGGACCCAAGGAAATCACGTGGACTCAGAATTTGCAGCTCTGCTCAAATCACAAAACCCGCAAGCCCTGAAACTGAACAGTAGTTCACCTGCCTCAGGCCGTTGTCGATGTGCAGAGCCAGAAAAGACCAAGGGTTTTCACAGCGGAACACAGGTTCAGTGGGAGCTGCCAACCTGGGATCACCTACTCCTTGAAGTACCTTATCCAAAAAAATATTCTTCTGCTGTACAAGTGTGACCAAGCTACTAATCATCAACATGAATGGGTGAAAATTTTAAAAATGGTGGCAATCAGAAGAAGGTGACCAGATTGAAGGTGCTTCTAGAGGTAGGGAGAGGCAAGCCACCAGAAAGTGTAGCGCTCAGGGAATTCTGAATTGAATTACTAAAGGTGACAAAGGAAAACCATTTACCATTGATCCATTCAAAAATATTGGTATTCTCTTACTGCCTAATACGCAACAGACTCCATTCAAAAATATTGGTACTCTTATTGCCTAACAACGTAACAGAACCTGGCAGTCCACCAGCGATACACTGGCAGAGCATCCCAAAGTAAACTAGCAACTGTTTGCTTTGGCCAATAGGTCAGTAGCCAGCAAACAGATTTAGGGTCATTCTGAAAAGAATTAGAAGAACAATAGGAGGGAATATTTTATTCAGCAAGTTGGCACAATGTGCTGAGCACAGCCAGAAAGCATGGGGGCAGCCGACTGAAGGGCAATTTTTTAAATGAAGTTGAATAAACATACGGAAAGGAAAAATCTAGACAGTTGTGAAAGGAAAATACTTTCATTCATATAGCAACTATCACATCCTTAAAGGAAATTAGGTAGTTTTGATTTGTGAGAAATGTATTAATAAATTATACACACGAGAAATTCTGGTGCTGCTGGAAATTCAGAGCCACACACACAAAATGTGGAGGAACAGCAGGTCAGGCAGCAGCTATGGAAATGAATCCAGCTGACATTTCAGGCTGAGATCCTTGTTCAGCCTTGAAGAAGGATCTCAGCCCATAACGTCAACTGATGATTCATTTCCATAGATGCTGCCTGACCTGATGTATTGCACATTAGCTGAATTGCACATAGCAGGAAACTACAAAGTGATCACTGCTGGATAATAATGGGGAGACCATGAGACACTGTGTTTCTTTCATAAGGCTCTCAAAAGCTCCTGTGCTGAGAGATTCTGGGAATATTTAGTCTGAAATTTGCCTTGGTACTTCTGATTTTCCAAGATAATACTTTGAAAATGAATTCCAAATGTTCTAAGTTGTTACAGACAATAAAGAATAAAGTGAAATCAAAGTGGGCCATATCGAAGCTGTAAAACACAGCAGCTATTTGATGGCTATCATTTACTCATTTACCACAGCTCTTCTATTATTTCCCAGGTTATCTGGTGTTGTAGTAACCAACACACTCATATCAAGAAATCTTCATACTCTGTAAACATACACTTGGTGTTGAACTTTGACTCCAAGACTCTGAAATGAGTGATGCTGATAGCATTGTTACCTTGAGTTTTCTCAGGTTAGGTAGAGCTGACAAGCTGCAGAACCAAGCTAACTTGTTTTATTTGTCCGAACCTTTAAGCTTGTTTACCCTGAACATGATTTTATGTTTACCCAAAGTAATCACTGTCAAATGCTTAAAGCTGAGAGCATCCATTCTCCTGCCTCCAGGAACATGGCAGGATGTGGTTCCTGTTTGAGAGTCATAGAGCACAAAATCTTCCCCCTCCTGTCCTGTGAGCTTCCTCGCTGAGATCCAATGTCCAGCCAGTGTTAGAACGGTCAGTGACTGAGCAGATGGAAATCCAACCAAACAAGATCAAGTCCAGTGGCAGTGTCAGCAGCGCGGAGTTGTCACCTTACCGGAAGCCACTAGCAAAACTTACAGAAGGGTTCCTATCTCAGGCCTACATGCCTGTCCTTTCTACCTCATCCCAGCACCGTAGAAGCTGTGCTGGGAGTAGGTGCCCACAAAACAGGCTGACACAGGCTCATTAGATTCCTCCTCCATGAGCTCTGACTACTTGGTAAACATTTGTCAGTGGGTCCCAAATCTGAAAGCCAATGCCACACTTGATATGAGTGCACCCACCCCCACCCCTTACTAAGCTAGTCTGAGGCATGAGCCTTGCTCAATTCCTTAGGATGCACAACTGCACCAGTGTACTCCAGCTCGTCTACTGATCTCAGTCATACATCTGCCACAGAAAAGCATCTGCATGTAGGCTGGACCTTTAGCCTAAACTGGAAAGCCCCTAGCTGCTTCTCACCGGCTCCTGAATTGCGATCTATGAAGAGGATCTGGTGATTTAATTGACCCGCAGTAGGTAGTGCCAGTGCTCATGGGCCTCCCAATACGTTATGTGCAGGGGGACCATTGTTGATTCTGAAGAAGCCAACTGTGCAAAGTGACCCCAGGCTTGAGCATCAGGTACCTACATCTCCCGTGATCCTGGTTCATGATTTGTGCTCTCCTGCTCCTGTGACTAAGTTCTGAAACCACTGATCAGCTTCATTGTGCCTCTCTTCTGTGCTGACAATGTCAACTCCTCACCACAGCAGGGTCTCTGCTCCCACTCCTGGAAGCCCCAGCAGTGCAAGACCAATTAGTCTTTTGGTGAGAAGGATGCAAGGTATCCTGCATCGACTACATTCTTACTTCCTCTGCGGTTTCCACTGCTCTCTGGCTCTTTGACCAC
The DNA here is from genome assembly GCF_030028105.1 of Mobula birostris. Lineage (NCBI taxonomy): Eukaryota > Metazoa > Chordata > Chondrichthyes > Myliobatiformes > Myliobatidae > Mobula > Mobula birostris. The sequence continues at coordinate 83,615,669 of NC_092375.1, forward strand.
ACTTTCGTGAAGGTGGGTGTGGGGCTTCGACACAGAACGTCAACAATTCCTCTCCTCCTACAGATGCTGCGAGGCCTGCTGAGTTCACCCAGCAGATAGTTTGTTGCTCGGCATCCCACCACCTGCAGTCCCTTGAGTTACACAAAGATCACAACGTAATTTCAAGCAAATCCTACTAATGCTTTAGCTTGCATTCTCTCAAAGGCTGATGGGACACTCGATATTGTTCTGGCTACTGCACCACCAGGCACAAGGAAATGGAGTGAAGGCATTCAACTGCATTTCCACTGGGTTTCATCTGCAATATAGGATGGTTTACCCATACGGACAGACACTGGGCTTTTGTTGTTACAGCTGCTACTCAGCACTGTGGTTTATACAGATTCCAGAGCCACAAAGAAACAATTGTGCCACACTAGCAAAAAAAAATGCTGTTGTAGGTGTATTCCTTTCAATGGGCGCCCGCTGTTAATGAGTTGCACTGAATTGTTGGCTGATTCCAAACCCCAACAGTCTGCTCATTATCACAGCTAAAGTCAGCATGGGATGGGTGACACCAGTACACATATGACTCCCTCCCCACCTACCTCCGTCATTTGAGACAATGACAGAGTGACAATGACTGGCTGTAAGAACTCAGTGAGTCAAGCAGCATCTCTGGAAAGACACGAATTGTCAAAATGTCAATATTTGCTTTCTTTAGACATACGCACCTCAACCCACTGAGTTCGTCCAGCAGACTGTTGCCTCAGATTCCAGCATCTGCAGACTCTCATGTCAACGCAGACGGTTCCATTCTTCTCCTCTTGCTCAGGCCCTGATATTTTGGATCTCACCTTTGATTTCCACCATATGTATCCCAAACTCTGGAATTCCTGCCCAAAATGAGGGTTATGGATCTGTGGAATGCTCTGCCTCAGAAGGCTGTGGAGGCCAATTCTCTGGATTTTTTTAAGAAAGAGTTAGATACAGCTCTTAAAGATAGCGGAGTCAAGGGATATGGGGAGAAGGCAAGAATAGGGTACTGATTGTGGATGATCAGCCATGATCACGGTGAATGGCAGTGCTGGCTCGAAGGACTGAGTGGCCTACTCCTGCACCTATTGTCCTTAAAAGCTCTCTTCCTGGCTTTTAGTTCCATGAACAGCTGGTTTTTCCTTTAGCGTGGCAAAGGACAAGTTTCAATTGGTTTGGCAATATCCATGAGGCTTGAGATACTTCAGTGTGTTAAAGATATGACATTGACAAAGGCCACCTTCTCAACTGAGCAGTATAGATCACTGATTAGCACAAGGTGAAAGAGAGAGCGGAAATGAGAGAGCAAACCAAAAATAAAGGGTAAAATTGTATTTAAGTAAGATTTCCCGTGGCCTTGTTCACTGCTAAGTGGCCTACCACTAAAGAAGCATTTGAGAAGTATGGATATTGCAGCAACATTTGCAGTATTGCAGGAAATGTGACAGTCAAATTGCACATAGCAAGTACCAGCATGCGCAGTGCAACGGTGACCATATAGTCCATTGTAATGATGCTGGTTTCGGGATAAAGATTAGACAGGACACCTTGGAGAATATCCCAGATGTCCACTAGCCCACCAGGATCACTTACGTCCACCTGAATTGTGCCAAGAAGGAAAGCCTCATCCTCAAGACAGCACCTCTAGGGGTTCCACAGAGCTCGGTATGGGAACCATTTCCCTTCACGCTATATATCAATGATTTGGATTACAGAATCCATGGCTTTGCGGCTATGTTTGCAGACTATACAAAGATAGGTGGAGGGGCAGGTAATGCTGAGGGAGCAGGGAGTCAGCAGAAAGACCTGGACAGATTGGGACAATGGGCGAAGAAGTGGCAGGTGAAGTACAATGTAGGGCTGTGTATGGTCACGCACCTTGATAGAAGTAATAAAGGTGTGGACTATTTTCTAAACGGAGAAAATTCAAAGATCAGATTTGCAAAGGGACTTGGGAGTCCTTGTGCAGGATTTCCTAAACGTTAACTTAGTCGATGGAAAGGAAGGCAAAAGCAATTTTAGCATTCATTTCAAGAGGACTAGAATATAAAAGCAAGGATGTGATGCTGAGGCTTTATAACACATTGGTCAGACTGCACTTGGGAGTATTGTGAACAGTTTTGGGCCCTTTATCTATGAAAAGATGTGCTGGGTCGAGAGGGAGGTTCATGAGGATGACTGGTAATGAAAGTGTTAACATATGAGGGGCATTTGATGGCTCAGGGCCTGTACTCACTGAAGATTACAAGAGTCAGAGGGATCTCTCGTTGAGACCTCTGAGGCCTCCATCTCAGGGTCAACCATGGATATTGCATCCCAGCTGTCTAGGTGATACACAAGCCTGGGCAGTATGGAGAGCAAGCTGCTGCCCATGCTCCCACTCCCTACACATCTGATGAACCCAAAGGAACAGCAGAGATTGATACAGTTTGGTACCAGCAGCATCGCTGGAGTTGTCTGTCAGCATTGAATTCAATGTAGGACTGCCTTAGGGACTCCAGCTCTGGAAGTTTCCTCGGGGTATACCCCTGAAGCCTTCTCCACCTGAGGGTATAGCCTCAGGGCAGCGGAGGTTTGAGATCGGAGTTTTCCTTCTCGAAGATGAGACATCAAGCACAGCTGATGAGCCCCATCTGCCTGAAGTTGGAACTGAAACCTATTGAATATTAAAAGGCCTGCACAGAGTGGATGTGGAGATGATGTTTCCTCCAGTGGGAGACTCTGGGACCAGAGGACACAGACTCAGAATAGAGGGATGTCCATTTAGAACAGCGAAGAGAAGAAATTTCTTTAGCTAGAGGATAGTCAGTCTGCGGAATTCCTTGTCATGGATGGCTGTGGAGGCCTATTGATTGAGTATATTTAAAGCTGAGCTTAACAGCTCCTTAGTTAGTCAGGGTGTCAAATGTTACAGAGAGAAGGCAGGAAAATGGGGTTGAGCGTGATAAATCAGCCATGATGGAATAGTGAGCAGACTTGATGAGCTGAATGGCCTAATGTTTTAAACTCCTACATCAGGACTAAGACTGGAAAGGAGAGATGGTCAGTATAAAGAGAAGAGGAGTAGTTGTGAGATGGAGGAAGTAGACACTGGTGTTGGACGCTGCACAGTACTGAGAAACAGTCAGTCGCCTCCCTTACACCATTTGTCCACTTACATTTGACTCCCCTCTGTCCTCTTCTCATGACAGATCAGGACCAATATCCACAATGACCAGGCAAGGAAGGGGCAAGTCCAGCATCTTCACAGAGAGCCCCGTAAAACATTATGGTGAAATGACGACTGCCGCCTGCTGACTGTCAGACTGACTTCTCACACAACCACAACTATTCAAAACCAATCACCAGGGGATAATTCCATGCCAAGAAAAACACACTGACAACAATGACTGACAGCTGTATTTCTTCCAAAAGAATCAACTATATTTAACTCTTTGCAACCATTCCATTCTTTTGAAAAGCCTGAAACTCCCAAGAACTGTTCCTTCTTTATTTTATAAAATGACTTCATGCAGCAGAATCAGAATAGCCGAGGGCCAACACAAAGAGAGGGAGGAGAGAAGAGTGTAGACTGTTTCTCCACTCACTGGGTCAGAGAGAACGGACATGAACAAACGAGAAATGAGCTGAAGGTCCAGTCAGCCATCCTTCATCACTTTCAGCCCAACCTTAACCACTAGGTTTCCCGAAAGAGGTGAAAAGAGGCAGCAAGTGCAAGGCTGCTCATAGTTGCCACCCACCCTCATTCAGAATGTATCATTGGCTCCTTCACTGTCACTGGGTTTAAACCCTAGAACTCCTTCCTACATAAGAACATAAGAAATAGGAGCAGGAGTAGGCCATCCGGCCAATCGAGTCTGCCCCGCCATTCAAAAAGATAATGGCTGATCTGTCCATAAACTCAGCTCCACCTACCTGCCTTTTCCCCATAACCCTTAATTCCCCTACTATGTAAAAATCAATCTAACTGTATCTCAAATATATTTAGTGAAGAAGCCTCAACGGCTTCCCTGGGCAGGGAATTCCACAGATTCACCACTCTCTGGGAAAAACAATTTCTCCTCATCTCCGTCCTAAATCTTCGCCCCTGAACCTTGAGGCAATGTCCCCTTGTTGTAGTCTCACCTACCAATGAAAACAACTTTCCTACTTCTATCCCTTTCAAAATTTTGTATGTTTCTCTAAGATCCCCTCTCATTCTTCTGAACTCCAGAGAGCATAGTCCCAGGCGACTCAATCTCTCCTCATAGGTTAACCCCTCCGTCCCTGGAATCAACCTCGTGAACTTCCTCTGTACCGCCTCTAAAGCCAGTATATCCTTCAAGTATGGAGACCAGAACTGCACACAGTACTCCACGTGCGGCCTCACCAGTACCGGGTATAGTTGCAGTATGATCTCCCTGCTCTTGAATTCAATCCCTCTTCAATGAAGGCCAATATTCCATTTGCCTTCTTAATAACCTGTTGTACTTGCAAACCAACTTTTTGTGATTCATGAACAAGCACTTCTCTCAGCATTTTCACCAGAGAGGGTGAGAAGGCAGCCCAATGTCAACAGCTCAAGGGAACCATGATAAGCATTAAGTGCTGGCCCCTCTAGCAAGATCCAGATCCTAAAAAAAGTGAATAAAACACACAAAAAAAACAAGTCCTGGGCCAATTTGGGGTAAAAACGCAGGAAAATCACCCTCTGGTCTTCACTGCTTGCTTTTGTTATTCCTGGATGGAAAATAATGTCCCCTTTTATTCCACTGCACTTGGGGATCCTCTGTCACACTTGAAAACACCTGGGGACAATAGAATGAGGACTCTCATTGAGACCGGGAGATGTTCACTCAGTCCCTCAGCTTCAATCCACCATTTAATGAGATTCAAGTGCAAGCAACACCTCAGTTCCACTTTCTTACCTTCATCCCACATACCTTCAAACTTGCAACGAGAATGAGATCAGGGTTCTGAAGTCAACCCGTTTCTAGCAGCTGCAGCAACCTTGGGAGAGGAAACTCTATATTTCCACCATCCTTATGAGGAGAACGGGGAATGGAACACTTACGAAGGAGGCTGCCTGGAATTCTGTTTTAAGGCCAAGGCTGACATTCCAAATGGATCACTGAAACAATGGACCACAGGCAGAGTTTGCAACAAATTATGTAAGTGCTTGATCTCAATGGTATGAATCAAATCTAATGAAAGTGCCTTCAGGGAAGGTGTCCACTCAACTTTCCCTTGTAAGTTATAATTTCAATGCAGGTCTTGTTAAACGTTGTGATGATCATTACAAACCATTCTTTCTGAAGTTTAAATTTGGGTTTCCGTGTTCAAGAACAACCAAAAATCAACAACTTCATCAAAAGTTGACAGAATCAGAGTGAAGCGCTTCTTGGCACTGCATGGAAACCCCCACCCCCTCAGTACTCACCGTCTGCAAGCACTTGCACCAGCTTCAGTAGTTGGACGAGCCATCTCCTTCTGGAAACCTTCTGGACGCCTCCTCACCTCAATGGGAATATCCTGCAGGATGGTTAAGAAGCATCTGTAGATAATCTGTCACCCAGTGTCTGCATTTCACATGATACCACACTAATTATGGAGCCAACCCCTTAGAAAAGTGCAAGGAGAATCAACACACTGCAAGTGTTGGAAATCTGAAATAAATTCAGAAAACACTGGAAACACCAGGAGTGTGAAAAGCATCTGTGGAAAGAGAAAGCTAATGCCTCAGGTTGAAGAGACTTCATCAGAACTGTACAACGCACCCAAGGGGTGAGTTCACGTAGAGTTAAAGCACAGAAATGGACCCTACAGCACAGAGTCCATGCTGACTGTTAAACACCTATTTACACACATCCTAATTTATTCCCCCACATTCCCCTCAACTCCTCCCAAATTCAATCCCTAATCTAAACTCACACACCGGATGCCAATTGACCTACCCACCTGCTCGCCTTTGGGGCACGGCAGGAATTCTACGTGTTATTTCATGTAGTACGGTTTACTTAGCAAACCGAATTCTCCTGTGTGGTATAAACATACACTCGGTGGCCATGTTACTAGATACACCTGCTTACTATTGCAAATATCTAATCAGCCAATCATGTGGTAGCAACTCAATGCATAAAAGCATTCAGACATGGTCAAGAGGTTCAGTTGTTGCTCAGCCCAAACACCTGAATGGAGAAGAAATGTAATCTAAGTGACTTTGACCATGGAATGATTGTTGGTGCCACAGATGGTGGTTTGAGTATCACAGAAACTGCAGATCACCTGGGGTTTCTCACGCAAGTCTCTAGAATTTACTGAGAACAGTGCAAAAAACATTTTAAAAAAAGCATCCAGTAAGTGGCAGTTCTGTGGGCAAAATGCCTTGTTAATGAGAGGGGACAGGATAGTGGCCAGACTGGTTCAAGCTGACAGGAATGGCAGCATCCGAGGAAACGAACAGCCGACGTTTCGGGCCGGAACCCTTCATCAGGGACTGAAGAGGGAGGGGGCAGGGACCCTATAAAGAAGGTAGAGGGGGAGGGTGGGAAGGAGAAGGCTGGTAGGTTCCAGGTGAAAAACCAGTAAGGGGATAGATAAAGGGGTGGGGGAGGGGATAGGCAGGAAAGGTGAAGAAGGAATAGGGGAAAGCACAATAGGTAGTAGAAAGAGGCGGAACCATGAGGGAGGTGATAGGCAGCTGGAGGAGGGGGCAGAGTGAAACTGGGATGGGGGAAGGGAATTACTGGAAGTTGGAGAATTCAGTGTTCATGCCAAACTTTGAACTTTGAAGTGGGTGGGTTACAGCAGCAGAAGACCATAAACATGCACTCAGTGGCCACTTCATTATGTTCAGGAGGTACCTAATAAAGTGGCCACGGAGTGTCGGTCATTACCTTTGCCCTATATTTGGAGACATGAGTACCTCTATCTCTAACCCCACTGCTCAATATAATATGAACAAATGGTAACTACAGGGGCTGCTGCTCTAATTAGTCTTTCTGGAGCAGACCAGGATCTGTCGTATCCAAGCCCATACTGTCTGGAGTAGGATTTGTCTTTTGACCCCTAATCAGTAAACGTAGCAGGGTGACCAAGTTCTGTGTATGTCTCTGAAGGTCACACAGCTCTCTGCAATCCCTCTGCCAGTCTTTGGACTGTTTGCTGGCTTCCAAACCGCCAACACTAAGGACTGTGCAGCAACGTTTGTGAACTATCTTCACCCCCCCAAGAAAAAACTTCCTTCAAGTTATTTCTATTTCTCCACAAGGAACTTCCCAAAGAAAACTCAGTATCCCTATAGGCTTCATCACATGACCTCTCTCCTCAAACTGCCCCACCTCCAAACTCCAATCATCGGTCTATTTGTACCTTGCTCCATCTTCCCACAGGAACAGTCAGTCAGACAGTCTTCCCACCCAACAATCTGATCTCCAACATCCTTATAACGATCAAAATATATCAAAGAAAACAGAAGGAAAATACAATACTGTTGTTTAAAGCAGTGCACTGAATCCATAACTCCCACAGAATCCAAACAAAGGTGATTGAACAGATGATCCTATTAAGCCAAACTAATCCCCCAACCCTGACCCTCTGGAGATTCTTACTAAATATAAATAACAAGTCCTGAAACGAGAAAGATTCCCTTTTTTGAAAGATCTGGGATAAAACCCCCCTCACACTCATACAGAAACACGAAGGTATATAGCATCAATAAAATCCACAATTTACCTTCTAGAGTAAACAGATTCAAAGCTTATCTCTTGCACAGCAGCAAAAACTAAAGCTGCTGACAGTACTGGGAGTTTTAATGAAGGGCTCCTAACTAAGGTGTATTTTTCCCCCTAAGGAGAGAGTGACTAATTGCACATGAGTAATGAAACAGGAAGTGTGCAACATTTGGATCATCAGTCGTGTGTGTACAGGGGCAAGACAGCAGCTGGAAGAGTCAGTAGGGATGGAGAAGAGGGGGGGAGTGAGTGATTGTGAGGGCATTGGGAAGGTAAGGGTGGGAGATCGCACTCAGTGAGATTCTGCCCCAGTGCAAGACATGACTTCTGCAACTGGCTGAATAACTTCCCCAAGTAGTAATCAACTTTATTACAATAGATTGGAAATTCTCAATCGTTTCATCCTGGGGAGCACAGACCAGCCACCTATGGACAGACTGTTCCACCAGTGATTCCAGTCCCCTCAGTTTCATTGTACCAGCGGCAACTGAAGTCGGTGAGTCACCATCACTTTCTCCTCTGGGACTAGGAGGAGAATGGGCTAGTCATGCTGGGGATGACAAAATCCCGGGAATAAGTAAACGTGACGAGGCAAGGTTTGAAGTAGCAGCGACAATGGCAGGGTAGGGCCAGGCACTGCACCTTGGGTCTGCTGGGAATGTGAGGCAGGTCAGCCTGCCTCTGGGCGACTCTGTCTAATAGCTACGTAAGCAGTCCGTCTTTCTAAAGAAATATCAGGATGTGTAAATATGACCAGTCCTTATTTACACACTCCACCTGCACAGCAAAAGGCCTGAAGCATGACACTGTTGCAGAAACAGGTAAATTACACAAGAGCAAAGAGAGACCATTCAGCCCTTCATAGATCTGCTGTCTGATTAGGCTCCCACTAATTTATCTCACCACCATCTGTCCTTGTTTTACTTCACTGCTTCACTGAACAAGAATGCGCTGAAACTGGTTTTGGAATTCTTCTTTGACTCCCCATCTCAGCACGGAGTTCAAACTTACTTTTTTAGCTGAAGAGCATTTTCTCTCATTGCGAGTAAACAGGCTTGCTCTGTTCTGAGCTCGGTCGTAAATGAAACAGCATAAGCCTCCCCTGTACAATTTGCTTGAATAGTTTAATCCTGCTAAGCCGTGTGTTATGCCACAAAAATGGCAAAACAAATGACCTTGCCAGTGCAGTTGTCTGATTAGTCACAAATTTCCATGGCACTAGCAAAATAGTCCAGAGAAATCTTGGGTTAGTCTTTCAACAGCAACACCTGATGCAGAATGGTTCCATAAAAATTAAGAGTTGGACATTCTCTGTAAGAGATGCGTGTGATCAAGGTTTTACATTGCAACCCTGATTTGAAAAATACCATTACACAACTCTGGGTACCTATTCATACTTCATCTGCCCTCAGGCAACTCTGACCATTGATTTTGTGCTGCTTCTCAGAGCAATTCATTCTCCTTCACCTGAACTTGGTAAGTGAGAGAACAAACTATTTTTCTTTTTTCTTCCTTTCCCAGTTCTGAACAGTTTTCGACCTGAAACATGCTTTTATTCTCACAGATTCTGTCAGTGTTTCAGCATTTTCTGTTTCTGTTTCAGACTTCCGACATCTGCACCACACTTTTGATTTTCAATCCCAATCCTATTTCCATTTCCCCACCACCCAATTCACACGCCCATCTACTCCTCCCACACTCTCCCATCACTCACCTGCACCGGGAGTAATTACAGCCACCAATTCTGCAGTTATCACGTAAACATTGTGGGGAAAAGTTTGGGATTTTGCACTTCGCTTTTAGCACCATACCCAATGGCAGCTTGGAAAGCCTTTATACCCAAATGCAGCCCAGGGCTGGAGTCACAATCAAAGGCACTTGTAAGATTTTTTTTAGGAAGCAAATGTCTGAACGTTCTATGTCTATTACACAACTCAGCTGTGATTTCAATACTTGGGCTAGTAAGGCTTGATAGCTCAGCCCTTGGGTTATTGGCCCAGCAGCAATTGCGCCTGATCTTGTCTACATCCCCACGATAGTACAGGGAGTCCAGATGTCCTTCCAGCCTCGGCCAGTAGCTCTGGACGTGATGCCAGAATGGAATCCATCTCATCCATCATCAGGGATGTGCTTTTTGGTCAACCACGTCCATGCCAAGCATCAGGTGTTTATCTGTAGTAATTCCACCTTCCACCTCTTGGCCAATAGCTACCTATGCCAGCAACTGTGACTGTAAAATGAAAGGCAGGAAATGACCGAGTACTTTTCTCTGAAGTGCATCAAAAGATGGAACTGAGTTAGGTCTTGGAAATAATGATGGGTGAAAAGAAGATGCCCTGTGAGGGGAAATAAATATTGAACTCCATTCCAGTGAAGAGTTTGATAAAACAGAGTAGGTGAAGTGAGGAGCTTCTTATGCATTATGAGGAAGGGGAACAGAAAATTATGTTACTGTGAAGATGTCCATTTTGGCAGGGAAAGTGAAGAAGCAGACTTTCTGAGTGGTGAGGGATTACAGAACTCAGATGCAGGGTGCAAGACCTGCCAAAGGATAGTACATAGCTGCGGCAAGAAATGAAAGGAGCTAGCGGAATGTCACTGCCCATTGTTCAGGGGACCGAGCATGAAAGAAGGGAGGCTGTGCTTCAGTTAGATACAGCATTAATGAGACTACATCCAGAGTGTCCTTATGTAAGGAAGGATGTTTCTGAGCATTTCAGAGAAGAATGACAAGACTAATACCTGAAAAGGGTAGTTGTCGTATGAGGAAAGGTAGCACAGGATAGGTTTGAGTGGAGTTCAGAAGATTGAAGAGAACTTCATGGAAATGTAGGTGACGCTGAGAGATGTTGACAGAGTGGATGTGGAGAGGACATTTCCTCCTTTGAGAGAAAATAAGGGGGTCGCCTCCCTCTGGGAGGTTCACACCTTTGGAACTCACCCACAAGGCTGTGGTGGCAGAGGTGGAGCCAGCTCACTCCTGGTTGCCGTGCTGGTACGTACATGTAGAGACACAGCGGAGGGCGAGCTACGCCATCCTCTGCAAATCCTGCACCGAACAAGCCCAGACCCTCAGCCTCCAGCTGTTTCACATTTCAACCCTTATCACCCTGTCACTGGTCTATGGGAACGGAACGGTCAGACACGCACTCCCAAGAGGCAACTCTATACAATAAATACCAGCTGACTCTGCCGCCTGCTTCCAAAAAAGTACCCCACCCACAGAAACACGCTTAATTCAGTGACAAGTAACCCGCAACACAGAGGGAACCGGGATTACCTGCAGGTAGAAATCAGCGGAAGGTGACGAGCGTGACCTCTCATGCACGTACTGCAGTTTCGCAGGCTGCTCGAAGCCCTGGTCCAGGATGTTGTCCACAGAATGGTACCTGCTAGAGCTCCTGGCCTCTGACAGCTTCCTCTGCTCCCTCCACGTGGCCTGGTATTCCGCAAATGTTCCCAACCGCTGCAGATCAGCCTCTCGTTCCCTGGTGCCTGGGGCCCCACCCTGCCTTGCCCTGTCTGGGAACCCGCTGAGGTGGGCCCCCGTGCTCCCAGTCTGGTGGGGCCCTCTCCACAAGCCGTCCATGCCTAGGGAGGCCGCACGGCCACGCACCTCGCTCTCCGGTCCCTGCTCCTCTGCCTTGGGGCCAATGGCCTGGCTTTTCCAGTGGGCCACCTCGCCAGGAGCTGGAGCAGGCTTGGCGCAGGCTGCCGGGGGCTGGGCTGCACTTACACCGCCCTCGAAGAACTGCCGCCTGTCAGCGAAGGAGGCTAGGGGAGCGGTGTCCAGCGGAGGGAGAGGCTCGTCCCCCTCCGGGGTCCCCACCTCGTTCATTTTGCCAGGCTCAGAGTAGGACCGCAGCCTCTGCTCCTGCGTCAGCCGCTTCCTTCCCCCTACCCGGCTAAGTTGGCCACTGACCGCCCGCCCAGTCGCTGGGGGGTTACCCGGAGGTGGGGGTGGGGGCCCGTTCCTGGGTGGAGGGGCAGGACAGGGTGGTGGCCCAGTGGGACGGAGGGGACCCAGGTCCCTCCTCTGGAAGGAAGTGGCCCTCAAGACTCGGGCCTGAGCTTCCTTCAGGCCGTCAGCGTACGAGGTGCCGTCGGGCCAGGGTACGGCTCCAGCCGACGGCTCTCCTCCCCAGCTGCATTCTGTCCCCTCCCCTGCCTCCGGACTCCCGGCCAAGGCTGCAACGCTCCTGCTCTTCTGCAGCAAGGCCCGCTTCATCTGGATCTCATTGCGCAGGGCAGTGGCAAAGCGCTCGCTGCGTCGCTGCTGGCGAGCTGCCTGGCCCGGCTCAGCGTGCAGCCTGCGGCCATCCTGGGCGGGCAAGTTGAAGGCGGGCGCCTGCTCGGGACACATTACCCCAGGGCCTGGCCTACAATCCTCCCCAGCTCGGGAGTCTGAGGCCCAGCTGCCTGTCCCAGCTCCTCCCACCCTCTGGCTCACCCAGTTAGGCTTCTGGCTCACCTCCTCTGTAATGCTGGCCCTGCCCCGGCCCCCCTCAGGGAGGTGCCTGGAGGCCGGAGCTGGGCGGTAGAGCGGTCCCTTCTGGCCATCCCGAGGCTCCGGCCTGAGGAGGCTCTGTCCCTCCACCGCCAGTTGCTGGGGTGGCCCAGAGGTGAGGCAGAAGTACCTGCTCTGCCCAGGGCCCTCAGGGACCGCTGAGTCTAGGCTGGGTGGTGGCACTGGTGAGGCCCCAGCCCGGGCCTGGGTTGGGTCCTGTCGCCAGGTGACGGCCCACGGCGGGGTGAGCTCGTCGCTGTGCTGTTGCCAGTGGTGCGGGGGAGCAGGGGGGTGTGAGGAGACGCTGTCCAACAAAGCCGGAGCGGTGGCAGGCTCCAGGCAGGGGGGGCAGGACTGGTTCCTCCAGCCGCCGCCCTCCATCACTTCTTTGTCTCCACGAAGATGAGGCCTGCTCCGCACCTGCCCTCCGCCCTCGTGGACCCTGGTGGCCGCATAGCTGTCACTGCGGATCGGGGGAGGGGGCGGGGAGGCCCCCCTGGGCCCGCGGCTGTCGGCCAGGACCCTCTTCTCCGGCACATGCCACACAGGCCCAAGGCTGGTGCGGGGCGCCCTGGTGTGGGCCTGCTCCTCCAGCCGGGGGCTCCTCCTCTCCTCCGGGCCACCATCCTCGAGGGGGGCCTGACCCAGGCGCCCCCCTTCCCAGCAGCCGAGCCTGCTCAGCACATTCTCGGTGGAGGAGCCATTGTCGCTGCGGGAGGACGAAAGCGAGTAGTCAGGCGTGCTGCAGTTGGTGGAGAAGGAGCTGTAGGCCGAGTCCCTCCTGCTGGGCTGGGTGGCTTGTTCCACGCTGGTGTTGGACTTGGCCAGGGAAAGGGAAAGGGAGAGGCCCGGGGGCTGGTCCAGGCTGTCCATACTGCCCAGGGAGCTGAACTGGTGGGAGATGTGGTGCAGGTTCGGTTGGTCCCAGGGATCTGAGAGGCTGTTTGATGAAGAACTGCGGGGGGGGGGAGAGAGAGAGAGAGAGAGAGAGAGAGAGACAGAGAGAGGAATGGGAAAGTCAGTGAAGAAGACCAAGACATGGGAGCATGGGGATGATCTCAAGCGCAGGTGGGAAAGGGTCCCAGAAACAGGGGGAGCAAATATTCCCAGGCACACAGACATGATCCCAAAAGCAGGGATTTCCAGGCTCTTGTTAATCCACCAAGCACTGTATCCCCACTCGTACCCATATAGCCTCATGTAGCAGCTGGCATCCTGCCCTTTACAATATCCCTAAACCTGCCATACACCCAAATCCCAGCTTCACTGCTCCCCAACTTTCCCACACTCCCCATGCCCTCCAGGCCTCCAAACGCCAGCCTGACCCCTTCACCACTACCCATACCTTGGAAGCATAGACAGCATGGCTGTACTTGCAGCTCCAATGGGCACTGTACACTTGTGCCCCAGACTGGTGCCAACACACAGAACCCAGTTCTGCAGTCACACCTCAGTGGAGCATCTGAACACCCAGCCAGGCAGCCACACATCCACCATTCAGACACCTGTGACCCAGTCAGGCTACGTCCGCCACCTGGCACCCAATCCAGCCCAGCACCAAGCCACGGCTGCAGTTCCAAAGACCTGCACCCAGCATACCACCCACTGCCCACGACCCCCCTGAACCCACCCGCAACTGCCTCTCAGGAACGTGTTTTATTTACTCATAGTCTGGACGCGTGCATCACCAGCAAGGACACTGTCGATCGCACACCATTCACTGCCCTGCACGGTGGCCAACCAGGCCACTTCAGAGGACGTAAACGAGGCTACCGCATTAGCGGTACTGGAGTCATCAGCAGACCAGGGACAAGGATGGCAGAACCCTTTCCTGAAGGACATGACTGGATTTGGTGGTGTGTTAACAGATCTATTTACAATTTCCAGCTGCTTTGTTCATCAGTTCCAGATTATTTTCAAATTTCACAGTTGCCGTGGTGGGACCTGAACTCTGCTCTCTGGATTGTTAGTCTGGGCTCCTGGGTTATAATCCACTGAACTGCCAATATACCATGTTACCCCACTCCCCCACCCACCTCCCCCAGTCCACCCGGAATCCCATCAGGCCCACAGCCTGTACTCCAGTATTTATGCCCAGTCTGCATGGCAAGTATCAGGAATCTGCAGCTCATCCAGCAGGCACCAACGTTCGAATCCAGCATCCCAGCCCCTCAAGACAACCTATATGGGGCACCCCTACCCAAGTCCGGTACCCCCACAACCACTTGTACCACATCTGGGAGCTGGGTAGATCTTCCAAGCATCCAAGCCTGGACCAACCCCAGGTGTACCACCTCAAGTTAAGGTCCACTCGCTGCAGACCCCATCTAGCACATGTAGTCCCATCAAACACCCCTGCCTCAGGATGATTCACAACCCTCCAAGAGAGTGATGCAACTATGCTAGCACTAGCTACTGATGAGCTTGGTGAAGTATCTCTGCTGAAAACATTAAGTAATATGTAACTTTCTTCCATTTCCTTCTCTCAATGCTCTGGTCTAGACTATGAGCACTTTTCTTTAGAACAATCAATAAACAACTCACAAAGCTCCAAGGAGAATTTCACTCTGATTCTGTTAAGAAAATAGTACAAATCAATTGGAAGAGGATTTTGAATTTTCTTTTTTTTTGGTGTGTGCCTGCGTGCATGCGCACTTGTGCGTGTGTGTCTGTGTCTGTGCATCTGCGTGTGTCTGTGATGATGTCTTTTTCATGGCTTTTACAAGGTGCGGAGCAAGAGAGAGAGAGGGAGAGACTGTGTGGCACGCCACTCCTCACACAGACATTTTCGCAGTATTTTTCCCTTTATTTTACGAGGTCAAGTTGCGATCTCAACACTCAACCCGGCACGGATGGAAGGCGTACTCGGGAACGGATCCCGACTGGTTTCGAACCTGGGAATCTCCACTCCCGGGTCCAGCACCAATGTCATTGAGCCACCAGCCAGCTGGATTTTCATTATATTAACAATTTACAAAACACATTGGGAGAGAGGCCCCCAAAATCTGGATTTGTTATGATGTGACCAAAATCAGAAGGCATGCTGGGAAGGGTGGGAAATCCATTGCTACTCAAAGGCCACGAGTCTCGAGCAGACTCTGGTTGCTGGTGTGGTTCCCCTTTAAAACAACGGAAGAGAGGATGCTGTGCTGGTTTAGAAGTTTGTTCATGGAAACATGGCTTTCGATCCCAATACCCACTACCCTGCTGACAAATGCAGAGTCTCTGGAAAAATAAAATTGAGGAGCTCAGAGCAAGATTGCTGCACCAGAAGGACATTTGAAGTTTTTTTTTGTTTTACAGAGACTTGAATATCAATGCCACCCCTCTTCCCCATTCTGGACGCAGTGATACAGCACGCTGGCTTCACGATTCACCATCAAGATGAAAATGCAGAGTCTTTCAGAGGCAGAGGAGGTGGAATATGCTTTATGATCAACTCCTAGTGGTGTACAAATGTGGCAGGGCTGTCCTGACCCTGCTCAGCTGACCTCGAGCATCTTGTGATCAAGTGATCATTTCATCTGCTGCGGGAGCTTTCTGCCATCGTTGTGGTACATCCCACTTCAGGCCCGTGTCAAACAGGCTCCAGAGGAACTGAGCAACGTAATCAACAGCCATGAAGTAGCACATCCTGGTGCCTTCCCCATCATTTTTGGGGGATCTTAACCAGGCCAGCTTGAAAAAGTCTCTAAATAATTTTTACCAACATATCACTTGTGGAAGCGGAGGAATCAACACACTGGATCACTGTTATACCATCATCAAGAGCACTTACGGTGCTATCCCACGCCCACACTTTGGGAAGTCTGATCGCCTGGCTGTACTTCTACTTCCTGAGCATAGACAGAGACTGAAGACCGCAGGACCAGAAGTGAGGACAAGGGAGACGCAAGAGGGCTTACAGGATTGCTTTGAACCGGTGGACTGGACTGTATTCGGGGATTCATCTTGTCTGAATGAGTATGCCACAGTTGTCACTGATTTCATCAAACCTGTGTGTCCCTACGAGAAGGAAAACTCTTGATTTTAAACCTCTGCTGCCTTGCGGCCATACCCAACTATGGGAAAGGCTTCAGGTGTAAACCCCGAGGAAGAAATCTCGAGCCGGGGTCCCTAAGGCACTTTGATGTTGTTTACGACTTCACTCTGGCAACCTCTGCGACGACACTGGTGCCAAGCTGTATTGGCACTTTCCCTTCCCTTGAACTACATCAATGAGGTGGAGAGGGGGAGCCCACTGCATGGGCAACGGCCGGTTCTTCAAATCTTCCCGCCCAGGCGGGAAGGTCACAGTCCACCAGAGGTGCAAACCTATGATCCCCTGAAATCGACAGCTGCCTACTACTACAAGAACTTACCGTACATACCTGAATCAAAACCCTGGATGAACCAGGTAGTCTGCTGGGGTTAGATTTGGTGATCCAAGACCATATAAGGTCAGGTATGACTTACAAAGGGCTACCTCAAGAGCAAAGGAACAATTCTGAATGAGGTTGGAGGCAGAATCAGATGCACGTTAACTCCGGCAGGATTTGCAGGCCATTACTTCCTACAAAGCGAAACCTAACACCATGAATAGCAGTGATGCCTCATTCCCAGCTGAGCTCAAAGCATTTTATGCTCTCATTGAAAGGGAGAATAAAACGACAGCTATGAGGATCCCTGCAGCATTGGGTAACCCTATGATCCCTGTCTTGGAGGCGGATGTCAGAATGTCTTACAAGACAGTGAACAAGCAACAAGCCTGGTAAGGCTCTGAAAACCTGTGCCAACCAACTGGCATATTTATTCAAAGATATTTTCCATTATTATTTTCTACAGTCAGAAGATCCTACCTGCTTTAAAATGGCAACAATTATACCAGTGGCCAAGAAGAGCAGGGTGAGCTGCCTCAATGACTATTGTCCGGTTTCACTCACATCTACAGGGATGAAGTGCTTTGAGAGGCTGGTTATGGCAAAAATCAACTCCTGCCTCAGCATGGACTTGGATCCATTGTAGCTTACCTATCGCCCTAATAGGTCTACAGCAGATGCAATCTCATTGGCTCTTCACACAGCCTTGGATCACCTGGACAATAGTAATACTTATGCCAGGATCAGAATCAGAAGTGGAAAGCATGAGCAATTTCAAGTTCCCAAGCGTCAACATCTCTGATCCTGCGCCCAACACACTGATGCAGTTACAAAGATGGCACGTCAGCGGCTATATTTCATTAGGAGTTTGAGGAGATTTGGTATCTCATCAAAGACACTCACATATTTCTACAGATGTACCGTGCAAAGCATTCTAACTGGCTGCAGCACTGTCTGGTATGGGCGGGGTGGCTACTGCAGAGGATGAAATGAAGCTGCAGAAAGTTGTGAACTCAGTCA
Organism: Mobula birostris; assembly: GCF_030028105.1. Classification (NCBI taxonomy): domain Eukaryota; kingdom Metazoa; phylum Chordata; class Chondrichthyes; order Myliobatiformes; family Myliobatidae; genus Mobula; species Mobula birostris. The sequence continues at coordinate 83,633,281 of NC_092375.1, forward strand.
GCTCCATCACGGGCACCGACCTCCATAGTATCCAGGACATCTTCAAGGGGCGATGCCTCAAAAAGGGAGCATCTTTCACTGCACATTCCCTCTTCTCATTGCTACCATTAGAGAGGAGGTACAGAAACCTGATGGCAAGCACTCAGTGATTCAGGAACAGCTTCTTTCCCTCTACCATCTGACTTATGAACAGCGCATGAACCATTAATACTACCTCACTACTTCCTTGCACTTCTTATTTAATTTAACTAACATATATGTATATACTTACTGTAATTATTATTATGCATTGCATCGTTTCAAGATAAGGCAGCTTTCTAACAAGGCCTGTAATGCTTGTACATGAGCAGGCTGCACTTCATCTGCTGAAAACCTAAAAGACATCAGGGAAAAAAAAATAACTTTCTTGTCTTCCCCTGTAGAAAAATGTTCTCAAGTTGAGTTTGTATAGGTAGCATTTAATAATAAAGTTGATGAATGTGAATAAAGTCTGTGGTGTAGGGTGGTTTCAGAGCCTTGCTTAGTTCTCATCTCTCAAACCCAAAGGGGTAGAGGACAAAAACAGCTAAGCAAAGCAAAGCCAACAGTCATCCAAGGTAATAGAAAGTCACCAGTGGAAGTTTCAGCTTTATTCAAGGGAACATAAATAGTTTTACAGGCAACTGAAGACAAAGGTCCAAGTACCTCAAGAACTGATGGTGGACAGTGAGAGTGTAAGATCTTGCCAATATCCATGATATGTATGAACCTTTCAGTGCCTACGGCCCAAGGGCCCTGCAAAGCTGGAGACGGGGAGACAGTGGCAATCACCTCCAGTGGAGAGAAACACAAAGCCCTTCTCAACCACATATCTACCTTTGACATGAGCACCCTGAACTCTTCCCTTCAGCAGCCTAACTAGGCCAACCTTGCTGCCATTACTGACCAATAATAAGTTGATCATCCTTAAAAAAAAAAACAGGCTTTGGGAGCAGACACCACTTAAGACCTAAATTGTACGTGTGGAAAGATGCAATCACAAATCCACAATCTCTCTTTCTACATCTGGCATGACGAGGATAAACCTCAGGGGTCTCAGAGATGTGATAATGGTGTCCATCTTCAAGAATGGAGACAAGTCCGACTGTGGTAACTACAAAGAGACCTCTCTGATTGCCATAGGGAAAGTCATTGTCTGAGTCCTCCTCAGCCACCTGTTCCTAGTGGCCAAAGAGCTGCTCCCTAAATCACAGTGCAGAATCCGTCCATCGAGAACAGGACCTTCTTGACCTTTGTCAAGTAACAGCTCTGAGGAAAATGCCTGGTGTAGCACCAGCCACAATACTTGACCTCACTAAAGATTTTGACTTCATGAACTGGGAGAGACAGAAATGCTTCTCTACTTTATCTTTGCTCCACAGTGGCATGCAAGCCTTTATACTAACCAACAGGTCTGCAACAGAGCCAATCTCAGTGAAGGCTGGTATCAAGCAAGGCATTGCCCAACAATTATTCAGTCCTGCACCTCAGATCCAATGGACTTCTTTCAGAATTAATGGGAAGCTCTTCCATCTGTTGGTTTATATCCAGAAGCAAGGCCGACCGAACTCAAGAGCTGTGGTACACGTGTGCACACACTCAGAAACCGACCTCCAAGATATCATCCACTCCTTCACTGAAATGTGAGAGGATGGACTTTCACATTCAATATCTACAAGACATACTCCAGAAACTTGCCCCCATGGTATCACACTGCCCGCAATTAAAAAAAAGGTTAATGACAAAATCCTGAACAAGTTGGACCACTTCCCAATACTCAAAAGTCACCTCAATGATAAAATTCTCCACTGTTTTTAATGCACTGATAGAGCTATTGGTTGATTGAGGCAAATGATATCGGAAGGAGAAGATCTCAGACTTGGCATAAAACTGATGGTCTATCATGACCCCTGCCTTCTGATATGCTTCAGAAACCTGGACTAACTACAACAGGTAATTCAAGGCATTGGAAGGTAATACCAATACTGACTTTACAAAATTCTCCAGCTTCACTGGAACAATAAGGGAATCAACGCCAACATCTTCTTCCAAGCCAACAAGCCCTCCCTCAGTCATCTCCACTGGACGCCTGGCACCAGTCTTCTGATACATAAATTTTGTTCCAGCCTCTGTCTTGGAAGGTTATCGGAGATTAAGCACATGCTTAAAGAAGCCCAGTAACCCCACTGACACTTGGGAACATCCAGCACAGAACCACTTAAAGAAGAGTAGGAGGTTTCATGATTGGATTGGAAATCTCAAAGACAGACAATGAGAACTGTGGAGGAGGGTACTCACCACCTCACACGCTATCTTCATCCCTATCCATCAGCCACCTTATTCCCCATCTATGGAAAAAACTATGATTCCCACATTGGCCCCATCAGAACCCACAAAATCAGACGGGAAGCAAGTCCTCCTCGATCCAGAGGAACTGTGTAAGTACATGGGAGCCAAGTAACACCAAGTGAAGGATTCTAGGAGCTAAAGTGTAAAACATTTTAAATGTGGTACAGTAGCATTGTGGATAAGTCCAGTGACTGTCATCAAGATGATCAAAATGGGGACCAATGATCTGGACAATAAGCTCCAATGGAACCAGTGCAGCCGGGGAATCTCAATTGAAGATTAGATAAATTACAATGAAATGCTGGCACTGATAATGATTATCAAACACCTACTGGTTTGTGGTTGGGAAAACAAATTGATCACTAATGTCCTTTAGGTGATGAAACTTGCCATCCTTACCTAGTCTTGCTTAAATGTGATTCCAGACCCACAGCACTGAGATTAAATCTTAATGGCCTTCTGATCCGGTTCAATGAGCCACTCAGCTCAGGGAGGATCTAGGGATGGACAACAAATATGGCTTGTTCTCCATCTCACCGGCCTTTCAGTTCTACTGATCACCGCTTCAACAAAGGAAAAACTTATCCCAAAGATCAACAAAGGATTCCATCCCGTTTTTGCTGACCTAACACCAGAAAAGGAATAGAGCAGAGCATGGCACTCACGTGGCGTGGTACCTCGAGTGCCAGGAGGAACACACTCCACTAGAAGATAGCTGCATTGCGGCCGGATCCTGAGGGCTGTCGGTGAACTTGGTTGAATGCCAAGAGTGAGGCCGAACAACTGGCTCATTCCGCCTGAAACGAAACAAAAGCATAGGCAAATAAAATCGGACATGGAGTACAGAGAACTTAACCCTGTCGCTTTGATTAAAAGGTCAATTGCTTTCAATAAAATACCTTGCTACATACAGACCCAGCACTTCAATCTATTAAAGACAAAAGCCACCAATCAAAACACAGTCAGTCAAATTTCAAAGAATGACCTGGTTTAATGAAACTAGAGCTCTTTTCTTCTGTTCTAGTTGTGTTCTCCCTTGTAAAAATTGGGTATATTTTATGCTCCATTTATGTTTTACTTGTGAATGTTAACGGTACTGACGAAAGTGAGTTTTTCATTGCACCTTTGCATATCTGCAAATGAAAATAAATTTCAACTTTAATTTTTGGACTTCAGACCAAACCTGCAAGAACAGGCTGCACCACCTACTGTGGGAATGGGTCTCTTTTCCCACCATTTCTTATGCAAGACTTTATCGAACTTTGTCTGCACTCACTTTAATTCTCAGGATGCTACAATGTCTTTAAAGTGCTCAGCTCCACAAAACAGAACTCTGCAAATACAAAGGAAGGCCTACCTCCACAGCCCTTCATGACTTGTTGCTTTACACACATATGATGTACTGACATTAGCATAAAGAATCGATTTTCACCTGACAGGTCTAATACCAGTAACATTAGCCACGTACCAGCACTATACTGACTGGGTGCTTTTGGTCAGAGTAGAATAAGGAGAAATAGGCACCCAAATCCGTACAAGTAACACATTTTAAAATGGGCAAAATGGTGAAGTTAAACACCAAGTAGCCAGCATTCTCATTCTCTCATTCATTTTCATTCTCTCTGTCTCCCTCTCTCTCTCACTCTCTCAGATTAGCTTGAGATGAGTTTTATTTGTAACTCTCGCCATCAAAGGCTAACTGAACCAAGGGTCTTATGTTCTAGTGTAGATGAAGGCTTTCTGATGTTTCTCATTCCATTAAATGGCTATCGGATTACCGGTCCCACTTACAGCATCTGCACTTAAAAGACATCATGCTACAGTCAGAGAGTTGAATTTCAACAGTAATTGTAATGTTCCATATGCACGTGTTAATATAAGTAGTTTGACATCAGGAAGGGGAGGTGGGGAGGGAGGTGTTGGACTGTTATCCACTCTCTTTGATCCTTAACATCTAATGAGCCTGAATCCAGATGAAATGGTGAAAAGATCTACCAAGAGATAAGGTTTTGGAAATTCATGGATTGAGCTCCATTCACAGCTTGTGTATGTTTCACCTTACAGGGTTTCACTGGAGCCTGTAAGTATCCCAAACACCTGACTTCAGTGGGAACCTACAGTCCACCCTTGGAAAATCACTGGCACCCCCTCCTAAACACACACTTCATAACAGCACATCTACAAAAAAAGGCACGTTCAAGTTTCAAATTACATTTATCATCAAAGAATGTATAAATTATACAACCTTGAGATTTGCTTGCTCACAGGTAGCCGCAAAGCAAAAAACCCAAAAGAACCCAAATTAAAGAAATAACGAATAGAAATAAAAATAAATGACCAACTCTCAAGGTACAGGAGAAAGAAAAAAAATGCAATTCTCGTAAACGATTGAAGCAAACAATAGCATTCCAAACTAAAAATGAATCCTGAGATTTGAACTCCAGAGCAACCAAGCGTAGGCCCAAAGCCTCGTTTATCAGTTCATCATATTAGCGGGCAGGGAGCACAGCATCCAGTTCTTGGATAGTTTCATAGCAACAGGAATAAGCCACTGATGTCCTTGCACTAGTCACAGGATGGGGCTACCCATTCAGCCCCTCAAACCTGTATCTCCATCCAATTAGGCCATACCTGATGTGCATCTTGTTTACCTTGCTGGTTTTGAACTTCTCAGCAGCACTGACCAAACAACATCTTTCCCAGTGTTGAGGTTTAATATTTATCCTTGGCTCAGCAGCTTATTGAGGAGGATTTCCAGTTCCTTCCACAGACATCCCACCTCTCCCAGAAGTTCCAGGAGTCTCCCGCATATTAATAGTGGCTCCCTGATGCCCGCAAATTATATACAATGTCCCGGAAATCAATTTTTTTTGGGAGCATGAGAGAGCAAGAGAACGAGAGCGAGAGAGAGCGACCACGAGAGAGAGAGAGAGCGCACCATGGCAGAGTGTTCCAAAAAAAGAAAATATAAGACGTACGTCACCCCAGACTACCCTAAAATGTACCCCTGCGTAATAAGGATCAAAAATAATGATAGTGTTGCTCGCTGCACTGTTTGCAACAGTGACTTTTCTATTGCCCATGGTGGGTTAAAATGTAAAAGACATGTTGAGGTGAGTTTAACAGGTATGATTCATTCATTAGCATAGCTAACGTTATTTAACCTAGCTGGCTAGCAGCTCAGGAACTACTCTATTGCAGACATCCCACCTCTCCCAGAAGTTCCTGTAGTCTCCCGCAAATTGATGGTGCTACCTCCCTGAAATGAGCTTTTGCAGGGTGGGTTGTCCACTTCCATCATCAATATGAAGACATCGATTCTTGTATCAGCTTTCAAAGATCAAACTCTAGTTTTAAGGTTACAGATGTCAAACCTCTCTCAGTTCTATTATCTAACAATCATCCTCCTAATCTGTCCTGTTTTGCAGAATACAAGGCTTGACTGTCTTCATGATTTAACCCTTTCACTAGGGTATCACTTCCATGGCCCTCCAGTTTACCACATTAATAAATGGAAGTGTGTCAAATACAACATGCGATGTAGAAACTACAACAGGAACTAGATCACACACGCAGTGACTTCCTTTGTCACTGGTAAGGCAGACTAACTGGTCTTCAGGATACTCAAAGGTACAGATTGTCTAACAGCAGAGTCTCTGGTTAAAAGTAAAACAAGGAGCGCAGAAGGATTCAAAAGTAGATGAGATACTGAATAGTTTGAGAAAGGACAGAAAACATTGCTTTCCTTCAGCTGATAGGGATCCTGGTAGCAACCTGTCCTGGGCCCAGCACATAGATGCAAGTATGAAGACAGCATAGCAGCGCCTCTACTTCCTTAGGAGTTTGCAGAGATTTGGCATGAGATCTAAAACTTTGACAAACTTCTTAGATATGTGGTGGAAAGTATACTGAGTGGCTGCATCACAGCTTGGTATGGAAGCACCAATGCCCTTGAACTGAAAATCCAACAAAAAACAGTAGATAAGGCCCAGTCCATCACAGGTAAAGCCCTCCGCACCATTGAGCACATCTACAAGCAGCAATGTCACAGGAAAGCAGCATCCATCATCAGGGACCCTACCACCTAGGTCATGCTCTCTGCTGCCATCAGGAAAAAGGTACAGGAGCCTTAGGACTCAAACCACCAGGTTCAGGAACAGTTATTAACCCTCAACCATCAGGCTCTTGAACCAGAGGAGATAAATTCGCTCAACTTCAATCGCCCCATTATTGCACTGTTCCCACAACCTATAGACTCACTTTCAAGGACTCTTTATCTCTTGTTCTTGATGGTTATTGCTTATTTATTAATTCTTTCTTTTTGTGTATTTTCACTGTTTGTTGTCCACCATTTTGGGCACGGTCTTTCATTGATTCTATTATGGTTATTAGATTTGAGTATGCCCGTGAGAAAACTAATATCAGGGTTGTATATGATGACATATACCATATTTAATAATATACTAATTCAATAATAAATTTACTTTGAACTTTAGACTTTGAGGGAGCAGGGAAGTTTTCTCCATACACGAGTTATCTAAACTGAGTTTAAGGAGGGTAAAGGGGCAAGAGACTTAAGAGAGGATCTGAGGGTGAATTTTATTTCATCTAGAGGGTGGCTGGAATCTATATACTGTCTGAGTTGGTGGTGAAAGCAAATACTCTCACAACATTTAAAAAGCATCTGAACAAGTACTTGCATCACTAAGGCATAGAAAGCTATGGACCAAGTGCTGGTAGGTGGGATTAGTATAGGTGTCGTGGAGTGTGTGGGTCTTCGTCTTGAAGGAATGTGGAGGTAAGGCTGTGAAATGTCTGTACTTGTATTTGTGAAGCGTTGTATTGTAATTATATTTGGTGCCATGGTATGTTCGGGGAGGGCGGGTGAGGGGAGTTTCCGTGCTTGGTGATTTAATATTAGAAAGTTCAAATACTGGCTCATTGAGATAAGATCCAACTGATTTCTCAAATGGATCTCCCCAGAGGGATCAATGTAAAAGGGGTGATAGTTGTCATTTTCACGACCCACACTGACAACTATCTGACTTGCTGTGGACTAGAAGGACATGAATAGGAAATTCACCAACAAGAGGGAGACCAAAATGTGTAATGACAGGAAAACTGTCTTGAGCCAGAAACAAGAGACAGAAGGGCAATTTCTATTTTTCGAAAAAGATAGGCAAACAAACGTAGCGCTTTGTACCTCATGTGGCCCCCCCTGAGGCGGTGTGCCCTTTTCATTACTTGGGGGTTTTCCCATCCAGCTTTGCCCTAGCCTGTGCAGTAGCAGAAGGAGACTGTACAGAGGTCCTTTCCCACAGAGAGTAAGTGTTGGCTGCACTGAGACAGTGCATCCACTGGTACGTACTCCTGCACCCTGGGCTGTTCCTGTCTGCAGCTTTCCCTTACAGACACTGTGCTGGAAGACCAACAGGTTTTGGGCTTTGGGCACAGTGGTGTGTTTGCTGTGTGTCAGATGGTTTTGTCATTACAAACTGGGAATCACACAGGTGGCAAGATCAAACCTACCAGTTTAAAGTTAAGGAAAGTTTTGTGTTTGTTAGGGAAACAAGGAAACAAGTCATGCCCAAAGCACTACACCAAAAGTTCAACATTCAAAGTAAATTTATTATCAAAGTACATCCTGTATACGTCATCATTTACAACCCTGAGATTCACTTTCTTGCATGCAGTACTCCGGCTTTCCTGCCTCTTCACTATCCCTGTTGCAGACTCGTCTATAAAGGCCAATCACTTTGCTTAATTATACAGTTGTATCACACATCACCAGCACCAAAGAAGCTAACTAGAATTATCTTGAACTCTTCCAGCAACTTTAGCTTGGCTACATACCCATTGCCTGTGTGGTTAATGAAGTTAAAAGTCCAGTATCCAGCGGAGGATGGAAAGATACCACCTCTGTATCTCGACTGGCTGGATAATTGGTAACTTCTGGGTACAGTGAAACTAATAATAACAGTAAATACCAACTTGTCAATGTCACTTATTGCACAAGAAAAGGATTTTAATAAAACGTAGAGCCATATGCTAGCGCCTTTTCTATGTTGAGAAATTCTCTTTATTGATAAATGCATTACTGTTAATTTTCCTTTAGTGGGTACTATACTACTACATGATGTACTAAGATGTACTATACTAATACATGAGCCCAATACCTCAGTTGTTCCGTGCTGTTGATGTTACCGAGGAATAACAGAAGACAATCAAGATCACTTACACTGCAGACACTCAAAAACAACACCACAGATGAAGACAAAAGGCTAACATCTAGGTAGTCAAAGACACCAGCAGCCAGCCATTGATCAGATGGTTGGTGAGGAGATGCATTGATGCTGGAAGGGGACCTGCAGGATTAGGGAAGGGGAGGACTAACAGGTAGGTCTGCTGTTACCTCATAGAATTTCTCAAGATCTTCATCAGAAAGCTCCTCGCCACATCAGCCTCAGAATTTTCTGTGCTACAATATCCACCGTTTTGCCCTTCCTGAGGGAGCCAAACAATAAAAGGAAGAAATTCAGCCAAGCAGAAAGCTGGAGAGAAGAGGCGTGGAATATGCAGAAAGTCTCGCATTGAAGCCAAGTCCTTGGACTACTGTACAATGAAAGGATTGAACTTGACTCTAATTGGCTCGATACCTTTTCTGAATGTTGACTGGCAAAGAAATCATTCCAACCAACACGCCCATGTGTCTCAGACCGGCAGTAAACACTTTTCATTCTAAGGAATGGAAGGCACCCCTTTCTGGTAAATATCTTCCTGCTAGACTAAGAATAACAGGAATACAACGACACTTCTATCTTTGGCTGTTCTCAAGAAAAGCATTTCACCACTGTGGTGTACTTTCATCCATCATACTCCCAATTTTTGGATTCTGATGCATTTGAGACAGGAATGTCAGGGGAATAGGAATCAATTTTCACAAACAAAGTGAAATGACAGCCAATATCCATCCTCTGGAATATCAAGAGCAAAACACAAAATACTGGAGGAACTCAGCAGGTCAGGCAGCTTCTATGGAAATGAATAAACAGTTGACGTTTCAAGCCGAGGCCCTTCATCAGGGAAGATGCCAGAAAAGGATGGCGGGGGAGAGGAAGGAGGACAAGCTAGAAGGTGATAAGTGAAGCTAATAATTCTGAGTCAGTAACTGCAACCTTCTCCCTACCATACAAAACTAGTAGTACATCAAGTCTTCTACCCCCATTTTCGGTATCATATCCCAAACTTCCCCTACCTGGATCTCTTTCTCAATACTAACTCAGTACGTGTTTCAATATATTTTCTTTGCCCTTCTCACTACTTTTCTAACTACAGCTTGAGCTCTTTTATATTGTATGAAAGATGAACAGGAGCAATGCTGTCCAACTTTCCTAAAAAGCATTATTCCACACCTTCACAGCTCTTTTACGTTCATCTATCCACCAGGGAGCAGCTCTCCTTTGATTATCTCCCAACAATCTGTGAATTGATTTTTTAGCTATTGAGTACAGAACACAAAGTATCATAACTCAACCTGATATCCTCCAAAACCAAATGATCAGGAAATCTACTTCCACATAAATCATCAAATACATCCCAAATTTCTTTTTTAAAATTCCATCCGGGCACATGAGAGCCTTCCCTCTGATATTCATCTATTCCCATTATACAGATGTTGGGGAAATGATCATTTTCCACTGTTATATCATTATATACTTCCTAGTTACACACACTTGCTATATCCTCAGATACCAATGTAAGATCTCTAGCAGAAACTATTTGTTAAATAGATTTATCTGCGTACTCCTGCCCATCATTCAAGCACACAAACACCTTTCTTCCAGGAAGTCTTCCACCATCATCCCATTCGCTTTTGTGTCACTACAACCCCATGTAGTGCCATGAGCATTAAAATCCCCACACCATATGACCTTATTTTACCCACTTCCACCCACACTTTCCAATATATCAGGTGTGAACCTTTTACAAGGGTTATAAAAATTTATTACCTTAACTTTACTATCCTTTCCCTAAATTTCACCACAATTGACCCATAAACAATCCCAATCTCCTAACTTTACATGCAATCCCATTTTTGACAATAGTAGCCACTCCTCCTCCATTGCTGATCACATTTTACATCAACATAACCTTGTATCTTAAAACTTAAACAAGATTTCAACCAGGTTTCCTGTACACATATAACATCAGGTTTATTTGGTAAATTTTCAATAAGTTTCTTAAACTCTTGACCACTAGCTAAAAGGTTTCTAGCATTCCATTGTAAGTTTAGAAAAACCTTTAACAACCCTCCTTTGAAGTCTGAACATTATTTACTCCTGCTTGTAGAGTTGTCTTTTAATTCTAGTATGTTTTTCTGTAGCTTTTAATTAATATAACTTTAATTATTTCTATCTTACTTTTAATTTGTGCTGTACAATTTACCACATCTGCCATGAAAGTGGCAAACTTTAGTTTACTAACAATCAGAGATCCTTCCTTATACAATCATGCACTTTACACAGTGTTTAAACTATCTGTATTTTGGATATTAATAGGTCCCATAGACACTGTCTTCTGTAATTTCTGCTGAGTCTCAGCATATAATATGCCCATTTCCACCCAAACAATGGTTCAATGGTTCCATTTAATATCAGAGAACGCATACAGTATACAACCTGAAATTCTGACTCATCGCAGACATACACAAAGAAAAACCCCAAAAAAATGACGGACTGAAAAATGTTAGAACCCCAAAAACACTGAACTTCCACAGCTTCTTATATATAGGACAACCTGCATAAGCAGAACTATGTTTTCCTCCACAGTTGCTACATTTTAGCTTAACACCCTCTCCACAAAATTATGTTTTCCACCATATCTACCACACCAATTTTTACCCTTAAACACAACTGCTACATGATCTTCTGGCATTGAAAACATTTCAAAGGGGGCAGCACACAGACTCAAACCATATAACTCATATAACCTAAATTAAACCTAACCACCTAAACTATCTGTTCTAGCTCCACCACTAAACCCTTTTCAAAGTTTAGCATCCACAACCTTTCCTTGGACTAAATTATTCTTAACTTGGTCCCTGGATACGTCTAGAGGCAACTCCAGAGATTTCTCCCCAAAGCCACTGTCTTTGGTCTAATTACTTGGTGTTACTTCCCTCCCCCCCACCCACAGCTTTTAACCCCAAAGACTTATCGCATTACTTACGATCTTTACAATATACTAAGAGTGCCCAATCTCTTAAAGGTTTTGCTCCCATATCTCCTAATGTGTTTTTTTTCAAATCCTTAGTCTAATTGGATTGATAGCAGAAACAGGCCCACTCAAAAAACGTTAAACTTTTCCTTCCTTCTTTTATTTAAATCCTGCCCCTTGCCTCTATCACTGGATGACAAGCCACTACAATCCTCAATCAGCTGCCTATTATCCCGTTTCCCAGAAGCCAGCCATTCACCTTCCTCCATACCACTCCTATCACCCAATACCACCTCCCATTCGCTACATCCATCTTCTCTGTCACTTCCTGCTATCTCTACCTCCTTCCTGTCTGAGAGAAAACTCCCAAAAACAGACTCAGTCCTTCGCTCCAAGCCCAATCGCTCTCATCCACAAACAACTTCTTCTTCTTCGTCTTCATTGGCAAATAGCTTTAAGGTGCATTATTGCCATCTTCTGAACTGGAGTATGGGTGAAGATATCTAAATCCTATGTAAAAATATATTGGTATCAAATTCTTTAAAAAGGACCCATATTCTAAAGGAATTGCACCATTTATTTAACGCAGTAATTCTGTGATCCCCTCTGCAAAACATCGCTAATGTTAAATTGTATTTTATTCCATGATAACTTTAAAATCAACCATCCCCTTTCTTGATGATGTCATGCTCAACCATCTCTTGTTGATTACAATACTCACACCTCCCATTATTGTTTCTTCATTAAAAAACAACGTATCCTCTGTGCCCAAATCTCAATTTCGATATTATCACCTCCTCTCTCCTGCTCCTTTTAATACTGTTTTTCATTTTTCCTTTACTGTAATTTATAGGAACGTCCACTTCTGCTCGTCCAGTTACCTCCTTTGCTAATTTATCCGCTTGCTTGTTCCTTTGAATACCAGCATGTGCTGGAATCCACATAAAACATACAAAGAGTCCCATCATCCACAAACCTCCAGGTAGCAGCACAATCAAAGGGGCACAGCTGCAAATTGTAGTTGATAATGGAATGGGTAATTAGCCATTCGGGTAGTAGCCTATAAAAAGAAGATGGGCTCAAGCAGAACTACTATTGTGCAAGTGGGCAGCTGAGGCTTTGGTGAGAAGTGACGGAAGCAGTAAGTACAGGCTAAGGTGGGGTTTCTATAAATTCTGTTCCTTTGTTATTGCAATTAGAGCAGTGGACATGGCAATCAGGGTAATAGTATACAATCGGCCTTCCTTATCCATGAGGGATTGGTTCCGGGACCCCTCACGGATACCAAAAAACACGGATGCTCAAGTCTCTTATTCAATCTGTCTCAATACGGTGGACCTTGAGTCCCACCAGAACCCCAGACCTTATTTAACCTATCTCAGTGCGGTGGACATTAGGACCCGGCAGCGGAGCCCTGAATCCGCAGTGTTTCTGTTCACAAAAATAATCACGATCACGATTGAAAATAAAGTGGAAATAATAAAGTAATCAGAAAGAGGTGAAACGCCATCGGTTATTAGAAAAGCGTTAGGCTACAGTCAGTCAATGATCGGAACAATTTTAAAGGATAAAGTGAGAAAAGCTACAATTATTACTAAGCAACACAGTGGTTTAATTATGGGGTTTTGGGTTTTTGATCCTCCACATCAACCCGGCACGGATGGAGAGTGCACTCGGGAGCGGTCTGTCACTGGATCAAACACGGGAATTTCTGTTCCTGAGCCCAGCCCTGAAACATACGTTTTATATGTGTAGAAAGGTAAAATACATACTAAGACAAGCATTTGACTGACACTAAATAATACTGGATGTACCTGTTCCGACTTACTTAGTAAAAGAACTTAAGTGTTTTTTAATCCCGATCCACGATAACCTACACACATCCTCCTATATACTTTAAATCATCTCTAGATTACTTATAATACCTAATACAATGAAAATGCTATGTAAAAAAGTTGTTATACTACATTATTTAGAGAATAATGACAAGGAAAAAATGTCTGTACATGCTCAAACAACAAGTGCTGGAAGAGCACTTCCGGGTTTTCTCGATTCGCGGTTGGTTAAATTCGCGTATGCGGAATTCGTGGATAAGGAGGGCTGACTGTACTTGTAGGATGTGGGAAGTCAAAGATTTCTCCAGCGTCTCTGAGTACGATCTATGCTCTCCTTACAGATTGTTATGGAGCTGGTGCTGGAAGACCGAAGGGTTAACTGACAGGTGTCACTGGGGAGGCAGTTACGTCTAAGTTGCAGAATGCAGGTAACTGAGTCTCTGTCAGAAGAGGGAGAAGGCAGTGCAGTGTACCTCTGTCCTCACTGACAAGTATGGTGTTGAGGAGACAATAAAGCAGGGGAAAGCCACTGAAGTCTCTGGTGCTGAATCTGGATCTTTTCCTGAAAGGAGCTTGGGGGGGGGGGGGGGGCGAGGAAGAGAAAGATGAGCAGTATTGATAGTTGGTTCATTAGATAAGGGTGCAGACAGGAGGTTTTGTGGATGAGAATGAGATTCTGAGGTATATTGCCTCCCAGCTGCCAGGTTCCTATAGCTAGGATTGAGTCCATAGCATTCTGATGTGGGAGGGTGTGCAGTCAGAGGTTGTGGATCACAGCAGCACCAATAACATGCAGGAAAAGTGATGAGGCCCTACAAAGTGAGTTCAGGGAGTTGGGTGTAAGTTTAAAGATAAGACCCCCAGAGTAGTGATCTCAGGTTGGCTACCTGTGCCACATACTCAGGAGGAAAGAAGTATGAAGGTTGTGCAGTTTAACATGTGGCTAAAGAAATGGTGCAGGGCTGAAGCCTTGAAATGTTTGGACCATTGAGCAGGTGTAACCTGCACATGTTCCATTTTGTACCTGACCTGAAGGGAAACCAATATCCTTGTGGAAAATGCTTAAACTAGAGTTGTAGGTGTTGGGAAACAGTGACTGTGGAGAAATTAGATGCTAAGACTACAAGCAAAGATGGAAAATGAAAGTTTGGTATGGTGAGACTAATGTTCTGAGTTGTCATTTCGATGCAAGGAGTATTGTACTAGATAATGCAGATGAATTTGGGCCATCAATCTGTGCAGATTTGTGATGTTACAGTCATTAGTGACATGGTTGCAGGAGAGGTAGGACTGGCAGCTCAAAGCAGTTGGGTTGCATTGTTTTAAACATGGAGAATGAGGAATTAAAGGGATGGCACTGCTCATCAGAAAATCTCTCCGCAATGCTCAGAGGACATACTGGAGGTATATTAACAGGACTGTCTATTATAGACCTTCCAATAGTCATTGGGATTTGGAGGAGGATATTTGTAGAGGTAACAGGTTAGGAGGAAATGTCAAGTTCTTATGGTAGGTGATTTCCCTCTCTTTCCCTCCCCCCCCCCCCGGAGCTGTAAGATTTGAGGAGGGGAGACCTTAAATGGTTTGTTTTTGCATCTGCAGTTACTTAGTAAGCGTCTCGAACTGAGGTGAAAGTAGTGAGGTCACAGACCATATTTAGATTACAAGAGGTGCTTGCTCTTCAGGGACAGGGAGGTGTACAGACTCTCCCACTATAGGAAACATCCTCTCCACATCCACTCTATCTGAGCTTTTTGAATAGTGAAAGGTTTCAATGAGATTCTTCCCCCACACTCTTCTGCACCCCACCCCCCGGCTCAGGTGAGTATATGACCAAAGCTATCAAATGTTCCTCGCGTTAACCCTTTCATTCCTGAAATCATTCTCGTCACCTTCCTCTGGATTCTCCAATGCCAGCACATCTTGTAGATAATGGACCCAAAACTGCTCACAATACTCTAAGTGCAGTCTGACCACTGCTTTATAAAATCAGCACCTTTACTTCCTGAGAAAACTAAAGAAATTTGGCCTGTCCCCTAAAACCCTCACTAATTTTCATAGATACACCATAGAAAGCATTCTCCTAGGGTACATCACAACCTGGTATTGAAGTTGTCCTGTCCAAGACTGGAAGAAACTGCAGAAGATCGTGAACACAGCGCAGTACATCACACAAACCAATCTTCCGTCCTTGGACTCACTTTACACTGCATGCTGTCGGAGCAATGCTGCCAGGATAATCAAGGACACGACCCACCCGGCCAACAAACTTTTTGTCCCTCTTCCCTCCGGGAGAAGGCTCAGAAGCTTGAAGACTCATACGGGCAGATTTGGGAACAGCTCCTTTCCAACTGTGATAAGACTGCTGAATGGATCCTGACCCAGATCTGGACCGTACCCTCCAATTATCTGGACCTGCCTCTCGGTTTTTTTGCACTACCTTACTTCCCATTTTTCTATTTTCTATTTATGATTTATAATTTAAATTTTTAATATTTACTATTGATTTGTAATCCAGGCAGTGGGAAGTGCAGAATCAAATATCGCTATGATGATTGTACGTTCTAGTATCAATTGTTTGGTGACAATAAAGTATAATCTCAGCATTACACCCTTGCTTTTATATTATAAATCACCACTTAACCTGTAAGTTAAACTTTAGGGAATCCTACATGAAGACTCACAGGACCCTTTGCATCTCTAATTTCTGAATTTTCTCCCTGTTTAGAAAATGGCCTTTGCCTTTATTCCTTCCATCAAAGTGCATGACCTTGCACTACATTCCATCTGCCAGTTTGCCCATTCTCCCAATCTATCCATGTTCTTCTGCGGGCTCCCTGCTTCCTCAATACTAGTTGCCCCCATCTATCTTTGTATTGTCTGCAAACCTGGCCACAAAGCCATCAATTCTGTCATCCAAATCATTGACATATAATGTGAAAAGCAGTCTCAAGACTGACCCCTGCAGAACACCACTAGTCACTGGCAGCCAACCACAATAGGCCCCCTTTATTCTGACTATTTGCCTCCTGCCAATTTTTATCCATGCTAATATCTTTCCTGTAATGCCATTGGTTCTAATCTTAAGTAGCCTTGTGTGCCGCACCTTATGAAATGTCTTATGAAAATCTACGTAAACCACATCCACTGATTCTCCTTTGTCAAGCCTGCCTGTTATCTCTTCAAAGAATTCCAACAGATTTGTCAGACAAGATTTCTCTTTAAAGAAACTATGCTGACTTTGGCCTATTTTATCATGTGCCTTCAAGTACCTTGAAATTTCATCCTTAATAATGGACTCCAGCAACTTCCCAACCACTGAAGTCAGGCTAACTAGTTCATAATTTCCTTTTTTTTTCGGGTCCCTCCATCGAAGAGCAGAGTGATATTTGCAACTTTCCAGTCCTCCAGAACCATTCCAGAATCTGTTTCTTGAAAGATCATTACTAATGCCTCCACAATCTCTTCAGCTACCTTTCAGACCCTGTAGTGTTGTCCATCTGATCCAGGTAACTTGTCTACCTTCAGGCTCTCTACCTCTGGCTTAAAAATATTCAAACACTGTGCTTGAGGAAATTCTAAAGACACTCAACTTTCAGTGAAAAGATTATTGCCACTAAACAATCAGACTCCTGAACCAGAGGGGATAATTTCACTAAACTTCACTCACCTCATCATTGAACTGTTCCCACAAGCTATGGACTCACTTTCAAGGACTCTACAAATCACGTTCCTGGAATTATGATTTTTTTTTGTATTTACAGCTGGCACTTGCATGGTGGTTGTTTGTCAATTTTTGTAATTTTTGATTCTATTGTATTTCATCATTCTACTAGAAAATGACTCATGGTGACATACCTAGTTTGATAACAAATTTACTTCAGACTTTGTGAACTGTAACTTGCTGGAATCTGGAACAATGAACAATATGCTAGTGGACCTCAGCAGGTCAAGCAGGATCTGTGTGGGAGTGGGGGGAGAAACAATTAGCCTTGATGCTGGGTTTTGACTCAATGTTGACAATACTTTTCCTCTCACAGATGCTGCTCAACCTGCTGAGTTCCACCAGCAGATTGTTTGTTGCTATGAACTCAAAACAGTCAGATGAGGCTGCTTCAGCAAAAGACAGTCATCAAAGCTCCTTTTTATTGCAACAATCAGCCTTCCCAAGGTGCTGGTGCTCCTGGTGCACAATGCCATTTGGCCACGTAAACCATTCAGCAGGCCCTCAGTTTAGCAAGCAGCTGGATTAACAATGCATGGGGGGGGAGCTGCATCTGTTGTTTGGGAACTCACTGGGGGTTGCATAGAGCGGGGGTGGGAAAAACACATCGGGCAGGGAATCAAATCCAGGGCATCAAGCAAATTGCTAGAAGTTCTCAGTCATTCAAGCAGCATCTGTGGGAGGAAAGGTATCATTGTTTTGGGTCGAAACACTGCATTGGGTTCCAACCCAAAACTGACAATTCCTTCCCCCACATACAGTTGTTGTTTGACTCACGGAGTTCCTCCAGCAGATTGCTGTTGCTCCATATTCCAGCATCTGCAGGTTCTTGGGTCTCCAATCAAATCCAGGAATTGGTTTGCACAACCCCTTTGTACAGACAATCCCAGTTCTTAAAGTGCTAGGCTTTGCCCAAGGCTGATCCTGAAAAGAACCCTAGTCAGCCACATAGGAGACGCATTTCCACTTGGAAATCATTCGATGAAGGTGTTCAGTACTTCTATCCCAGTCTCAGATGTACCGTGTTCCCTGCTGCATTTGGTTTGTACAATGTGCAGTTCTTCCTTGGAGGCAGTTCATTGGATTTGTTTCTGAGACCAGCTCTGTGGCTTCCAGATCATGGTCAAGTTTGTCAGGCCATCCTGTGTTCTGAGGTGGCAAGTGTGACCAACAGATCTGATCACAGGAAAAAGGGGGAATACTTGGGAAAGCATTCTGCTTCTGGCTATTTGCAGGCTCCCCATGCATTCATTCAGACTTCTCAATACATCACAAATGCTCCTGCTCTAGGCTGTATGGCCATGAGTTAAGAGATTCCATTGATGTGCTGGTGAAGAGTGTGTTTCAGGAGTCTGAGTCGGTGTATTTCCAGGAACAGGGGTGGGGATGGGAGTTTCTCCACATCCAATGCTGCCATCCCCAGCTGTCTAGCAGAAACTGCAGTGCTCAGCAATGATAGGGACTTCTCACAGGGCCGGAAAGCAAGCAATGGATTGAGTTTGTGGGGCAGGTGGTGTGCTGGGACAAGACTTGTGAAGGTCAGTGAGGGAGAGAGCAAGGGAGAAGAGGCTGGTGCAGGGAGGGAAGCGAGAGGACAGCAGTGTGGAGGAGATAGGTGTGAGGGTGGATGGCTGGTTAGTGAACCAGACCAAACTAGAACTTTTTAAACTCTACTGAGTGAGTAAAGTGTAATGAAGGTGGATAGTCACTGTCTTTTCTCCAGTGTAGGAGAGTCTCTAACTAGAAGGTGTTGGTTTAAGGTGAGAGGAGAAAGACTTAAAGGGAAGTTGAGGGCCAACCTTTCCAATTGGCAACACTTGGATATGATCCAGGCTATAAACTGAGGTCATGATCAAACACATTTTCAAAATGTCAACAGGAATTATTCTACTTGAGTGCAGTCAATAAGCTTTCAGATCACTTGTGGTCACTCAGTGAGGGGCCCTGCACTCCATGGGCACACCCAGTCTGTACTCAACTTCATCAAAACTGCTCCATGGCAAAGTGCAACTGGGCACGTAACACTGACATTCAAATCTGTAGTTTCCCAATCATTGAACCAAGGAAATCGGTCTGAATCCTTTAGTGGAAAATTTAAATTAATCTGAAGCTAAACATCACCCTATTAGCTGGATGGGAGTTGGCAAAATGGCACCCACAACTTGTCACATTTCCTCAGGGAGCTTCTCTTCATTCTCTCACGGGAAGGGCCATCAGACCGAAGTCTCACTTAACCAGACTTTGCTCTCATTGCCCAATGCTACAGTGGGGCAGTACAGTAGTGTAGTGGTTAGCACAATATTTTACAGTACAGGTGAGACAGGTTTGCCAACTGCAGACACACAATCCTCCCACTGACTCCATTTAGTCATTCCAAGTTCTGCCTCTGTATTTAAATGAAGTTCCATGTGCTTTCTCAAGGAAGTTTACATTAAAAAAAAATACACAGTGCTATTCCAAAGGAAACAGGAGTGTTCTTCTATTGGCCTTGCCAATACTAACCCTTCAACTAAATCCAAAAACTAGTCAATGGGTTGGCCATCTGAAACACTGACAGTGAAAGACCCCACAGATGTGGCCTGACCTGCTTGAGTACTTCCAGCATTTTCTGTCTCTATTATAAAACCAGAGGATCCAATCATTTCTGTCAGCTAGATCTTGACATGTTCTTACATTCCAAGAGCAATTATCGCTTAAAAGTACTTCACACTACAAGCAACACACATAAAATGCCGGAGGAAAGCAGCATGTCAGGCAGCATCTATGGAAGAGAGTAAACAGTTGACGTTTTGGGCCGAGACCCTTCATCAGGAGTTCCAGATTTCCAGTACCTGCAGACTTCCTCATGTTTTACAAAGTTGAGACACCCTAAGATTGTCAAATACTGGGAGAAATGTATTTCACTTGCATTATTGTGTTCGGCCATCATTCGTACCACTATTCTTTCATGGGCTCATAGTTCCCCCAACTTCAATTTAATTGCTCACCCTTCCTTCTCTCTACAACCTACTCCAACTCTACATTCACCATAACGCCCACATTCCAACATGACAATTGGTCTGAGCCTGATCCCTGATGAATCCCAGGTGCTTACACTCCAGCTACCTATCCTGGCCCTCCTTTAAACCTCTACCTGTTGTTTGGCTCTCCTGAAACATTGCCCTATTGCCTGGGTTTACACCTACATCTTGTGATCTTTGTGTCTTTGGCAAATTCTGTTGTATTTGTAAACTGACCAGGGACATGTCCTAACAATTTTTTAAAACCCTAAAAAGAAAACAGCCATTGCAAAAGGATTCAGAAGAACAGCATGTGATAATTAAATCATTTCACTACTCGAATGAAAACAGTTTCCAGTAAAAGTAGTGGAGCTAAGTGTGGACAAGTAGCACAGTCAGAATCAAGAGGCTGCAGCCCTGCTGCCCTTCCACTGAAATGTGTCTCAAATCTTTGGCCTACCTTCTCGGGGAGATGTGAAAGGTCCCACATCACTAGTATTGTGTAATTGCCCATCAACCAATGCCACTACAATTGAATGCTCTGGCCATTAACCTTGTTTGTCGCTGCTCCATTTGAATCACTGCACTCTTTACAATTGCAACTCATTTACTATAGCATACTTCACAATGCTCTAGACAGAAGGCAGTTCATAATCACAGAAAAGTACAGCACAGAAACAGGCCCTTCACCTATCTAGTCTATGCCAAACCATTTAAACTGCCTACTCCCGTCAACCTGCACCGGGACCATAGCCCACCATACCCCTACCATCCATGTACCTATCCCAACTCTGAAACGTTGAAACCGAGCTCACATGCACCACTTGCACTGGCAGCTCATTCCACACCCTCACGACTCTGGCCAACATGTGGGTGTAGTAAGAGATGAGGAAGAAGTTTCCCCTCATGTTCCCCTTAAACTTTTCACCTTTCACCCAGATTTGCTGTCTGGGTTTACTCCTGTCCTATAACCCTTATAATTTTGTGTACCTCTAACAAATCTCCCCTCAATCTTCTACGTTCCAAGGAATAAAGTCCTAGCCTATTCAAACTGTAGTATTAGGATTTATTATGGAAGCAGGAAGTCAGTAGATCACTCCCCTCTCTTCCCCCCCCCACCCACACAATACGCGGTTGTGCTGGTGCAGTATTACATAAGAGCACACCAGACCCATGTCTCAAGGGCCACAACTGCACTAGCTGATTCAAGCCAGTCAGATGAACAACTCCAAGCAAAGCCAAGAAATCCACTTCCATTGGATTACTTTAAAAGGGGTATTTAAACACACCAGTGTAATGTCACTTTTCAGCAGCATGGAATTCCATTTCAGGAATGCTCCAAGATTAGAAAAGATTTCTGGTTTGTTACTGTTGCCCTGGTAATTGTGAGGGAGTCCCTGAATTGTAATACATCTCCAGAGTTCAGACATCCCACCTCTCCCGGAAGTTCCGGGAGTCTCCTGCAAATTGATGATGCTACCTCCCTGAAATGCAGGGTGGGATGTCTGAGAGTTCATACAGCTCTCTGTAGTGTGGAGAACAGTATGTATTTTAACACACAATATCATTAACCAGAACTTACTTTCCACAAAATATCACAATAAACTCAGTTTTCTGTAGAACCAAAATGAAAGATATAAAGAAATGAAAAATACAAAAAAATGTACTCAAACAAGAGAAATGTGTGCTGGAGACAATCACCCAAGGGTAAGAGCCAGCTCAGAGATCGTCACACTTCCCAAAGCTAACAAGATGCACCCCTGACACATGTATTGAAACGGAGTAATGGAGCTAACCCCAACTCAACCAAGCAAAAGGGAGACCATCAACCATAATGAACCACAACAACGGGTATTTATCCTGTGCCTCAATAAATACTTGTACAGGAGCAATAGGCCATTCCTCATTTCAAGTCTGTGACACTCTCTAAGGAGCAAGTCTGTCTACCTCCACTGTTTCACAGGTCCACAGCAATTGATATTGAGCCAAAGGTGGAAGATAAGGACAAAGGCCTGGTTAAAGAACGAGAGAGCAAAGGGGGGTTTCAAATTTGAAGCAGCCACCCTGCAATAAGGATGCATCTGGTAGGAGTCAGGCCTTTCCTGGGGAAGTGAAAGCCAAAACAAAAATGTTAGGGCAGGAAGAAAGGGGGCCTTTTCTGGTTGGCAGCCAGTGACTAGTGTCACTGCAGAGGTCGATATTGGGACTGCTTCTTTTCACACATCAATGATTTTGATGATGGAATTGATGGCTTTGTGGTCAAGTCTGCGGATGATATGAAGATAGTTGGAGGAGTAGGTAGTGTTGAGAAAGCAGGGAAGCTTCAGAAGGACTTGGACATTAGGAGAAAGGGCAAAGAAGTGTCAAATAAAATATAGTGTAGGGAAATGTATGGTCATGCACTTTAGAAGCATAGATTATTTTCTAAATGGAGAGGTAATTCAAAAATTAGAGGTGCAAAGGTACTTGGGAGTCCTCATGCAGGATTCCCTAAAGGTGAACTTGTAGGTTGAGTTGGCGGTAAGGAAGGCAAAGCCATTGTTAGCAATCATTTCAAGAGGACTAGAACATAAAAGCAATGATGTAATGCTGAGGCTTTATAAGGCATTCGTTAGACTACATTGGAGTATTGTGAGTAGTTTTGGGCCCCTTATCTAAGGAAAGGTATGCTGGCATTGGAGACAGTCCTGAGTAAGTTCACAAGAATAATTCCAGAAATGAAAGGGTTAATGTATTGAAAGGGTTAACGTATGAGAGGCTCTAGGCCTGTACTCCCTGAAGTTTACAAGAATGGGGGGGGGGGGGAATCCCACTGAAACCTATTGAATATTGAAAAGCCCAGATAGAGTGGATGTGGAAAGATTGTTTCCTACACTGGGTGAGTCTACGACTAGAGGCCACAGCCTCAAAGTAGAGGGACATCCATTTTGAACAGACATAAAGAGGAATTTCTATAGCGAGGGGGTGGTGAGCCTGTGGATTTTGTTGCCATGGACGGCTGTGGAGCCCAAGTCATTGGGTGTATTTAAGGCAGAGGTTGATAGGTTCTTGATTAGTCAATGTCTGAGGTTACAGGAAGAAGGCAAGAGAATGGGCTGAGTGGCTTATGTCTTGTGGTCTAAAACAAAACTTGCTGATAGGTAACTGACGCTCTCTCTATACATTACATACATTATATGAAGATTAAATTCCAGACAACCAGCACTAGAATTGATATTTAAAACAAACCATTGTATTTGACAATCTATAAGACCTAACATATAGGAGTAGAATTGGGTCATTTGGCCTATCAACACTGCTCTGCCATTCACTGACTGATTTTTTTTTCCAAATCTATGCTCCTGCTTTCTCCCCATAACCCTTTACATCTCTACCAATCCAGAACCTATCAACCTTTGCCTTAAGTACATACAATAACTTGGCCTCCACAAATTTACTGCCCACCAGCTGAAGGAGGTCCTCTTCATCTCAGTTTTAAAGGGATGCCCCTTATTCGGAGGGTGTGCCCTTGGATCCTAGACTTTCCTACTAAAAGAAAAATCCTCTTCTTGTCCAATCTATCCAGGCTTTTCAGTATCCTGTATACTTCAATGAGATTCCTCTTCATTCTTCCAAACACCATCAAGTACAGGTCCAGAGACATCAAAAGTTCCTGATATGTTAATCCTTTCACTTCTGGGATCATTCTTGTGAACCTTCTAGGGCCAGCACAACCTTCCTGAGGTACAGGGCCCATGTTTGCTCAATATTCCAAATGTGGTCTGACCTGCTCCTTATAAATCCTCAGCAGTATTTCCTCACTTTTATATCCGCATGCCCTCAAACTGAGTGCTACCATTGCATTTACCTTCCTTACTACTGACTCAACCCGCAAGGTAACCTTGAGGGAATCTTGAAATAAGACTTCTAAGTCCCTCTACAGCTCCAATATCTGAATTTTATCCCCATTTAGAAAACAGTTCTACACTTTAATTCTCACGAAAGTGCATAACCTCACACTTCGCTATTCAGTATTCCACCTGCCACATCTTTGCCCATCTCCTTCTGTAGACTCCCTGCCTCAGCCACACTACCTGTTTAACACAGTTTACTGTACTTTCAACTTTGTTTCTCTATCTACCTTGTTACTGCTTGCAAATTTGGCCACAATGCCATCAGTTCTTTCACCCAAATTACTCCTGTATAACGTGAAAAGTGGTCTAAATTAATGAGCACTGGGAACTCCATCAATCACCAGCAGCCATCCTGAAAAGGATCCCCCCCCCACCCCCCCGACATCTACCAGTCAGCCAGTTTTCTATTTAACGGAGTGAGCCAACAGGAGTAAGGACACAAAGACAGCGTGGTGCTAAGTTAAGCACACTGGCCGGGCTTTATCAGTGGAGTCAGTCTTACCATGTCAGGCAGGCGCTGATCGGGAGAGTTTAAACATCCCACTTACGGGCAGAGGCACCATGTCACCGGCAGGCGCCGGAGCGTGAATGAACTGCAGAGCTCCGAGCTCTACCGCCAGCCCAGCCTGTGCGTATTTCCCGGCTCTGCGTCTGAAACAATGGAGCCGATGAGGTCGGGTGTAGGATCCGGGCAGATGCAGTCGTAAGGCAGCCTTACAAATCCAACATTCCTCGCATAGCCTGTTGGCTCGCATTCGCCCCTCCCCCCCCCTCCCCGCCACAGGTAATTCCGGCTGACCCTCCTCTTCTCGCTGGTTACTATGGCTGCGGCTAAGCAGAGCACTAAAGACCCAGTCTGCCAGGCCCAGCAGCTCAGAGTGCACAGATGCTGTCAGGCAGCCTGTCATCACCTCCCCCCCCCGCCCTTTAAAAACCATGGCAACATGGCTGGCCCACTTAATTAGCAGTTTGACCTTAATAGACAAAATGGGTGTGTGTGTGTGGGGAGGCAGTCAGACGGGGGTGGGGGTGGGGGGAGTGTTATTTTTCCCCCACCATCCTTTCTTTCAAATAACCTTGAGCAGTTGTTCCATCTCCACCAACTCATTTCACTGTGCTGACTAATGTCACTGGGCAAGGACGGAGTCACCAACCCAGCAGAAAGGATGGGTACCTATCAGACAGGATAGACAAGAGAAAATCTGCAGCTGCTGGAGATCCAAAGCATCACGCACAAAATGCTGGAGGAACTCAGCAGGCCGGTCAGCATCTATGGAAAAGAGTAAAAAAAAAGTCGATGTTTCAAGCTGGTCTTGGCCTGAGACATCGACTGTTTACTCTTTTGCATAGATGTTGCCTGGCCTACCGAGTTCCTCGAGCATTTTGTGTGTGATGCTTAAGATAGGATAGAAGCTTTTAAGAGGCTCTTCCACAGGCAGGTGACAACAGAGGGGTTCTACCTGCAGGTGTCATTGGCTGACTTACTTCAGTACAATATAGTGGGCTGAAGGCCTTTTCCTGTGCTGTACTGTTCTATGTTGTATGTTTGAAGATGAGAATTAAAGACCTTGTCTGGAAACAAGCCTCATCTAATGTTATAAGGTCACAGTTTATTCAACACACTGGGTCCCAGCAGGGAGAAAAAACCATTAGTCTATTCCACCTCTCAGAATGTCCTTGTGCCTCTGCGACTTATTCCCTCTCACCCATGCCCCTCCATTTCTTTACAGAGACCCTACATATTTTAGATATTTGTAAGGAAGCTGAAGCACTCAGGCGAAAACAAACCTGGACACCAGGAGAACTTGCAAACTCCGTAAAGAGAACACTGGAGGTCAGGTGTAGCTCTGTACAATCAAAACAGGATGCACTGAAGAATTCAAGATCTTGTTATTTACTCTCAGGCTACGTCCACACTACGCCGGATAATTTTGAAAACGCAGCTTTTTCTCTTCGTTTTGACCTTCTGTCCACACTGAGATGGCGTTTTCAGCCCCCGAAAACGGAGATTTTCAGAAACGGTCTCCAGAGTGAATAAATCTGAAAACGCCTCATATCCGTTGCAGTGTGTAAGAGGTAACCGGAGCTTTTTAAAACCGCTGTCATGAAGTGCCGGAACAGATGGCGACAGCGCAACATTTCATTATTTTCTTCTTATTATTCTCGTTATTATTATTACTACTTTATTGTCGCCAAAGAATTGATACTAGAGCGTACAATCATCACAGCGATATTTGTTTCTGTGCTTCGCAGAACCTAACAATTTCAGAACAGACAGCAACGAGACTGAAGCCGGAAGAGTTAGAAATGTACTCACCCATAGCTTACTGAATAAATAAGTATACTCACTTCGCTCTGTTTTCTGTCCTTGCTTGTATGAAGGTGGTTCACCTATTTATGCAAGTACTTCTCTGACAATAGGTGTGAAACAGCCGAATGTAACATTGTATGGAAATACAAGATAACACTGATGCAGACATGTTTTATACATTTAACAAGGTGCTTTATTAATGCAACAGAGTTAGTCAGTTTTTCAATGTTTGTCATCAGCCGGGTCATATTGTCTGTGAACTCCCTGTCAGTTGCCGGCATATGCTCCAGTATGTTTTTTTTAGTTTTAAATCCTCCTGTGCGAGAGCCAAGAGCAATTCCTTTTAAGTTTTTCTACTCTGTAACTGGACAAACGCGCACCACGTATATCGTTTCCTCTTCACTTGTTTTCTGTGTGTCCTGCGCATGCCCAGTAGGAGGAGATTTGCCCAAATATCCGTCAAATGTGGACAGAGATATTTTGAAAAAAGCTTAGTGTGGACGTCTACCGTTTTTACTTGAAACCGGCGTTTTCAAAATTATCCGGCGTAGTGTAGGCGTAGCCACAATATTTACAGCTCATTCTCAGTTGCCTAAGGCTTGAGGAAAACAATGGGGGTGCCTCAGTTGTTGAGATCTTGTCGCACTCTTGTGAACATCTAATGATTAAGTGCCAACCATTCTTACTAAGAGAGCGAGAATTCTCATCCTTGATCCCATCCACAGCTAGCATGCCACCAGAGGCAACATTAAGCAGGCACTCAAGGTACAGTCATCAGCAAATAAGAAACAGCCCATCCTGACCCCAACATCTTGACAAGGACCTCATGCAGGCTTGTTTGAAGAAATCTCTGCCCAATCGCTATCAACATATCACTCTCAGCACCAAGGATCCCAATATATTCATTCACTGTTATACTACAATGAGGAATGTCTCCCTCAATTCGGGAAATCTGAGCACTTGGCTCTCCTTCTCCTACCTATACACGGGCAGAGGCTAAAGAACAAGGCTCCAGAGCTAAGGACAACAAAGAAGCCCTGGATGAACCAAGAGATCTGCAATCTGCTGAGGGATAGATCAGTGGCATACAGGTCTAGCAACCAAGTTAAATACAAGAAGTCCAGGTACAAACTCCAGAAAGTCATGTGAAGTGGCAATTCTGGACCAAACTTGAACCACTGAAGGATGCTTGACAGCTGTGTCAGTGCTTGCGTTATATTGTAGTGTTCACAATAAAAACTGTTCTACCTGATTCACAAACACCCTCATTGAGTTATGTTCACTTCAGGAAACTGTCTGATGTAAGTGTGTCAGTGTAAAGCGACTAATTTTGATTTGTTCATAATGGTAGTAAAGGGCTGCAGCTTTTGTTGACACATAAAATGACTCATGTTTTATTCACAAAATTCTACATTGGTGACCCCAACTCTCTCTTGAACTATTCCAGAGTTACTCAATGATATGTTGACCAACGCAGTTGCTGTGAAGCTTCTGAAGTTTTGGGAGCAGCACAGGCAGAGCACAGCTTGCACTGTGAGATCACTGCAGAGCTTACTAAATGTTGCCTTGAGCATCAAAACATGGAGGCACTTTCACGAACTCACACAGCCCTAACAACGCCATGATTTCAGTCTATGAGGCCGCAAGAAAGCATCCTTCAGAAGGGTGAACCCATGGAAAGCATCCAGGGCAGATGGGATACCTGCCTGAGTAACAAAGACCTGTGCTGATCAACTAGCTTAGTCATAGTCATAGTCATACTTTATTGCCCCCGGGGGTAACTGGTTTTCGTTACAATTGCACCATAAATAATAAATAGTAATAAAACCATAAATAGTTAAATAGTAATATGTAAATTATGCCAGGAAGGCGTTGGCTTCAACTGTACCGGTGCCTAGGAAGAATGTGGTAACCTGCCTCAATGTTTATCATCCAGTAACACTAACATCCACTGTGATGAAGTACTTTGAAAGGTTGGTGATGAAGCACATCAACTCCCACCTGAGAAGCAACTTGAATCTGCTCCAATTTGCCTACCGTCGCAACAGCAAATGCCATTTCATTGGCTTTTCACTCAACCCTGGAACATCTGAACAGCGAAGAATCATACATCAGGATGCTCTTCATTGACTACAGCTTGGCATTCAATACTGTCATCCCCTCAAAACTTTGGGACTCTGGCCTCAATAAATCCCTGTGCAACTGGATCCTCAATTTTCTCACCTGCAGACCCCAGTCAGTCAGGATAGGCAACATCTCCTCCCAAAATCTCCGTGAGCACAGGTGCTGCATGCTTAGCACCCCCCCCCCCCCCACCCACCGGCTCTACTCGCTTTACACTTATGACTGAGGCTAAACACAACTCCAATGCCATATTTAAGTTTGCTGATAAGACCACGGTCACTGGCCGAATCAAAAGTGGTGATGAATCAGCAGATAAGGAGGAGATTGAAAATCTGACTGAGTGCCACAACAACCACCTCTCGCACTCAATGTCAGCAAGATCAAGGGGTGGATTATTGACTTCAGGAGGAGGAAGCCGGAGGTCCATGAGCCAGTCTTCATCGGGGGATCAGAGGTGGAAAGTGTCAGCAACTTTAAATTCCTTGGTGCTATCATTTCAGAGGATCTGCCCTGGGTCCAGCATAAAAGTGCCATCATGGAGAAAGCACCACAGCACCTCTACCTTCTTAGACGTTTGCAAAGATTAGGCATATCATGTAATAAATTGATAAACTTCTGTACATGTGTGGTGGAGAGTATATTGACTGGTTGTATCACAGCCTGGTACGGAAACAATAATGCCCTTGAATGAAAAATCCTACAAAAAATAGGGGATGGAGCCCAGTCTATCACGGGTAAAGCCCGTTCCACCACTGAGCACGTCTACAGGAAAGCAGCATCCATCATCAAGGACCATCCAGGCCATGCTCCCTTCTCGCTGCTGCCATCAGGAAGGAGGTACAGGAGACTCAGGACCCACACCATCAGGGTCAGGAACAGTTATTAGCCCTCAACCATCAGGCTCTTAAACCAGAGGGGATAACTTTAGTTGCCCCACCACTGAACCCACAACCATGGACTCACTTTCACGGACTCTTCATCTCATGTTCTCGATATTTATTGCTTGCTTACTTTATGATTATTATTTTGTTTGCTCTTTGTATTTGCACAGTTGTTTTTTTACACATTGGTTGTCCATTTTGCTGGGTCGGATCTTTTATTGATTCTATTGTGTTTCTTGCATTTACTGTGACTGCATACAAGAAAATGAATCTCAGGGTGACACACCATATATGTACTTTGATAATAAATTTACTTTGAACTTCAGTGTCACTCCGTTTGGTGATGCTGCAGGTTTGTGACAGTCCTTATGTACAGGCAGAACAGTTTTATCACAAACTCACATCAGTGGAACATTTGGGTTTATTTTATTCATCAGAGGTCACTTCTACAGATGTTTACATCAGATTCAATTTCTCACTCAGCAGTGAAGGGATTTGATCCTTTAATCTAGAGCTGATTTACCTATCCAGTAACACAGCCACAGCCCCACTAAATCATTGTGAGTCCTGCTCCAACAGAGAGGTGAGGTTCTCTTTAACTGGTGTTGTGACCCAACTCAAATCCCATTGCAAGCATGTGAGAACAACAACAGGAAACGACCTGGTCATCCTCCTCTGGTAGAGGATCTCGCAGCAGACTCAGACAGTCAGTGATCAGGTGCTGGCTATAGTCTCTTCACAATTGCAGGAAACTACAATCATGTTAGCCTGCAAGACATTTTACCCAAACTCCACCAGCGTGTCGCCTTGGCCACTAGGGGAATAAACAGAATGGCCCATGTTTATACAGACAGATGCAGTATTTACAAAGCCTGACACCCTCATCTTGGCCTCTCTGGCCACATCTCCACAATGTTAATGCCGGCATACTGACCGCTGCTGAAAATGGAGAAACCAGTCAAGGGGACATCACTATATGGGCTAATGAGGCAATCATTATGCCTCAGAACTGTTTTGAACGGACTAACTGGAAGGTGTTCAGAGGCTGCCACAAACAGAGAAGTCACAGACCTCAAGGAATATGCCTCATCAGTCACTGGTTACTGTAAATGACACTGGTACCTCAATAACAGTCACGTCACACCCCAACTAGAAGTCCAGGCTAAATGCTGAGGGAGGTACACTGTCTACTAAAAGCCCAGGAAGCTGCCTTCAAGTCTGATGACAAAACAGTTTTCAGAGGAGCCAGGAGCAACCTCATCTTAGGCATCAGGTGCACTAAGACTGGCCATGCTCAAAGAATTCAGGAGCACCCATCTGATAACTATACTCGCTGCATGTGGCTGGGCATCAAGGGCATTACTGACTACGCAATGAAAAACAGCACTGACTGTCCCAGTGACACCTCCCTCCCTGACACACCAACAACTTTTATACACACTTCAAAGCATGCAACACAACACCGGCCATGAAAGCTACCCCCCGCTCACAGGTGAGTAGCCACTATCTGTAACAGCAGCTGACACAAAGAGGACTCTGCAGAGAGTCGACCCCCAATGAGGCAGCCAGGCCAGACACTATCCCAGGCCGAGTACTCAGGCAGTTTGCACACCAGCTCACTGACATCTTCACGGACATCTTCAACACTTCACTCATCTAGGCTGCTATCTCCACATGCTTCAAATCAGCTTCAAACCATCCCTGTACCAAGGAACTCTGCACCTTCAGAACCAAGCAGCTACCGCTGATGGTGGCGACGTCAATCATTATGCAGTGCTTTGGCTGATGATAGCACACATTAAAAACTCCACAATGGACACCCACCAACAGAACCAGATATCAGAGCATCTATCATGCAGCTGGCCCTGACACACCTAGAAAACAAAGACACTTACGTCAGAATGTTGTTTCTGGATTTCAGTTTGGCATTCAACACGATTGTCCCACAGACCCTGGTGAACAAACTCCTACTCCTCTGTCTAACTGTGTAACTGGCTGCTGGACTTCCTAACCAACAGACCTCAGGTAGGCTGATTGCACCACCACGCCTCCCTCCTGATCACCTCAACACAGGTGGCTCCAGGGTTACATGCAAAGCCATTCTTGTACACTCAGCTCACAGTTGAGTACACAGCCCAAAATCTGCGTAATCACGTTGTCAAGTTTGCCGATGGCACAACAGGGGTGGGGCTCATCACAAACAACGATGAGGTAGCCTACAGAGAGGAGGTGGAAGAGCTCAAGTCCTGGTGCCTGGCAAATAACCTCTTTCTCAATGTCAACAAGACAAAGGAGATAGTTCTCAACTTCAGGAGATCTCGCAACACTCAAACCCCTCTTCACATCGGCAGCACAGCAGTGGAAACTGCAAGCAGTTTTGAACTCCTGGAAGTGCACATCTCACACAACCTCTTGTAATCCCATAACACACCCTATACAGTCAGGAACACTGAACTTTGCACATCCATACTCAACATCATTCCACACATGCGCAGTAGAGAGCATCCTTACAAGCTGCATCACTACATGGCACAGAAACTGCACCGCAGTGGACAGGAAGACTCTACAACGAGTAGTCAAAACTGCCCAACACATCACTGACACCAGCCCACCTGCCATCAGGGACATAGATACAGGAAGGTGCACCAGTAACATCACGAAGGATCCCACCCACCCTGCTCATAGACTGTTTGCCCCACTCCCATCAGGGGGGAGGCTACATACCATCCATGGCAGGACCACCCACTTCAGAAACAGTTACTACTACTACTACTACTATTACTACTACTACGTCAACTCAGGCCTAGGGGGCCGGTGCCGGGCACGATGACGGACTCTCCACTTCTCCCTCTCCCTCATCAGTGTGTTCAGTTCATCTACATTAGCTGCACTGCTGTCTTCTAGGAGCGAGTTGACCATAGTCTTGGGAGGGCACCCAGGGCTCATTCTCCCATGCTTGGGCTCCCATATGATGACTAGGCTGGCAGGTAGCTCGGGGTGGCTTAGACAGTGCCCCGCTAGTTGCTGTCTTCTCGCCTCGATGAAACAGTAGTAAGCAGTAAGGCTGATCAATATCTCCACCCATTAACTCACTCCTAACCACCACTACTTTATCATTTCCTGTCAGTCACCCTATGGACAGGCACCCCTGTGCCTACCATCATGTTATGGCATACAATTAATGTAATTTTCAAATAATTATTGTGTTCTTGATCATATTGTGTTTATTTGTGCCTGTATCAGATCCAGAGTAACAATTATTTTGTTCTCCTTTACACTCATGTACTGGAAATGACATTCAACATTCTTGAATTACAGCTCAGCATTCAACACAATGATACCCTCATTCCTATCAACAAGCTCCAAAACCTGGTGCTCTGTACCTCCCTCTGCAACTGGATCCTTGACTTCCTCACCAGACCACAGTCATCACCTCTTCGCTGACAATTAGCACTGGTGCACCTCAAGGATGCATGCTTAGCCCACTGCTCTATTCTCTCTACAGCTACAATTGCTGATGACACAGCAATTGATGGCAGAAGTTCAGATGGTGACAAGGAGACATACAGGAGCAAGATAGATCAGCTGGTTGAGTGGTGTCACAACATCAACCTTGCACTCAGTGTCAGGAAGACCAAGAAGTTGACTGTGGACTTCAGGAAGGGAAGTCGAGGGAACACTTCCTCATCCTCATCGAGGGATCAGCAGTTTCAAGTTCCTTGGTGTCAATATCTCTGAAGAACCATCTTGGACCCAACATATTGACGCAATTACAAAGAAGGCACGACAGCAGAGATAGTTTATTAGGAGTTTGAGGAGAGTGGGTATGTCACCAAAGACTCTCACAAATTTCTGCAGATGTACCGTGGAGAGCATTCTGACTGATTGCATCACTGTGTGATATGGAAGGGCCACTGCACCGATCGGAAAAAGCTAGCTCTATCATAGGCACTAGCCTCCCCAGCATTGAGGATACCTTCAAAATGCGATGCTTCAGGAAAGCAGCATCCATCATTAAGTAGCCCCATCACCCAGGACATGCCCTCATCTCATTGCTGCTATCGAAGAGGAGGTACACACACTCAACACTTTGGGAACAGATTTCTGAATGGATAATGAACCCATTGACAATAGTTCACTAACTTTTTTCTCTGTTTTGCTCTCCTTTTGCACCACATTTAAAAAAAACTATAAATTACAATGCATAGCTGCCACAAAACAACAAATTTCACGACATGCCAGTGAGAGTCACAGAGTCATAGAACACTAGAGTACAGAAACAGACACTTCAGCCCATCTAGACCATGCTGAACCATCTACCTGCCTAGCCCCATTGACCTGCACCCAGACCACGGCCCTACCATCCATGTACTGTACCTATCCAAATTTCTCTTAGGTATTGAAATTGACCCCAAATCCACCACTTGCGTTGACACCTCATTCCACACTCTCATATTCCCCTTAAAGATTTCACCTTTCACCTTTAACCCATGCCATCTAGTTCTAGTCTCACCTAACCTCAGTGGAAAAATCCTACTTGCGTTTACCCTATCTTTACCCCTCATAACTTTGTATACCTCTATCAAATCTGCCCTCATCTCTTACATTCTAGGGAATCAAGTCCTAACCTATTCGATCTTCCCCCTATAAGTCAGGTCCTCAAGTCCCAACAACATCCTTGTAAGTTTTCTCTGCACTCTTTCAATCTTACTTACATCCTTCCTGTAGGTAGGTGACCAAATCTGGACACAACATTCCAAATTAGGCCTCACCAACATCTTATAGAATTTCAACATAACATCCCAATTTCAGTACTCAATGTATTGATTTACGAAGGCCAATGTGCCAGAAGTTTTATTTGCAACTTTATATATCTGTGACCTCGCTTTCAAGGAATTATGGATCTATATTCCCAGATCTTATTTACATCCTTCCTGGTTCTACTGCACTTCTCAGTGTGCTCCCACTCACCATGTAAGACCTGCTCTGGTTGGTCCTCCCAAAGTGCAACACCTCGCACTTGTCTGCATTAAATTCCATCTGCCATCTTTCAGCACATTTTTCTGGCTGTTCCAGATCCCACTGCAAGCTTTGATGGTTTTCCCTTGCTGTTCGTTGCACTCCCAATCTTGGTATCATCTGCACATTTGCTGATCCAGTTTACCACATTATCATCCAGATGATTGAATCAGATGACAAACAACAAACCCAGCACCATTCCCTGTGGCACTCCACCAGTCACAAGACTCCAGTCAGAGAGGCAATTAAACCTGATTCTGACTCTCATGGTTGTAATGTGAAGAGGGCATATCCTGGATGGTAAGGGTCTCTCATGCTGGGTGCTGTCTTCTAGGGACACCACTTCTTGTAAAAGTCCTTAATGTTGTTCAAACTCCATCTTAATATTGCATTTGCCTTCTTTACTACCTGCAAGTATCACGTCACGTGCAAAGCTGGCATCATGTCTTGGTAAAGCAGTGAGAAATTCACCAAAGCACCAGTCACACAGAACTCAAAACCATCTACATATCCAACTCTCTTCTTTCCACCCTTACAGACAGTTAATTGTCTTTGTATATGGAAGTCTCAGGTATTAAAACTCAACATCTTCACCTCTTAGGACCCGGAGCAATAGGGCTCAAGCCCCATTCTAAAGAATGTAGGCCGGCATTCTGGCTTACCAATGGAAGAACATTTTGGTTTGGAGATACCATCTTCTACAGAAGGTGTTAAACCAAAATTTTAAAAAGCTACAGTACTATTCAAAGAAGAACATGATTTATCCTTGGCGTTCCAGCCAATATTTAGGTTTTCTGGTCTGTTCCATCACTGTGGAAATTCACTGCATGCAAATTGGCTCCCTTGAGCATTGCACTAGAGTCTATATTTCAAAAATAGTTCAACACTTTTGTAGATCCCGAGAGGACAAATGGACTTTATAAATGCAAGCCTCGGTTTCCTTAATCAGTGCAACAGGAAAAAAAATAGTTTACTACCACTTTTATCTGATAATTATACATTGGTCATCAGCACAGGGAGCGATTTGGAGTCTCCACCATCGACTGTAGTATTCACGGTCACAACAGGGAACTACACAAAAGCAAGTTCTTTCCTTTGCAGGACAAACATACTCATGAGAAGCCACAACGCATTTTTGCAACACAGCCGTTAAATTTATGAGCGTTTTATCTCAAGCAACGCACATCAAAGTTGCTGGTGAATGCAGCAGGCCAGGCAGCATCTGTAGGAAGAGGTGCAGTCCTGACGAAGGGTCTCGGCCTGAAACGTCGACTGCACCTCTTCCTACAGATGCTGCCTGGCCTGCTGTGTTCACCAGCAACTTTGATGTGTGTTGCTTGAATTTCCAGCATCTGCAGAATTCCTGTTATTAGCGTTTTATCTCATCAGGTTATACTGTCAGAGGTCATAAAGAATGGGTCACTCCGTGAGATGGAAAATGCAACAAAGTAAAGCAGGGTTAGGGGCTCCAGGAGACAGAAACTGCAGTGATCCTTGAGTGATTAATGTGATACCTTATACCTTCAGATTATGTTACCACCCATTAACAAGTGAGCCCTAATAGCAGCGTTCATTTCATGTGTCCTCACGGGAGCACCAGGCCGACAGGGGTGAATGAGCTTCAAAGTGCCCCTCGGTATAAGGTACACTTCCAAGACTACCTCGCTTAGAACAGTGTCTAGTTATGATGCTGGACAGGACAGAACCAGACAGTTAGTGCTGCCAGTTTCCTGGAATGAAACATTAAATCACAATCTGTGAGGAATTTAGAAGAAATCTAGGGGAATTAACTTTCTGACCACAGACAAAATGAGGCTATTTGGTTCACAGCATGACAATTACATAGTCCCATTTCCCCTCTCCATATTTCACTGCAAACCTACTGCTCATTTTCCCACTCACAGACCCATCACCTTCCATTTGATTCTTTGGTCTCATATGCTGAGAGCTAAGTTCAGTGACCAATGAAATGAACTGTGTATGCTTGGGTTGTGGGAGGATATAGATTGTATTACAGGGAGAACAGCTCAAGGCTAACAGCCCTGACTTGTCAAACAAAATTATTACGGACACAGCAATGAAGAACACTACGTCTGTGTGTGACAGTATTCCTGGGTCTCCACCAAGTCCTCTCTAGGTTATGACCAGGTTCCGTTCCCAAGAACTGTTTGTAACCCAAGCAAGTCAAAAATGAAGCTGCCTAGCAAAATATTTAACTAAAAACCCACCAAGAGCAATGTGTATTTAAACTAGGGCATTTAACTTAACCATTCAGAGATTGCCATGAACCAAGTTGCCACACGGCATAAGACGCCTACAGCCCACAACAGCTGCCAAATCCATCCTGCCCATCTCTCAAATGCTCATTCATATATATGAGATGTATATAAAGTCAGGTGTTCATAACCTATATGTACCGGGCCACTTTGCTAATAAGGTTGTGGT
Organism: Mobula birostris; assembly: GCF_030028105.1. Lineage (NCBI taxonomy): Eukaryota > Metazoa > Chordata > Chondrichthyes > Myliobatiformes > Myliobatidae > Mobula > Mobula birostris. The sequence goes on from NC_092375.1 coordinate 83,670,095, forward strand.
GTTCAAAGTTCAAATTAAATTTTTATTATCAAGGTATATATCACCATATACAACCCTGAAATTCATTTTCCTGTGAGCATACTCAGCAAATCTATAGAATAGTAACTATAACAGGATCAATGAAAGATCAACCAGAGTGCAGAAGACAACAAAATCTGCAAATGCAAATATAAATAAATAACAATAAGTAACGAGAAAATGAGATAACAAGATAAAGAGTCCATTGGTGAGATCACTGGTTGTGGGAACATCTCAATGGAGTGTAGTTAACCCCTTTTATTCAAGAGCCTGATGGTTGAGGGGTAGTAACTATTCTTGAGCCTGGTGGTGTGAGTCCTGAGGCCCTTGTACCTTCTGGCAGCAGTGAGCAGTGGGTGGCTGAAGCTGAACATTAAGAAAAACAAAACTAAGTAACATGAAGGGAAATCTTCTTTGTACACCCAGTACTCACATTCATTCATAAACACTCACACTTCTCCACGTTCAGTGACCTTAGTACTCTGAGAGAACAATGGAGGAAAGCTGGCTCTGAAGCATGAATAGGAGGGAATTGCTTTTGAAAAATAAATTTATGTATGTCTAATCCCAATGACTAGTCCAACTCTTTCAGCTACTGTTTGATTGTATTTTCTTTCATTTATTTGTTTAAAGAACCTGTCCTGATTCTTTCAAAGAAAATCCATGTAATTACTTCAGGATACATATCTTTATAAACAAAGACACTTTAAGTGTTGAATGAGCATAAGAACAGCAGAAGAATTATGAGGATTCAGTGGAGATCCATACAAACATTCTGGATATACTTGTGCACTCTCAGGTTTCCCTCCCAAGCCACACAAAATTTGAGATTTTGGTTTCTGACTAAGCATTGCAACAGGTACGAACATCAACTCAGACCATGAGAGGCCTGCGTCAGGCATTTTCATGCTTTACAAGGCACAGACTGGAAGTCTGTGTGGGGCGCCACTCCTCGCACAGACACTAGAGCAATGTGTGGTTAAGTGCCTTGCTCAAGGGCACAAACACGCTGCCACAGCTGAGGCTCAAACTAGCGACCTTGAGATAACTAGACAAACATCTTAACCACTTGGCCACGTGCCCAACACAATAGGTACAGTGACTGTCAACAATGAGGAACAATCTCATAAATCATTCCCTGATTTATGAAAGAGATGATTTACACATAAATGTTTCATTAGATGACTTTTCATAAATCGAAAAGCTTGGGGTGGAATACATTTCGGTTCTGTGCATTCACCATGAAAGACTGGTGTGCTAATTGTTACAGAAAAAATTTGCAGACAGATGCCCAAAGTATCAATTCGAGGATAATGTAATTCGAGGATACAGGTTTCCCCCACCATCCGAAGGTAGTACATTCCTACGAAATGGTTCGTAAACCGGAATGCAGTAAAGTGAAGAAGCAATTACATTTATATGGGAAAAATTTGTCAGCGTTCGCAGATCCAAAAAATAACCTACCAAATCATGCCAAATAACACATAAAACCTAAAATAACAGTAAATATAGTAAAAGCAGGAATGATATGATAAATACACAGCCTACATAAAGTAGAATTACTTTTCTACAATCATTGCCACACTGCCCACCGTAGCGAAAATCTCACGCAAGCGCTCTTGGCAGAAACACTCTCTCCAGTAACCTTTAAGCAATGAAGCTGCCAAATCATACCAAATAACACGTAAAAATACACAGCCTATATAAGGTATTCCAGAATCGGGAAGACTGCGAGCACACTGATGATGGTGTGTTAGGCTGAGTCGTCGGAGGTTGGGGTGGTGGGACACTGGGGTGTTATCTCATCGTCGTCTGTTTCCATCAGGGCAGGCAGGTCATTTTCTTCTATATCTGCCTGCCTCGATGTTGAAGGTCGAGGTTCGTCGTCTGCTGTGGCTGATGTGGAAGGCTTGAAAAACGACAGTATGCTTGACGGCTTAGCCTCACGCATTTTTCTATCATCCAGTTCTTTGTAAGCACTCAAACCATCCTGCAAATATGTCCTAAACCTACGTACCCTTTCAAAATTAAAGTCGTACTTTTCTGCAATCATTGCAGCATTGTCAATTGCAGTGAAAATCTCACGCAGTTGCTTCACATTCAGTTCCTGGACGACTTCACTTTCGGTCCGTTCGCTACTGCATTGGGTTTCGATTCCTTTCCTCTTCCAATTGCATCAGCTCTTCATCTATCAGTTCTTGGTCATGGGATGTCAAAACCTCTTCAACATCATCTTCGTCAACTTCCACAACCCAAATTCACTTTGTCCTTACTTCATACACCACAATCGAAACGCTTAATTATGTCTAGTTTTATGCTAAGTGTAACACCCTTACGAGCTCTTTTAGGCTTTTCCGATACCTTAGAACTCATTTTGCTAATGGCTGCTCAAAATAAATTGACATGAAGCACAGATGCTCACAGGCACGTGTTTAAGCAATGGTGGCTAGAATGCAGTTCCGGGGGAGGAGCTTGGCTGCTCGGGGCGCGCGCTGCCTTTTTTCGTAACAGTGAAAACACCTTCTGTTAGCAAAAACAGGCAACTAACATAGGTCTTTCATAACAGCGAGGTGTCGCAAAGCGAACGTTCGAAAAACGGGGGACACCTGTACTCTGAACTTATTCAGCAGTTTTCAAAACCAGACTTCATCCCATAATATTTCCCAGCCAGTTCAATTCTTTCAATTGCCAGTGTAGAGTTGGAAAAAGAGCAGCCAACGAGTATCTACAAATGATAAAATTGTTGACCAGTTGATGGTTTAGAAGTGCCCCAACTGAGAATAAACAATGATTGACACACCAGGAGATCTCCCTGTCCTTCTCAGAATTTGCGCACTACATCATTTACATCTGAGAAAGTAAGCAAGAGCTTGGGATAATAACATGTGAATGTTGACAGTGCAGAACACCCACAGCACTGCAATGGGTGCCCCAGCTAGGTTGAATGTTGAGTGACAGGGATGGGACTTGAGTACCAAAGCTTCAAGCTTTGTAACAAAATCTCAACTTCAAGAGGGTGATAGGCCAGGCATTGAACACTCAACAGTGTGACAGGGTGCTGACGACGCAGTCTAAGGGAGTAACTCTCAGCATTGATTGAAGCTCCACACCCTGCAGTGAGCTTCATCAAACGCTGCTCAGCCTAAACATGTAACATGAACACCATGTGCTCCCGTCAAAGAGAGCCAAAATCTCTAAAGACACCCATAGATTAGATGGCAATTCAGTGGCGGGTTGTTGTTCTCCCCTTGACCCTGGACAGTGAACAAGGCGGCGAGGTGTACCTGGAGTCCCACCAGGCTTCTCCCACTCAAGAGAACCACCAAACATTACCCCAGCTGAGGAGGAGCAAAGGGCAAATAAAACGAGTTTGTTTTTAAACTGTGGAAGACTTTGACATTGTAGCTGCATAAATTATCCCACTTGATTGGGAAACAGATGAGAATGAAAGGCCATGCAGATAAGGTTGCCACTAATAAACTGTTACTCCCCCCCACCCCCGGGGGAATATAAAGTGCACAGAGACCACTGTCCATTCCACTGTTTGAGATACCTGAACCAATGTGGGCTCCACGTGAAAGTTCTTACCCAGAGAATGTGAAATTTGCTGCTCCATGAGGTGGCTGAGATGCTTCAGCATGAATGTACTTAAAGATACTGTATATAATGATAGAAACAACGACGGTAGTGGTGCTTGGCTCACATGCAAGCAGCTTACTTTCTGAGAAACCCACAGGTCCAGCACAGATCATTCTAAGTAGTAATTAATAATTATACTTATTGAAAATAGTCTTTCAGCTAAATGTTTCTGTTAACTAGTTAGTCGGTTTTTCAAATACCACAATGCACGTCACTAACTTACGTCACCTCACCCATCCTGTTCCGGGATCTGAGAGACAATGTTTCGTGGAGTGACAAAGTTAAAGTTTTGCTAAGCCAACAACGTGAAGAAAACATCACAGTAGATACAAGTTCACTGTTGACCTTTATAAATAGTCTTTGTGTTCATTTAGAAGAAAGGTTTCCTGAAGATGAGGTACAAGAATGGTCAGCTTTTGATTTCTCCACAATTGCAGATTGTGACTTCACATTTGGCGATGAACAAGTTAATGCCTTATGTCTAAAATATCATGATTTTCTAGCTGAAAATACTGTAATAGTTATACAGTTTAATGATTTCAAATTTTCCGTGCAAGAAAAAATTAAATCCAAACTGATTTCAAACTTTGCTCAAATGGTGGCATTTGTACTTCAGAATCAACAGTTTTGCCACCTTGCACAGTTGATGAACGTTGGGGGAACCTTTCTTGCATCTAGTGCAGACTGTGAGCGAGGTTTTAGCCTAATGAATCAACTCAAAAACAAGCTGAGAAACCGTTTAGGTGAATGTCATTTGGATATGATAATGAGAATCAAAAGCTATCACAGAACCATAGAACATTACAGCACAGAAACTGGCCTTTTAGCCCTTCTTGGCTGTGCCGAACCATTTTTCTGCCTAGTCCCACTGACCTGCACCTGGACCATATCCTTCCATACACCTCTCATCCATGCACCTGTCCAAGTTTTTCTTTTTCTGTTTTCTTTGTAATTTATTTTTTATTTAATTTCATCATCAAACATTTCCATAAGATGTATTTCAGATACTGTACATATATTATATAATCATATTTGTCACAAATCTCCACATAATATTTATCTGATAGAAAGGAGAGGAAAGAAAGAACAATCAAAAGAAGAAAACTATGTACAGAGTAGGGAGTGATCTTTTTTTTACAACATATTCATTGACTTGTGAGAATAAAATCAGGCCTATGAGGTGTTATGTAGTTAAACTGTTTTTTCCAGTATGAATAAAATTGTTCCAACTTATGATTAACAGATGCTGTTATCTTCATTTTGTAAATGTCCATTGTAATTTCAATCCATATATTTAGAGTTCGGCTTTCCTGTGATAACCATTTCCTGGTAAGGGTCTTTTTACCAGCCACCAGCAGTACATTCATTAAATATTTATCTCTTTTCAACCATTCTTGAGGTATTACCCAAAATATGTTACCCTGTTTGCTGAAGAAATTGTGGAAATCAAAATGCAAACCATTATCATATTTTCTGGGAATGCCCTGTTATCAAAGACTATTGGAGTGAGATACATAATGCCCTACAAGGCATCTTTAAATGTGAAATACCCTTTGAGAGTAAGACCACATCAATTGGATGGAAGTTCTATTCGTCTAGATAGAGTTTACAAAGAATGGGTAAATGCCAAAGACAGGAGAGAGAAAAATAACTGAGTGGCTTAAATATGTTATTTTGTTGTTACTCTGTGCAACTTTAATGTCAAATATTTTGTAAAGCTACATAAACTGTGTCATGTGTGCATTCAGTGCGCACATACTTTTATCATAGGAAAAACATTCGCACACAGCATCAGATTTTTGCGCACACCGACTACTAAAAATTAGAGGGGACATTGAACGCAAGTCTTTCTGTGGCATGACTAGAATCTATGGAAAGTTGTCCTGGTCCAGCTTGGTCCAGCTGGTCACCGAGTGAACACTAGAGGGCAGCACTGAGAGTAGGGGCCAGCCCCCAACCCAGGTATGGATTCCAGCCTGCCCTGCAGGCACTCTCACACACTCCTTTGACGTCTCTTCTCCTGGTCGGCTGCAACATGCCTCAGCCAAGCCCTCACCATAACCAAGGCAAACCACCCCCCCCCCACCCCCGCCATCTGTCTCACCAATAAACCAATGAACTGGACTAGCAATATTCTACGTTACTCATCTCCAGAAGTGCTTTGCGATCACAATAGAAGCATCCAAGACAACCACCCACTCTGCGCACTGTCCAACAGTAGCTGACAAGTCCAGGCGAAAGCACAACAATGGTACGCAATGAGTCCAACTCCCTCACTATTGGGCAACTCACTGACGGGATAGTCCTGCAGTACTTTACATTCTTAGTTTCCAGCAGTGACTTTCAATCATACAACAGATATACAAGATGAACAACCACAACTTGGATTGGACCCAGAGTGGCCGTGCATCTAAGGACGCTGCCATTTTACCGAAAGATGCCTCTGTAATTCCCTTTACTCCACTGTAATACTGATATGTCTGACTTTAGCTTCTCCCTCTCAAACTGCAGGGTGAATTCTATCATATTATGATCACTACCTCCTAAAGGCACCTTTACCTGAAGCTCCCTAATCAAATCTGATTCACTACACAACACCCAATCCAGAATTGTCTTTCCCCTAGTGGGCTCAACCACAAGCAGTTCTAAAAACCATCTCATAGACATTCTACAAATCCTCTCTCTTGGGATCCAGTACCAACCTGGTTTGCCCAGTCAAACTGCACATTGAAATCTTCCATGACTAAAGTAAAATTGCCGTTATTATATGCCTTTCCCACTTCCCATTGTAGTTTGTATCCCTGATCCTGGCTACTGTTCGGAGGCCTGTATATAACTCCCATCAACCTGGGTTTCTGAAGCTGTAAGGCTGCGACTCTGCCAACTTTGTTCCTTCTGTCTTTGAGCTCTGCCAGCCTTCAATGGCGAGCTGTGCCTTTGCCACAATGCTAATCCCTACCACAAACATAAGCAATTCTTGCTTCGAGTGCACTCAGGTCACCCTGACAAACAAACAATCCCACACCACCTAAAACGCAATGAATTCAAACTAATCCAGGAAAAGCAACAGTAGCCACGTAGTTATGCTGCCAATAACGGCATGGTGGTGGAATTTAACTAGCAACCTACATATCAAACCCCACAGTAACAAGTGCAACAAGACTTTGGGGACATTGCTTTGTGGATCCAGAACTGGCTTGCCCACAGAAGGCAAAGAGTGGTTGTAGATGGGTCATATTCTGCATGGATGTCTGTGACCAGTGGTGTGCCTCAGGAATCTGTTCTGGGACCCTTACTCTTCATGAATTTTATAAATGACCTGGATGAGGAAGTGGAGGGATGGGTTAGTAAATTTGCTGATGACACAAAGGTTGGGGGTGTTGTGGATAGTGTGGAGGGCTGTCAGAGGTTATCGATAGGATGCAAACCTGGGCTGAGAAGTGGCAGATGGAGTTCAACCCAGATGTGTGAAGTGATTCATCTTGGTATGTCAAATATGGTGGCAGAATATAGTACTAATGGTAAGACTCTTGGCAGTGTGGAGGATCAGAGGGATCTTGGGGTCTGAGTCTATAGGATGCTCAAAGCAGCTGCGCAGGGTGACTCTGTGGTTAAGAAGGCATATGGTGTATTGGCCTTCATTAATCGTGGAGTTGAATTTAGGACCTTAGAGGTAATGTTGCAGCTACAAAGGACCCTGGTCAGACCCCACTTGGAGTACAGTGCTCAGTTCTGGTCGCCTCACTACAGGAAGGAGGTGGAAGCCATAGAAAGGGTGCAGCAGAGATTTACAAAGATGTTGCCTGGATTGGGGAGCATGCCTTATGAGAATAGGTTGAGTGAACTTGGCCTTTTCTCCTTGGAGTGACGGAGGAAGACAGGTGACCTGATAGAGGTGTATAAGATGATGAGAGGCATTGATCGTGTGGATAGTCAGAGGCTTTTTCCCAGGGCTGAAATGGTTGCCACAAGAGGACACAGGTTTAAGGTGCTGGGGAGTAGGTACAGAGGAGATGTCAGGGGTAGGTTTTTTACTCAGAGAGTGGTGAGTGCGTGGAATGGGCTGCCGGCAACGGTGGTGGAGGAGGATACGATAGGGTCTTTTAAGAGACTCCTGGATAGGTACATGGAGCTTAGAAGAATAGAGGGTTATTGGTAAGCCTAGTAATTTCTAAGGTAGGGACATGTTCGGCACAACTTTGTGTGCCAAAGGGCCTGTATTGTGCTGTAGGTTTTCTATGTTTCTAACTCAATCATTCAGGTCTACTGAATTCAAGACATAAATCACTACAGATTGAAGAGCTTGCACTTCCATTGCCTTGCACAATATAAAAATGCCCCAAAGCAGATTTTTATTTTACCCTTTTGAAGTTTAATTACTGTTTGGAAAAGCAGCAGCCAGATTATACACAACAAGCTCTCAAACAGTTGAGAATAACCAGATAATTCCTTTTCATGATGTTGAATGAAGGACAATCATTTTGTTGGATCTTCATGATTCACCAATGGAGGAAAAGTGTCTTCGGCTTAGCATCTTCCCTTGAGAGATGAAAGGCCAGAAAGTACTTGCCACAAAATCGATGTTTCAGGCCAAGACTCTTCATCCTGACGAAGGGTCTCGGCCTGAAACGTCGACTGTACCTCTTCCTATAGATGCTGCCTGGCCTGCTGCGTTCACCAGCAACTTTGATGTGCGTTGCTTGAATTTCCAGCATCTGCAAAATTCCTCGTGTTTGCCACAAAGTCTATGTGTTTAAACTCTGGACGGGGGTGTAAATTAAGGTCCTTCTGACTCAGAAACCCACTGAGTCATGTCTACAAGCTGCCTATCATAGTGACACACTAAACCAGTTCATTTTTTGCCTAACAGAGGAAGTAAACTGTCACACACGGAGGAGGCACAGAATATGGCCACAGACTCAGATGCCAACCGACTCTCGTGCCGACAGAATGTAGATGCCAAGAGCCAGATTATGTCTTTAACTTAATGACACTATCCTGCAATTGTTCGCACACACTTTGCAACTGGAGTTTACAGAGTCGCAGAAAGCTTATCAGAGAAGGAGGAAGCCTTTCTACCCATTCCGCCAGTCGAAGAACAGCTACCTGCCCAATCCCACATTCCTCAGTTATCTATGTTGTCAAGAGTTGTCAGCAATTTGAATGCTTTGATGAGATCCCTCTCATCCTTCTAAAGTAGCCATGCAGGTCCCGGCACTGCAAACATTCTTTCAAATGCAGTAAACCCTGATAATCTACTGTCCCATCTCCACAGTCCAACTTCTGTTCTGAATGCTGTTTGCTTACATTTATTGATGGCACAATTTATTTCTTCCCTCTCTGCTCATTGTGTGTTTGACGGTCTTTTTTTAAAATGGGCTGCTTTGTGTTTCTTTGTTGTGTGGCTGCCTGTACGGAGATAAATCTCAAGCTGAATCTCACTGAATACATACTTTGATAACAAAAGTACTTTGAACTTTTCATCTGTCTCCTGGATGCCTTGTTTCCTGCACTCCCTTTAAATGCACCTGACCCTGTTATCCACACTAACAAGAGACCCATTTCTCATACTGTTCTTATGTCCTTGTTTTTGTGATCACAACTCCCTGACCTTTAGCATAGCCTTGGCCAATGACACAAGCAGAAGGTGTGGGAAAGTATTTCACTGCAGAGGGCTAATTATAATGCATTTAGGCAGGAACTCGGGAGCATAAACTGGGAACAGATATACTGAGGGAAATGTCCAACAGAAATGTGGAAGTTGCTTAGGGAGCACTTGCATGGAATTCTGGATAGGTTTCTCCATTGAGGCATGGATCGGATGGTAGGGTGATGGAACCATGGTCGACAAGACAGGTGGAACATTTAGTCAAGAGGAAGAAGGAAGCCTACTTAAGATTTAGGAACCAAAGATCTCTCAGGGCTCTTGAGAGTTATAACATAGCCAGGAAAGAGCTTAAAAAGGGACCTACAGATTGGTGAGCTAGAAGGGGACACGAGAAGGCCTGAGGAAAACCCCAAAGCACCTTATACGTACATGAAGAATAGGAGGATAGCTGAAGGGTAGGACTGATCGAGGATAAAAAAGGAATGTGCCTGGAGTCAGAGGAAGTAGCGGAGGGACTTAATGAATACTTTGCTTCACTATTCACCAGTAACAGGGACCTTGACAAATGTGAGGCTGATGTGCTGGAACATGTTGAGGTTAAGAAAAAGGAAGTGTTGGAACTTTTAGAAGGTAGACAAGTCCTTGAGGCCTGAAGAGAAATACCCCAGGTGACTATAGGAAGACAGGGAAGAGATTGCTGTGCCACTGGAGATGATCTTTGCATCCTCTCTGGCCAGAGGAGTAGTACGAGAAGACCAGAGAATGGCAAAAGTTATTCCTTTGTCCAAGAAACATAATAAGGATAATCATGGGATTTGTAGACCAGTGAGCTTTCCGACAGTCTCCTCCCCCCACCCTTCTCACAAGCATCAGCATCGACCCTCCCTCACACCAGAAGAAACACTGACCGCCCCCCCACCACGCAAGCAACAGCAGAAGCCCCCCCAAAGAGACCTTGATACAGAGTCCATCAAAACTAGTCCATAACCCAGCACTTCGATATCTCAGGCAGTCAGTCTCTCTCTCTCTCTCTCTCTCTCTCGCTATTGAGGGAGAGAGAGGTCGCTCCTGCAACAATGAGTGGAGACCAGCAAGTTGCTCTTCCGACAGAGTATCAGAGTCTTTCTTCTCCTTCTTCTTCTTCTCCTCTCTCTTGTGTTCAAACTCCGACTGCTGCCTTCTACATACCTACTCTCTCCTCCCTTAACAAGATGCCATACTGTTAACTCTTACCCTGGTGAGCTGTTCTTGCCTTGGGATTTACAAATGAAAAGAGGCAGCAGACTGAAAGGCTACTGGGAAGGACAGGGATCTCCAGTGCGATATCAGGACTCCTACTGGGGTTCCACTGCCACTTTCTTCAGCTGTTGCCCACTCATTGTTGGCAGCAGCTGACATTCATCCGCATCACTCACTACACCAGACACAGGCGAGGGGCAGTGCTGGCAGATGAACAGAACTTGCTGAAATTTTAAAACATCGTAAATTAACTTCAGTCGCTGGAAATCTGAAATAATCTGAAATAAAACCAAAACTTGCTGGAAAAAAACTCAACAGAGTGCGAAAAAATAGTGTTTCCTTAGTTATTAACAGGGATGTAAGAGACAAAATCCTGGAGGAGCTCAGTAGGTCAGGCAGCATCTATGGAGGGAATTGAACAGTTGACCTTTTGGGTTGAGACCCTTTATCGGGACTGTCTGTAGGTCTTGACCCGAAGTATCAACTGTCCATTTCCCTCCACAAATGCTGCTTGACCTGCTGACTACCTCCAGCTCCTGTGTATTGCTCCCTTAGCCACTAACCCTGATCACCTTCAGTAGCCGTTGTCTAACCAGCATCTTTTTATTATGGCTGAATTCACCTCTTCCTGAGGCTGCCCTCGCGAATGGAGGAAGACTTGCTTCCACCCCAGTTCTATGGGTTGGGAGGTGGCCAGGGAATTTGCCACATGTTCTGCAGACTGTGTGTGTTTGTTCCCTTTGGAGAGACTTGAACTCGGTACCTTCCCAACTGCACCTTTGCCACTTTGCGTGGTCTCACACAGGTCAGTCGCTCCCCCTCCCCCACCAGGTCTGGCCCACCATTCAATGTGATTGCCTCTCCAAGGGCCCCACTTCACTTCTGTGCCAATTACTCTTCATCTCTCCAATCGCCAACCTGTCAAAGGTTTATCAGCTCTCCACCTCAAACACCTGTAACAATCCAGCCACACCGATGGGGCCCCAGTGAACTCGAGCCAGAGCAAAGCTCAGGGTACAGCAACAAAAAATCTACTAGAAGAACCTTGCAGGTTGAGCAGCATCCACCAGAGCACAAAAATTGTCGACAATTTGTGTTGAAATCCTGAGAACGGAGAGATGGGATGAACATTTTTTTTAATTTCTGCTTTGCACTGCACTACTTATCAATTTTATATATATACATACACATACACACACCCAGTAATTCAGTTTATTTTCTATATTATCATGTTTTGTATTGAACTGCTGCTGCAAAGTTCAAATTTTGCTGCATATGCTGGTGATATTAAACCTGTTTCTGATTCAGTATGAAGAGATGGGGAGTGCTGACCACCAGTATTTGTGCCTGCCTTCACTGAAACATTGCTCCCGAGATATGAAGATACCAGGAACAATCTCAGACAGCCTTTGACAAGCTGCCACACCTGACACTGCTAAACAAGATAAGAGCCCCTGGTATTACAGGAGAGATACTGTCATGGATAGATCAGCTGACCGGCAGGAGGCAAAGAGTGGAATAAAAGCGCAAACACGAGGAAATCTGCAGATGCTGGAATTTCAAGCAACACGCATAAAAGTTGCTGGTGAACACAGCAGGCAGCACCTCTTCCTAGAGATGCTGCCTGGCCTGCTGCGCTCACCAGCAACTTTTATGTGTGTTGAGTGGAATAAGAGGATCCTTTTCTAGTTGGCTGCCAGTGACTTGTGGTGTTATGCAGAAGTTGGTGTTGGGACCGATTCTTTTCAGGTTATATGTCATGTTGTTGGTGGAGGTGCACGCACCTAGTGTTGAAAAAGCAGGGAGTCTGCAAAAGGACTTTGATTAGGAGAATGGGCAAAGAAGTGGAGATGGAAAACAGTGTCGGGAAGTGTATGGTCATGCACTTTGGTAGAAGAAATAAAAGCATAGACTATTTTCTGAACAGGCAGAAAATTCAGAAACCAGAGGTGCTAAGGGACTTGGGAGTCTTCATGCAGGATTCCCTAAAGCTTAACCTGCAGGTTGAGTCAGCAGTAAAGAAGGCAAATGTAATGTTAGTATTCATTTCAAGAGGATTAGAATATAAAAACGAGGATGTAACGCTGAGGCTTTCATAAGGCACTGGTCAGGCCACACATGGAGTACTGTGAGTAGTTTTGGGCCCATTATTTAAGAAAAAATGTGCTGGTATTGGAGAGGGTCCAGAGGAGGTGCGCGAGAATGATCCCGGGAATGAAAGGATTAGCAAATGAGGAGTGTTTGATGGCTCTAGGCCTGTACTCAAATATTGAAAAGCTTAGATGCAGTGCATACAGAAAGGATGTTTCCCATAGTGGGCGAGTCCAGCCAAAGGGCACAGCCTCAGAGTAGAGAGATGCCCTTTTAAAACAGAGGGCAGTGTATCTGTGGAATTCATTGCCACAGACGGCAGTGGAGGCCAAGTTATAGTCATAGTCATAGTCATACTTTATTGATCCCCGGGGAAATTGGTTTTTGTTACAGTTGCACCATAAATAATTAAATAGTAATAAAACCATAAATAATTAAATAGTAATATATAAATTCTGCCAGGAAATAAGTCCAGGACCAGCCTATTGGCTCAGGGTGTCTGACCTTCCAAGGGAGGAGTTGTAAAGTTTGATGGCCACAGGCAGGAATGACTTCCTATGACGCTCTGTGTTGCATCTCGGTGGAATGAATCACTGGCTGAATGTACTCCTGTGCCCAACCAGTACATTATGTAGTGGATGGGAGACATTGACCAAGATGGCATGCAACTTAGACAGCATCCTCTTTTCAGACACCACCGTGAGAGAGTCCAGTTCCATCTCCACAACATCACTGGTCTTACGAATGAGTTTGTTGATTCTGTTGGTGTCTGCTACCCCAGCACACAACAGCAAACATGATCGCACTGGCCACCACAGACTCGTAGAACATCCTCAGTATCGTCCGGCAGATGTTGAGTTATTGTGATATTTAAAGTAGAGGTTTACAAGTTCTTAATTAGTAGGGATGTCAAAGGTTATGGGAAGAAGGCAGGAGAATGGGGTTGAGGGATAGTAAATCAGCCATGATGGAATGGCGGAGCAGACTCAATGGGCCAAATGGCCTAATTCTGCTCCTATGTCTTATGAAAATTGAGTCCCACACCACACACACACACTTTTCAAGGAGTCACCTTGGACATTTATTATCAGGAAGATGGGGAGGGGGAAGGAGCAGTGTGGATCTATGGGAGAAAGTTGGAAGGGACTTTTGTTTCAACAACCTGGTCCTTTACACCCAGAAGACCAAGGAGATCATTGTGAACTCCAGGCATGCTAGGAGCCACACTCACGTCCCCACCTACATCAATGGAGCTGTAGTGGAGCGTGTATCAAGCTTTAAATTCCTTGGTGTCCACATTTTCGAGGATTTCACCTGGTCCCTGAACTCCTCCATCCTGGTCAAAAAGGAGCAACAGCGTCTTTATTTCCTGCGGAGCATCAAGAAAGCTCACCTCTGTCCCAGGATATGGACGGACTTTTACCACTGTACCATTGAGAACATACTCACCAACTGCATCTCAGTGTGGTATGGCAATGTCCCGTATCGGATCGCAAAGCATTCCAGCAGGTGGTGAAAACTGCCCCGCGGATTATCGGCACCCAATTGCCCACCATTGAGAACATCTACCATAAACGCTGCCTGGGCAGAGCGAAAAACATTATCAAGGCTGCATCTCACCCTAACCATGGACTTTTTACTCTTCTCCCAGCCGGTAGGCGCTACAGGAGCCTCTGCTCCCGCACCAGAAGGCTCAGGAAGAGCTTCTTCCCTGAGGCTGTGACCCTGATGAACCTCATATCACAGCTCTAAGCAGTATTGCACCCATATTGTACTGTCTCAGTACTTTTATATGTGTGTGCTGTAACACTTACATTTTATTCGCAGTTACTTTGTAAATAACACTATTCTTTGCATTTCTGGTCAGATGCTAACTGTATGTCATTGGCTTTGTATCTGTACTCGGCACAATGACAATAAAGTTGAATTTCATCTAATCCTCACAGATTTTTGGTAGAGGTTTTGACCTCTTCTGATTTCTTCCTGAATGGGCTGCATTGAAGGAATCAATGTATTTTAACTCTGAATGCACACAAGTGACGAAGGCCAGAGTGAGTTTGGTTGTAAAATGGAGTCAATTTGGTTTTCAGAGTGGTGTGGTGAGGAGTGAGAAAGGGCTGATGCAACGAAGCAGACTGGGATCAGGTCTGAACGGACCTCCTACACCGTTATGCGCAGATGAATAATGGCAAAAACAATTGAAGTCAGCCGCACGCGAGTCCCATACAATCCTCTTGGTTGATGGGTTCAGAAAGGCCCTTATACACAGGTACTGCTTTCCACCTTTCCTGAATTTATCATGCACTTTGTGTGGATCAGGAGGGGTTACAGTTTATCTCCTGCGTCAGGATATTGGTGTTTACTGAGTCCTGTGGGAGAGACAGAGCTAAGTCGTGATGCTTTACGGAGATGGAAAGGGCAGACGTCTCAGAGCTAGGGAGGAAGTGGAGAAACCAACTCCAACGTTGACAGGGAGACACAGGAGACTGCAAGTGCTGGGACGCAGAGCAACAGACAACCTGCTGAAGAAACCTGGTGGAGTGATCACTATCTGCGTGTTCGGGGGGCGGGAGGGGAGGGGTATTGTCAACAACTCCTTTCCTCCCACCAGATGCTCCTCAACCTACCGAGGTTCTCCAGCAGATTGCTTGTTGCTTCAGTGTTGAAATGCTTGGAGAATGGTCCTGCCGTGATCAGCTCTCTATTTGCCAGAGAAAAAAGTACAAAGCCTCCTGGCTATACTGCCTATCCACTTATTGGTACCCGGCAGACTGGGTCATTATCCAAGGAACCAATAATTGGAATTGGTCTGTTATTGCCACGTACATCAAGACACGGTGAAAAACTTTGTTTTGCATTGCATCCGTACAGATAATTTTTAAAAACCAATACATTAAGTTAGTACAAAGGGAAAGCAGTAACAGAACGTAGAATCGAGTGCTGCAATTACAGAGCGAGTGCAGTGCAGATACACTATGTGATACAAAGGCCACATTGAAGTAAATTACAAAATCGAGAGTTCATTTTCATTGCACAGGAAATCCATTCTAGAATTACTCAAGGGCACTTAAGGGGCGGGTTCCGCATCTCAGCACAGGGAGTGGTGCTGCACAGTAGATGCAATGTCACCAGGTATCTCAGAACCTCAGATACTTTGACACGCTAATTAACACAGCTACACCAACTAGGTTTCAAAGTTGACCTAGTTCTTTTTAAGCAGTTAGTTCCATTCTTTGCTTTTCCAGATGAGTCATTAGCGAAGAGTTGCCTGTTGTACTTAAATTTCTATTTTGTAAAAAAGTTGAAACAAATGCAAAAAAGCGCTGGGCCAGATTGAAAATGTCAGTGTGTTGGGCCGAAGGAGAAGATTCAGCTCACTGTTCACGAAGTTTACTTGTCCCTGCGCTGAACTGAGGCTGCGGCCTGCAACTAACAGGCTCCTTGACCAACTGTGACCAACTTCATGGCTGTAAACTCACTTTCATGAACTTCAGTTCTGAATGTTATTTACTTAGTTTCATTGTTTGCACAATTTTTTCCCTGCACATTCAGAGTTTAAATGGGGTTCTATTGGAATTCTTTGTATATAGCATACATACATACTTTGATCATAAATGTACTTTGAACTCTGAACTTTGAAAATTACACTCATTTAAATTTTCTTCTACTTGCACCTGGTCTTCCCAACCAGCAGATGGCAGTGCGGTGCTTGTGAGATCTGAATAATTACGGGCTGGGAAATGGTCATTCCGAAAACACCCCCCTATTCACTGTTGCTCAAATTTTAATGATTATAACTTTGGGAAACAAGGCTACAAACGATCCCAATGTCCAGCATCTTCTAGTCCTGTAACATCAATTACATCAAAGGGCAGGGGATGCAAGCCCACAGGGACTTGAGCTCCAGCAAACCAAAATAACACCAACATTCCTTATGCTTGATGAGTGACCTTACAGTGGCTCTTTACTACACAACTGCAGGCTTCAGGGAGGTGCATCACCACCTCAAGGCAATACCCACATCCTAGAAACAATCTCAAAAATAAGTCAAACCTGCCCAATCAGATCTTCAAAACAGTAATTCTAAGTCTTGATTTAGCCAGAAGAGCTTCAATTCAGATCCTGACTCACACTACTCTGATACTGAAAACGCTTTAGAGGTGGTGGGAATCACATTGTAGAATCCATCAAATGTGGAAGCAGTTGGGGGAGGGTGGGTAAGGTGAGGACAAAAGGTATCCTATCCTTGCTGTACCAGAGATGAAAGAATTTAAGAGCAGAAGTCCAGGAAATTGGTGGGACACAGTTATAGCCAATAACCATGGTGAAGGGAAAGGTGCAGTTAAGGAGAAAAGGACATCTGACAGGCACAGGTATGGAAAGGCTCGTCATCAGAGTAGATACAATGGATACATACTGTAGAAACTGGGAGAAGAGAGACTAGGTAGGAGCTGTAGCTGAGGTAGCCTTGGAAGTCTGGAAGCCCGTAGTAGATAACGAATATCCTACTTCATTCCTAGTTCCATCTGGAACTCTCAGCTCAACAGTTTGACGACATGTGGTCTCCCATTTTATGGAAATGTAGTTCACTTCCAACCAGAAATGCGACATCTCTCTCCCAGGACAACTTCTCCAGTTTTACCCTGCCTTTGAAACCGACAGAGAGATCTTCAAACATATTACTCTGATGTTCTTACGGGGTAACTATTTGTACAACCGCAAAATTTAATTCTATACAGTGCAAAAGGTCACCAAGGTCCAGAAACATCACTTTGCTTAGTAAGCCTGAAAGATTTTACCCTGAAAACCAAAATTAGTTGGCAGACACACAAATGAATGAGAACAAGAACTTTACGCTTAGTAATTTCATCCCAGTTGGTACATTACAAAGCAGAGTCAGCACATTGCACTGTGCCTCTAAAATTCATTCTATTAACTTCATTGTCATTGAGACAAACAGCTCAGAAATGGTCCCTTCAGACTAACAGGTCCATGCCAACCAAGATTCCCATCTAAACTAGTCCCATCTTACCAGTGTTTGGCCCATGTCCTAAACCTTTCCTATCCATGTACCAGTCCAACTAAATTTTAAATATTGTTAATGCATCTGTTATGTTTTGTAACTTTAAAACATAAAAATCAGTCAAATAAAAAGAAGGTGCCAGGAGATAATTTGTGTAATTTTGCACTCAGCAAAATTAGTATTTTTTTTCTCATTGGTTATTCCATATACTGTAAAATACTGCTCACTCTATTCAGTATACAAAATCCAGTTATCTGTTATGCAATCAAACAGGTCAATCTTTCCAATGTAGCCAGCCATTTCTGCTATTTTTTAAAAATGATTATTATCGCCCGGTATTCAATGTTTATGACCCTGTGAAGTGCTCCATTTTCTGCCTTTTTGTTAACTCGACCGACTCGGACGCCTGTTTTCAAGCACATACTGCAATGTTTATTTTACTCAACTATTTCTTGCTGTACATTTTTTAATGCAACTGTCTCACTGCACTTCAACAGACAGGCTGTCATCTAAAGTCAATGTTAAAAATACTTCTTCAACACTGTTATGCTTTGTAACTCTAAGACATGAAACTAATCAAAATAAAAACAAGGAGCCAGGAGGTAACTTGTGTGCGTTCATTTTTACTTTAAGTGAAATGCACACGTATAACGTGGTAGCATAATGACATATGCCATTCACGTGCTTTTACATACAGCATAACCTGTAATGAAGCATTTAAATGAACAAGAATGGTTAATCAAACAAATATATACAGTATTGCTCAAATATCACAGAAATATTAAATACACAACAGTATCTACCAGAGGATCAAAGTTAAGAGGCAAAGCACAACACACTGATTCTACTTCATAAGGTGCAAATGCAAAATACTGCAGATGACAGAAATCTGAAATAAAGTCCAGGGAGTGGTGAATATACTCAGCAAATCATACAGCATCTGAGAGAGAAACTGTTAACGCTTCAAATGGAAGGTCATCAACTTGAAACAAAATGTTGATTTTCTCCCCAAAGATATGGCCTAACCTGTTGACCATTTCCACCATTTTGTGTTTTTATTTTGACATAAAGTTCTACTCTATCAATCCCTCTCAGAAGAGGTAATTATCTCAATTAAGTCACTTCCCCTTCAAACTCCTGTGCGTAGAGGTCAACCATGTTCTCCCTTTACTGTATATCCTTTGGGTACAGAGACATCTGCACACAGTACATATAATCTCATCTCAAACCTAAGCACAATCTCTGGAAGGTTTTCTTGCTGTTGCCTTACAATCTCCTTAAGGGCTGACACACCATTTGCTTGCCTACCTGCATGTTTACATTCTCACCCTCTCATGATCCAGCATACCCAGCCGCCCCGCCATCCTTTGATATACCAACAACAGTTTCTCACCATTTATTTATTTCCACTCCATGTGACAGAGCATTTCAATTTTTCCTCCGATTATAACTGGCCACCTCAGGCCCACTGCCTTTCGCAGCTATGTGTGTATCGATATAGGAACAGCACCTTGGAAAGTAGAGCCGTTCAGCCTGGGTTCAATCCTGACCCCAGGCGCTGTTCTGCATGCAGGATCACTGTGGGTGTATGGGTTCCCCAGGTGCTCCCGTTCCCTCCCACGTCCCAGCGGCATGAGGGGTTGGCAGATTAATTGGCCCCAGTGTTGCACAAATGTGGTCAAAACTGAGGAGAGTCAGTGGGACTGCAGGGAAGATCGGAGACAGGGAAAGTTAGCGGGTGAACGGTAAAACGCCGTGAGCTGCCACAGATTTGATGGCTTCCTTCCATGCCTTGTGGGAAAGATATAGATTCAATCCAGGACCCTTTCAGTTAAGTGATCAATACAAATTGTATAAGTTTAGTGAGCAGCACTGACAGCTCACCAGCAATAACCCATAAACTTGAAAATAAAATGTTAATTCCTGCAGATCAAATGTCTGTCCTTCCCCACTCTCACCTCATGATTTTCCTTAGCAACCCAGATACATGCCCCTTTCCACTGAAGAAGGTATCGTATAAGTAGGAAGGGAAATTTAAAGATTTGAGCTATGCTGGGGTGAGGAAGGGTGAATATGTCGCCCCGGTTTGCACACAGACAAGTGGCATTGAGAAGTTTTAAACAAAATGCAAATAATTGCAAACTGTGACATTCCCACAATTTAAAGACACGTTTCCTTATGAACTGAAGGAAACCATTCAGCCCATTGAGTTAGTGCTGGCTCTCAAAAGAATCCCATCAGTTCCCTACCCCCATTTATCTACTAAGCATATTCTAACTCCAGCCTGAGCCACCTACCTCTCGCCGAGTGGTAATTTACAACAGCCAGTTAACCTGCCAGCACACCTTTGGGATATGCAAGGAGACCCGAGCACTCCGAAGAAAACTGCACTGTCCCAGAAGAAAACAAGCAAACTCCACACACATCGGCGGAGATCAGGATCGAACCTCAGTCACTGGTGAAGCAGCAGCACTACCTGTGCCCCACTGCCCTTGATTGGCGCTTGATCCAGGAAAGTATTTTCTTGAACAAACACAGTAGTGTTTAGTAATAATGTTCTTGGATGAGCTAGCCCAGTTGTTCAATCTCTCATGTCCTTGACCTTTCATCTTTCTCAAAGTTCTCTAGCTGGCCCAACTCCTCCCAAAGACTCCCCCTTCTCCATTCCATCTCCCCCAAGCCTCCTCCCACGTGCTCCAAGCTCCTTTCAAACTGACAGTCATGAGAGCTCAGGGCCAGGAACCACAATGTTACGTCACCATTACGTCAGTGCAGCACTCCCACGGTGAAGTTCAGGCACCTGACTATGACAACAGCGCGCTTTGCCCACACTCAGATACTTGGTTTCGGCACAGCCATCTCCCCTGCTACTTCGTTTTGCACAATGCATCATATGCCATGGGGATACTGCCTTCCCATCACACCTATTTTATTTAGAACCTATTTTGAAAAGAACATTGCCTCGACGAATATATTTTCCAACACTTTGCATGGTTTAAACTCCCCGTTTCCATGTTTTTCAGCCTTCATGTCATTCTTGGCAATGAAAGTCACTGCAATTTTGGTCATTAGACACCACCATCCTGCCCAATAACATTTCCACCCAGTTTAGTGACAGGAGCCCCTTAAGACAGCCTATCCTTGGTCCCACAGCCCATCAAGTCTTCTCCTTCATAACAATCAACTCCCAGTTTGACTCGCCCCAGCCTCAATAGCCCCCCAAAGGGGAAGGAAGTAACAGGTTTATTTGGCCTCTGTGCAATAAATTACTTCCCAACATCACCTGGAGCAGGTTTGCCCTAATATTCAGCATCTGCCTCCTACTGCACTAAGGGTGCTGTCTTTCAAAGCTCCACCAGCTCTTTGACATACAGATTTCACTTGGGTAACCCCCCAGATGAAAAATGTCAACTTGAAACATCAACTGTCCACTTCTCTCCATAGATGCTGCCTGACCCTCTAAGTATCTCCAGTACCTTCTGTATTAACCCTTCAGTTGATAACCTAAACACGAGGAAATCTGCAGATGCTGGACATTCAAGCAACAGACACAAAATGCTGGTGAACGCAGCAGGCCAGGCAGCATCTCTAGGAAGAGGTACAGTCGACGTTTCGGGCCGAGACCCTTCGTCAGGACTAACTGAAAGAAGAGCTAGCAAGAGATTTGAAAGTGGGGGGGGGGGGAGATCCAAAATGATAGGAGAAGACAGGAGGGGGAGGGATGGAGCCAAGAGCTGGAGGCCTAGGGAGAAAGAAAGGGGGAGGAGAGCATCAAAGGAAGATACAGTGAGAGGGACAGAGGGAGAAAAAAGAGAGAAAGAAGGGGGGGGGGGGTAATAAATAAATAAATAAATAAATAAGGGACGGGTTAAGAAGGGAAGGAGGGTCATTAACGGAAATTAGAGAAGTCAATGTTCATGCCATCAGGTTGAAGGCTACCCAGATGGAATATAAGGTGTTGTTCCTCCAACCTGAGTGTGGCTTCATCTTGACAGTAGAGGAGGCCGTGGATAGACATATCAGAATGGAAATGGGACGTGGAATTAAAATGTGTGGACACTGGGAGATCCTGCTTTCTCTGGCGGACAGAGCGTAGGTGTTCAGTGAAACGGTCTCCCAGTCTATATATAACCTATATAGGTTTCTGATTGTTACTGAATTGTACAGGTAGAGGTTTCCTGTTTGCTAATTAGATATTTCCTACATTCCAACTGTGATCACATTACTCTAGTGCACTGTTGGATATCAAACACTTTGGACTTGTGAGAATGTGAAAGGCACAAATCCCTCTTTTTCCTTCTACTTTCCACAAGGTATTTAACCCTCTCTAGAGTACATCTCTTTGAAAAGCACATGCTCAACATTCGATCCTCAAGTAATGTTCTGAAACACATTTGTCATCAGATGATTGTGGACATTTCAAGAATCATCAAACACGATAAATTATTGGGAAATGTCCTTCCTCAACACAAAGAATTGAGATTGAGTCAAAATCCAGAGCAAAGCATTGTACTGGAGTGCATAAAATCACTGGGTATTATGTAGCCCGCAAAATAACGGGTTCAAAATGACAGTATCATCAGTATCAAGCTGCTGTTCATCAGTGAGGACAATGGGTGGGAAAATAATTGCTGACATACAAAGGGACTGGTAGCAAGGTTGATGTTTATTGGCCATGTCTAGTTAACCTTAGGTGGTGGCAAGCCGTCTTTGTGAATATGTTGTTCACTTTAGATGTTCCCATAGAAATTCCATTCTAATCCAGTCACAATCATGGATCAAGGGAAAATTCCCATCATGATGAGAGTGCACCTAATAATTCCACCCTCTGCAGATCTGCAATGCCTTTTCCAAATAGCTTCACTGCAAAGTTCGCAATGTGAAACCCAAGCTGAAAACTGTTCCCCCCCCGTAACACAATATCGAGCACTTCATTTAGAATCTATTCCACATTAATAACAGTACACGGCATATCGTCCATGAATGATTTACAAGAAGGCCCATAACAAAGCAGGGCCTTTCAAAACAATCCCCAGAAAGAAAGGAAGACTGGAAACCAACACCTCAGCACTCCACTGAACCTGTACAATAAGCTGTGGGGACTGGATCCATTACCAACCACAAATTGAGGCATGTACTTGCATTAATGTGGTACCATCTCAGCCTCAAACATGCCTGAGCATCATATAGCCAACGACAAGGTCTTTTACCAGCACTGTGATGTTGGAGGCAGGTCAATGCTCAGTCCACAAACAACATGGCAACAGCTGGGTCTTTCATTCAATGATGTCTAGCCAGCAATAAACTTTGTCCTTGAATCAAGGGAAACACCCCACTCTTCGTCAAAAGAGTATCATGAAATGGTTTATTCCCAACATTACATCTAAAATGTGGAATGTCGATCAATACAACAGTAATGTCCAGGAACTGCCAGTCTAAACTACGTACTCAAGTCTCTAGAGTCAGACTTGGACCAATGATTTCTTCTTTATTAGTAGGAACTTAAATTTCCCATGAGGCTATTTTGAAGCAGCACTGGATGTAATTCTCAATACTCCAGCCAATGTTTACCTCTCAGTCTTCATTACTAAAATATATTACCTAGTCTCCAACACGTTTTTGTTATGGGAGCTTAGTGAGTACATGTGAGTCTCTGTGATTCCCACTTTATAAGGTTCTCCTTACCTCAGAAGTACTTCCTTGGCTGTAAGGTGCTTGGAACATCCAGAAAAAAAAACACATTATTAAAAACAACACACACAAAATGCTGGTGGAACGCAGCAGGCCAGGCAGCATCTATAGGAAGAAGTACAACTGACATTTCAGGCTGAGACCCTTCGTCAGGACTCAGCCCGAAACGTTGACTGTACCTCTTCCTATAGATGCTGCCTGGCCTGCTACGTTCCACCAGCATTTTGAATGTGTTGCTTGAATTTCCAGCATCTGCAGATTTCCTTGTGTTAACATTTTAAAAACAAGGCCTTTTGCCTCAGCAGCATGTTGTGTAAAACAAAATCATTCATCTCCTCTCCTCTCTGGTTCTTTTTCCAGCTATCTTAAATTGCTGCTAGGTTTCCTACCCAAAAATCCATCTGAGATGATGTTTCTCCTTAATCAAAACATTGAGTGGTTTGTTATGTCTCCCCTCTCGCTGTTAAATGGGGACACCTCTTTTTCCCTTATTAGGGGGAGGGAGGGGGAGAGAGAGAGCGAGATTGTGGTATGTCGAATTACAGGCTGAATGAGTAGTCTTTGGGGCACTGCAAGTCTGTATCTTTTTTGATACTTGCTGCATGCTTGAGTGCTCAGTGGAGAGTGCTGATGCTTTTTTGCTGGTGGGGGTGGCAAAGGGGGGTTGTTGCCTTGCTGCTGTTCGTGTGTGGGAGGGGGGAGCTGGGGGGGGAGGGCTTTAGGGTTTTAATGTTTAACTGTCATTCATTCTTTGGGGCACTCCTCTGTTTTCATGGATGTTTGTGAAGGAATTTCAGGATATACTGTATACATTTCTCTAACATTAAAGGTACCAATTGAAACCTATAATTATTATATCTCTTTAAAAAAAATCCCCTGCTCCTTCCTCATTTTAAAGAAAGCCATTACTATCTTCTACAAATGTTTCACACCATATTGTGGGATGGATTTTCCTGTTCCATTTTCCATAATGTCAATTTCTCACCAGAAAGGAATTAAATTTGTTTTAGAGTTATATTTGTGACAGAGCTTAAACCGCCAGTCTCAAATTCAGAAACTACTTTCAAAACTCAAAGATTGCCTAGAGTTTTGGAACCATTAAAATTGCCTTTCCACCTGGTGATTGGTTCCAGCAGTTTCTACTTTGAACTCATCTCCCGCCTCAGCAGCAAGGGCTGCAGAAAGTGAGCAGTGAACGTCATTCCCCTGGGCTCTGTTTCATGCCTCACCTCCTCACCACCATCTTCAGTGCCCGGTGCGATCCTTTCACGAGGCAAATGGCCTCTTGCCTGAAGCCAGTCAGGACCACGTCGTTGATGCTGACCAACTCATCTCCGACCTGAAGCTTCCCTGCAGCAGCCGCTTTGCTTCCTTCTTCAATCTGTGATGACATTAAAGACAGAGAATGAGCGAGCTAAGAATTTTACCTCTCCTCAAACCAGTTTGCTTGTCCAAAACTAGAAATCCACTTCCTGGTGGGCAATTCTCAGTATGGAATTGGATCATAAGCTACTCTTGCTGAGGCTCCACTACCGAATGAGCAGGGCAGAAGAGCCATCAACAGCCTGACTCATTTGGAAAGAGCTTCGTGCCGGCCTTCTCCCTCCTCCCTCCCTCAGACTGGAAACACAGCAAGTCTGAATTTGTGACCAATATGTATAATGCAAGACCGACATCCTCACCAGAAGCTGTATCAACACCTTCAGCTACAAGGAAAATCAGCAACAGGAGAACGATGTGTTAACATGTCAGCCCCACACTGATTGAACAAAGAAAACGCAGCACCTTCCATTCTATCAAGAACAAAGCCAATATATTGAATATTGAATATATTGGATATTACCATGATTTGTTATGGATAGCTTGAGACTGGGGGATTTATTTAGAAATACAAGTCCAAACATCCTTTCTCGTTTGCAGCTTCTTCCTGGTGTCTGTCAGTGCAATCAAAGTGCAAACTGATGAGTGTGTGCAGTTGTATATCCACCATTCCTAATACAAGGTGTGACAAAGCACTTTACAAGCAGTGAAGTAGCCTTTAGAGCGCTGTTGGCTGTGTAATAAATGGAACAGAGGTGGAATTTTCAACTGGGAAGGCAGAACCAGCATCTTCTGCTGCAACAGTTCATGCAGTAAATTTCAGATCCAGCCACTACGTTGGAAATGGGACAAATCATTGCAGCACAGCAGGGTCCCACAAACTGCAACGAGAAAAGGAAATGGGTAACCTGTTTCACCAATAGCGGCTGTGACATATCATTCAGAAAGCTCTTCTCCATGGGAGAGCAGATGGTGCAGAATCGAGCATCCATGCAATGGAAGGTGCGATGGAAGATACAATGGAAACACAGCACAGCATTCCTCAGAACTGTACAGACACATCAGGGAGGACTCTCAGATAACACTGAGAAGACCATTATTTGCCTCTAGGCCAAAACAGATGGTTTGCTCATTGCTGTAGAACTTTACAGTCTGCAGAATGCTACAGTGTGCATTTAGAGTGTGCATTTCCCATATGACTGTCAACTCTGCAAGCTAAGGTTTCATTAGATTTAAAGAGTTCAGTGACTCCCTCATTAAATGAAAGCTCAAAGTACATTTATTATCAAAGAAAGTATACTTTATACAACTTTGAGACTTGTCTCATGACGGGCAGCCACAAAAAAAACCCCAATAGAACCCATTAAAACTAAAGAAGATCGTCAAACACCCAAAGTGTAGAGAGAGAAAAAACAAATCATGCAAAGGGGATAATACACAAACAGAGCTTCTGCCGTTTTGCTCTGTAAATATGGTGACAGACATCAGGAGGAAGGTAACAATTTACATTATTTTCCCAAGTCCAACAGTATCAAGCAAATGGAGAGATGAGCCTGCATCATCCCCATTATAAAGTCATACAGCACTAAAACAGGCCCTTCAGCCCATCGAGTCTGTACCAACAATCAACAGCCCCTTTATCATCAATTTGGGCCTGTGAGGTAGCAGCTCTACCAGCCATACTGCTGTGCTGCTCCTTCTGCAGGTTCTTCCTCAAACAGCAAACCACCATCCTTGAATCCAGCCTACGAATCATTGCTGCACACTTTCTATAGCAATTATATTGTTTTTCCAAGAATAAGACTGGTCCCTTATCCAAGTCCCAGCCACTCCAACTAGTTGGAACCTCTCAACCTTTCACCTACTTCAGCTCTCCAGTTCCCTGGGAAGCACAAGGTCCGAGACAGACGCAAGTGCTGGATGTCTACTAAACCTTTCGCAGCCTCTGGAAAAC
Source organism: Mobula birostris (assembly GCF_030028105.1). NCBI lineage: Eukaryota > Metazoa > Chordata > Chondrichthyes > Myliobatiformes > Myliobatidae > Mobula > Mobula birostris. The sequence goes on from NC_092375.1 coordinate 83,696,678, forward strand.
ATCTCCAAGTAATTAAGACTCATGAATTGTTTAAACAGCAACTTGTCAACAATGTTCAAAGAATCAAAGGAATTTTACAACAGAGCAAAAGTATTTTGTTTCTGCTGGTCATAGAAAGTGTGGAGCCTCATCCTAGCATTATACCAACTGTGCAGGTCATGGCTCTTCAAGTAGAAATCTGGGCACTCATCAACTGTGGTAAGTGTTCCTACCAATACTAGCCTTCAGACCAACAGTTCCAGACCTCCACTATCTTCAATATGAAGGATTGCCTTTCCTTGTCTGCCCTGTTATTGTTATTCCACAATGTTATTCCAGCGGAGGAACAAAGGGATCTGGAATTTCAGATCTGAAAGTGGCGTCACAGGTAGACAGGGTTGTAAAGAAGGCTTTTGGCATCCTGGCATTCATAAATCAAAGTATTGAGTATAGGAGTTGGGATGTTATGATGAGGTTGCATAAGACATTGGTGAGGCCAAATTTGGGGTATTGTGTGCATTTCTGGTCACCTAACTATAGGAGGGATATCAGTAAGATTGAAAGAGTGCAGAGAACATTTACTACGATGTTGCCGGGTCTTCAGGAGTTGAGTTACAGGGAAAGATTAAACAGGTTAGGACTTTACTCCTTGGAACGTAGAAGAATGAGTGGAGGTTTGATAGAGGCTTACAAAATTATGAGGGGTACAGACAGTAAATGTGAATAGGCTCTTTCCACTTAGATTAGGAGAGATAAGTACAAGAGAACATGGCTTTAAAGTGAAAGGGGAAAGGTTTATGGGGAACATTAGGGGGAACTTCTTCACTCAGAGTGTGGTGGTAGTGTGGAATGAGCTGCCATCTGACGTGGTAAATGTGGGCTCAGTCTTAAGTTTTAAGAATAAATTGGATAGATACATGGATGGGAGAGGGCTGGAGGGTTATGGACTGGGTGCAGGTCAATGGGATGAGCAGAATAAAGTTTCAGCACAGACTAGAAGGGCCGAATGGCCTGTTTTCTGTTCTATGGTTCTGTAGTTCTATTGTGACACATTGGGTGGCAACTTTGCTGTTTCTTTAGCACTTAACTGTTGTTTTATGAGGCCGTTGCTACTTCGAAGCTCAACCCAGCACAGATGGAAAGCGTGCAAGGAGCCGGCCGGATTCCAACCCAGGACCACTCACCTCGAAGTCCAGTGCGGATGCCACTACACCACCGACCGGCTAATATCTGCCTTGTAAACCTCTAACAATTATTTGAACCCCACCCTTTTATTTTTGACCCTTTATTAGAACTGAGAGAATTAGTCCAATCACAGAACTATCTTGCTCGTCTCAACTACCTAAGCTAACTTGTTCCTCTGTTTCCCAAATCTGATGAAAGGTCCTAGCATTAACTCGTTCTCTCTCCACAGATGCGGTCTGACCCATAAAGTATTTTCACCACATTCTGTTGTTATTCGAGGCCTTCTTCAATGTTGTGAAAAAATATAAGCAAAAAAAAAATCACGAGGTTAAGGCTGCGAGTTGAACTGAGGACAGCGGTGGAAAGACGTCTTTGAGGAGACTCTGCATTCCTAATGGTTATGGGCAAAGAACCAGAGTAGACATTTACATCCATGAATTAGATGCCTACTAATAGGCTCAGAAAAGAAGAAAAAAACAGGAAGGATTTGGTTAAATTGGAATCTGGAGAATTTGATTCAACATTGTATGTTCAAATCAAATTAGCTAAGACATGAGGAAGAAAAAAAATTCATGTTTCATAAAGGCTGAAGGGCAGAAATAAAGTTTTACACAGAAGTGCTATTGACTACTAATGAATGATTTGGTTTCACAGGTTAGTCTTTGTAACTAATAACCAGTGTCCTCAAAGAACCACTTCCTTTACTACAATCTTTTCCAACGGGATAGCAGCTAATTCCCTGTACAAAGTGGAATCAAACCCTAATTGAAGAGGCCAACTTCATAACCAGATATTTTCAAGGCTTAAGAGAATCACTGCTATAGCTGAGAAGACAGTTTAGGTCACTGGATTGGAAGAGGTGCATCTCCTGCAGTTGTGAGAAAGGGAATGGTTAGTAGACAAGGAAGAGAGGATCAGCGGTTCATGAGGGAATGGGGGAAGATGCATAAGACAGTGAAACTTATGACAAGCCTACTTTGTGCTACTTTCTCGAAAATTGCCATAAGCATTGCTTTCAAAAAGATGCCTTTTCTGACAGTGCTGCATGGGAGCAGCAAGAAGGGACTACACCATGGAGTCCACCCATGGAAATCTCCTCCTCCCCTAACATCGCAGCACCTCCCCAAGATCCATCGCACACAGGCTGGTGGATCTCTCAGCCCCAGAGGATTGCGGAGGCAACATGATCGCGAATATTTGAAGATATAGTTTTGGGGAACTAGCATAAAAGAGGAGTTAAGACCTGGGTCAGATCAACTATGACCATTTGGAATGACGGGGCAGGCTTGAGGGGGTAAGTGGGCTACTCCTGTTCCTCAAGTTCTCATCTCATGGAAGGTCACAATGGTAAATTATTGTCATATGTACTGAGATAGAGTGAAAAGCTTTTGTCTGCATCCCATTCAGACATCATTCCACACATAAGCATTTCGAGGTAGTACAAAAGGGTGAAAAAAACCAGAATGCCGGGTATAGTATTATAGTTACAGAGAAAATACAGAGTAGCCAGACTAATGAAGTGCAATGGCAACTACTGGGCAACCGATGAGATCAGGAGATCATCGCTGTTGTAAGAGAGATCCATTCAAGAGTCTTAGAACAACAGGATAGAGGCTATCTTTGAGCTTGGTGGGTGCGTAGCCTTCTTGCATCTTCCTCCTGTTGGAGGAGGTGGGGGAGGAGAACACGTACAACGTGGAAATGCAGCAAGCAAAATTCCTGCTGTTGCACTGGAATCAGGTTTCATAACACCAGCGTACGTTGTAAAACTCGTCGTCTTTACGGCAGAAGTACAATGCAATACAACATAATAAAGAAGAAAACATGAATTACAGTAAATATACGTATAAAATTAAAACAAGTGAGTAGTGCAAGAATATTTTTAAAGAGAATTAGAAGTAATTCTAATTCTCTTCCAGCCTCAGAGACATGAAGGGTCCATCTCCTGAGCTGTCTTTGCCCCTCACTACCCCAACTGATTTTTCAGGACCTGGCAGCACCTTCTCCCCATCCCTAATCGTGCTTAGCAAGATGACAGCAAGCTAGATTCTTGGACTCCTGAAGCCCTCACAGTGAAGGTACTCCCACAGCACTGTTGGGTGGAACGTTACAAGGCGTCGACCCAACAACAATCAACAACTGTATTTGCAGGTCAAGTTGGTGTGTCACTGGGAGGGTTACCCGTGTGTTACTGCGCTTGCCCATGGTGGAGGTAGCAGTTTTGGGAGGTGCTGTCAGCGTCGCCCTTCAGTGCCATTTGGAACTGACACATGCTGTAGCCACTCAGCACTGGTGCTTGTGGGAGGGGGAGGGGAGTGCCACCCTGTCGAGTGGGAGGGGAGGGGAGTGTCACCCTGTCGAGTGAACGGAGTGTCACCCTGCCGAGTGAGCGGAGTGCCGCTGAGGGAGTTGATAACACTGATAACAACAGCTTTCATCACTTAGCTAATGTTTGAAAGTAATTGGGTGAAATTTACTTTATTGGAGCTTGTGTTTGCCCAGACATCCCTGGGCAATTTTCCATATCGTCATCTAACTATACTGAAACAACCTGGCTGGAGGCACTGCTAATTCTGTAGCACAGTTTCTCGTTCTGCAGCTTACCAATTTTTATCAATATTCCATAGAAAGCATCCTATCCGGATGCAGAACAGCGACAACCGCTCTGCGTGTGGCCATAAGAGACTGCACAGAATTGTGGATCCAGCTCACCACGTCACAGGAACCAGCCTCCCCTCTGTAGACTCCCTCTGTACTTTTTGCTGCGTTAGTAAAGCAGCCAGCATCAAATTCTCCCTTCTCCGCTCTCCTATCGAGCAGAAGATATAAAAGCCTGGAAGTACTTACCACCAGGCTCAAGGGCAGCTGACATCTCACTATTGTGAACACACTTCTTGTACAGTAACAATGAACTCTTGACCTCACAATCTACGGTATCTCATCATGACCTTTACCTGCAATGTACTTTCTTATTCCACTGTTATTGTTTTACATTGTTCTACCTCAATGCACCATATGACCTGTATGAACAGTTTGCAAGAAAGCTTTTCTCTGTATCTTACTACATTCACAATTACAAAACCAATACCAAGATCCCAGAAGGAGGCACTTCGGCGGAAAAATTTGCCAAGGACCATCATAGTCATGGAAAGACCACAATCGCCCACGCCATACGACACGGCCTACTGAATGAACGAACTATACTGAAACAGAGATGTTGCATGGTCCCAGAGCCTTTGCTATATCTTCATGTACTTTCAATACATGTTAGTAGGGAAGTGGTGAAGGGATTGAAGGCAGATAAATCCCCAGGGCCAGATGGTCTGCATCCCAGAGTGCTTAAGGAAGTAGCACAAGAAATTGTGGATGCATTAGTGATAATTTTTCAAAATTCTTTAGATTCTGGATTAGTTCCTGAGGATTGGAGGGTGGCTAATGTAACCCCGCTTTTTAAAAAGGGAGGGAGAGAGAAACCAGCGAATTATAGACCGGTAAGCCTGACATCGGTGGTGGGGAAAATGCTAGAGTCAGTTATCAAAGATATAGTAACAGCACATTTGGAAAGCAGTGAAATCATCAGACAAAGTCAGCATGGATTTGTGAAAGGAAAATCATATCTGACGAATCTCATAGAATTTTTTGAGGATGTAACTAATAGAGTGGATAGGGGAGAACCAGCGGATGTGGTATATTTGGATTTTCAAAAGGCTTTTGACAAGGTCCCACACAGGAGATTAGTGTGCAAGCTTAAAGCACACGGTATTGGGGGTATGGTATTGATGTGGATAGAGAATTGGTTGGCAGACAGGAAGCAAAGAGTGGGAATAAACGGGACCTTTTCAGAATGGCAGGCAGTGACTGGTGGGGTACAGCAAGGCTCAGTGCTGGGACCCCAGTTGTTTACAATATATATTAATGACTTAGATGAGGGAATTAAATGCAGCATCTCCAAGTTTGCAGATGACACAAAGCTGGGCGGCAGTGTTAGCTGTGAGGAGGATGCTAAGAGGATGCAGGGTGACTTGGATAGGTTAGGTGAGTGGGCAAATTCATGGCAGATGCAATTTAATGTGGATAAATGTGAGGTTATCCACTTTAGTGGCAAGAACAGGAAAACAGATTATTATCTGAATGGTGGCCGATTAGGAAAAGGGGAGGTGCAACGAGACCTGGGTGTCATTATACACCAGTCATTGAAAGTGGGCATGCAGGTACAGCAGACAGTGAAAAAGGCGAATGGTATGCTGGCATTTATAGCAAGAGGATTCGAGTACAGGAGCAGGGAGGTACTACTGCAGTTGTACAAGGCCTTGGTGAGACCACATCTAGAGTATTGTGTGCAGTTTTGGTACCCTAATCTGAGGAAAGACATTCTTGCCATACAGGGAGTACAAAGAAGGTTCACCAGATTGATTCCTGGGATGGCAGGACTTTCATGTGATGAAAGACTGGATTCGCTAGGCTTATACTCTCTGGAATTTAGAAGATTGAGGGGGGATCTTATTGAAACGTATAAAATCCTAAAGGGATTGGACAGGCTAGATGCAGGAAGATTGTTCCCGATGTTGGGAAAGTCCAGAATGAGGGGTCACAGTTTGAGGATAAAGGAGAAACCTTTTAGGACCGAGATAAGAAAAAACTTCACACAGAGAGTGGTGAATCTGTGGAACTCTCTGCCACAGGAAACAGTTGAGGCCAGTTCATTGGCTATATTTAAGAGGGAGTTAGATAAGGCCCTTGTGACTAAAGGGATCGGGGGGTATGGAGGGAAGGCAGGTACAGGGTTCTGAGTTGGATGATCAGCCATGATCGTACTGAATGGCGGTGCAGGCTTGAAGGGCCGAATGGCCTACTCCTGCACCTATTTTCTATGTTTTCTATGTATATCAAGTGCTCCCAACCATTCCTTGTACTCTTACGGCGTGAATCAAGTTGGCCGTGGAGCGGAATCGGTGATGGTAGGGATCTTAGGAGGAAGCTGAGATAGGTCACTTATTTTACACCGTTCACTGAACGTGACTACGAATATTTCCATCTTTCCTCTGCAGTCTCAGGCAGCACGCTACCACCATCAAGCTTGGAGGATGTTCATGGAGCTTCTTCCTCCCATTTATTGTCCAGTATCATCTACGACCAAGTCTGCAGAGGTGTAAGCTGATGCGTTGATTAACAGGGTCACTTAGCTGTCCAATGTTGCTTTTGCTGTTCAGCACCCATGAAGTATCATATTCCTCAGTATCCAAGGTAAATAAACTGCTATAAACCCGACAAAGTTAAGTTTCACAACATCATTTATCATTTGAAGTGAGTTACATACTTTTATCCAGCTTTCCATGAATAAATATTCATTTCTGAAAGATCTGGCTCCAACTTTTAGACAATACTCTCCAGGTCAATGTTTCCTTTCTAGGTCTGGAGCCCTGATCAACTCTCAGTTCACTAGGTGTGGAATAAACTGGGCTTCGCATACCTTCAACATAACCTGCAGTCACTTTCAGTCTCGCCGTCTGGAACACATTCTCTGGATGCAGTTATTTCAGTCTCATCAACCACAGACTAAAAGCAAGGCTCTCATTGGTGTAATGTTATCCAAAAAAATGCATTTAACAACCACAGGAATGAATATGACAAATCCATTTTAACCAGGAGCTTTAAATATAGGAGAAAATGTCTTACATGGCATTTAGTGCTATGGGGCATCAGAGGTCAGAGTTTGATCTGTAAGGAGTACGTCCTCCCTGTGGAATTCATTGGTTTTCTCCAGGTTCTCCGGTTTCCTCCCACAATCCAAAGATGTACCGGGTCGGTTAAGTAGTTATTGTAAACTGTCCCATGGTGAGGTTAGGGTTAAATCAGAGTTGTTGGTGTCCCCCTCCCCTGTCTTCTTTGTCTGCTGCATTGAACCCTTTACCGAAGCCATCAGGAGGGATGAGGGCATAAGAGGGGTGACGCTGCCAGGCATTGGAGGGACCCAAGTGAAAACCTCCCTGTACATGGACGACGTCGCCGTCTTCTGCTCTGATCCGAGGTCAGTTCGCAGGCTGATCAGCATCTGCAAACAGCTTGAGCTGGTCAACCGCACGAAGAGCGAAGCCATGCTCTTCGGCAACTGGCCCGACCGATCCAGTGTCCCTTTCACCATCAGGTCTGACCACATGAAGGTGCTGGGGATCTGGTTCGGAGGGGCAGAGGTGGGCAGGAAGAACTGGCAGGAGCGGACTGCCAAGGTGAAACAGAAACTGGGACCGTGGGGAGGGCACTCCCTGTCGATAATGGGCAAGAACCTGGTCATCAGGTGTGAGGTGCTCTCAGGGCTGCAGTACTTGGCACAGGTGTGGCCCGTCCCCCGCTCCTACAGCTCGGAAATCACCAGAGCTGTCTTCAGATTCATCTGGAGATCCAAGATGGAGCGGGTCAGATGGACCGTCATGCACATGTCCCTGGACAATGGGGGCAAGAACATCCCCAATGTCGCCCTCACCCTGATGGCCAGCTTCGTATGTGGCTGCATCAGGTTGTGTGTAGAGCCCAAATATGTGGGTACCAAGTACCACTATGTGCCCAGGTTCTACCTGTCGCCCTGGCTACGAAGGATGGGTCTGGCCCCACTCCCGCGCAACGCCCCAGTCAGCTGGTCGTTGCTGCCATACCTGTCCTTCGTAGAAAAGTTCTTCCAGGAGAACGCCTTTGACCACTGGGCCATCAGGCAGTGGTCAGCACGTAATGTCCTGCAGGCACTGCAAGAGAAGGACATGATGGACACAGTGGGGTGGTTCCCTGAGCAGACCGTCCAGTTCAACTGGAAAAATGCCTCATCACCAGATCTCACCAACAAGCACCAGGACCTCGCCTGGCTGGCGGTGGGAGGGGCCCTCCCAGTCAGAGCCCTCCTGTACGCCCGGAACGTCGTCTCCACACCCCGCTGCCCACGGGAGGACTGCAGTGAGGAGGAGTCTGTGACCCACCTCTTCGCACACTGTCAGTTCGCAGAGAGGGTGTGGAGGAGGATGGACGGTCTAGTGTCATGTTTCATCCCCAGCAGCTGCATAAATCTACGGGCTGCTCCCGGGGACGCACACGGAGACCAACATCCGGTGCTGCTGGCAGATCATCAACTCGGTGAAAGACGCTCTTCGGTCGGCCCGAAACTTGATGATCTACCAGCACATGGAGATGTCCGTGGGAGAATGCTGCTGACTGGCACATTCTCGGCTGCAGGAGTACGTGCAGCCACCGCAACGGCCCGGTGGGGAAGGACCACAGTATAGGTTTCTTCACCCGCAGGAGTGGGAGGGGTCGGGTGACGGGGAGTTTACCCCTCAACAATGGTGTGGTAAGGTGAACCAACGGAGTGCCACGTGGGTGGCCAAAAGTATGGATATGTACAGACCATAAGGGAAATGTATGTAAAGGTTTGAGAGTCATTGAATGGTTTATTGCATATAATTTTATTTTTGAATAAAGTATATTTTGAAATTTTTTAAAAAATCATAGCCTGAAGAGGCAGAAGGGCTATTCTGCACTATATTTCTAAACAAATACAGTGCCTATAAAAAGTATTCACCCCTCCCCCTTGGAAGTTTTCATGTTTTATTATTTTACAACATTGAATCTCAGTGGACTTAATTTGGCTTTTTTGACACTGATCAACAGTAAAAGACTTACGTATCAAAGTGAAAACAGATCTGTAAAAAGTAATCTAAATTAATTACAAATATAAAACACAAAATAATTGATTGCTTAAGTATTTACCCCCTTTAACATGACACACCAAATCATCACTGGTACAACCAACTGGTTTTAGAAATCACATAATTAGTTAAATGGAGATCTGCTTTTGGAGACCCAGGTGCAGTCAAGGTGTTTCAATTGATTGTAGTAAAAATACACCTGGATCTGGAAAGTCCAAATCCTGGTGAGTCAGTATCCTGGTAAAAACTACACCATGAAGACAAAAGAACACCCCAAGCAACTCTGTGAAAAGGTTATTGAAAAGCACAATTCCGGAGATGGATACAAGAACATTTCCATGTCACTGAATATCCCTTGGAGTACAGTTACGTCAATCATCAAGAAATGGAAAGAATATGACACAGCTGTAAATCTGCCCAGAGCAGGCCATCCTCAAAAACTGAGTGACCGTGCAAGAAGGGGACTAGTGAGGGAGGCCACCAAGAGACCTTTCAGAGCTCTGGAGGAGTTACAAGCTTCAATGGCTGAGATGGTAGAGACTGTGCATGCTACAACTGTTGCCTGGGTGCTTCACCAGTCGCAGCTTTATGGGAGAGTGACAAAGAGAAAGCCACTGTTGAAAAAAACTCACATGAAAACTCGGACTGAGCTAGCCAGAAGGCATGTGGGAGTCTCTGAAGTCAGCTGGAAGAAGGTTCTATGGTTTGACAAAAGCAAAATTGGGCTTTTTGGCCATCAGACTAAACACTATGCACATCATCAAAAACACACCATCCCTACCATGAATCATGGCAGTGGCTGCATCCTGCTGTGGGGATGCTTCACTGCAGCAGGCCCTGGAAGGCTTGTGAAGGTAGAGGGTAAAATGAATGCAGCAAAATAGAGGGAAATCCCGGAGGAAAACCTGACACATTCTGCAAGAGCACCATGACTTGGGAGAAGATTTGTTTTCCAGCAAGACAATGACCCCAAACATAAAATGAAAGCTACACAGGAATGGCTTAAAAACAGCAAAGTTAATGCCCTGGAGTGGCCAAGTCAGAGTCCAAACCTCAATCCCATTGAGAATTTGTGGTGGACTTGAAAAGGGCTGTTCATTCACAATCCCGATGCAACCTGACAGAGATTGAGCAGTTTTGTACTGAAGAGTGAGGAAAAATTTGCAGTGTCCTGACGTGCAAAGCTGATAGAGCTCTATCCACACAGGCTCAAGGTTATAATTGCTGCCAAAAGGTGCATCTACAAAATACTGACTTGAAGGGGGTGAATAATTATACAATCAATTATTTTGTGCTTTATACTTGCAATCAATTCAGATCACTTTGTAGAGATCTGTTTTCACTTTGACATGAAAAACTCTTTTTCTGTTGATCAGTGTCAAAAAAATTAAATCCACTGTGATTCAATGTTGTAAAACAATAAAACATGAAAACTTCTGGGGCGGGAGATGTGAATAGTTTTTTATAGGCACTGTAAATAAACCTTGGACTCAACACGTCCCTTTGCAGCTGGATCCTTGACTTGCTGAGCAACTGACCACAACAAGTAGGGAATGGCATCAGCACCTCTGGCATGATTATCTTCAACACTGGTGCCCCAAAAGGCTGCGTCCTCAACCCCTTGCTCTGGTCCTTGTACACTCATGACTGCGTGGCCAGATTCTGCGCTGACTCCAACTCCGATGACGCCATCACAATGGGCTGGATCTCAAATCATGATGAGTCAAAGTACAGGTAATAGACAGCCTAGTGACATGATGTTATGCCAACAGCCTTAATGTCAGCAAAACAAAAGATCTTCACGAAGGGGAACAGTGCACACCCTCCTGCTTACATCAACAGTGCGGAGGCTAAAAGGCCCCAGAGCATCAAGCTCCAAGGCGCGAACATCACCAAGAACCAGTCCTGGTCTAACTATGTTGACAGCACAGTGAAGAAAGCTCACCGGTGGGTCTTCTTCCTCAGGAGGCTGAAGAAACTTGGCATGTCCCCTGTGACTTCACCAATTTTTATCGGTGCGCCATGGAAAGCATCATACTCACATGCATCATGGTTTGACCACAAGAGTTTTGTGTGGCAACTATTCTGCCCCAAATCACAAGAAAATGCAGAGAGTTGTGGACCCACAGCTCAGGATATCACATTAAACAAGCCTCATGAACTCTGTCTACACTTTCTGCTGCCTCAGTAAAACAGCCAACATCATCAGACATCCTGCCTACACCTCCCTTCTCCCCTTCTTTCGCCAGGAAGATACAAAGACCCTGAAAGCATGTAACATCAGACTCAAGGACAGTATCCATCCTGTTGTTGCAAGACTATTGAAGGTCCCCTGGTATGATGGGATGGACGCTTGACCTCAAGATGGATTTCTGACCTCAATCTACCACGTCATGGGTCTGCACCACCGTCTGACTGCACTGCATTTTCTCTGTGACTGTAACACTCTTTGTTTCTGGTACTGTTTTCCCGTCTATCACCTTCTCACACTAATGTAATGAACTCTGTATGGACGGCATAAACACAAAGTTCTTCACTCTACCTCAGTAATTGTGACAACAATAAACCAACTTACAAGTTACATCTGCAAGGGCAATGCAGGGAAATGTACTTTTCATAAGTGTTCAATTATTCAGCAAATATCTATCAAGGAGTTACACAGAGTGATTAAAATACAAACATTTGTACATTCTGATTTTCTCCTGACCATTTACCAACTGAAAAGGATAAAATTCAGATACACAAAATGTGTGAATATGCATCTAGAGACCTTATGCCAAAGAGAAATGAAACTCAAGAAGTCAAAATCAAGGCTATTATCATCTCGCCTCGCCTTGAAAATCAACTGTTCATTCCTTTCCATAGATGCTGCCTGGCCTGCTCACTTCCTCCAGCATTTAGTGTGTGTTGCTTTGGATTTCCAGCATCTGCAGGATCTCTTGTGTTTGTGATGTGCACAAAGACTTACTCGCAGCTGCATCACAAGCACATAGCGTAAAGTACACAACATTTACAAGAAAAACATAAATTAACTATAATACCATAAGCCATAGTAGCAGAATTGGGCCATTAGGTCTACCAAGTATGCTCTGCTATTAGAAAATTGCTGGTTTATTTTCCTTCTCAATAGGATTCTCCTGCCATCTCCCCCTAATCTTTGACGCACTTACTAATCGAGAACCTATCAACTCTGCTTTAAGTATACTCTATAGCCATCTCTGGCATTGAATTCCACATATTTACCACCTTCTGCAAATTCATCCTCATCTCTGTTCCAAAGCGATGTCCTTCTATTCTAAGGCTGTGCCCTCTAGTAGTGGACTCTCACACGATTTGAAACATCTTCTTATGTCCACTCTATCTAGGTCTTTCAATATTCAACAGGTATGAAAGAGATTACCCTTCAATCTTCTGAACTCCAGTGAGTAAAGGCCCAGAGGCATCGAACACTAATGCTTCCATTTCTGGGACCATTCTTGCAAACCTCATCTGGACCCTCTCCAATGCCAGCATCTCCTTTCTTACATATGGGGCCAGAAACTACTCACAATACAACAAGCACAGACTGACCTATGTCTTATAAAGTATCAGCATTACACCCTTGCTTTTATCCTCTAATTCTGTGGAAAATTAATGCTAACAATGCATTTGCCTTCCTTACTACCAACCTCATCTGCAAAATTAACCTTTAGCATCCTGCACCAGAAATCCTAAGTCCCTTTTGCACCTCCAATTTCTGAATTTTCTCCCCGTTAAGAAAATGCCTGTGCCTTTATTCCTTCTACCAAAGTATATGTTCCTACACTTCCCTATTCCATCTGCCATTTCTCTGTCCTTTCTCCTAATTTTTCTAAGTTCTTCTGCTGACCCCTTGCTTCCTCAAGACTACCTGCCACTCATATTATCTACAAACTTGGCTACAAAGCCATCGATTCCCCCATCACCTAGATCATTAATATATAAAGTGAAAATATAAAGTGACCCAACACCAATTGCTGTAGAAGACCACGAGTCACTGGCAGCTGATCGGAAAAGTCCGTCTTTAGCCACACTCTTTGCCTTGTCAGTCAACCAATCTTCCATCCGCACTAGTATCTTTCCTACAATCCTATGGGCTCTTATTTTGTTTAGCAGCCTCACATATGGCACCTTGTTAAAAGTCTAAAAACCCAAGTAAACAACATCCACTGGCTCTCCTGTCTTTACTGCTTGCTATTTCCTCAAAGAATTCCAACAAATCTGCCAAGCAAGATTTCTCCTTAAGGAAACCATGCTGAATTTGGCCTATTTTATCGTGTGCCTCCAAGTACCCCAAAACCTCATCCTTAATAACGGGCTCTATAATCTTGCCAACCACTGAAGTAGGCTATCCGGGCTATAATCTCCTCTCTTTCGCTTCCCTCCCATTTTAAAGAGAGGAGTGTAATTTACAATTTTCCAGTCCTCCAGAACCATTCCAGAACCTGGTGATGCCTTGATGTCATGATTAACGCCGCCACAATCTCTTCAGTCACCTCTTTTCACAACCCTGAGGTGTAGTCCATCTGGTCCAGGTGACCTATCCATCTTCAGACTTCTCAGCTTCGCAAACACCTTCTCCTTAGTAATAGCAACTACACTCACTTCTGCCCCTTGCTGCCCTCAAATTTCTAGCATTTTGCTGGTGTCTCCCACAGCGAAGACTGACACAAAATAGTTATTCAGTTCATTAGCCATTCCTTTGTTCTCCATTATTATCTCTCCAGCTTCATTTTCCAGCTGTCCCATGTCCACTCTCGTCTCTTTTTTAACCTTTATATATCGAATTCAAGAGAATGACTAATCATGGAAATGCTGATCGATTGTCCCATTTACCCTTGGGAAAAGGAAATAACTGAAAAATTTACAAAAGAGGACACGCCCTTTAACATTCCTCCCTAATGCAAATCAAAAATCTTCGTATTACATAGTACATAGAAGAGTACAGCACAGGAACAGCCCTACAGCCAACAACGTTGTGCCGAACCAACTAAAAAGCAAATCAAAAACCCCCATAAATTAATCTCTCCTACCTATACAACATCCATATCCCTCCATCTTCCTCACATCCATGTGCCTACCCAAGCGTCTCTTCAGAGCCCCTAATGTATTTGCCTCTTCCACCATACCAGGCCGCACATTCCAGAAATCCCCCACTCTCTGAGTAAAAAACTTGCCCCTCAATTCCCCTTTGACCCTACCCCCACCCCCACACTCAATGTGTGCTCTCTGGTATTACGGCAGAAATGATCCAAAGGGAAATCAGCAAATACCCCACATTCTCCCAAGTCTACGGCCACACAAAATGGCTGGAATGTGCAGCAGAAACTACAGTTTCCCCATTTTTACCACCACCAGGATGAACTTGCCCTTGACAGAGGCTGCCTTGTGTGGGGATTGAGAGTTGTTCTACCATCTAGAGTGTTTGAGGATTTCTTGTGTCTAAAATTATGTCACTATTTTGCTCTCCTTTTACACTATTTATTTTTATACATTCATTATTATAACTTATAGTAATATTTTATGTATTGCACTGCACTATTGCCACAAAACATATTTTTTTCCTCACCCCTTATGGGAGATGTGTAAGTGCATTTTTTCCTCAATTGCCGTTCCCCTCTACCAGAGGCCTGGGAGCTCAAGGGTTCTGCACAGTATCCTTGCTGATCCTGGTAGTCCACTCTTCTGTTCCGAGATCTCAGCCGTTGATCCTGGGATTTGTTGGAGCCACTGTCCCAGTCCAGGTGTCACAGCTCCAAGTGTTCCTCTCACCACCAGGATTACTCTGGCTTTAACTTTTCACATCTTTTCTATCTGCTCTTTCAAGCCCTGGTATTTCTCCAGCTTCTCCTATTCTTTCTTCCAGATGTTACTGTCATTCGGGATTGCCACATTGATTACTATTGCTTTCTCCTGTTCCTTGTCCTGTATTACTATGTCTGGTTGGTTGTACCTGCTTCTCAGTCTGTATCTGGAAGTCTCACAGGATCTTTGCTCTGTCATTCTCCACTACCTTCTCGGGTGTTTCCTATATGGATTTGTGAGTGTCCAATCCATACTCTGCGCTGATGTTCCCGTACACAATTCCTGCATCATGGTTCTGCCGTTCAGTGAATGCTGTCTCTGCCTGCATCTGCAACCTGCTAATATGTGCTGGATGGTTTCAGCAGATTCCTTGTACAGTCTGCATCTCGGGTCTTTGTCTGGTGTGATAGACCCCTGCTTCTATTCCTTTTGTGCTCAGCAGCTGTTCTTGTGCAGCCGTGAGCAATTCCTCCATTTCCTGCCATTGGTAGGACTTTCTTATGTCAGCCACCTCTGATATCTAGCGATGGTACATCCCGTGCAGTGGCTTGTCCTGCTATGGCCTCTGGTTCTGCTTCACCCACTTCCATTTCCATGACCCCTGCCTGCTGTCCGAGGTATCCTCCGAGCAGGTCATCCTTCAGGGCCATCTTCCTGACATACTCATGAATATTTCACATTTCTTCCAGGACTGTGGCCTCGACACTTCCACCAAGTCCCCGTCCTCCTTTACTCCAGCGGATTTACAATGGCTCAACATTGGGCTTTGGGTGGAAGTAGTTAGTAGTTTCTGGGTTTGATGTCAGTGGCTTCCAGTTCATTCCTTGGCCAGAACACTTTCACAGCTGGGTATCTGAAGACCGGTTGATGGCTCTGATCTTGTTCTTCCCATTCAGCTGCCTTTTTAGGACCTGTCTCACTCCGTGGAGGTACTTGGATGTTGCAGTCTTCCTTGTGTCCTTATCGTGGCTTCCATGTGCCTGCAGGATCCCCAGGTACTTGTAGCTGTCCTGTACATCTGGTATATGGCTTTCAGGTAACTCGACTCCTTCAGTCTTGATGAGTTCACCTCTTTTCACTACCATCCAGCTGCACTTTTCCAGTCCAAATGACATCCTGATGTCTCTGTAGTATACCCTCGTCAAGTGGATTAGAGAGTCAATGTCTCTTTCATTTCTGCCATATAGCTTCAAATACAGACTGATAAGCAGGTACTGGCGAACCAACCAGACACAATATTGGACAAGGAACAGAAGAAAGCAATAGTAATACAAAATAAATATTATATAGTGTGTAGACAGTTAGCGAGTGTGTGAGTGAGTGAGTGAGTGTGTGTGTGTGTGTGTGTGTGTGTGTGTGTGTGTAATAAGTGTGTGCGTATATATATATTTTTACACACAATATATAATTTTTTTCTATTACTTTTTAATATTACAGTAATATTGTAAATACATTGTCCGATTAAGCATTCTTTGTTGTTTAAATAATTCATTATGAGTTGTATGTAAAAGTATGTGACTGGCATACGTCATTATACCACATCATTATCCAAGTGTGTATCCATTATACAACCCTGAGATTCACCTCCTTACAGGCAGCTGCAAAACAAAGAACCCATAAAAAAGACCATCAAACATCCAACGTGCAGACAGAAAAAAAAGCAAGAAAATACACTAAAGTGAAAATGAAATAGTCAGGTTTATCCCCAGTCGAGTGTTTTTCTTTTAATTAGTTTTTGGAGTGACAAAACATGCTACTGCGTAGGATCAAACCCCATTCCTTGGCCTAGACAGCTGTTGAATAACAAACAGCAAGTGGCAACAAGCCTCTCTCTGTGGGAGAGCAAAGTCAGAGGCAGCCTCAAGGTATTTTCAATTGACCTCTGCTGCTCATCCTCGCAAGCCCTAAACCTGCAAACCACAGCAGCAGCCTGCACTGAATCTGGAACCAGATCCGCCCCAGGGCTGCTTTACTACCTCTTCATTCTCAATTAATGAGATCGTGTTGCTTGGGCTTCCAGCTCCAATTCAGCACATTCAGAAATGCCTTTAGCTCTCCTGCCAGAAGTCCTTTGGCCTCCTCAACATCACCAATGAATGGATGCATTCAATGAGGAAATCTTCCTTCAGACATCCATCTTTCTCCCTCAATACTTGCAGTGTCGTTGAAGGAATTATCTGCAATCTCTGTCGGGGTGGGAGCTGCTATGTGTTAAATTAGAAAGGATCTGCCCAGTCCATCATGTTCAAAGGCATAATCCAGAGGGTGGGTCGGTAATGCAAAGAGACCAGCTATATTCCTGGGGAAGTGGACTGTGGAATCGGACAGCTCTCTTGAGAGGGAACATGGTGGACAATGACCAGGAAATGTTCTCCTGCAATGGGAAAAAGGCAAATTGAATTAAAGTGGAGAATTTTACATAGCTAAGACATCATTAAAATCTGGTAGAGTGTTAAATCAATTTTCTGCATCAGTCTTTGTTGACTACATAAGAATGCAAGTTTATCTGACTCCTAACCTTGCTCAGGTGCTGATTAGTGAGACTCTATGCTGTACCATATGCATCGAAACCAGCTGGATATTTGACTAATATTTGCATAATCATCTATTTGAACAGAATTCAGTTTGTGGCGGGTCATTGGTGCAACGTGTGTATCCATCCAGCCTGTTATAGAATGAAACGGGAGCCTCATGGGTGCTGAGGTGACGTCTGCACAGCATATGCAGTGTTGACGAGTCAGTCTGCCAGCGCTTCTTTACATGAACT
Organism: Mobula birostris; assembly: GCF_030028105.1. Classification (NCBI taxonomy): domain Eukaryota; kingdom Metazoa; phylum Chordata; class Chondrichthyes; order Myliobatiformes; family Myliobatidae; genus Mobula; species Mobula birostris. The sequence continues at coordinate 83,714,123 of NC_092375.1, forward strand.
GCCTTGTTTAGTCCAGAGTTGGCCAATTTGTTAGGCACTAGCTGATGAATTCAGCTGCAGGCATGCTGTTCGAAGTTCTGACTGTTAAATAAGTAATGAATAAAACTTATGTTGCTAAGAGACAAAGGAAATCAAAGACAACATTAAAGCAAAAGAGGATATACAATATAGCAAAACTTAGTGCGGAGCCTGAGGGAAGCTTTTAAAAGCCAACAGAGGGTAAGCTAGCTAATAATATAAAAGAGTACTAGAAGTATTTTTCAATCTTGTAGTTGTGGCCTTCAAGAAACAGAGTTCATCTCTGCATTCATGTTGCTGCCGATAGTGGAACACCCTTCTGTGGATTGGAAATGGACACGAGTGGTTGATGATCAGTAATGAGGGTAAACTCTCTCCCATCCAAGTACTGGTTCACATGTTTTACACCCCAAAACAGACTCAAGGCCTCTCTGTCAATCTGTGTGTGATTTTTCTCTGCAGCAGTAAGGGAATGTGATGCAAAGGCTACGGGCCGTTCACTTCCATCACTCATAACGTGTGACATGACTACACCTATACCATAAGGCAAGGCGTCACTGACAAGCTTCACTGGAAGATCTGGATCATGATGTGCGGGTCCTGCATACAGTGTCAGACATCACCATTTTCTTTTGTCTTTTGGAAAGCCATCTCACTCTGCTTTGTCCACTGCCATTTCTTCCCAATCTGTAGCAATTGAATTTAAGTGGTGGAGCACAGTAGTCAGGTTTGGCTGGAACCTGTTATAGTAATTGACAAATCCTAAAAAGGACGGCATCTGTGACATGTCCTTTGGCCTTGGGGCATCCATCACTGCTTCAATTTTCTCAGTACACTTCTGTAATCCTTGTACGTCAATGCTGTGACGCTTGGTTTAAAGAATTCACACTTGCTTCATCGTGCTCCAAGCCTATAATCTTCTAACCTTTTAACACTGTTTTAAGATTCTGGAGGTGTTCCTTGTTATCTTCACCGGTAACAATGATGTCATCCAGGTAACACTGAGTGCCTGGGCAGCCTTGCAGCACCTGATCCATAGATTTCTGCCAGAGTGCAGGTGCAGATGCTTCTCCAAAAAGAAGCTTTTTATAGTGATAAACCCCTTGGTGAGTGCTTATGGTGAGAAATACTTTGGACTCTTTTTCCATCTCCATCTCTAGGTAGGCCTCAGTTAAATCCATTTTGAAGTGCTTTCTTCCACAAAGATTTGCAAAGATACCCTCTATCCTGGGCAGAGAGTATTAAGCTACATTCAGTACTGTGTTGGTGGTGACCTTAAAATCACCAAAGAGATGACTGTCAATCACTGACAGACCCATTCTTCTTGGCTACTGGGACCACTGGTGTTGCCCATGTGCTCCACTCAACCTTGGAATGAATTCCCATGGACACAATAACTTTAACTGCTCATTTAAATGTGAGTTTTGCTTCAGTTACAAACCATTTTTGAAAGCTTTCTTGCAAGATTCCACAAACTAAACAATCTCTCAGTGCATCACTAAGCTCATCATTGAACTGATAATGTTCAGACAATCTCTTCAATTCAGCTACACAAGCTGAAATGGACTTCTTTTTCTTTTGATTCTGTTGATAAAACCTAAAGTGTTCTGCAGTCAACATGGTTTGGGTTCTAAATATTCCTGCATTACTATCACGCTATCAACAAAGCTCATTTCAGCTGGTTTGGTTGGAGCAGTCAAACTTCTGAGCAAACTGTGTGTTTTTCCACCCAAAACTGTATACTCTTCTCATATTAATCCCAAACTGTGCCGCCTTTGATTGCATACAAAGGATAATGAAGCAACCTTCTTAATTCTGCGTGCCACAGAAATTCACCTCTCCCCTGATGGGTGTGATCTTATCCAACGAGTCTACACCTCTAGGAGCCTCAGTGCTGACCTGTTTCAGGCAAGCCTACCCTCCTGTATACACTCAGGCATGGACTACTGCTGCTGGCAACTCAAAACATTCCACTGCCATACCAGCAAAGCCCACAGCCATCAGCAGGATACCAACACCAGAGCCTCTCCGAGACCACCTGGTTATCTTCAGCCATCTCTAATCGGCAGGCCATAACATCCTAACACTTTATACTTTATTCTTTATTGTTGCCAAACAATTGATACTAGAATGTACAATCATCATAGCGATATTTGATTCTGCACTTCCTGCTCCCTGGATTACAAATCGATAGTAAATATTAAAATTTTAAATTATAAATCATAAATAGAAAATAGAAAAATGGAAAGTAAGGTAGTGCAAAAAAACTGAGAGGCAGGTCCGGATATTTGTAGGGTACTACCCAGATCTGGGTCAGGATCCGTTCAGTAGTCCTATCACAGTTGGAAAGAAGCTGTTCCCAAATCTGGCCGTACGAGTCTTCAAGCTCCTGAGCCTTCTCCTGGAGGGAAGAGGGACGAAAAGTGTGTTGGCTGGGTGGGTCGTGTCCTTGATTATCCTGGCAGCACTGCTCTGACAGCATGCGGTGTAAAGTGAGTCCACGGACAGAAGATTGGTTTATGTAATAGCCGGCCTTGGGTTCCACGTTGGAAGGACTGATCGGCAAGACTCATGGCTGTGGACTCATTTTGGGAGACTTTGCATGTTGCACGTGTTTCTGGATTCGGGTTTTTTTGCTGTTTTTGAGCAGTTTGGTCACGGTGCCTCAGTGCAGTCTGAAGTGCTTGGCTCTGTAGTCAGCAGCGGCACAGCACTGACCTAAACTGAACACTCCTGCTTTGATATTCAATGTGCCATTCACTTGCTTTTTGCCGTGTGCACAATCTGTTTTTTTTAATATTTGCGTGTTGGATACCTGCTGTTTTCTTTGAACAGGTTCCATGGTGTTTCTTTGTTTCATGGCTGCCTGTGGAAGGACAAATCTCAGAGTGGTTTATGATCACTCAAAACGGGGAAGGCATCCAGCCTTTTGAGCCACTGGCCTCATCCGGCACCCCCTGCCCCACCTGTGTCACAGCCTGCCACCCATCAGCCAGCTCAGGACTACACAACAAATTTGCCTTCACCCCAAGGGCCAGTTCCAAAAGGGAAAGAGTTACTGAAATGCGAGAAAGTTTTGCCAAATGCATACCAAACCTTCGTCAGTCCACACCGAGCTCTGGCACATATTTAAAGTGCAGCAACTTGCAAAAGGAGCAAACTGTAGAAATGTAACCTGGCATTCAGTCTCTGACGACTCAACATACAACATCTCGAAACCCCACCTCGGACACAAACATAGAACATTCCAGTCGACAATGTTGACAAATTCACAAGGAATGCACTGAAAGACGCCTTTCCCCAGAAGACACTGTATCCATCTCACAATTCAGTCCCTGGGCTTCAATTCGTCAAGGGGTGACACTGGTCACAGCTGAGTGACAAATGGCACTAGAGACTTCACCCAGTGCAACTGTGGAGAAACTGTTCGTTACACTCTTCCCCTAGCACAAAGGTCACTGGCATACATTTGCTTGTCAGCAGACCAATGGACTAATTAAGGGACTCAGTATTGAAGCTCTACGTTTATGGTGCTATGATGCAAAATGATAGCGAGTACAGAAGATTCAAAGAGAATGTCTGTGCAGAATATCCTCACTATTACACTGAAATGCCCACCTGGAATTTGAGGCTCAAACCTCAGTAATGGTCCTTGTGCCGATAACCTCCTAACCTGGAGGCTAGTGTGCTCCCAAATGGGTCAAGGTTGGCACTTGAAAATGAGGGCAAGAGCAAATACGTTGGACAGGAGCCCTTACTCTGCACAGATTTACTCTCCCTATCCATCAGATCAATATTTGTCATTTAAAATCAGGTTCACACTGAATGGAAGCACTGTGTTTCTGCATCCTGACGGAGTTCGTTGCTCCTCATTACAGGATCGATATGAGAGGATCCCAAATGTGGAATTGATTTAATTTACTGTGTGGCCTTTGAAGTGAAGCATCATTTCATCCCAACATGCTCCTTGTCTTCTCTGTTCTGTTTTCAAGAGGGGGTTTCTTAAAAGTTTTGTTGCAAGAATACTTCTTTTGAAAAAAGTGGAGGATTCCAGCAGTAAGACACAACTGTCCCTGTAGACATTTTTAGAGAATAAGGGAGCACTGCCAATATCCTTCTGTTGGCTTTGCCTCTGAGGACTCCTTTAGAAGAAGACGATGGTGACTTGAGCACCAAGTCACAGGATTGACCCCCCAGCTGGTTACTCCAGCCAAGCTGCTCTCAGTTCACTATGAAGCCAAGATTTTTACACCAGAGTCCACCCCCTCCAAATATTAAGTAAATGGAAAAGTTCAGGTTTACATCGATGAAAAGAGAATTACAATCCAGACTGTGGGGGTGGGGGGGGGGGGGGTGGTGAGGGGCAAAGAGTGGCGCAGCTGGAAGAAACACCTCATCACAACTCAGAGGCCTGGGTTTGATCCTGACCTCCAGTGCTGCCTGTGTAGAATTTACACCTTCCCCATGACTATTCATCTCCTCTGGGTGCTCTGGTTTCCTTCTGCACCCTATAGACATGTAGGCTGGTAGACAGACTTCCATAAATTACCCCTACTGTGGTTAAGTGGTAAAACAATCAAAACAACATGGTGGAAGTGCAAGAAGACAAAGCAACGCAGGGCCAAGTAGAACTAAGGAGAGGACAAAAGGGATTGATGAGAGTCAGCAAGCACCCAAGGGGCTGAAGGACCTGGTGTATTAAATGTGAGACACTTCTCAACAAAATTAACCATCAATGACAACAGCTATCATGCTCTCGGCACTGCCAATGGCTGACTGAAGATCGGAGCATTCGAAGACCCCTATGTCCACCAAGCAACAGTAACCCTTGACCTCCTGTGAGACCCAGATCTCCTACAGGACCCATCACAAGGCACTGGAAAGGGACCACTAATGTTGCAAACCCGGGATCCTCCAAACACTGGGGCATGATTGGCCGGCAAGGATTAGTACATTTTCCAGGCGTCACCTTGACACCAAGGCTCTAATCGTGGTCAACCTGCTCTGGTGAACTGATTGCACCACGCCCAAGCCTGATATCAGTTCCGGAGAAAGACAATCCGCCCTTAGCTCTGCCACATCAGGAGATTTCCGGGAGCACCGAGAATACATTTCACGAATGTTGTCCAAGATTCTCTGAAAAAATTTGATACCCTCACCAACTAATGAGAACCTCTAGACCTGTTCCTACTGAGTCCACAAAACTATCAAATACCAATTTACATTAATCTTACACTAATCCTATTTTATTCTTTCCAACACTCCCATCAAATTTTCCCTGATTTTATCATTCACCTACACACCAATGGCCAACTAACATGCCAAGCCACACATTTTTGGGGACCAGAGGAAACCCATATGATTACAGAGATTCCAATTCAGATTTATTTATTTATCACATGTACATCAAAACACACAGTGAAATGCATCATTTGCATTAACAGCCAACACAACCCAAGGATGTGCGGAAGGCAGATCACAAGTGTCAGTGCACATTCCAATGCCAGCATAGCAGGCTCACAACGCTCAGCAGGGCAACACAGAACACAACAAAACAACAGTAAAGTAAGTCCCTTTCCTCCCAACACAACCAACAGTCCCCCAGCCCACGGACAGACCTCCGGGACGCCACTCTCCAGGCTTTGGCTTCAACTTTAGGGCATCCAAATGATCTTTGGACTTCGATCTTTGGTATTGATCCCTGGACTGGCCAATGATGGGACCCCAATCTCCAGGCTCACCGACTCACAGGCCCTCGTGCATCCCACTCACACGGAATCTGATCCCAGGACCCACTGACCTGGGACAGCCTGACATCCACAGATGTGCTTCATCACAGGTCCACTTCCTCATCTAATGCAGATGGGAGGCCTAGATGCAGGATGTCCTACATCCCACATTCACATCAATGACCTTTGTGTGCAGAGCTCCAGATGTCTTTCATTCCATGTCCATATCACTGGGCTTCGAGTGTAGAGCAGAGTCCTTGACTCTGAATGTCACTCATCACCCATTCTTGTTGCTGGCCTTCGAATGCACAGCGGAGGCCTAGTCTCCAGCCTGACCTCTAACTCTTCCACCGCCCTCCCCCAAACCCTAATCTGACCTCACAACCCTGTCCATAAACCGCAACTCCCCTTTGTCCCCAAAACCATCCCTACAAAATGAAAAAAAAACAGACAACTAAGCCACAACCTCAATGGAGACTGCAACTTGGCACCATCTTGACCAGAATGTGCAAACTCCATTCAAACATGCCCAAACAACACACACAAAATGCTGGAGGAACTCAGCGGGCAAAGCAGGAATTTAACTTGGAGTCCGGGTTTTGAGTCCACTCAGGATTGTTAGAGCCATTGAGGTCAGCAGCAGAGGTCGCAGTCTGGCACATCGAGGTCTGCCAGCGTTGGAATCAGTAGGTACGGTGGTCTTTAGACGGGCGATCTTCCGATCCTGAAGGGCATGGGTCCGAAGTCAGGATCTAACTCCAGATGCCGGAGCAGTGAAACCACATCACTGTGCTGCCAATGTTCCTCTGTCAGCTTTTTCTCTGCCCATTACCTTGGGAAGATGACGATGGCAACTTGAGCACCAAGTCACTCAGTTTATGCCCCACCCTTTCCAGGTGCAGCACACAAAAGCAGCTCCAATCTTATCGTCCGGATTAACATTAGAAACTAACACCAGGGGTGCTCACAGAATGGGTCACAGGAGCAAGTGTACAAACAAAAGCTATCTCCACTGGAGCTGAGACCAAATGGTTTCATTCGGAGGCCATCCACCACCAGGTGTTCCGAGTGATTGCATTACAACAGTTAAATGTAGTTTTGTCTTGCAAATTGTAAATGCAGGATTCTATATTTAAAAAAAACCTCCACACTTCCTGATCAGGAATTAAAACCCATTTAATCGAGATGCTAAACAAAGTGATTGCATAAGATTAGGATCAGGACTGCAGCACGTTTTCAATGGCAATACAGAGCACCTGTTTTAATATTGTAGAGAAATGTTTTAGTGCAAGCATATCAGTTCAATCACTTCTTTTCCTGGAGTTATTGTTTCCATTCTAATCTTATTTGCATCTGCAAGTTTGCCTCTTGAGCACTTTATTTACATCTCCTGCACTCACGTAGCTCTGCACAAGTCTCCAACAACAGCACCTTTGTAAGCAGAATTTTAATAATAAACCACCTTTCCTGCCACTGAGTCTGCAGTGCACTAACAGCTCTGGAAAACATGACTTTCATTTGAAGCACAAGTGTGAGTTGACAGTGTACTGTCAAAGCCCGAATTGTTAGGTGTTCAACACCGCAGCACCACCACCCCCCAAACTGCAGCCTAAACCAGACTCAAACTGCAGCCCCTTGGGGGCAGAGAAAGTGGTGGGGTGGGGGCTTGCAAGTTTGACCAAATGTACAGTTCAAACAGGAAAGTGTGGTGCAAAAGAGGAGGAGTGGAACATACCAAGAATATGCTTATTAGTAAGGATGAAGGCACAATCAGTCAAGGGAAGTAATCTTCCAGCTCCGAGGTGGATTGCATGGCATACACTTAAAAAATATTAAGACCCAAAATGATGAAACAACCCATTACCAGTTTACTGCCCAGCCTGAGTTCTGGGACAGTTGTATGGTTCTGCAATATCTTTGCAACATTCCCTTCCTTCCGAGCAATCTCTTACGCTTCCACCTGTCTGCACCTACTGCCTGCTTAAAGGGCACCTCAAACATTGCTCTGTACAACTAGCGTAAGGGAAAGTTCTGCAGGTAAAATCAAGGCCTCACTTTCCCCGGACAATAAAGTTCCCGTGACATCTTTTGGTAGAGCAGTGGACTTTTCCTCAGACGCACTGGCCCTTGAGGGACCTTGGTGGGCACTGTTCACTTGTCACAGTACATCCAAGACCAGTAGAAGCATTTCAATAGCTCCTGAGTTTTGCAGCATTCTGAGAAACGCCATGACCTGGAGGTGCAATTGGGAAGGGTCATGCCAAAAATTCAAGAGTGTCGAGGGGCAGAAGTGAGCGTCATTGCTATTACTGAGGAGAGGTGTTTTTGGAAGCTGAAAGGTCTGAAGGTAGGTAAGTCACCTGGACTAGATGGACTACACCTCAGGGTTCTGAAAGAGGTAGCTGATGAGATCGTGGAGGCATTAGTAATGATCTTTCAAAAATCACTACATTCTGTATTGGTTCCAGAAGACTGGAAGATTGAAAACATCACACCACTTTTTAAGAAGGGTAGGAGGAAAAATAAAGGAAATTATAAGCCAGTTAGCCAAACTTCACTGATTGGGAAGATGTTGGAGTCCATTATTAAGGATGAGGTTTCAGAATGCCTGGAGCCACACGATAAAATAGGCCAAAAGTAAACATATTTTCCTTAAGGGGAAACCTAGCCTGACAAATCAGTTGGAATTCTTTGAGGCAATAACAGCCAGAGTAGACAAAGGAGAGTCAGTGGATGTTATGTACTTGGATTTTCAGAAGGCATTTGACAAGGTGCCGCACATGAGGCTACTTAACAAGATAAGAGCTCATGGTGTCACAGGAAAGCTACTAGCAGGATCTGGCAGGAAACAAAGAGTGGGATTAAAGAGGCCTTTTCTATTTGACTGCCAGTGACTAGTGATGGTTCACAGGAGTCGGTGATGGAACCTCTTCTTTTAATGTTATATGTCAATGATTTGGATGACAGAATTGATGGCTTTTTGGCCAAATTTGCAGACAATACAAAGATAGGTGGAGGGGTAGGTGATGTTGAGGAAGCAGGGAGTCTGCTGAAGGAGTCAAACAGATTAGGGGAATGGGCAAAGATGTGGCAGATGGAATGAAGTGCAGTGAAGTGTATGGTCATGCACTTTGGTAGAAGGAATAAAGACTTAGGCTATCTTCTAAATGGAGAGAAAATTCAGCAATCAGAGGTTCACAGGGATTTGGGAGTCTGTGTGTAGGGTTCCCTAAAGATTAACTTACAGGTTGAGTCAGTGGTAAGGAAGGCAAATGCAATGTTAGCATTCAGTTCACGAGGACTAGAGTACAGAAGCAAGGATGTAATGCTGAGGCTTTACAAGTCACTGGTCAGACCACACTTGGAGTATTGTGAGGAGCTTTGGGCCCATTATCTAAGAAAAGGATGCTCTGGCACTGGAGAGGGCCCAGAGGAAAGACACAAGAACGATTCCAGGAATAAAAGGGTTAACATATGAGAAACATTTGATGTCTCTGGGCTTGTACTTGCTGGAGTTTGGAATAATGGGGTGGGTGGGGGGGGGGGAAATCTTACTTAAACCTTCCGAATATTGGCAGGCCTAGATAGAGTGGATGTGAAGAGGATGTTTCTTGTAGTATGGGAGTCTAGAACCAGAGGACACAGCCTCAGAATAGAGGGATGCCCCTTTCGAACTGCGATGAAGAGGAATTTCTTTATCCAGAAAGTGGCGAATCTGTGGGTTTCATAGCCACAGGAGGCTGTGGAGGGAAAGTTATTGGGCATATTTAAAACGGAGATTAATAGGTTCTTGATTAGTGAGGGCATCAAAAGTTACAGGGAGAAGGCAGGAGAATGGGGTTGAGCAGAATAATAAATCAGCCATGATGGAATGGTAGAACAGACCCAATGGGCTGAATGGCCTGATTCAGCTCCTATGTCTTATGGCATTGAGTAAGCAGCCCAGACATAGAGCATAGCGACAACCCCAGGTCATTTGGCCTCTCAAGAGACTTCTGACCTTCAAGCTGATAACACACACACACACACACACACACACACACACAGTATATCCTTTATTCTGCTCAATAATGGCATATATAGGGTACTTCAGGAAGGGTTGTTTTAAAGTCAAATTTATTATCAGAGTACATACAGGTCACCACATACCACCCTGAGATTCTTTTTCTGCAGGCATACTTAGTAAATTTATCAAACAGTAACTATAAACAGGATCAATAAACAAGAAACGTGCAGATGCAAATATAAATAAAAAGTGAGAGCATGAAATGACAAGAAGCAGCGTTTTTAAAGTGAGACCATCTGTTGTGGGAGCACTAGAAATAGAATGAGTGTAGTTATCTCCTTTTGTTCAAGAGCCTGATGGTTACATCTACTTTGTATGCAGGTTGTGCCTTTGTGTGTATCTCATTTCTTGACAGACTTGCAGGTTCAAGAACAAACGCATGCATTTATCGAGCATCCTAATGGAAGAAAACAGCTCAAGATTCTTCACAGGAGGGTTGTCAAATAATACTGACGCTGAACAGCATAGACAGATATATTACGGAAGGTGATAAAGGAGAGGGGGAAGGAGTTAAATTTGGGAAGAGCACCCACAAAGAGGAGAGACACCACCAAGAGTGGTGGAAGGAGAGAAGGGGAGGACAGAAACAGGAATGGAAACAGTGGGCTCAGGCGCTATTTTACTTACTCAGAGATAAAGCACAGTCACAGCCCCTTCCAGGGCAGCAAGCAGCCCAATTACCCCACTAACCAGTACGTCTCTGGAGTGTGGGAGGAAACCGGAGCACCCGGAGGAAACCGACGCAGCCATGGGGAGAGCGCACACAGCGGCGGGAATTGAACCTGCATCGCTGGTGCTGCGATAGCATTGCGCTAACCGCTACACTACCTCACTGCACAATCTATATCAGCGTCGTAGATAAGGTTACAGAGCTAGATAAGGACAAACGTGACCTGGTAGCAGAGAATGGAAGAGAATTAACGACAAGACAATTGCAAACCAATCCGTCACGTGCCCATCGCATAACTAGTGCACTAAGAAGTAATCAATTGGTGAGGTCACATTCCCATGTACTTTAACCATGTTCAGAATTGATTGGATAATGCTCTTCCACAATCAGTGACTGGTAATGACAACAATGACACATTCTCCTCCTCATGCCGTGCCTTCTAGTGGTCCCAACAAGCTGATTCACAGATCAATACACTGATATTGATGTGGGTAGCACCGGTAATGGAAATAATTTGGAAGGGGTGTGGCTCGGGATACCTCTGGGGATCTAACTTGCACCCAATATATTGTTGCAGCTACAAAGAAAGCACGACATCAACTATATTTCTTTAGGAGTTTGAGAAGATTTGGTATGTCACCAAAAACACTCAAAAATTTCTACAAATGTACCATGGAAAGCATTCTAACTGGCTGCATCACCATTTGGTGTGGGGGAGTTGGGGGGGGCTACTGCACAGGATCGAAGTAAGCTGCAGCGAGTCATAAACTTAGTCAGCTCCATCACGGGCACTAGTCTCCATAGTTTACAGGACATCTTCAAGAAGCGATGCCTCAAAAAGGCAGCATTCATCATTAAGGCCCACTGCCACCCAAGTCATGCCTTGTTCTCTGTGCTGCCATCAGGAAGGAGGGACAGGAGCCTGAAGGCCCACACTCAACAATTCAGGCACAGCTCCTTCCCATCGGCCATCCATTTTCTGAATTGACATTGAACCCATGAACGCTACCTCACTACTTTGTTATTTCCTATTTCTTGCACTACCTATTTAATTATTACGTACACACACAAACACACAACACACACACACACACACACACAATTGTTCCGTATTTTTCTCTATTATATATTGCATTGTACCGTTGTCGCAAACACAACAAATTTCGCAACATAAGCAGGTGATATTAACTGGCAGAAAGCAGCATGACCAACTCTCCCTCGTCTCTACCCATGGAGACTCAACTGGACACCAGTGGAAGCCACGGCACAAGCAAGCACATGGCATGCAAGAAAATTCCCAGAAGCATGGTTTTCCATGAACAATTCTGTGAACAGACACATAGACCTTGATCCTGTTTTTTTGAGCTGATGCTGGCAAAATTCCTGACCATAACACATGAAGTTCACCATGCAACCAGTCAGCGATGAGACTTCCTCACTATAACACAACTGAGTTTCCAAAATGATGTGCTATCAGCTGATTGAAAGGTATATACAGGCCAAGCATTCTGGGACACGCCACAACCAACAGTGCATGGTGACGAAACATTTGCAAGTAAATTGCTAAGATCAGAGAACAACCCAACCCAGCAAGCACTGGTAATGTTTACCTACACTCTATAACGCTCAAGCACTGACTGAGGATTCAGTTGTTCTTGGATTTAAAGCTGCCAAGTATCTTTAATAATCCAAAAGCATGATTGCTGTAAAACCAACTCTATGAATGATGTCATGATGACTAATACCCTGGCTTACCGATCACGTTACTGCTCTTGGCCTGCCCTGGGACCGAGATGCTATAGTAACATACATTGACGGATCTTAATGATCAATGCTGTGTGTATCAACGTTACATTTAAAAGCTACATAACATGAATTATGCAGTGCAACATTTGTAATGTGCAGGGCTGTTGATTATGTTCCAGCAGGCTGACCTTTTGAAGTGTGGTTTCAGATGGAGGGAATGCACGAGTTAAAGCAAATCACCTATTAGCTTCAGGTTTCAGTTCTGGGGTTCTGATCATTGTCAAAGTCAGCACTCTTATTTTCATCCAAATCTCCTGAATTGAATCAACTAACCCAACACTCTCCTGGCTGGTCGTGCACCTTCCATTCCTCCATAAGCACAAATAAATAAACTAACATGGCTCAATTCAAAGTTCAAAGTCCAATTACATTTATTATCAAAGTATGTACACATTATACAATCTTGAGATTGGTCTCCTTACAGGCAGCCGGAAAACAAAGAAACTGAAAAGAACCCATTTGAAAAAAGACCATCAAACATATAACGTGCAGAGAGAAAATAAAACTAGTCATGCAATACTAGCTTTTTTTTCTCTATGCACATTGTGTGTTTGATGGTCTTTTTTTTAAATGGGTTCAAACAGCGTTCAGAACTGAAGTTTCAAAGAGAGTGCATCCACAGAGCCTTAGTGCAGTGGAGAGCTGAGTAACCGTCGCGGAGCAGTATCATCTCACGTTTAACACTGCCTCACTGGTCGGAGAGAGGAAGCATCGGGACAGGATTAGGATCGGATTCAAGTTTATTATCACAGGCATTGTGAGTGTTGCTTTGTGGCAGCCCTGCACTGCAAGACATAAAAATCACTATCAGTTACGATGAATAAATGGTGCAAAAGAGGGATCACCAGGTAGTGTTCATGTGTGAACAGCCACACAATAACACGAGTCCCTGCAAACTCTTCTGCTACAGCCCACTAGGCTCAGAGGGGATATTTTTAATGCAAACCAAACAGACATTCAACCTCAAACTGCTGCTGCCATCTAAACCAATGCAGTGTTTTGTTTTCGCCCTCCAGAGAATGACATACGTGTGATTTCATAAACCAGATCTGGTGTCCAGGTTGGGCTAAAACTCGGAATTACATCCAGATGATTGACAGCCATCAATCCCACGCTGCTTCTAACCATTTCAGGGCTTCCCTATCAAAGAACACAAATGACACCGAGTCGTAGGTTGGTGCCTTGTTGAGATGCTTTGTTAAATTTTGACATGGAGTCACACAAGGGCACGGAAACAAAAACCTAATCAAAGAGCCGAAAGGAAGGCCTTAAAGGGAGAGAAATTTCAAATGGGAGATGTGTAGCTCAGCACCCAGACGTTCAAATGCATGATGGCTAGTGGCAAGAGCTGGAAGAGTGAAGCAGTAAAATACAAGAACACAAGGAGATAGCTCATCACTTTGAGTTGATTTTTCACTCAATAACAAGGGCAAAACTTTGATCCTTTCAGTTACTTTGATCAATCACAGCAGGTCTGACAAGAATGGTTTGTTCCTGCACACTGTTCCTCATTCCTCCTCCACACCCATCACTGTGCCATCATAATTATCATAAACAAAGTCACATGCACCATAAAATGACAACCAAGTTGAAAAAGATCCCTTTAATAATAAATACATATTTGTACAGCATTCCTATTTTTCCCTAAGGGGCCTCAATTGTTCTTTAAAAAGAGATCAGAATCGGGGGTGTGAGGAACAACCACTAATGACTATTCACCATCTCCTAAGGCTCCACCCAGCTGAGTTTTATTTCTCTGGTTGATTAACTCTGCCTGAGATATCAGTCGCCAAGGGCAAGGCTGTTCCCACTTCCAAACACAAACAGGTTTTGTGCAAAGTCAGCATTCCGATGCAGTTAGCAAGGAGCAGGTTTCTTACAACGGTATCCCAGCATAGTTGAAAGCTTCCGGTACCCTTGCTGTATCTATCTATCGTGGCTTTGGAAAGAGTTGCCAATCAGGCCAGGAATCCACTAAAATGCGACTCCAATCTCTGAAATTACAAGCAACATTAAAGGGGAAAAAAACAAAGAGATTTAATTAAAAGCATAATGTTTTTAAAAAAGTCCTTAGTTCTATTTGCTGGCTGTAAAAAGCAAGTGGGTCGGCCAGTCGCTTGCCCTTCTTTCCATCCTTTCCATTGGCTGTCAGACATGTCCATCACCAGGATCCTCCGCCTTCCTATGCCTATTGGATAATTGAACATCCCCCTTTATTGCTATTTAATAAAGGGAATGTTCAACTATCCAATAGGGATAGGAAGGCAGAGGATCCCGGTGATGGACATATCTGACAGCCAATGGAGGTCATGGAAACAGGACAAGCGGGACAAAACACTTGGAGACAGGATTTTTCGAGATCACCCGGAAAATATCAAAGCATTCATATGTCTCAGGTGAAACACTAAATCGGGTAAGCAGAAAAATACGACAGAAAGGCTCAGGGGATTTAGTGAATCCCCTTGCATTCAGTAAAATCAAAGAATAGCCTAGGAAAGTGGTTTTGAGGTTAACAGCTTTCTTCTTAATGTGCTTGATTCTTGGGGTCTTTCTTGAAAAGAAAAGCTGAAGTTTAAATCCTGCGTCCTAGAGAGTTAGAGCGTGGACACTTGCCATTTTTTTCTTTTGATGGTTAAGTCACCAAGCTCTACTGCTTCAGGCAGCGAAGCAGGGAGAGTACATTGAATGACAATTTCACCTGGAATTGGCTGGCCTGACACTGGGAGGACAGGGATGGGAATCACTCAGAGTTACTTCACAATGTGAAGGAGCAAGGAGAGGAACCTTTCCCTGACCAACACTTCCACTGCACCAGGAATCTATTTATTTAAAATCTTTAGGAGAACTCAAAGCTTGTGGACAGACATTCAAAACACGCTGGAGGAACTCAGCAGGTCGGGCAGCATCCGTGGAAACGATCAGTCGACGTTTCGGGCCTGAACCCTTCGTCAGGACTGAAGAGGGACGGGGCAGAGGCCCTATAAAGAAGGTGGGGGAGGGTGGGAAGGAGAAGGCTGGTAGGTTCCAGGTGAAAAACCAGTAAGGGGAAAGATAAAGGGGTGGGGGAGGGGAAGCCGGGGGGGGGGGGGGGATAGGCAGGAAAGGTGAAGAAGGAATAGGGGAAAATGCAATGGGTAGTAGAAGGAGGTGGAACCATGAGGGAGGTGATAGGCAGCTGGGGGACGGGGCAGAGTGACAGGGATAGGGGAAGGGAGGGGGAGGGAATTATTGGAAGTTGGAGAATTCTATGTTCATACCAAGGGGCTGGAGACTACCTAGACGGTATATGAGGTGTTGCTCCTCCAACCTGAGTTTGGCCTCATCATGGCAGTAGAGGAGGCCATGTATGGGCATATCTGAATGGGAATGGGAAGCAGAGTTGAAGTAGGTGGCTACTGGGAGATCCTGTCTGTTTCGGCGGACGGAGTGGAAGTGCTCGACGAAGCGGTGGACAGACATAAAACTGCTCATGAAATGTTGCAAGTTGTGTTTGGGTGTCAAAATGTCTGGTTAGACTCCATTGGGGGTGCAATCACCACACCAACAGAAAGGTAGATTAAACTATGAGGAAAGATTGTATTGATAAGATGTTCCCTGTGGTACAGAATCTTAGGAGGTGACTGATCTGATATGTTTAAAGTGATTAGAGGAATGTCCAAGAGAAGTGGCTTTGAAGTCAACAGTGAGTTTGCTTATGTACATGTAGACTCCTGCAGTCTTTCTGCTGTGGTTGATGGAAAAGGTTCTTTAAGATTATCATAGCCAGGAGGTGGGAGTAGTGAGGATAAGCTCCCACAGCCTACCAAGTGTCTCTGACAACCAAGTTCAGCTCTGGGATCCCGTGTGGCTTAGCTACTAAGCCCAGCAGAACCGTTTCTACTGACAGAAGGGGCAAAGGTGGGTAAACCAATCTTTCCAGGCAGGTGGGACTCGTCAGCCACGGGCAGCAGATCATTTAGGAGAAGGAAAGCTCTGATCTCAGATCTCTGCTGCCTTGCAGCCACGCCCACTCATAGGAAAGGCTTCGGGGATAAATCCAGAGGGGGAAACATCTGGAGCTGGAATCCCTGAGGTGGTCCTATGTTGAGTTCAATGCTGCTGGTCTGCCAAAATGTATCAGTCCATTGGATTCATCAGCTGTGTGGAGAGGCGCAGCCTGCTGCTTGGGCAACAGCTTGCTCTCCATATTGAACTTTCCTGGCTTGCGGATTGGTTTGGGAATAGACTGAATGTAGACAGCTAGGTCGGAGCGTCCAGGTCAAACCCAGCCAACAGAGGTCCTCCAGATTGAGAGGAAACTATTTCCAAGTAGCCACCTTCAAAGGATCACAAAATCAAAGCTGGGAGTTAAGGAACAAAATCAAGCATCCTGCAGAAATCGGGGAAACATCATTTTAAAAATCAAAGGAGAGGGCGAGGGAACAGGAAGACAAATGCCAATTTAAAATTTGGGACGGAGAGCGACAAGGAAGCTGGATGGGTAATGGAGTTAAGGTACATGTCGGCCACTATCTACAACGTTGGAGATAAAGTTTCACAGATTGCTCTGCTATTCAAAGAGATACCATTTCCTCTGATGCCTCCACAGGACTAGTCTTTCACTCTTGCCACCATTCTAGTCTAACACATGTCAATATTCTGGCCTCCGGAGTGGAACACAATACCCCAGCAGATGTCCACCCAGAGTTAGAGGAAATATCAACGTTCCTCCATTTCTTTTCTATTTTTTTGTCTCCAGTTATAAACCCAACAATAGCAATATGAAGACTGCAGATACAGGAATCCAGAGCAGAAAACATGGTGCCAGAGAAATTAGGCAGGTCAGGCAGCATTTGTGGAGGAAAATGGCCTGCAGATAATGAACACTGAGCTGAACTATACTGAAACATGACGCCCTTTGTGTTTTACACTGTGTTTTCGGTTTTGTTTGTTGCTGCTTGCTCAGTTTTTCTTTTGCATGTGGGGGTAATGGGGTTTGATGTTTTCCTTTGAGCGGGTTGGTTCCATGGTTGTTCTTCTTTGTTTTCTGTGGGAAGACGAACCGCAGGGTTGTACACTGCACACAGACTTTGATAATAAATATCTTGAATCTTTTGAAATGTCTTTTTGAATTAAAACACTTCATCTTGACCTCAACCCAAAACGTTAACCCTCCACAGGTTCTGCCTGATCCATCGACTTCCTACAGCAACTAATTTCAACACCCGCCCCCCCCCCACAAAAATCTGAAATACCAGTCTTCTGAACCGGCCAAAGATTGGTACACTTACACTCACCGGTTAACGCTGATTTATACTTGGGCGTTAACTCGACGCCGTAACCTACGCAAGTGACTTACGCACATTGTGAGCATTTATACTTGTGCATTTCTAGGAAGAGGTGTAGTCGACGTTTCAGGCCGAGACCCTTCGTCAGGACTAACTGAAGGAAGAGTGAGTAAGGGATTTGAAAGTTGGAGGGGGAGGGGGAGATCCAAAATGATAGGAGAAGACAGGAGGGGGAGGGATGGAGCCAAGAGCTGGACAGGTGATTGGCGAAAGGGGATACGAGAGGATCATGGGACAGGAGGTCTGGGGAGAAAGACGGGGAGGGGGAACCAGAGGATGGGCAAGGGGTATAGTCAGAGGGACAGAGGGAGAAAAAGGAGAATGAGAGAAAGAATGTGTATATAAAAATAAATTAGGAAGGGGAAAAAAGATTATGAGACAAAACTGGCAGGAAACATAAAAACGGACTGTAAAAGCTTTTATAGATATGTAAAAAGGAAAAGACTGGTAAAGACAAATGTAGGTCCCCTGCAGACAGAAACAGGTGAATTGATTATGGGGAGCAAGGACATGGCAGACCCATTGAATAATTACTTTGGTTCTGTCTTCACTAAGGAGGACATAAATAATCTTCCAGAAATAGTAGGGGACAGAGGGTCCAGTGAGATGGAGGAACTGAGCAAAATACATGTTAGTAGGGAAGTGGTGTTAGGTAAATTGAAGGGATTGAAGGCAGATAAATCCCCAGGGCCAGATGGTCTGCATCCCAGCGTGCTTCAGGAAGTAGCCCAAGAAATAGTGGATGCATTAGTGATAATTTTTCAAAACTCGTTAGATTCTGGACTAGATCCTGAGGATTGGAGGGTGGCTAATGTAACTCCGCTTTTTAAAAAAGGAGGGAGAGAGAAACCGGGGAATTATAGACCGGTTGGCCTAACGTCGGTGGTGGGGAAACGGCTGGAGTCAGTTATCAAGGATGTGATAACAGCACATTTGGAAAGCGGTGAAATGATCGGACAAAGTCAGCATGGATTTGTGAAAGGAAAATCATGTCTGACGAATCTCATAGAATTTTTTGAGGATGTAACTAGTAGAGTGGATGGGGAGAACCAGTGGATGTGGTATATTTGGATTTTCAAAAGGCTTTTGACAACGCCCCACACAGGAGATTAGTGTGCAAACTTAAAGCACACAGTATTGGGGGTAAGGTATTGGTGTGGGTGGAGAGTTGGTTAGCAGACAGGAAGCAGAGAGTGGGAATAAACGGGACCTTTTCAGAATGGCAGGCGGTGACTAGTGGGGTACCGCAAGGCTCAGTGCTGGGACCCCAGTTGTTTACAATATATATTAATGACTTGGATGAGGGAATTAATTGCAGCATCTCCAAGTTTGCGGATGACACGAAGCTGGGTGGCAGTGTTAGCTGTGAGGAGGATGCTTAGAGGATGCAGGGTGACTTGGATAGGTTGGGTGAGTGGGCAAATTCATGGCAGATGCAATTTAATGTGGATAAATGTGAAGTTATCCACTTTGGTGGCAAAAATAGGAAAACAGATTATTATCTGAATGGTGGCCGATTAGGAAAAGGGGAGGTGCAACAAGACCTGGGTGTCATTATACACCAGTCATTGAAAGTGGGCATGCAGGTACAGCAGGCGGTGAAAAAGGCGAATGGTATGCTGGCATTTATAGCGAGAGGATTCGAGCACAGGAGCAGGGAGGTACTACTGCAGTTGTACAAGGCCTTGGTGAGACCACACCTGGAGTATTGTGTGCAGTTTTGGTCCCCTAATCTGAGGAAAGACATCCTTGCCATAGAGGGAGTACAAAGAAGGTTCACTAGATTGATTCCTGGGATGGCAGGACTTTCATATGAAGAAAGACTGGATGAACTGGGCTTGTACTCGTTGGAATTTAGAAGATTGATGGGGGATCTGATTGAAACATATAAGATCCAAAAGGGATTGGACAGGCTAGATGCAGGAAGATTGTTCCCGATGTTGGGGAAGTCCAGAACGAGGGGCCACAGTTTGAGGATAGAGGGGAAGCCTTTTAGGACCAAGATTAGGAAAAACTTCTTCACACAGAGAGTGGTGAATCTGTGGAATTCTCTGCCACAGGAAACAGTTGAGGCCAGTTCATTGGCTATATTTAAGAGGGAGTTAGATATGGCCCTTGTGGCTACGGGGGTCAGGGGGTATGGAGGGAAGGCTGGGGCGGGGTTCTGAGTTGGATGATCAGCCATGATCATAATAAATGGCGATGCAGGCTCGAAGGGCTGAATGGCCTACTCCTGCACCTATTTTCTATGTTTCTATAAATAACAGATGGGGTACGAGGGGGAGGTGGGGCATTAGCAGAAGTTAGAGAAATCAATGTTCATGCCATCAGGTTGGAGGCTACCCAGACAGAATATAAGGTGTTGTTCCTCCAACCTGAGTGTGGCTTCATCTTTACAGTAGAGGAGGCCGTGGATAGACATGTCAGAATGGGAATGGGTTGTGGAATTAAAATGTGTGGCCACTGGGAGATCCTGCTTTCTCTGGCGGATTTACGCTCACACATTCTTTCTCTCACTCTCCTTTTTCTCCCTCTGTCCCTCTGACTATACCCCTTGCCCATCCTCTGGTTTCCCCGCACCCCCCTTGTCTTTCTCCCCGGACCTCCTGTCCCATGATCCTCTCATATCCCCTTTGCCAATCACCTGTCCAGCTCTTGGCTCTATCCCTCCCCCTCCTGTCTTCTCCTAACATTTTGGATCTCCTCCTCCCCCTCCCACTTTCAAATCTCTTACTAACTCTTCCTTCAGTTAGTCCTGACGAAGGGTCTCGGCCTGAAACGTCGACTGTACCTCTTCCTAGAGATGCTGCCTGGCCTGCTGCGTTCACCAGCAACTTCGATGTGTGTTGCTTGAATTTCCAGCATCTGCAGAATTCCTGTTGTTTATACTTGTGCATTGGTGTGTCTGTGTCACTCTGCAATTTACGGACGTCACGCATGCGCACACACCTGCCCGTGCAAGGCTTCATGGTCATGTTAGTCTTTCTCAGGGTAAACAAGAAGCGAGCGTCTTTTTTCGTAAAAGCGAAATGTGTCCTCCATAATTTTGGAGGTCTGTAAAGCTTTATATAAAGCATTGCAGCCAGAGTTCCTTCCCTGTCCTTCAGTCGCCCGATGGGAAGCTACTGCAGCCTAGGATGAAACGTGATGCTACCACGCGGACCAATCACAGCTGTTGTGTTCTGCGTTGCTGCGATGTGTAGTTACATTTTGGGAGAGGTGCGCGTCAGGCTCAGGCGTAGGGATCCGCATCGGCTCTGTGTAGGGTTTGCGGCGACGCAGAACTTACGGTGTCACGTTGACGCAGGAGTATAAATCAGGCTTTTCTCTGCTCCTGCTGTCACTTTTTACTCCCCTCATTTGTCGAACAAAAATTAATCATCTCAAACTCCAGCATTGTCTATTTCACCTGTCGCGCCTGGTCACTTCAGCACCTCATATCACGGAGAATGTTAATGTACCTCTTGCTGCTCTCACTACATTTCCAGCTTTTTATACTGATTTCCTGCTGGCTGCAAAGCTGCGATAGAATTAACTTCAACAGCACCCACATTATGGGCATGTAAGCACAGAGCACAACATAGTTCCTAAGTCGGCAGACACACTTGCAGCTGAGCCTGCTTTGGTGTGAAGAGTAGATGTCGCAGTCATTAAGCATGGGGCCATGGGGCCAAAGGGCCAAACTCAGAGCCATACAGCTCCTTTCCAACCACGACCGGTACAGAGGACCACTTCCTGCTTGGGACCGAACAGTCAGGTAAGTTTGGAAAACCATTAACACAAGTCGTTACGTTTCACATCACGGAACCAGCAGCCCACAAGGGTTATCACACCAGTCTTATTGTCAATTGTGGGCATTTTTAGACAACAACAGTGGTGTTTAAGAGGCTTTTAGACAAACACATGGACATGCAGGGAATGGAGGGATATGCATTCCCTGGCAGAAGAGATTTAGTTCAATCTGGCATCGTGCCTGGCACAGACACTGAGCCGAAGGGCCAGTTCCTGTGCTGTATTCTATGATGGTTTTGATGAAGAATTGAAGGGCTGTAAATTCCCATAACTGTTGGGTTTAAGCAATGACTCCATTATCATCCAGTATCCATCTTAGTCAGAGGGTGACTGGCTAGCTCTCCTATTTAACATTTAGCAGCTCTGGCGTTCCCAAGTTTAACTTCCTCGTGCTTTATGACACAGGGGGTGCTGCCAGTTCAACCAATACTACATCCAGTTCTCAGCAACAACACATGATCCACTTTGTGTCAGGAAACAAAAAACAGGTGTACCTCAACCTTCAGCAAACACAAGTACACACCACAGCCAAGCAGCTGCTGATTTCTGCAGCCTGACCATCACAGAGATTGCAAAACAAAATACAGCGGCCAGGCGGTTTGAAAGAACAAAACCCCTTTCGGCACTTTCCAAATTCAAGAGCAACTAACCGGTAGATGGAGGCAGTTTGTAGAAGCTGGATTCAATGTAGCCACTTTGTCAGACTGATCACTGTTAAACTTGTGTGTAACTTTGTCCTAATGTTGCCTTTCCGCAGGACCAGTGACACACTCAGAGGTCACCACTTCGGACTGGCACTGCAACACCTCAGAGAAAGAAGTCACGTTCTGCTTTAATCTGGGGGCAACAGAGGTTTCCCTTCAGGTTTCTGACACGTGGACTAAAGGTGGTCAGGATACCAACTCAGTGCTTCTGTTAACAGGTTTTAAAGGTGACATGGTGCAGTCAGCTGTCATTACAGAAATGGCTACAGCTAAGGAGTTGGCCTGATGTGTAGAGGAAGCAACATATGAGGCCCTATCGTTTGACGTAGAAATTAAAGACCGTACATCACACTATCAAACTATCCTCCCACCACACACACACACACACACACACACCCACCCCTAGCACCATCTTCCAGTCAGAGCAAGACAGCAAATATGTGGTCATTTAGAAAGGAGCAGATTAATGAAGGAGAGTCAGTGTGGATTTGTTAAGGTTACACCTGTCTACTTTGATTGACTCTTCATATTATGTCAGAAAAAAGTAACAGTGAGTGCAACACGTTTAATGTTGCTTCCAGATAATAAGGGATGGTGGTCTTGCCCAATGAAAAGAATTAACCAACCTGGGCCTGCACAGTCTTGAGTTGAAAAGAATTAAAGGCAATCACATTAACAAACTATTTGATGCACTAAGTGAAGTTGTTTTTCTTTCCTGGCTGTAACGTCTAGAACAAGAGCCCACAACCCCAACGTATAGGGTTACTGATTCAGGCCAGAGTTGGAAGACTTTTCTTTACCCAGAGGAAAGAAAATATTTGGAACTGTCCACCCAAGACAACCATGGAGGTTCAGTCACTGAGGATATTTACAGAGCAAATCCAATCACCTGGCTGTACTTCCATTCCCAGTGTATGGGCAAAGACAAAAGACTGCAGCACCAGTGGTGAGATCCAAGAAGGTATAGTCAAAGGGAGCAGAAGGGTGCTTTCAGGACTTCTTTGAGTCAGTGGGCGAGACAATACTCAGGAATTCATCATCAAATCTGAATGAATACACCAACTTCAACAAGACCTGTGTGGATGAGCGTGCACCTTCGAGACTTACTGAAACCTAAAGCTGTGGATGAACCAGGAGATTCGTAGTCTGCTGAGAGCTAGATCTTAGGTAGTCAGGACTGGTGATCCACAACTGTACAAGTCGTCCAGGTAGGACCTATGGAAGGCTATTTTAAGAGCGAAAAACCAATTCCAATTGAAGTTAGAGATGGAATCGGATGTATATTAACTCTGGCAGATTTTACAGGACATTACTTCCTGCAAGGCGAAACCCAACATCGTGAATGACTGACGCTTCACTCCCAGGCAAGATCAACACCCTTTATGCTCTCTTTGAAAGTGAGAATAAAACTGCACCTGTGCAAACCCCTGCAGCATCTGCTGGCCCTGTGATCTCCGTCTCAGAGGCAAACATCAGAAAACCTTTCATGAGGGTGATGCATTGCAAGCATCAGCTCCTGATGTTGTACCTGGTAGGGCACTGAAAATCCATGCCAACCAACTGGTAGGAGTGTTCAAGGCATCTTGAATCTTTCACTTCTGCAGTCGGAGGCTCCCACCTGCTTCAAAAGTACAACAATCATACCAGTGGCCAAGAAGAGAAGGCTGAGCTACATTGCTTTGAGAGGTTGGTCATGGCTAGAACCAACTCCTGCTGAAGTAAGGGCCTGGAACCACTGCAGTTTGCCTACTACCACAATAAGTCTACAGCAGCTGCTGTATCTGGACAATAGCAATACCTACATCAGGCTGCTGTTAATTGACTACACTTAGCATTCAACACAATCATACCCTCAATTCTAATCAACAAAATTCCATAACCTGGGCCTCTGTACCTTCCTCCTCCACAATCATATGGCTAGAGAGAGCTCAAACACCATCTACAAATTTGCCAGTGACGCAACTCTTATTGGCAGAATGTCACATGATGACAAGGAGGCATACAGGAGGGGGATAGATCTGCTGGTTGAGTGGTGTTGCAGCAGTACTGTTGCACTCAATTGACCATGGACTTCAGAACGGGGAACACAAACCAGGCCTCATTGAGGAATCAGAAGTGGAAAAGGTGAACAGTTTCACGTTTATGGGTGTCAACATCTGAGGATTTGCCCTGGCCCAACATATTGATGCAACTACAAAGAAAGCACCACAGCAGCTAGGGCAGGTTGAGGAGAATTGGTACATCACCAAAGACACTCGTAAATTTCCACAAATGTACCGTGGAGAGCATTCTAACTGTCTGCACCATCATCTGGAATGGAGGGACCACTGCACAAGATCGAAATAAGTTGCAAAAAGTTCTCTTCATCAAGGAGGAGTTCAGGCATCTGAAAACACACACTCAACATTTCAAGAACAGCTTCTTCCCCTCTGACATCAAATTTCTGAATAGACAATGAACCCATGAACACTACCTCAGCTTTTTCCCTCTCTTTTTGCACTACATATTTAACTGAAAATATTTATAGATACAGTATATACATACACATATAGACTTCCTATTGTAATCAATAGTTTTTATTATTATGTATCGCAATGCACTGCTGCCACAAAAGAACAAATTTCATGACGTGCCGGTGAGATTAAACCTGGTGTAGATTCTCTAAAGGTCTATCCTGGGCCCAACGTATTGATGTAATTACAAAGAAGGCATGACAGCAGCTATATTTCATTAGGAGTTTGAAGAGACTTGGGGATGTCACCAAAGACTCTTGCAAGTTTCGGCAAAATGTGCCGTGGAGAGCATTCTAACTGGTTACATCACCTCCTGGTATGGAGGGGCCACTGCACAGGATTGGGAAAAAAACTGTAGAAAGTTGCAAACTCAGCCAGTTCCATCATGGGCATTTGCCTCTCCAGCACCAAGGACATCTTTGAAAGGCAATCCCTTAAAAAGGTGGTATCCATCATTCAAGACCACCCCCATCACCCAGGACATGCCCTCTTCTCATTGCTACCGTAGAAGAGGTGGTACAGGAGCCTGAAGACACACTCTCAATATTATAGGAACATGCCAGTGATACTAAACCTGATTCTGATATGGACAGAAAAACAGCAAAAATAACAAACAGACTCTGGGAGAACAAAATTAATGCAAAACTGACAGTCAGTTGATACTTGGCAAAGATGTTCAGGTATTTTGAGAAGTTTGGCAGCATTGTGCAGCTTTCTTTAATGTCACTTGCCAATCTGATTAGACTCCAGTACGGTGCTACAGGCAACACTGAACTGTCGTTGGACAGTTTAATTTCCGTTTCTTGTAAAGGAGTGATCGAAAGCTGTTTCAGCAAGAGTCAAAGTCCACCTGTTTGAGTTAGCTTTGAGCAAGGGAGAAGGGACGAGTCTAGAGGATAGCCCACAGAACTAATTTGGGGGATATGACAGTTCAAGGCAAGAGATCATGCAATAGAGTTAGTAAAATTGTCCAAAGATCAGCCGGGAAGATCTAGAATGCTGAAAGGATCCCAAATGGTTAATCTCCAAAAATATTTTAAGCCAATAGAACATGATCAGTTTCTGTCTTACTCTAAAGAAGAATGCCAGCAACCAAAATAACACTGAACAGATAGCTTTCTAATAGAATGAAGTAAACAAGTCTCCTTTGCACATACAGTACATATTGGTATTGGAAGTCTTACAGAGTCACTGCTCTGTCCCTAGTACAGGAGCTCCCTAGGATACAAATGGCCTGACTTCCAAATTTACACAAGTTCTCTCATAGATTTTTAAAGCAATTTTCTTGTCCGTAATAATATGTTGAATTGTATTCATTAGTGACTGGATACAGTATATATTCCATTAGAAACACAGGAGATACTGCAGATGCCGGAAATCTAGAGCAACACACACAACGTGCTGGAGGAGCTCAGCAGGTCAGGCAGCATCTATGGATGAGAATAAACAGTCGATGTTTTGGGTCAAGACCCTTCTTCAGGATATATTCCATTAGTTAACTATGGGTAACGTTAGGATGAATGTTGAATGAAATGAAATAATATAGCAAGGGTGTGTAGAACAACAGGAAACACGAGGAATTCTGCAGATACTGGAAATTCAAGCAACACACATCAAAGTTGCTGGTGAACGCAGCAGGCCAGGCAGCATCTCTAGGAAGAGGTACAGTCAACGCTTCGGGCTGAGACCCTTCGTCAGGACTAACTGAAGGAGGAGCTAGTAAGAGATTTGAAATTGGGAGGGGGAGGGGGAGATCCAAAATGATAGGAGAAGACAGAAGGGGGAGGAATGGAGCCAAGAGCTGGACAGGTGATTGGCAAAAGGGATATGAGAGGATCATGGGACAGGAGACCCAGGGAGAAAGGAAAGGGGGGGGACCCAGAGGATGGGCAATGGGTATAGTCAGAGGGACAGAGGGAGAAAAAGGAGAGAGAGAGAAAGAATGTGTGTATATAAATAAATAACGGATGGGGTACGAGGGGGAAGTGGGGCATTAGCGGAAGTTAGAGAAGTCAATGTTCATGCCATCAGGTTGGAGGCTACCCAGACGGAATATAAGGTGTTGTTCCTCCAACCTGAGTGTGGCTTCATCTTTACAGTAGAGGATGCCGTGGATAGACATATCAGAATGGGATGTGGAATTAAAATGTGTGGCCAATCACCTGTCCAGCTCTTGGCTCCAACCCTCCCCCTCCTGTCTTCTCCTATCATTTTGGATCTCCCCCTCCCCCTCCCAATTTCAAATCTCTTATTAGCTCTTCCTTCAGTTAGTCCTGACGAAGGGTCTCAGCCCGAAGTGTTGACTGTACCTCTTCCTAGAGATGCTGCCTGGCCTGCTGCGTTCATCAGCAACTTTGATGTGTGTTGTAGATCAATAGAATTTGGGTTACTTGAGAGAATTGACATTTCTGCCTTACAAATGGTTTCAGGAACAGAACTCAAACACAAATTGTGAACTGCCTGTACAAGTCCCCTGATGGAACTTACTCCCCAGATTTGCAATTTCCGTATTGCTTGTAGGACAATACCATTGGCAGCCACGTGGTCTGAGACTGCTACGCTGTAAAAGTTCCAAGCTCCCGGAGAGCGTAGGAGGAAAGAAATGATGCTGTGCATCCAAGATATACCAGCAGTGTGCAGGTCGGGGCTTATGCAGAAACTTAGCTTAACATCCCATCAAATAGGCAGTGCAGCTGTCCGTCAGTAATCCACTACCTCAGTGAGGGTATGACTCACATCATTTGGTGCAAAGATGAAACCAGTGGTGAAGGGTGTGGTATAAAAGAGAACATGATGGAAACGACCACGCAGATAAGGCAATGTCCTTGTTTCGATAAAAGAGATTGACCTGAAACTTTCCGGTTTTCTCTTGACACTACTTTGTCAAAGTTCCGTCTGCAGACCAGGTCAACATTGTTTTCCAAAAGTACACATCATTCAGAGTATACACAGTGGATAAAATCAGGGCAAATCCTTCTCCCCATTTATAAGTTCCATATTTTATCTTACAGAACATCAATGTCACTGGTTTATTCACCTGCAGAAACAGCTTGCTCGATGACTCTACTTGTGGACAAATCTGTTCCAACGTTATACAGGATGAGCACACTCCAAAGGCTGCTTGTTGACGGGAGAGAACTGCAACATCCTCAGAGTACAGCAGATCCAATATTGATGCAAGTCTGGTCCATTTCATCCATGCTGACCAAGCTGGTCCCATTTGCCTTCCTCATCACCACCATTGCCAGAGGAAGTGGCTAAGGCAAGTTCAGTATCAATATTTAAAATGGATAAAGATTTAGAGGGATACAGGGCAAACATGGGCAAATGGGACTAGTTTGGATGAGATGGATCAGAGGGCAGTATTACACTATAACTCACCTAGGAATTTACTTCAAATCTTTCAACCCAAAGTCACAAGTACTCACTTCTTCCACCTGTATCCCAATCTCACTCAGCGAGTTCCACCACTTTGAAGCCCAGCCTAATCCTCTTGCTACGCACACAGCCCTAGAGAACAGCTTATGTAGCAGTGGGCCACCTGACATCTGTCAACCAGTCTCTGGCACATAACTGTTCCGGGAGATGTGCATCTATTCTCGAGTCCCATTACATTTCCACCACAGTGGAGTGCATGCCCTAGCTTGTAAATAACACTGTACCATGTGCAAAGTAGGGGGTCAATATCATTCATGGGCGATGTCGAAGTCACAGGACAATTTTAATCTCTCCCTTCTGTTCAGAGTGCAACTTATTTGAGGTGCAATGCCAGGTTGGAAGGAAGCTGTGCAAAGGGAGCAGAGAATCTGGAGGTGGCTGAGAAAGTGGCAGATCTTACGTCACCTGGTCAAATATTATTCACACCAGGAGGAATGGGAGAAAGGTAGAATGTTTCCTCAAAAAATGGTGAGAAAACAGTGAAGAGAGGACTTGGTGTCCACACTCATGCAATGAAGGAAGTTAAACGTTATTGTCCAGAGAGAAAAAATGGTGGCTGGCTTTTCTTGTAGGAAAGTGAGCACAGTCCTGCACCACCACAAATTCTGCAGTCAAAGACATGATTTCAGCATCAGCGCACACAAATCAATGCAAAGTGCAAAGTCCTAAGTCCTGAGAGCCCTGCTTTTTTTGATCTCTGTCCCTCTACTGCCAGATAAGCTGTCCAGAGAACACACCTCGATTACGGTGCATTGAGCTAAAGCAATATTTACTTGTCACGAGGCTGGTGCTGTGTAGATTCACCAGTCTGACTCCTGGGAAGGAGGAGTTGAGTATGAGAAGCCGGAGTTTAGGGGAGGTGCAGTGATCTAAGTGAGTCATAGTTCTGAGAGGGAATGACAGGAAGAAGTGCTAAGAGAATGAGCAGAGGACTTTGAACCAGGCTGAGAGAGGAGAGACGGTGCCCACTGTTTGTGCTGCTGAAGGCTGCAGATGCTCAACTCCTGAGTGCAGCCAAATTGAAGGTGGATAAATTCCTGGAACATGGAACCAGGATCAATGGAAGTTGGACAGGAAGGTAATCAGAGACAGAGTGAGCCATAGACACACTGAATGATGGAGCAGCTGTGAGGGGCTGCAAAGCCTTGCTCCTTTCGCCAAAGCTCCTCAGTCCTTGCAGATGATCCGGCACGAAGCAGACTCATGACCCGCCCCCCGCCCCAAATCCGCAGCCCAGTTCAGATGTTGTCCGCTTCACCTCCATCACTAAAGTAGGTATTTCCGAAGGCATGTGTGGAATGTAAACATTCCTCCCTCACAAGGGTTCAAACACAGGCTCTGTGGGCACCTTTTACTGCTCGTAATTAAGGGGCGAGCTGGCTGCAGCCATGATTAAAGTTCTCCACAATTACAGGATCAGTTTTTATTGAAAGCAGATGAAATTGCTTGGATACAAAGGGTTGAAGGACTGTTAGCACACTGAGGTAGTTGGCAGCTGGCTTCACCAGACCAACCATACACTCGTCGTCCGTCCCTCCCACCCCATGAGCAGGCTCCGCTCCCACTAACAGGTTGGCTGACACCTCTGCAAGGCAACAAAATCCGCATGGCTCTTTATCTCAGTCCATCTTTGCTCCCCCCCACCCCTTCACCTGCCAGCATGATCCTGCGATCTGGTCTCAATGTACTGATCCGTGTGTGTATAAACACAAAGGCACACCACATACACATTTTCCACATTTAAAATCCAAAAACTTTCCTGCCCCTGTCCCTGGGCCAGGCACTCTTGCTTCCCCAACCCTCTCTAATCGGTCGCGCTCCCCTTCCTCACCATCCACAGATTTTTTTAATCATTATTTGGAACTTGGCATCATTGAGAAAGCCAGCATTTGTTGCCCTTCCAAATTTGTCCAAGAGATGCCTTCTTGAACCAGTACAGTCGCTCCAGTAAAGATGCACTGTTGTGAGCTAGTTCCTGGCTTCAGATCAAGCCAGGAAGCTGTGTAATTTTAAGGGGAAATTAGACGGTGTACCTGTTACCCTTGTGTTTCTTGGTGGTGGAGGCAAAGGGTTTGGAAGGCACTGTGCAAGTGGCCGGGCTGAGTAAATGCAGTGCATTTTGTAGTTGGTTCCGTCATGATCCATGCCTTGTGCCTTGTGGAAGGTGAAAAGTCACTGGGGTGTCAGGAGGTGAGTCACACGCCGAGCTGCTCTTGTAGACATTTACTGGTATTTATGTCGCTGGTTAGCTTCAGCTACTGGTCAATCAGGGTGCCAAAGGAATTGATGGTGGGGAGGCTGGGGGTGACAGTGTCCATTCCCACTACTGTCAGAAGACACCCTACCCTTCCTAATGCCCCCAAACCAAGACAACAGAGCACTCAGCCCAATAGATCACAGGCACATCCCTCCCCAGTATTCTACATTGTTAGAGTGAGTTTTTTTGGGTAGATGATTCATTTACACTTAAATGACTTTGGCCACCAGACTTCTATTTGACAAAGTACTGTGGATTGAGTCCACAACAATGCGCTTCCTAAAATGGTGTGAATACCAGATGCTTCTGGCGCCGTAGTTTGACCAGATGCTGCAGTTTCAAAGACAATATTATCTATACTTTATAAATATTAATTGTCTTCTATATTAGCATGTAAAATGCCAAATAAATGTATTGTGGATTTAACTTGCATTCTTAAAGGCTGTGGATACCAACCCAGACATGTTGGCATTGGAAGGAAAGGATGAATTCAGAAGGTGTGATGTTTGTATGTAGCTTCAAAAGGAAGCATTGTCTTTTACTTTTTAAGTAGCGATTGCCTTTGTGTTTAGTGTGTGTGTATATATATATATATATATATATATATATGTGTGTGTATATATATCTCAAGCCCACATTGGGCTAGCAGACCTTTCTACGAAAGCGTCTCCCTCCGTATGATGCCTGCCGTACCTTGTTGTGTCGAATAAAGAAGCTGCTTTGTCTCTACCGGTGATCCTGTCTCTCCAGTGATTTCATCCACACTACAACATACATGATGCACTGCCTCCAGAAGACAATATGCAGAGATCTCCACCACCAGGTACAGAATCAGCTGCATAACTTCAATCATTTGGTTCTTGAACCAAACTGCCAAACCCTAATCACTACCTCAGTATAGCAGTAAAATAACTACCTAACACCAAAATGGACTTCTGTTTTGTTCAAATGTGGTAGTGGTCTTTCTTGTATAATTTTGCACAATGTTTAACTTATATTCTGTTGTGAATACCACATATGTGATATATTCCTGTGATGTCACTGTAAGATTTTTACTGCACCTATGTATACATGTACTTGTGCAGACGACAATAAACTTGACTTTGACTTTGCGTCACACCAAGCAACAGAAGTCCCCTTTACACAGCGACGGCTGAGTAAGATCACCGGGTATGTGACAACCTGTGACACCATCAGTGCCACCCAGCTCTCCTAAACATCTCAATGATGTCCTAACTCTTAACCTTCCCTGCTCTCGGGAGAACAGACTTGGTTTGGCAACTTGTTCCAGGATCCCAAGGGTCCTAATATTTTAAAACAGTTTCCTTTGTGGGACTTTGTCAAATGTGTGAATTACTTGAGGTTCATGTAAACTGGTCAGTTTCTTTGTTCTTCCCATCCTTCCCCTTATCTTCTTTGCTTCTCAATACTAACCTTCCCACTTCTGAAGAAAGGTCCCAGACCAGAATGATTTACCCTGCATCTCATACAAAATGCTGGAACAACTCAGCAGGCCAGGCAGCATCTATGTAAAAGAGTAAAGATTTGATATTTCAGGCCAAGATCCTTCATCAGATCCTGATGAAGGGTCTCAGCCCAAAACATCGACTGTTTACTCTCATCAATCAGTGCTGTCTGGCCTGGTGAGTTCCTCCAACATTTTGTATGTTGTTGACTTGGATTTCCAGCATCTGCAGATTTTCTTGTGCTTGTGAACCCTGTATCCCTCTCCATAGATACTGCCTGACCTGCTGAATATCTCCAACATTCTCTATCTTTAGTGAAGTAGAGGGTGAAATCAGCTCCCACACCACAAACCGCAACACAAACCCGAGTACAACAGCCATGAGGGTGTCAGCAGAACTGGCAAGGCAAGGCCCTTCAACCTATCAGTAATTGTGCTGGTAAACCAGACCTGCATGCGTCCAACTCGGGCAGGCACCCATCCCACTGAAACACTGGAGCAGACCTCACTCCATCCCCATCTAACAATGTTAACACACAAGGAGGACACATGCAAACTCACAGGAGAGCCCCAGGTATTTACTCATATATGTCGAGGACAGCACTAACATCAGCCACACCTCCCCCATCACGTAAACCAACTTGACATTCGCCGTCACAAATCCAATCCACAGTAACAACATCTCACATTTACTCAGGATCAACAGCGCATCATACTTCCACTAAACCTTCTGAACAGAATTATCAGTTTGTTAGGTTGTTTCAAGCTCTGCGCTTATACACCTCAACCACCGGCACTGCTGGCTCTCCAGTCTACAACAAGGGCAGAGTGTAGGAAACCTCTCCCCACATAGATGTCCACAATCTTAAGGTACAGGTTTAGGGGAGGTACTCGGGGGGGGGGGGGGGGGGGTTGGTGCCCTTTAGAAGGGATCTGAAAAAGAAATGTCTTCACCATTTGGTAACTGGAATCTGGAACACACTGCCTGTGTGGGAAGTGGAGGCAGGTACTCTCACAATATTTCAGTGTCTGGATAAGCACTTGACTTATGGAAGGCCATGGATCAAACGCTGGCCAATAGGATTACTGAAGGTCGACACAGTCATACTGTACTGGGTGGAAGGATCTGGTTCTGCACTGTATGACTCTTCTGGTAATCCTATGACACCTTGAGGCTTCTTTCCTCGGTACATAATTCATAATCCTCAACTGGAACCTCACCTCCATAGAGAAGGAGCTTCACAGAGTAGAGGTGACACCTACTTTCAATTGGAGAGAGTCTCAATGAGGCAAGAGTACAATCATGTGAGCCAGACCAGCACACCACAGGCATGAGTGGGCAACAGGACAGAGCGTTGGGCTGAAAATTATTGAATTGACTTTATTTCTTCCATATGTAACGCTCAGGTCTGTCGGCTCGTGTTTATCGAGGGGAAACCCGTCCGCCTGCCAAACCGTGTCTCACGGTTAGCGTAGTTGCTGTGTAATGCTGTACAAACTCACACATCAAATATCAGACAGCACACAATGTACGATTTACAGATTACATTTATAAATCTTACTGGAACCATGTAATTAATGGAGATACAATATAAAAGGGAAAGTAAAAGGCGCCAGACTTATCAGAGTTCAACCGCTCCGTGCACAACCGTTGGAGCTCAATTAACGGGGTCCTCATTCCACCATGCGATCTCCTCCAACCTCCTCGACCCGCCGCTCGGGAACCACGGTAGTCGACCAGAGCGCTTCCAGCACGTCCTTCCTCTTCGGGTCTCCTCCCAAAAGCCCTCCAAACCACACAGTTCCCAGCCATATGAGACAGAATATCACCCACAAAAAGAATAACATGGACACTCACTGGTTCGTTCTTCCTCTTATCAATAATATAACCCAAACAAGCAGGAAGAGAGAACTTCTTACATCACAGTTATTATTACAGAAAAGCCACTTTTATTCTAAAATAACAAAGAAGCCATTTTATGAGCCTTCGCAGTAACATAAAAGAAGAAACCCTTACACATCCTTCACGTACATGAGTAAAAATCTTTTATGTTATGTGTCCATCTAAATGTGCCATGTGCGATCATAGTAATTTATAATAATTTATAATAAATAGAACAGTCAATGTCATATAGAGTACACTTCTTTATGAGTAGTCATAAAGAAGGCAAGACAGTGGCTATACTTTATTAGGAGTTTGAAGCGATTTGGCATGTCAACAAATACACTCAGAAACTTCTCTAGATGTACCGTGGAGAGCATTCTGACAGGCTGCATCACTGTCTGGTATGGAGGGGCTACTGCACAGGACCGAAAGAAGCTGCAGAAGGTTGTAAATCTAGTCAGCTCCATCTTGGGCACTAGCCTACAAAGTACCCAGGACATCTTCAGGGAGCGGTGTGTCAGAAAGGCAGCGTCCATTATTAAGGAAAAATATACAGTATTTCTGTTTCTGCACGTTTTAATAATCTATTCAATATACATAATTGATTTGTTTATTGTTTTATTTTATTTTTTTTCTCTCTCTGCTAGATTATGTATTGCATTGAACTGCTGCTGCTAAGTTAACAAATTTCACATCACATGCCGGTGATAATAAACCTGATTCTGATTCTGAAGCACTGCCACCTTGTCTCAACCCAGGTTTTTGTGGCGAAGTTCCCCAAGGATGACTTAAATCAATAACCTCAGTCTCTGTCCAGAGGGTACAGGGAGAAACACTCCTCAAAACATAATGTAATCAGGAGATTCAACGGTTTTAATGCAGGGAAAGTCATCACTCTGATTAAGGATCCAGAGCAAGCAGGGCCAGCTTCAAAAATAGGGAAGTACTTCCTGACACAAAAGCAGCAAAAATCCAGAAACCTTTTCTCTCACACTTGCTCCCCTTTCCTCCCTTGTATAAAGCTGTTGCAGTCAGTAATAAATTAGCATCTTCAATGTTGAGAAAAGTAGACTTTTGCTTCAGGACAGCATCCAGAGAAAGCTGTGGATGATTAACTGAGCTAAGGTATAATTCGGGTGCCAAGATGTGTTTGGGTGGGTTTAATGTCTGTCTTTGTTCCACCCACTGCCTCCTGTGGCAATCAATTCCACAAGTTCACCACCCTCTGACTGAAGAATTTCTTCCTCATCTCAGTTCGAAATGGATGTCCCTTTCTTCAGAGTCCGTGGCCTCTCCACATTCACTCTACCCAGGCCTTTCAGCATCTGATGGGTTTCAAATGAGATTCCACCCCTCCCCTCAATCCTTAACTCCATTAAGAACAGGCCGAGAGCCAATAAACTCTCCTGGGAATGCCCTCTTCCCCATATATCCTCTCAAGAACATCAACAGGCCCTGTTATGACACTTAATCTGAAAAGCAGTACCTGCATCATTACAACAATTCCACAGCACTGTGCTAAGAGAAATTCTTACCTCATATCCTTCTGGCAGAGAAGCAACAACCTTGCCACAAATAAAAGAAAATATCAGAGAAAAGTTTGGCAAAAGCTATTCCATTTCTTCAGTGAATGAACCTCACTTATACAAGTCCAGTTCTCGCTCCATCAGTTGCTGTAGTGGCTTGACCGTAAACACCCAGAAGAGATGCTACCCTGGGCAAACTACCCTGAAGATATTCAGACATGGATGGGAACACACCTGCTGATAAATGCCTCAGTGGAAATGTGGTGGAGATAGTGGCATAGTCAAACACCCACCATTAGAATGGGCCATTGATTCACAACATGTTACCTCCAATCCGCAACGCAATTTTTTTTCTATACATTCACAGTAGAAAGGTCTGTTACCAACCTGGCTCCAGTGTAGCTTCCCCCCCCCACCCCCCGGACAATAAAGGTTAGGAAAATATAGAAGTCCAACAAAGATGGCAGAAGAAACACACCAACTCTCAGATTGCCTGGCCACTCACACTGCAAAGAATGAAGTCCGAGCCTGCCCAAGCTCTCATTACTGAGGCCTGGTAACACCTGAGTTCTTGAATATTTCTGAGGGGTAGATAGATTCTTGCTAAGCAAGGAGGTTGAGAGGTTACCAGGGATAGACAGGAACGCAGGGTTGAGGTTAGAAACAGAGCAGCCACCGTTACATTAAATGTTGAGACAGCTAGTGGATGAGCAGCCCAGCCCACTAACCGTTCTAATGCTTGTATGTCTGTAAACCCAAAAGAGAAAGCAAAAGAAACTTCTATACCCAAAGAAAAGTCAGTTCATAGAACGAATAGTCTTTGGAGTACTGCAAGTCTGGTGTCTTTACTGATGCTTTGCTGCACGCTTGAGTGCTCAGTGGGAGGTGCTGGTGAGGGAGGGTCGTCGTCGTTGTCTTGTTGCTGCTTGTGCCTGGGAAGGTGTCTTGTTGCTGCTTGTGCCTGGGAAGGGGGAGCTGGGGGGGGGGGGCTTTGGGGTTATATGCTTAAGTGTCATTCATTCTTTGCGGCACCCCTCTGTTTTCATGGATATTTGTGAAGAAAAAGAATTTCAGGATGTATATTGTATACCTTTCTTTGACATTAAATGTACCCATTGAAACCTACTGAATCGACTTGATTCATTCAAGGGGAGGCTGGACAAACTCATGGGGGAGAAAGGAACAGAGGGTGACGCTGATAGACTTAATTGCAGGGACTCAAATAGAGGATGAATGTTGGCATACAATGGTTAGGTTAAATTTTTCGTGCTATATGTGTAGTGTATTTAATATTTCAGTATCAGGTTTAATATCACCGGAATATGTCGAAAACTCTGTGGCAGCAGTACAATGCAATACATGATAAATATAGGAAAAAAAATCTGAATTACAGCAAGTATATATATATTAAATAGTTAAATTGAAATTAGTGCAAAAGCAGAAATTTGAAAAAGCAGTGAGGTAGTGTTTATGGGTTTAAAATCTATTTAGAAATTGGATGGCAACGGGGAAGAAGCTGTTCCTAAATCGCTGAGTCTTTAGGTTTCTGCACTACCTTCCTGAAGGTAATAATGAGAAGAGGGCATGTCCTGGGTAGTGGGGTTCCTTAATAATAGACGCTTCCTTTCTGAAGCATCACTCCTTGAAGGTGTTTTGGATACTGTAGGTGCTAGTGCCCGTGATGGAGCTGACTAATTTTACAACTCTCTGCAGTTTAGTTCGATCTTGTACAGTAGCCCCCCCCCCTCCCCCAAAACCAGATGGTGATGCAGCCAGCCAGAATGCTCTCCCTGGTATATCAGAAGTTTTTGAGTGTTTTATGTGATAAACCAAATCTCCTCAAATTCCTAATGAAACATAGCCACCCACTGCCTTGCCTTCTTTACAGCTGCATCAATATGTTGGAACCAGGTTAGATCCTCAGAGATATTGACACCTGGGAACTTCAAATTGCTCACTCTCTCCATTTCTGATCCCCCAATGAGGACTGGCTGGTGCTTCCTCATCTTACCCTTTCTGAAGTCCACAATCAGCTCTTTTGTCTTTCTGATGTTGAGTACAAGGTTGTTGCCGTGACACCACTCAACTAGCTGGGATTTGAACAATCGTGGAAGTATTTGTTTAAGAATTCTTTGTCGCTCACATAATTCATTCCAGGCTATATGTACGAAGTACATGAACGGCATATGTTATTACGCCACTGCATCACACGTGCACGTCCCATGAAAGTGAAATGAAGTCGACACATTTTCCCAGGCTCCCTTGTTTTTCTGTTGATCGATTTCTGAAGTTAGAAAACATAACAGTATATCCAATGGTTCAATTTTTTTCCATTCAGTGTAAAGCAGGAAGCTGGAACACTGTATAATGTAGGCACAGGGAATTATAATGGAAAATGTGCGATGCACAAACAATGACAAGTCAAGTGAGCAGTGAGTTTTTGGTCATCAGCAACCATACACAAACACACGAATGGTTTGTTGGGTTAAATTTTCCACCCAAAAGGTTTCCTTTTCGATCCAGTCTGCACTAATTATTACAGCCATGGTGCCAATAACGTAACAATTCAAGGCTCAGTGAGGACCAGGCAGAGGTCTGTATCGGCCTCTCTGACCACTCCCACCACCCTTCCCAAGCCTGGTATTGCATCTCCCCACACAACCACTACTGCTAATCTCTCCAGTCTGAAGCATGAGGTGCTGCACATTGCAAATACAATGCAATTGGTTTAGAAATGTAGGGGCAGAATAGGCCATTCAGCCCCACGACAGCTGATATCTCAATATTATACTCCCACACTCTCTCATTCCCCTCATACCCTGTGTCTAGAAATATATCCATTTTCTTCTTTAAAATGTTCAATGATTTCCCCTCTGCTGTGGAGAATTGTACAGGTTCACCAATCACTAAGTGAAGAATTGTCTCACCTCAGTCTGTGTCCTCTGACTGCGACCTCTGGTTCTCAGGACTACAAACCAGGGAAAACCACCTTCCTGTACCTAGATTGACAGGACCTCTCAGGACTTGTGCATTTCATTGATATTTTCTCTCATTCTTCACACTCCCCGGAAAGCAGGATCAACCTCTCCTCATTGGATAGTCCCACAACCCCAAGGACCAGGTGAACCTTTGCTTCACACCTTCTGTGGCAACTACATTCATTTTTAGGTAAGGAGTCCATATGTACTGAGGTGTGGTCTTTAAAGGGTCATATATAACTGCAAAAGGTCACCCTTGCTCCTGTCTTCAGAACTTCGTAGAATAATGGCACTTCTCGAGATTTTGACTCATCTACACGTTTACTTTCAGGGTCAGCTGTACAAGGATATTTCCCCAAACTCTCACTACTTAAATTGCCCAGTGCATCTGCGGATGTGAACTTTTCTCTGTTCAGGACAGTTACAGCAGCAGGTGCGTACAAAGGGCCCGGAGGATCATCAGGACTCCAGCCACCCCAACCACAAACTGCTTCAGCAGCTACCATCTGGCAAGCGCTACCACAGCATTGAGGCCAGGACCAACAGACTTCGGGACAGCTTCTTTCACCAGGCCAGCAGATCTATCAATACACGTTGATCTTATGGCATATCTGACTGTACATACGTGTATACAAAACAATTATGTGTACAATCTTAGTGTTTGGGCAATATCCTTCCACATTTACTCTCCTTATTGTGTGTATATTGCAACGGAGACACAAGAAAGATTTTTACTCCCTTCGATGTAAGAAATAAAATTTTATTCTCTTACTTTCTGTTTCTCCTCACAACCCAAGATCCTACTTTGTTTCATATCACTAGCCACCTCAAGAATATTAAATTAAAATCCTTCACTGATCCCTACAATATTCTAAAGTCACTGCCTGCCAGCTCCAAAAAAAAATTTAATCCTCCTCTTTATCAACCAATTTTCAATCCAGTACATTATCCTCAATCCCATGGGTTTTAAATTTGCACACTAATCTTTTACACGAGCCTTTCTCGAAGTCCGTCTCAAATACAACACACACATTATTTTCATGTGCTTATTCTACCAGTTACATCCTTAAAAAAATATTGATTCGGTACATCACACAGAAAACACTTCATTTCATTAAATGTTCACCCTAACATTAGCATAATTAAACTAATGGAATGTATAGTCATTAACGAATACCATGAAGCAGTTTAATATTACTTGGTTGAAAAAAAGGCTTCAAAAATGATTGGAAAAATTTGCATAAAGTCATATTTCTGTAAATCAGGTCATTCATAATTGGGGGGGCCAATCACGGAGTCAACTGCAGGGTATAATATTGGTGTTACATATACACCAGGAGACAGCGTCTCCCTTTCCTCACACACATCAGTGATCCAAATGGGTTTTGTGTCTCCCTTGCAGAGGATCAGCCTTTCAATTTGCAGGCTTTTATTCCAAATGGAGCTGAAGTTCCAGGATCAAGTTCAGGCATATTCCCTGGATTAGCAGTCCAGGGTCACAAACACTTCCACACATTCCAAGCTTCCACTGTACATCCGCCTTAAGCCAATGCCAGAGACAGGGATGAGGATACTGTGGTGAAGATGGGTGTACTATCAGACAGATCACACTGGTACCCTAGTGCAAGAGATTCCACACACCTCTGCAAAAAGTCATGGAGAAGTTTCCTTGGCAAGTTGTAAGTATGCTCCAGCAACACCACTGAAATAATTTGGCCATTAGCTCAATTCAGTTTGTGCAGCCCTGACCTATGTGAATTGGTGCCAAGTTTTCAAAACTGCAGCTGAAACTGCAGTCTCAAAAGTATTCCACTGCCCATAACTGGAGTTCCAAGTTTCTGAAAGGCAATAGACAAATTGGTTAAGTTTCACACTAAAATAATTGTGCAACCACAAAGGCAAGGAAACGTTCCCAAAACGTTTCCATCAGTCACACCAAAACCGCTACAAAGCAGTGGAATACAATCCCCAAAAGCTGCAGGGAAAAGCTGGAGTCTTAAGCTCATCATCCCCTTCCTGTAGACATTCTCTGCATTCTCACCATGAGCACTCAGCTTCTCAGCAGTCTGTACTCAATGCAAAAATCAGTACGATCTTCTTTCTCATTGATAAAGAGACATTCAGCTGTGCACAATGATGCAAAAACAGCACGAACATATTTAATTTAAACCAATTCAGTTCAATTCTCACAGCAGTCAATTCCTTCATATATGTTAGAAAAACGGTAGTGATGGAGAATAGCATAGATGCAAACTTTGCACGAGACTGGCAGGATGATATTAAAAAGTTTTATAATAAATCATGAGAAACATCATGCAACAGCAGTTACAACTTGACAGAGGTTGCTGTGGTAACACAAAGATCAACCACAATAATTTAAATAACATGTGCACTCCTAACACAGCCAGCAACTAAAAAACGGCAAGACCTCACTCCGCTGCTCATCATAATTATAACAAGGTCAGCCTTCAAGAGCATGTACTTGGAGTCTGTGCTGTTGGCACACATACACGCACAGAGCCAACTAGACAGCATTTTGCCTGCAGCACCATCACCTTCTTTAAACAAACCTGACCTGCACTCTAACAGACATCTACTCTCTTGTGGTCACCACCTCGCCTCTGCACCCCACACTTCAGCTATTCACAGTCCCACTGAATCGTCTCAAACTGAAGTGTTAACTCAATTTCACTTCCCCACGGATGCCGACCGACCCGCTGAGTATTTCCATCAGTCACCACTTTTATCAAGTCGGAGAACATTCCTGGGAACTCCATGTATGGCCAACAAATAGATTTACATAACTCTGATGACTCGATGTGATGCAAATGGACACAGGGCATCCACCTCCTCAAGCTAGTTACATCTTTCACCAAGGGCAAGAGTAGGAGGAAACGTTGCAGGACACATGAATGTCTCAGACATCAACCTCATCCAAGGCATGGACACAGAGTTCACGTCCCACTCCAGGCACAAGTGTGAAACCCAGACACTAAATTCTCTAACTTTTCCCCAGCTGCAAAACATTTCAGCACACCCCAAGGATCTGCGAGATGTTCTTAGTTTATTTATTTGTTCCAATCATTCTAATTTTTCTTGTTGATTTACCCGAACACATAAGACATTACCATTGGTCAATTACCCTCCCATGTACTGATATATAGTGAAAAGTTTAATGTTTTGTATGCCATACAGACAGATCATGCCATATATAATTATACTGAGGTATAAAAGGGAAAACAGAGTCGGAATATAGTGTCTCAAAGAAGGTGGATTAAAAATATACTTGAGCTATAATGAGATAGATTGGAAGTTATAGAGTCAGAATTGTTCAAAACAGAAATGAGCCCTTCAGCCCACAGTCTCTGTGCCAAACATCATGCCTGTCTACACCAATTCCTTTTGCCTGGATTAATTCCTTAACTCTTATCAAGGAAGGATTGGAATTTCATCCCTTAGCATATGAGGAGCCCATTCAAGAGTCTGATAACAGTAGGACAGAAGCTGTCCTTGTGTCTGATGG
The DNA here is from genome assembly GCF_030028105.1 of Mobula birostris. Classification (NCBI taxonomy): domain Eukaryota; kingdom Metazoa; phylum Chordata; class Chondrichthyes; order Myliobatiformes; family Myliobatidae; genus Mobula; species Mobula birostris. The sequence goes on from NC_092375.1 coordinate 83,755,820, forward strand.
TTTGTGCTCTCGGGCTCCGGTGTCTTCTGCCTGACGGGAGACGGGAGAAGAGGGGGTGACTCAGGCACAAGAGGTCCGTGATTACATCAGCTGTTTCTCTGAGGCAGCGGACCGTGTAGATAGAGTCAATTGAGGAGAGGCTGGCTTTCATGATCGAATAGGCCGCATCCACAACTCTCTGCAATTTCTCGCAGTCTTGGACAGTGTACCCCCATACCAACATGTGGTGCATCGGGATACTATGCTTTCTATAGTGCATCGATAAAACTTGGTAAAAGTCACTGGGAACACGATGGATGGACAGAGCCCTGTCCCAGAGCCTTACTATAACTTGTGACCATACAGTCTACAGGACTCCTCACAACCACTGCATTTGAATCCCTCACACAGAAATGCAATCTACTGTGCAGCAGATCAAACTGCACCAGGAGCAGTCTCAGATGCAGACAGGAGTACGAAAAGTAAAAGCAAAAGTGCTGTGAGTACTCCTTTGCTGCCTGACCTGCTGAGTACTTCCAGCATTTTCTGATCTTATTGACAGTGCTTGACTCTGGGCTGCGAGTAACCAGAATAATGGTCAGTTGAATTAAAGCCAACCACGCCTCAGCCTCGGAAGCGCTGGCCCGTGGTGAACCTGAAACCCTGTGCTCGAAGCAGCACACTTCAGCAAGTGGAAGCAGTGCAAAATAAGCTGTGTGCAGGTTTCTCCCTCTCCTGCTGCTTTAACTAGAAGCACTGCTGTGCTGAAAGGGCTGCATTTACAGAGCACCTGCCACCTTCTCAAGGGCAACTAGGGATGGGCAATAAATGGTGGCTTAGCTGGCGATGCCCACATGTCATAAATGAATAACTGAAAATCTCAGGGCATTGCAAACTGCTGCGGGTTCTAGTCCAATTGTAACGTAGCTCAGCCAAGCATTCTGCACTGGGCAATCTCCTACAAATAGCAACAGCCAGAAACCCCATTACTTCTTCAAATGTGATTGTGTGTAGCACAGTGCTGCAGTACAACCTCTGCCTCACAATTCCATTGACCCAGGTTCGAGCCTGACCTCAGGCGCTGTGTGGAATTAGTACGTTCTCCCTGTGACCCCCATGGGTTTCCCACTGGAGCTCTGTTTCACCCACATCCACCCCCAAGATGTGGGTGTTCATCGATTATGTGGCCGCTGTAAATTTAGTGTAACACTCTGGGATGTTTCACTGCTAATGGAATGGTTTCTCTGTAGCAGTAAGGCTTGGGTTGTGACTAGAGATAACAGGGGCTTTGGAATGTGCGCCATCCAATGAGAGGCTTGTTGTTCTTTCTTATGGGTCCGAGAGAAGGGATTTTGTGGTCTTTTGTCAGTGAGAGATGAAGAGAGAAGACGCGAGTGGAGAGATTTGGTAGACGGCCGGATGGAGTGGACTTGAAGCGAGGGTCCGTGACGCTCGGAGGAGGTCGACGGGGAACGAATGGACGGAAACGTGAGCTCCAACGTTGCACATTAGACCTATTCATGTGAATGGGCCCTTTTTCTTTTTTTGTTTCTTTACTAACCTCTAGTCAAATTAAGAATTATAAAACTAAATTGTTTAATTGCATATGGTGTACTGTTTGTTATTTCGTGGTACTGATTTGTAACGGGGAACACAACACGCAGCATCCATCCAAACAAGATTTCTCAGGTTTGGCCAGGTCGGAGGCTGTTTTCCCCTAGATTAAGCCACTAGCTGAACTGAGGGTTACATTAGGGAAGGAGCTAGCGTAAATTGTTCCCAGTGTTTTCTCTGGTCTCACACCGTGATGGTCCCTGCAGTGAGATAAGCCTTTACCCCAGTTCCTCTACACCACCCTCACCAAGCATGCAACAAACTCAATTTTGAAAGCTCTGTTCATTTCAGCATCCACAGCTGTTTGGTGGCAAGATTTCCAGATTTCTACTACCCGGCTACTAGAGGAAAGGCATTTGCCCCAGCACCTAGCCCACCTAAGTGTACAGCTTAGAAGGACAAAAATAAATTCCCTGTATCTGTTCACATACAGACATCAGCACACCGCCCCACCTTAATCCCACAGGCACACCGCACAATTAGCCAGAGTCCAATGGCAAATCGTCCAATTAAAAGTGTAATTTTATCAGAATCTAATGTTACTCATACTGAATTGTTACCCTCAGTTTGATAATAAAAAAGGTAATTTTCCAACACTTTTACTTTTTGCACAGTTTAAAGCATGTATCTTCATATAGTTGCACTTGGAAACCATTTTCTCAAGGCAGCTCATGTTAAACAACTACTTGTATTTACATAACACCATAATTTCAAGATGTTTTAACGTGTTTCAGAGTCGCTGTTATACAGTAAGGAGTTGGGACAAGTTTTCACAAACATTAATCTAGTAATAACTAAAAACTTTGGTTACTCACTGAGTTATAATATTTGAAAATGCCTGTTAAAGATTTTTTTCAAAATAAGGCTTACGAGATGGTTTGATAGAGCACAAAGGCTTTTGGTGAGCACCTTCCCAGAAAAAAAAAACTGGCATCTCCATAATTCTAGTACTGCCTTCATACTGCCAGTCCAAGGTCACTGGAATGGGATTTGAATCCATGATAATCTGACTCTGAGGTCACAGTGCCAACGCTGGCCCCTCAGTCAATCTTCTGCACAAATTCATGAGCTACGTTCTCAATTCCCACAACATCTGCTGTTACCACCAATTTCCTGAGTCATTTCATAGATGCAATAGATTCTCACTGTTCAGGAGCCAAAATTAACCTGCCCAACAGGAACCCTAGCTACTCTGGCTTGGCCTTCCACCAATCCTTGGCACACACCTGCAAGACCAGGTACTCACTGCCTTTTACAAGTTCATCAAGAAAGTAACACCTTCTTAGACCTGTGTTTAAGTGGCATTGAGGAAGTTACTTAAATAGGCAAGGCAGGGAAGGATATGGTCCTCATGCGGACAAACGTGATTAGTGTAGATGGCCAGAAGGGTTAGCATGGGTGTGCTGGGCTGAAGGGCTTGTTTTGGTGCTGTTCTACCCTATGACTACGACTCGAGAACCACACACTTCATGTACGAGGGTACTCCAGTTTGGCAAGCAAAAGCCACATGTTAATGGCCTACAACACAGAACAACACAACGATGGAAGTTTGAAGGTGACCATTTATGTTCAGATGGGCAAAAATGAATCTATTTTTACATATTTCCATTTCTGAGCTTTCTGTCCAAAGCCTCGTCAGCTACAGCTCTTAAGATTGACATTCAACTACTTTTTACAGCTTCTGCCTCCAACAGCCTTTCAGGCAAAAAGTTCCAGGGTCCACCACTCTTTGGGTGAAGATCTTCCTCCTTCATCCACCCATTAATTTAATCTAGTTTTCACTGCTCTGGATGAAAGGAGTGACAGCCTTGCTCCATCTAGACTTCTCATTATTTTGTACACTTCAACTGAACGTCCACGCAGACTCCGGTGCACCAAAAATAACCCCTAGAATAGTATCCCTTCACGTCCATGACTCCCCAGCCATCGCAACATCCTCAAGGCACCGTGCTCCTTCTCGGAACTCTCACATCCTTCCCATTGTGTGACGACCAGGACCCTACATCGTGCACTTGGTCCTAGTGTTTTAAGAACACAACAAATAGATCATCAGACCTGTTGAGCCTGCTCCAACATTCAATAAGATCATGGCTGCTCCAGCTGTAGTCTCAGATCAGCCTACTCGCCTTTTCTTTGCCCTAACTACGCAAAAATCTACAATCAGTGGCCTCTATTAGGTACAGCTATACACCTGCAAATATCTATATCAGCCAATCAAGTGGCAGCAACCCATTGCATAAAAGCATGCAGACATTGACAAGAGGTTCAATTGCTGTTCAGAGCAAAGATCAAAATGGGGAAGAAAAATGATCCAAGTGGCTTTGACCATGGAATGTTTGTTGGTGCCAGACAGGGTAGTTCGAGTATCTCAGATACCGCCGATCTGGGATTTTTCACACACAACAATCTAGAGTTTACAGAGAACTGTGTAAAAAACGAAACCATCCAGTGAGTGGCAGTTCTGTGGGTGAAAGTGCCTTGTTAATGAGAGAAGTCAGAGGAGAATGGCCAGACTGGTTCAAGTTGATAGGAAGGCAACAGTAACTCAGATAATCACGTGTTATAACAGTGGTGTGGAGAAGAGCATCTCTGAATGCAGGTACCTAATAAAGTGGCCATTGAGTGTATCTGCGTCTAAAGTATAGCAAGGCAGCATCAACTGCTTCCCTTGACAAGGAATTCCACATACTCACTACCTTCTGGGAAAAGCAGTTTCTCCTCATCTCTGTCCTAAGTTTATTACAGCAAATCTAAGACTATGTCCCCTAGTTCTAGTCTCCCCTACTAGTGGAAACAACTTTCCTGTTCCTAACTTACCTAATCCTTTCATAATTATATATGTTTCTATAAGATCTCCCCTTACTTCTGAATTCAGGTGAGAACAGTCCCAGGCTATAGTCCCAATCTGTCCTCATAGACTCAGCCCCTTCATCTCCACAATTAACCTTGTGAACTTCTTTTGCACACTCTCCAAAGCCAGAATACATTTTCCCAAGTAAGGAAGGCCAGCGGAACTGTGTGCAGTACTCCAGCTCTGCCTAACCAGTACTCTGTACAGCTGTAGCATAACCTCCCTGCTCTTGAATTCAATCCCTCGAGCAATGAATGCCAACATTCCATTTGCCTCCCTGATGACCTATTGTACCTGCAAAACAATCCTTTGCAATTCATGCACAAGCACTTCCAAGTAAGTTCCTCTGCACAACAGCACACTGTGATATTTCACCATTTAAATAATAATCTCATCCTCTATTTTTACTTCCAAAGTGTATCACTTCACCTTTACCAACACTGTACTCCATCTGCCAGACCCTTGCCCAATAACATAACCTATCATATCCTTGGGCAGAATCTCTGCAACCTCTGCACAATTTGTTTCTCCCATTAGCTTTACTGTCATCAGCAAAATTAGATATCCTACACTCAGTCCCCTATTTCAAATAGTTAATGTTCATTAGAAACAGTTGCTAGCCCAGCACTGGCCCCATGGCACTCGATGCACCACTGATTGCCAACCAGAGGAACACCCATTTATCCCAGTTCCTTGCCTTCTATCGGTTAGTGAATCCTCGATCTATACTAACACATTTTCTCAACTCCTCGTCTCATGGATAGGTCTTGTATGTGTCAAATGCCCTCTAGAAATTGAAGTATGCAACATCTCCCATTTCCCTTCTATCCACTGTGTTCATTCCAGTAAGTTTTTTCAGATAGGGTTTGACGTTCCTGAATCCATGCTGTGTCTGCTTAACAGAATCATTTCAATCCTCATCCATTATTTCTTTCTTAATTACAGCTTTAAGCATATTCCTAACTACAGATGTTAAACTAAATGACTTATAATTACTTACCTTTTCCCTACATGCTTTTTATTTTAAACGGTGGTGTGGCATTCACTGTCTTTCAATCCACTGGGATCTGCCCAGAGTTCAGAGAATTTTGGTAAATTATGACAAATGCCTTCACTGTTACCTCAGCCATTTCTTTCAATCCATCGGCAATGGAAAAGACTGAAAACAAGCTGGATTGGGAATTAGTTAATTATCATCACATGACTGAGGTGCAGTGATAAACTCTTACTCTCCATTCCCAAATATCACGTTTGCAAGGTGCCGGTTGCATAAGGAACTGCAAAAAGTTACTTAAACAACACACACAAAATGCTGGAGGAACTCAGCAGACCAGGCAGCATTCACGGAAAAGAGTACAGTCGACATTTCAGGCAGAGACCCTTCAGCAGGACTGGAGAAAAAAAGGTGAGGAATAGATTTAAAAGGTGGGTGTGGGGAAGGTGGGAGAAACAACAGGTGACAGATGAAACCTGGAGGGAGAGATGGTGAAGTAAAGAGTTGGGAAGTTGATTGGTGAAAGAGATACAGGGCTGGAGAAGGGGGAATCTAATAGGAGAGAACAGAAGGCCATGGAAGAACCCTAAAGAAAAGGGGGAAGGAGCTCTAGAAGGAGGTGATGGGCAGGCAAGGAGATAAGGTGAGAGAGGGAAAAGGAGATGAGGAATGGGGAAGGGGGGGGCATTACTGGAGTTCGAGAAATCGATATTCATGCCATTAGGTTGGAGACCACCCAGATGGAATACAAGGTGTAGTTCCTCCAACCTGAGTGTGGCCTCATCACAACATTAGAGGAGGCCATGGCCAGACATGTTGGAATGGGAATGGGAGGTGGAATTGAAATGGCTGGCCCCTGGGAGATCCCGTTTCTTCTGACGGACGGAGTGTAGGCGCTCGGTGAAACGATCTCCCAATCTACATTGGGTCTCACCAGTATACCGGAGGCCACACTGGGAGCACTGGACTCAGCATATGACCCCAACAGACTCACAGTGAAGTGTCACCTCACCTGGAAAGACTGCTTGGGGCCCTAAATGGTAGTGAGGGAGGAGGTGTAGGGGCAGGTGTAGCACTTGTTCCGCTTGCAAGGATAAGTGCCAGGATAACATGATCCACTGGATCGTGACTTTGTTTCTGTCTCAACTGTCCTCCAATTTGGCTCAACAGAACTCGATGTTGTTCTGAGTACCGACTGAGCAACCCCGCAGCAGCATTAACCTGTGCTGCCCTTCAGTTCACAGAATGTGTGCCAATTGATGTCTCGTTATTAAACAGGAGCCCCCATCTGCCACGAGTTGCTTCACTGCTCCTTTGACACTTCTTACCAACTTTTTGCTCCACCACTTGACACTGGTGACACTGTGAAACGCGTTCATAATCGATGATGCTTTGCTTCATAAGGCACTCAAACAGAAATGAACCTGACTAATTCACATCATCCCAGACTATTCCTCTGCTTTGACTGGCTGCAATGCAACCAACTACTTTCAGCTTTGCACTATGAGTTGGTAGCTATCTGAATGCTTGCTCTAGCTTTCAAATATTTTCTTGTGGAGGTACTTAGGACATTTCTGTGTCCTCAAATGATAGAGGAGATCATTTTGGCCCATTAGTTTGGATGAATTGATATGCATCCTTGCCGTAACCAAGTGATTTACTGATGCACTGGTGATCTTATCATACCTTTGTCTAGAAATTCTGTTTTCCATCATTGCTGCTGTTAGTATGAAAATGAAACAAGCCTCTTACTCCATTGTTCACACCAGCTTTCAGATCCTGTAGGCTTCCTCTCTGTGGCTTTTGATAACCCTAACCCTAACCCTAAACTTCCCCTGTTGCATTCATACTTTGGTTCGGATGAAAATCTTCTGCATTCCCTTGATACCATCTGTCATCCAACCCACTTTCAACCACCCATTCCTAAACTAGCCCATCCTGGTCCAAATCCCACTGACCACAGGTTCCTTCCAACCCCTCTGCTCACCATGACCAGAGCTCTGCACTCTCTTGAAATTAACCAGAACCCTACTTCCTGCACCAACTGGGTTCTCTGGAAAATTTATCGTAATAGCACGTAACATCGAAAGAAGTGTCCTTGAGAGGTCCTCAAGTTGCACAGAGTTCTGAGTATTAATAAATAACATCCAATTGTCATGAAAGTCTGTCAAAGCCTCAAGCATGCTGAATTGTTGGAGTTTAATGCATAATGGCACTTTTTCCAGCTGACATATCGGCACCTGTCTGACCACGGCTGCATCTCAGGATCTGCTACATCCAATTACACCAAAAATCTGCCAAAGTCTCAAGTGTTCCGAATGATCAGAGTTTAACTTTACATTGGGAGAGAGCTTTTACAATTAATTCTTCCAAGGTATATTGTATCAGAGGCTGGCTACTACGTCACGATCTATCTACCACTTGCTAATATTCAGATTTACAGCGCCCTCCCCCCCGCCGAGTAAAAAGAGCACTCAACGTATGTCAATAGTCAATAGATTAATAGTCAGCCAGCTGTCCCAGCCCAAGGCCACCCTTATCTACCCGACTTGCGCCAATAGTTAATGATTGCCTGATGTGGGTGGGGAGAGCTACTCAAGAGGCATTGTGGCAGGCACAAAGAGGGGGAGCTGGGACATTCCTAGAATGTTTAACCCAATTTGCATTAACCCCTCAGGTTCTCTGAATAAACAAGAGAAAGTCGGCAGATGCTGGAAACCCAAAGCAACACACACAAAATGCCGGAGGAACAACAGGTTAGGCAGCATCTATGGAAGTGAATAAACAGTTGACGTTTCAGGCTGAGACTCTTCTTTGGGACTGGAAAGGAAGGGAGAAGCCACCAGAATAAAAAGGCTCTTTGAATGCTGTTTGTTAAAATGTTTACAGTTCCTAACTCCCTGGGGAATGTCACTAACTCCTCCCCTTGTGACAGAATCAAAGATTCCTGCATTCCACATACTATTGCGGCAATGGTAAGTAAACAGGAGAAAGCAGCCCAGCATAAAATGCCCTTGAATTGTTGCTCTGTGAAACTGCAAGCCCAGAATTTATTTGTATTTCTTCTCATACAAATTCTTCTACTTCCCTTCCTTTTTGCACTCCCCCTCCCCACCCCCCACAGATGCCTGCTGCTGAGCTTTTGGTCATAAGCAAACCTTTCATTTCACTTACAATTAGATAACATATGTTTTACAGGCACTGATTCACCCAAGGAGCCATCACAGTGTGCCCGAGTGGTGACTTTTCCAGCTAGTTCAGCAATAAACTAATACTGTAGGGAAACAACACACATAAAAGTTGCTGGTGAACACAGCAGGCCAGGCAGCATCTATAGGAAGAGGTACAGTCGATGTTTCCAGCCGAGACCCTTCGTCAGGACTAACTGAAGGAAGAGCTAGTAAGAGATTTGAAAGTGGGAGGGGGAGGGGGAGATCCAAAATGATAGGAGAAGACAGGAGGAGGAGGGATGGAGCCAAGAGCTGGACAGTTGATTGGCAAAAGGGATATGAGAAGATCATGGGACAGGAGGCCTACGGAGAAAGAAAAGGGGGATGGGCAAGGGGTATAGTCGGAGGGACAGAGGGAGAAAAAGGAAAGAGAGAAAAAGAATGTGTGTATGTAAATAAATAATGGACCCGACGCAGACTGGGAGATTGCTTTGCTGAACACATACGCTCTGTCCGCCAGAGAAAGCAGGATCTCCCAGTGGCCACACATTTTAATTCCATGTCCCATTCCCATTCTGATATGTCTATCCATGGCCTCCTCTACTGCAAAGATGAAGCCACACTCAGGTTGGAGGAACAACACCTTATATTCCGTCTGGGTAGCCTCCAACCTGATGGCATGAACATTGACTTCTCAAACTTCCACTAATGCCCCACCTCCCCCTTGTACCACATCCGTTATTTATTTATATACACACATTCTTTCTCTCACTCTCCTTTTTTTCCCCTCTGTCCCTCTTACTATACCCCTTGCCCATCCACTGGGTTTTTCCCCCCTTCCCCCTTTTCTTTCTCCCTGGGCCTCCTGTCTCATGATCCTCTTATATTCCTTTTGCCAATCAACTGCCCAGCTCTTGGCTCCATCCCTCCCCCTCCTGTCTTCTCCTATCATTTCAGATCTCCCCCTCCCCCTCCCACTTTCAAATCTCTTACTAGCTCTTCTTTCAGTTTATCCTGACGAAGGGTCTCGGCCCAAAACGTCGACTGTATCTCTTCCTAGAGATGCTGCCTAGCCTGCTGTGTTTCCTTATTTCCTTTACCTGAACTAATTGCAGATCATATTAACACATGGAATCTGGCAATTTGGCCCACTCAGCCCATGCTATCAATTACCCACCATGTTCAATATCCATTCAATCCTTTCATCCATCTCTTGAACCCAATTCCTCAAACACAGGGTATTGGTTTATTATATACCAAGATACAGTGGAATACCATTGTGTGCTGTGACAGATCATGCTGTACATAAGTATATACATCAAGGCCGTAATAAGAAAATAGAATGTAGTATTGTAACTAAAGAGCTGGTATAGTGCAGGTGAATGCAAAAACACAAGGGCCACGATGAGATAGATCTAGAAATCAAGAGTTCATCTTTAGCGCATGAGAGGTCCATTCAAGACTCTGACGATAGAAGGTTAGAAGCTGCCCTCGAGTGCAGTGGTACATATTTTCAAGCTTTAGCATCTTCAGCCCAATGGAAGAAGGGAGAAGAGGGAATGACCAGGGTTGGAGGGGGTGCTTGATTATGTCAGTTGCTTTAGAACATAGAACAGTACAGCGCATTACAGGGCTTTCGGCCCACAATGTTGTGCCGACCCTCAAACCCTGCCTCCCATATAACCCCCCCCCCACCTTAGATTCCTCCGTATACCTGTCTGGTAGAGTCTCTTAAGCTTCACTAGTGTATCTGCCTCCACCTCTGACTCAGGCAGTGCATTCCACGCACCAACCACTCTCCGAGTAAAAAACCTTCCTCTAATATCCCCCTTGAACTTCCCACCCCTTACCTTAAAGCCATGTCCTCTTGTATTGAGCAGTGGTACCCTGGGGAAGAGGCGCTGGCTATCCACTCTATCTATTCCTCTTAACATCTTGTACACCTCTAACATGTCTCCTCTCATCCTCCTCCTCTCCAAAGAGTAAAGCCCTAGCTCCCTTAATCTCTGATCATAATCTATACTCTCTAAACCAGACAGCATCCTGGTACATCTCCTTTGTACCCTTTCCAATGCTTCCACATCCTTCCTATAGTGAGGCGACCAGAACTAGACACAGTACTCCAAGTGCGGCCTAACCAGAGTTTTATAGAGCCGCATCATTACATCACGACTCTTAAACTCTATCCCTCGACTTATGAAAGCCAGCAACCCATAAGCTTTCTTAACTACCCTAACTACCTGTGAGGCAACGTTCAGGGATCTGTAGATATATACCCCCAGATCCCTCTGCTCCTCCACACTACCAAGTATCCTGCCGTTTACTTTGTTCTCTGCCTTGGAGTCTGTCCTTCCGAAGTGTACAAACTCCATGGCAGAGTACAAAGTAAATGGCAGGATACTTTTGCCAATCAACTGTCTTTTCTTTCCTGGGGCACGAGGAAAAGTAGGCAGAGTCAATGAAAGAGAGGCTGGTTTGAGTCTTTACTGGAACAGTTACCACACAAGCTCTGATGCATATGGGTAGGATGCTTTCAATGGTGCACTTCTAAAAATTGGTAGGAATCAATGTTGACATACCAAATTTAGAAGTAGAGGTACAGTGCCTTTCTTGACTCTAGTGTCTACATGGCAGGACCAGGATAAACTGGTGGTGATTTTGACACCTTGGAAAATTGAGGCTCTCAACCATCTCCACCTCAGCACCATTGATCCAGTCAGAGGTGTTATGTCACCCCACTTCCTGAAGTTAATGACCAGGTCTTTTGTTTAACAGCTAGTCTAAGTGCATTCCACAGCCACACGCATCAATGGAGGTTTCTCTTGTAGTTTGCTTTGAACAGCTTGAGTTTAATTTCACATCTGTTTACTATTTTATAAATGCAACCAGTGTTTTCAAAGTTTGTGTGCCCATGTAATTATTGTCCCAAAGAACCAGCCAATGAGGAAGTAGTATTTGGGAGGTCAATAAAAAGAAATAGCCTGTCAGCACTTTTTCGAAATTTTTTAAATTCCTGCTTCATCCTAACTCATTGACGTGGACATCCTGAGAGTTTTTTTCCCTGTGAGGGTGGGAGCAAGATATGAGACCACTCCTCATCCCGGCAAAGGCTGCCGGGAAGAATTATCACCAAAAGTCTGTGAACAAACTCCCACATTTTAAATAAACACATCAGCCTCATAAAGAAGCAATGTCAACCAGTGCGGACCAGAATTTTACAGATCTTGGAATGTTGTTCACCTTTATTTTAATAGAGCCGAGATCTGGGCTATTCACCCATTGTGCCCATGCTGCCTATTGACTAACCTGCCCTAGTAATCCCATTTCCGTTTCCCATGAAATCCTTGAGTCCTGGTGAAGCGTCACAATCTGAAGCATCGACTGCTTTTTTCTCTCCATTCATGCTGCCTGACCCACTGAATTCCTCCAGCAGTTTTTGTGTTGTCCCATTACTTGGTCAGTAACCTTCTACCCCTGGGACATTTAACTGTGGTCCAGATGCTACTTAGCCATTGCAAGTGTCTCTGTGGCCACTAAGTTCTCAGGCAGATTGCAACTGTCCTATGGGTGCAAAAGAATTTCCTCAGGTCCACACCAACTCTCTTCCTCCTTGCCTTAAACCTCCGTCCTCCGGTTTCAGTGGCATCTGCTGTGGTAAAAGTTTCCCACTATCCAGATAAGGCTATACGAGATTTATAAGATTATGAGAGGTATGTATTGAGCTGACAGCCAGCATCTTCTTCACAGGGCGACATGTCTAGCACTAGAGACCCTGCATTTAAGGTGCGTGGGGTTTCTGAGAAAAATGAGGAAGATGCAGGATAGATGTATTCAAAAAACAAAGAAATACTCAAATGGCAAAATGGTACAAGTGTGGCTGACAAGGCAAGTCAAAGCTAATGCAAGACCAAAAGAGAGGGCATACAATAAAGCAAAAATTAGCGGGAAGGTAGAGGACTGGGAAGCTTTTAAAAGCCACAAAAAGCAACTAAAAGAATCATTAGGAGGGAAAAGAGGAAATGTGAAAGCAAGGTGGATAGAAAAAGCTTTTTCAAGGATATAAAAATAAAAGAGGTGAGAGTGGATATAGGACCATTAGAAAAAGAGGCTGGAGAAATAATAACGGCGGACAAGGAGATGGCAGATGAACTAAATGAGTATTTTAGTCATAGTCATACTTTATTGACTATGACTAAAATACTCATTTAGTTCATCTGCCATCTCCTTGTCCCCCATTATTATTTATCTAGCCTCGTTTTCTAGCGGTCCTATATCCACTCTCACCTCTCTTTTTATTTTGTATATTTTGCATCAGTCCTCACTGTGGAAGATACTAGCAGTGTGCCAGATGTTGAAGGGTGTGAGGGAAGATAAGGGAGTGCAGTTATTATTACAAGGGAGAAGGTGCTCAAAATGCTGAAAGACCTAAAGGTACATAAGTCACCCAGACCAAATGAACTGCACCCTAGGGTTCTGAAAGAGGTAGTGTTCGAGATTGTGGAGGCATTAACAATGATCTTTCAAGAATCTCTGGACTCTTACAATGGTTCCAGAATACTGAAAAATTGCAAGTGTCACTCTACTCTTTAAGAAAGGAGGGAGGCAGCAGAAAGGAAGTTATAGACCAGTTAGCCTGACCTCAGTGGCTGGGAAGATGTGGTAGTCAATTGTTAAGGATAAGATTATGGAGTACTAGGTGCTACAGTGATATAAAGAACAAAGTCAGCATGGTTTTCTTAAGGGCAAATCTTGCCTGATGAACCCATTGGAAATCTTTGAGGAGATTACAAGCAGGATAGATAAAGTGGATGTTGTATATTTGGACTTTCAGAAGGCCTTTGACAAGGTGCCATACACGAGGCTGCTTCCCAAGTTAAGAGCCCATGGAATTACAGGAAAGGTATTAGCATGGTTAGAGCATTGGCTGATTGATAGGAGGCAGCAACTGGGAATAAAAGGATCCTTTTCTCGTTGGCTGCCAGAGACTAGTGCAGGGGTCGGTGTTGGGACCGCTTCTTTTATGCTGTATGTCAATGATTTCAATTATGGAATCGATGGCTTTGTTGCCAAGTTTGCAGATGATATAAAAAATGGTGGAGGGGCAGATAGTGTTGAAGAAACAGACAGACAGATTAGGAGAATGGGCAAGAAAGCAGCAAATGAAATACAATGTTGGAAAATGCACGGTCATTCACTTTGGTAGAAGAAATAAATGTGCAGAATATTTTCTAAATGCGGAGAAAATCCAAAAATCTGAGATGCAAAAGGGACTTGGGAGTCCTTGTGCAAAACACCCTGAAGGTTAACTTGCAGGCGGAGTCGGTGGTGAGGAGGCAACTGCAATGTTGGCATTCATTTCAAGAGGTCTAGAATACAAGAGCAGGGATACGATGTTGAGGCTTTATAAGGCACTGGTGAGGCCTCACCTTGAGTATTGTGAACAGTTTTGGATTCCTCATCTAAGAAAAGATGTGCTGGCATTGGAGAGGGTCCACAAGGATGATTCCAGGAGTGAAAGGGTTACAATATGAGGAACGTTTGAAGGCTCTGGGCCTGTACTCGCTGGAATTCAGAATGTTGAGACAGAGCAAATGTAGAAAGGGTGTTTCCCATGGTGGGGGGGTCTAGGACAAGAGGGCACAGCCTCAGGATAGGGAGGTGTCCATTTAAAACAGAAATGCGGAGAAATTTCTTTCGCCAGAGGGTGGTGAATTTGTAGAATTTGTTACCACAGGCAGCTGTGGAGGCCAGGGTATAGGATGTATTTATGGCAGAGACTGATAGGTTCTTGGCTGGCCACGGCATCAAAGGTTATGGGGAGAAGGCCAGGGAGTGGGGCTGAGGAGGGAAATGAAAAAGGTATGAGCCATGATAGCATGGCAGAGCAGATAGCCTAATTCTGCTCCTATGTCTTATGGAGGTTTAGTACGTCACCAAAGACTCCAGCCAATCTCTACAGATGTGCAATGGAGAGCACTCTGATGCATCCCCACCTGGTATGGAAGCTCCAATGCACAGGATCAATTTAGACTGCAGAAGTTTGCAAACTCAGCAGCCCAAACATGGGTAGAAGTCTTCCTGCTATCAAGGGCATCTGCAAATGTTAGTGCCTCAATAAGGTGGCATCCATCATTAAGGACCTTCACCATTTGGGACACGCCCCCTTTCCATTACCACCATCAGGAAAGAGGTACAGCAGCCCAAAAGTGCACACTCAACGTTTTAGGAACAGCTGCTTCCCGTGCACCATGAGACCCTGAGCCCACCATCTCGTTAGTCCGTTTTGTACATTTTATCTTTTTATTGGAACTTATAGTAATTTTTATGCCCGTCACAAAAGCAACAAAATTTCACGATGTGCATCAGTGTTAATAAACCCAATTCTGGTTTTGATATGCACAGAATGCAGGAATGGGGACACTGCTTTGGCAGAAGGAATAGTTTAGTTATTGTTTCATTTTTAGCTTAATTAGTTGTGGGTTGAAGGGCCTGATTCTATGCCGTACTGTTCCATGTTCTATCCACCTTGATAATTTTGTATACCTTATATATTTCCTTCCGCAGTCAAGATCTCAGGGCCCTATGTCTGCATATCAGTGCCCATTGTGTCATTTCTGTTGTCAGTAAACTGCCACTTGAGTTTAGTGAGAACAGAGATTACTGGGAAATACTCACCAGACCAGATAGCATCTGTGGAGAGAGAAGCCCAGTGTTTCAGCCCAATTACAAATCATGAAAAGCTTGCAAAGGTTAGAAACAGGTGTGCTTTAAGTTCTGGAGAAAGGGAAGAGGTGAAGAGAGCAAAGAGAGTGTTTGACCAACTGGAGACCAAGAAAGATCGAACGATGCCAGTGGTGGTGGTGCTGGGTGAGAGAATGTGGTGAAAAGCCTGAGGAGCGATCATGTATCTGTCTGATTTGAAGAGAGGGCCTGAGTACAAACTGCAAGAAATAAAATGTGCAGTTTTGCACCTTGTTGCCTATAGCAGAAGCCAGCTGTGGTGACGGAGAAAAGAATGCGTCTTGATGGAGAAAGTGTCATCATTCCGATCAGATATGGTGAGGTCGGAGGAACCGACGGTACAGAATGGAGTTGTGCAAGAAATGGGATGGGAGCTGGCGTCAAGGAGCAGTGGGCATCTGAGGGTTTGTACTGGATATAGGCTGCTAATGTATTCCCGGAGAGGGAGGAAGAGATTGTGCACAGGAAGGCAAGAGCCAGAGATGGTCATCTCATGGTGAGAGCAAGGCGGCAGCAGAACTCATGAGACTTCCACTTTCTGAGAGCAGGAAGCAGCATCCATGAACCGGGAAAAGAGGTGAAGAATGAGGTTTGAAGTAAGGACTCTTCCGTGTATCCTGCAAGGAGGCAGGCACAGTACATGCCCATCTTACACCTTGTATTGAGTAGTGGAACTTAAGGAGCAGTCATTCAGTGTAGAAAATACCTCATATTGGGAGATTGGATGGGCCTCTGTTCAAAGAGGAAGTTTGACATCCTTTGGCTATCCCAGTGAGTGCAGGAGGGTGAGGAGGAATTGGTGAAGGTGAGCTGGTGGGGGACCAGGAGAGTGGTGGAGGGCATCAGAACTATATCTGGTCAGATCATGATGTGCACACTTTTTCTGGGCAGCTGCTGATGAGAGCTTTCTACAGAGAACAGGAGAGATTTGGTTTGTCACCTAAAACACTTTAAAACTTCTACAGGTATACCACAGAGAGCATTCTGATGGGCTGCATCACAGTCTGGAATGGGGAGGTGGGGGGGATACTACACAGGATCGAAAGAAGCTACAGAAAATCGTTAAGTTAGTCAGCTCCATATTTGGTACTAGCCTCTGTGGTATCCAAGTCATCTTCAAAGAGCAAGACCTCAAGAAGGCAGCGTCCATCATCAAGAACCCCCATCACCCAGAACATGCCCTCCTTACATCGTTACTATCTGGAAGGAGGTACAGGAGCCTGAAGGCACACACTCAGTGATTCAGGAACAGCATCTTCCCTTCTGCCATCCGATTTCTAAATGCTCATTGAACCCGTGAACACTACCTCACTTTTACTACTCGTCTTTGCGCTATTTTTAATCTATTTAATATTTTATGTCCACACACACAAATACGCATACATATACACGTGTGTATATAATATATATATTGAATTGATCTTATTATTTAAATCCTTCAGATACATAAGTAAAAATCTTTACGTTTCGTCTCTAGATGTGCAATATGCAACTTACAGTAATTTACAATAATAGTATGTACAACAAGACAGTCAATATAACATGGAAATACAATTGTATCACTATGAATTAATCAGTCTGATGGGCTGGTGGAAGAAGCTGTCCTGGAGCCTGTTGGTCCTGGCTTTTATGCTGCGGTACCGTTTCCCGGATGGTAGCAGCTGGAACAGTTTGTGGTTGGGGTGACTCATGTCCCCAGTGATCCTTCAGGCCCTTTTTACACACCTGTCTTTCTAAATATCCTCAATAGTGGGAAGTTCACATCTACAGATGTACTGGGATGTCCACACCACTCTCTGCAGAATCCTGTGATTAAGGGAGGTACAGTTCCCATACCAGGCAGTGATGCAGCCCGTCAGGATGCTCTCAATTGTGCCCCTGTAGAAAGTTCTTTGGATTTTGGGGCCCACGCCAAACTTCCTCAACCATCTGAGGAAGGCACTGTTGTGGCACAGCCGGTATGTACAGACCACATAAGATCCTCAGTGATGTGTATGCCAAGGAACTTAAAGCTGTTCACCCTCTCAACTCCAGATCCATTGATGTCAATAGGGGCTAGCCTGTCTCTATTCCTCCTGTAGTCCACAACCAGCTCCTTTGTTTTTGCAATATTGAGAGAGAGGTTGTTTTCTTGACACCACTGTATCAGAGTGATGACTTCCTCTCTGTATGCTGTCTCATTATTATTTGAGATTAGGCCAATCAGTGTCGTGTCGTTGGCGAATTTAATTAGCAGATTGGAGCTGTGGGTGGCGACACAGTCATGGGTATACAGAGAGTAAAGGCGGGGGGGGGGGGCTTAGGACACAGTCCTGAGGGGCACCTGTGTTGCGGGTCAGAGTGGCAGAGGTGAGGGAGCCCACTCTTAACGCCTGCTGGCGATCTGACAGGAAGTCCGGGATCCACCTGGCGCAAGACAGGGTGAAGGCCAAGGTCTCTGAGCTTCTTGTTGAGACTGGAGGGAATTATAGTGTTGAATGCTGAACTGTAGTCCAAGAACAGCATTCTCACACAAGCATCCTTCTTTTCCAGATATGTAAGGATATACAAGTAAATCAGTTGTAATAAATAAATTATTTAAACTAATTATTTTATATATATATATATCTGTGTGTGTATGTGTACATACACATAGATAATATATTAACCTTATTTATTATAACTGATTTACTTATTTATTTTTTTCTATATTATTATGTATCGAATTGTACTGCTGCCACTAAGTTAACACATTACACGACATATGCTGGTGATAATAAACCCAATTCTGATTCTGATTTGGTGCAAATAAGATTGCTCAACTCTGTTTGGTAGTAGTGTCGCAAGTAAGAACTGACAAGACAAGGGTCAAGATTATGTCCAAGCAAGGACAGTTTACAGAGCCTGTGCAGGCAAGAGAGACCAACGAAGAGCATAGCTTGCCTTTGCACAGCATGGGACAACAGCCATTTGGCATATTGAGACAAGATAATGATGAAAATAAAGGATTGTAGGTGACACTTACTATTGGTTAGTTAATTTACTAATTGTAAACTATTATTGATCTTTAATGTGGAGATTGTATTGGCTATTGTTATTTTGTGGTGTGATTGGTGATTGGTCGTACAAGGAATCTGAACAAGGTTACCAATTGGTCAGCATCTGTAACCGCTAGTCAATCTGTATAAAAATTTTGTTTCTTTGTTCAAACTTCAGAACAGCTTGGTGACAGGGGCCATGCTGTGCTCCTTGTGCATAAATAAATAAAGTGTGATTGAGGAACGAGTGTCCAACTCATCGGTGACGTCACTAATTCGATCAATGAGGATTCTAATGTCCAGGTATTAGTTTTCATCGACGGACTGTAACCATGTGATAAAATACCACTTTGCTCATCATACTACAGCTTGGACTTAAGTAGTGCTCTGACTTTAGCAAACTGTACCAAGGTGCTTCAGACAACATTTCACTGAACTCCAAAAGGTAATATTAGGTGGGTACCTGATTGCAGAGAGAAATCGTGTGCTCTCTTTGTGACATTGAAGGCTGGCATGTGATTGGGGAGGTGATGGAATAACTATGGTGCTCTAGGAAGCCTGGGAACATGTCACTGAGTCCTTCAGACTGACTGAGTTCTACAAACAGCAAAAGAATTCTAGATTTCCCACTCTGTCTCCGGTGGAATGTTTCTTAGAGCCTGTTCCCACAATCAACCCTCCTCTTTTTTATTCTTTGAGAGGACTAGAATATAAAAGCAAGGATATAATCCCTTATAAAGCCTCAGCATTGGTCAGGCCACACTTGGGAGTATTGCACACAGTTTTGGGCCCCTATCTAAGAAATTAAGTGTTGGCATTCAAAAGAGTTCAAAGGAAGTTCCTTAGAATGATCCCAAGAATGAAAGGCTTAATATGTGTGGAGCATTTGGTGGCTCTGGGCCTGTACTTGCTGGAGTTTTAAGAATGAGGAGAGATTCTCATTGAAAGCTATTGAATACTGAAAGATCTAGTGAGAGTGTAAGTGGAGAGAGGACGTTTCCTATAGTTGGTGAGTCTGGGATCAGAGGGCACAGCCCCAGATTAGAAGGACGTCCCTTTAGAATAGAGATGAAGAGGAATTTCTTTAGCCACAGGATGGTGAATCTGTCAAATTCATTTCCACAGACAGGTGGGAGGTGAAGTCACTGAGAACATTTACAGCAAAGGTTGATAGGTTCTTGATTGGTAAGGGTTTGAAAGATTATACGGGAGGATACGGGGCAGGAGAATAGGGTTGAGAGGGAAAATAAATCAACCATGATGGAGTGGCGGGGCAGACTCGATGGGCAAATGGCCAAATTCTGCTACTGTGACTTGCAGTCTTCATTTCCATAACAACGAGTCCTCGGCAAAAGGAAGCTGAAATTGATGCTGCAACTTTGAATTACCTTTGTGCCTGCAGCAGGCAAATATGGATGCCCCATCTGTAATTCAGTATGCGCCAGCAGTGTGCAAACCTACCCATGTCTCAGTACAGGCATTCGGCCAGCTAACCCGCCGCACAGATGAACACGTTAGAGAGTGAGCTGAGGTGTTGGACTCGGAGTGGCTTTTAAGTAGATTTGTACTTTTGCATTCTGGTACCTGGATAAAATGCACACTAGGCTGGGGTTAAATGTAGAAAACTCCAAGCAACACTGGTGAAGCAACAATGCATATGGAAACACAGGGTGCTCAAAATGCTCAGCAGCATCTGGGATGAGAGGAGAGATTGAATATCATGGGTGGTAACCTTTCAGCAGAACTGAAGAAAGCTAGCAATGAAACAAAAGGCAAAGTGGGAAGTGGAAGGAGAGAACAGGAGCATGGAAGAAGACAGGGGAGATCACATGGCAAACAGGGTGGGAGGGAACTCTACCTTAAAGACAATACTTGATCTGAGTCCAATACTTGAGTTTGGTCCCCAACCTGACAACGGCAGGTAACAGGACCGATATGAGGGAAATCCCTAGCTCGGGTCAACCCACGTAAAACTGCATGGCCTGATAACATACCTCATTGCGTGCTGAGGGACCGTGCATCCTAGTTAACTGAGCTTCTAACAGACATCCTCAACATCCCTCTGGAACATCCTACTGTCCCTGTAAGCTTCAAGGCAGCCCGATCATCCTGGTGCCCAGGAGGACAACAGTAACCTGCCTCAGAGACTACTGTCCAGTGGTGCTGGCCTCAACAATAATGAAGTGCTTTGAACAGCTAGTTATGGATTAGACAATAGACAATAGGTGCAGGAGTAGGCCATTCGGCCCTTCGAGCCAGCACCGCCATTCATTGTGATCATGGCTGATCATCCACAATCAGTATCCAGTTCCTGCCTTATCCCCATAACCTTTGATTGCGCTATCTTTAAGAGCTCTATCCATCTCTTTTTTGAAAGCATCCAGAGACTTGGCCTCCACAGCCTTCTGGGGCAGAGCATTCCATATATCCACCACTCTCTGGGTGAAAAAGTTTTTCCTCAACTCAGTTCTAAATGGCCTACCCTAATTCTTAAACTGTGGCCCCTGGTTCTGGACTCACCCATCAGCGGGAACATGCTTCCTGCCTGCAGCGTGTCCAATCCCTTAATAATCTTACATGTATCAATAAGATCCCCTCTCAGCCTTCTAAATTCCAGAGTATACAAGCCCAGTCGCTCAAATCTTTCGACATATGACAGACCCACCATCCCGGGAATTAACCTCATGAACCTACGCTGCACTCCCTCAATAGCAAGAATGTCCTTCCTCAAATTTGGAGACCAAAACTGCATACAGTACTCCAGATGTGGTCTCACCAGCGCCCTGTACAGCTGCAGAAGGACCTCTTTGCTCTTATACTCAATTCTCCTTGTTATGAAGGCCAGCATGCCATTAGCTTTTTTCACTGCCTGCTGTACTTGCATGCTTGCTTTCAGTGACTGATGTACAAGAACACCTAGATCTCGTTGTGCTTCCCCTTTTCCTAACTTGACTCCTTTAGATAATAATCTGCCTTCCCGTTCTTACCACCAAAGTGGATAACCTCACACTTATCCACATTAAACTGCATCTGCCCACTCACCCAGCCTGTCCAAATCACCCTGCATTCTCATAATATCCTCCTCACATTTCACACTGCCTCCCAGCTTTGTGTCATCAGCAAATATGCTAATTTTACTTTTAATTCCCTCATCTAAATCATTAATATATATTGTAAACAGCTGCAGTCCCAGCACTGAACCCTGCGGCACCCCACTGGTCACCGCTTGCCATTCTGAAAGGGACCCGTTAATCGCTACTCTTTGTTTTCTGTCAGCCAGCCAATTTTCAATCTGTGTCAGTACTCTGCTCCCAATACCATGTGCCCTAATTTTGCCCACTAATCTCCTATGTGGGACTTTATCAAAGACTTTCTGAAAGTCCAGGTACACTACATCCACTGGCTCTCCCTTGTCCATTTTCATAGTTACATCCTCAAAGATTAGTCAAACACGATTTCCCCTTTGTAAATCCATGCTGATTCGGACCAATCCTGTTACTACTATCCAGATATGTCGTAATTTCATCTTTTATAATTGACTCCAGCATCTTTCCCACCACCGACGTCAGGCTAACTGGTCTATAATTCCCTGTTTCCTCTCTTCCTCCCTTCTTGAAGAGAGGGACAACATTAGCCACCCTCCAATCCACAGGAACTGATCCTGAATCTATAGAACATTGGAAAATGATTACCAATGCATCCACGATTTCTAAAGCCACCTCCTTAAGTACCCTGGGATGCAGACCATCAGGTCCCGGGGACTTACCAGCCTTCAGACCCAACAGCCTATCCAACACCATTTCCTCCCTAATATAAATGTCCTTCAATTCATCCATTACCCTAGGTCTTTTGGCCACTATTACATCTGGGAGATTGTTTGTGTCTTCCCTAGTGAAGACAGATCCAAAGTACCTGTTCAACTCGTCTGCCATTTCCTTGTTCCCCATAATAAATTCACCCATTTCTGTCTTCAAGGGCTCAATTTTGGTCTTAACTATTTTTTTCCTTTTCACATACCTACAGAAGCTTTTACTATCCTCCTTTATGTTCTTGGCTAGTTTACCTTCGTACCTCATTTTTTCTCCACGTATTGCCTTTTTAGTTACCTTCTGTTGCTCTTTAAAAGTTTCCCAATCCTCTGGCTTCCCACTCGTCTTTGCTATGTTATACTTCTTCTCTTTTATTTTTATGCTGTCCATTACTTCCCTTGTCAGCCACGGCCTCCCCTTACTCCCCTTAGGATCTTTCTTCCTCTTTGGAACGAACTGATCCTGCACCTTCCGCATTATTCCCAGAAACACTTGCCATTGCTGTTCCACTGTCATCCCTGCTAGGGTATTGTTCCATTGAACTTTGGCCAGCTCCTCCCTCATAGCACCATAGTTCCCTTTGTTCAACTGTAAAACTGACACTTCCGAGTTTCCCTTCTCCCTCTCAAATTGTAGATTGCATTAAGTCCCACCTTCCTGTAGATTGGAGACTTTCCAGTGGCTTATCGCTCAAATCAGTCTATTGATGATGCCATAACCTCTGCACTCCACTCCATCCTGTCCCAACTGGAAAGTTGTGCCTCGTTCATTGTTTATTGTCTTCATCTTGTCATTTAATACGATTATCCCACAGAAGCTGGTGGGAAACTCTCCTCGCTGGCTCTCAACACCTCTCTCTGTAACTGGACCTTGGACTTCTCGAGAGAAAGGTCACGGTCAGTCTGTGTTGCACCTCCAGCTCCATCACATGCTGAGCACCAACACCCCCCACCGGGCTGCAGGCTCAGTCCACTGCTGCTGCATGACTGCACTGCCAGGTCCGGTTCAAACTGAATCATCAAGTTTGTTGATCACACGATAGTGGTTGCCCTCATCGCCAACGATGATGAGCTGGCATATAGAGAGGAGGTAGAGTGGTGCGAGCTCAACAACTCGAGTCTCAGTGTGGACAAGACCAAAGAGGTGATTGTAGAATACAGGAGGGTGCAGGCTGACCACTCCTCTCTGCACACAAAAGCCTCCCTCCATGGAGAGAGTTAGAAGCACCACATTTCTGGAAGTGCACATAACGATGACCTCACCTGGTCCCTCAAGACCACCTACTTTAGTCAAGAAAGCACAGCAGTGTTTCCACTTCCTGAGGAGATTGAGGTTAGCGAGGCTTCCCTCCTCCGCATTCTAACCAATCTTTACAGGAGCACCACTGAGAGTGTCCTGACCACCTGCATTCCTGTCTGGTACAGCAACTGCACAGCATCTGACCGCAAGTCCCTACAAAGTACTGCAAAGACTCCTGAGAGGATCATCGGGGTCTCTCTTCCACCCATCAGAGACACTTACCTGGAGCACTGCGTATGCAAGACCCTTTGCATTGTCAATAATCCCTCTCATCTGTCCACCAATCTCTTTGACCCTCCCCCAACCATCAAGCAGGGGTTACTGTAGCATTAGGACAAGAACCACTGGCTTCCTCCTCCAGGTCACAAGACTACTGAACTCCCAGCCACTACCCAGGTCTCATCACATACCAAGCCCCAGTGGCGTTATACTGTTATGTACTGATGCAGTGTCACACCTGAGGTGACCCCCAAGAGAAAGATGATAAAAACAGGTGATTAAAAAGCTTGATTTAAAAAAAACAGCTTTAAGCAGTCAAAAAAAAAGCACGAAAGCAGGCAGAGCTTAAGCAAGAAATTCCAACGATAGAGACGTGGACTGCCAGTGTTGGGGTTAAGGAAGTGGTCGAGTTACAAGACCAGAGCTGCAGGGATTGAGAATTCACAGAATTTCTGAAGTGTTTACAGGCACATTCTTGCAAACACATCTAGGAATGTTTTCACTTCCAAATTGCATTGGTATGATAAAGAAGTCAGGCTAACATGAGAGCAGGGGGTCTCTCCAGCAACCAGCATGGTAACATTCCAGTAGGTTGTGGATTTTCACCAATCTCCTACTGAAACTCATTCTAACAGAGTTTATTGATGCCTAAGCCATCTGTAGGCAAGGAGTATGGTCTACAAACCTGCGTGAATTTCCCCGGAACCTGAAAAAAAAAGAATCTGTGCAAGTAATCCTTGCATTCGTGTTCCGCCCTTCACCATCTCAGGGCATCACTTAGCAACCGGTGGAACATTGCACAAAATCTTGCCCTTGCATGGAAATCTCAGAAGCCGAGTTGCACAAAATAAAACCACAATCCACCCCAGAAAACTGATCAGATTGTCTGTTTCAGTGATGTTGATTGAATGACAAATATTAGGCAGAACACCAGAATTTTGTTTATTTTTGAGTTTTGAGCTTTGAGGCTCAGGATTCACACCATCAGGTTGAGAAACAGTTACTACCCCTCAACCATCAGCTCTTAAGCCAGAGGAGATAACTTCACCCAACTTCACTTGCCCCGTCACTGAACTGTTCCCACAACCCAGGGACTCACTTTCAAGGACTCATCATCTCATGTTCTCAATATTTATTACTTGTTTACTAGTATTATTATTTATTTTTCTTTTTGTATTTCCAGTTGTTGCCTTTTGCACACTGGCTGTCTACCCTGTTGGTGTGGTCTTTCATTTATTCTGTTACGGTTATTGGATTTATTGAATATGCCCACAAGAAAATGAATCTCAGTTGTACATCGCAAACATGAGGAATTCTGCAGATGCTGGAAATTCAAGCAACACACATCAAAGTTGCTGGTGAACGCAGTAGGCCAGGCAGCAGCCTGAAGGGTCTCGGCCTGAAACATCGACTGTATCTCTTCCTAGAGGTGCTGCCTGGCCTGCTGCGTTCACCAGCAACTTTGATGTGTGTTGTCTGGTATGATAAAGTCCATTTTGATGGCTCATTCTACCTTGTCTACCTGCACGGCACTTCCTCTGTTTCTGTAACACTATATTCCGCACTGTATCATTGCTTTTCCCTTTGTACTACCTCAGTGTACTTACCTTTTGGAATTGCCTGTTCAGGTGACATACGAAGCCTTTCACTCTATCTTGATACACGTAACAATAACAACCCCCAGCTACAATTTGTGCATGGATCCAAGCGGCTGGCTCTCCAGCCTTGGCTGATATCGTCCAGCAGTCAGTTGCTGCACAGTTCAACTGGCCATTCTTCCTCGTCCTCATCCACCAAACCCAGATTCATTCCTCAGAATCCAATGTCAGCCTTGTACAGCAAGCAACGATGGTAATATTTTAATGCATTTGAATGCCAATGCTGAAAAGAGGTAATTTACATAAGAATTAGGCAGACCCAACAGGAATCCAGGTTGCTTTCAGGCACAGATTATCTCAATGTGAAAATATATCACTGCTATACTTTCCAAACTCAGATGGGGAAAAAAAAACACCTACATACGAGTCACAAATCTTCAAGCTCACAATATAGAAAGAGTTGAGGCAACTTTTCCAGTTTTTATTTTGAAAACTGGCAATGAAACTAAACCCAACCAGGTCAGAGTTAATCACTGATCAGTCAAACATAATGGCATACTCTGACTTAATGTCAAAATGTGTTTTACTTCAAACGCTGACCCTTCCCCTCTCTTCACAAACCGCACTCTGAGAATATGAACATAAAATGGTTCAAGAGTGCCCGAGACCAGCAATTGCTGGGACAATGCATTGTTGGCTCGGTTTGAGGTCAAGGCAAAGTCAAGTATTGCTAAAAAAAACTGCTGAGTCGAGGGGGAGGGATAACAGCAAAGATTCAAGAGAGTTGTGTAAAATAAAATCCAGTCATTTTCAAAGACAGCTTTGGCAGTTAATTATTTATTTTTTCAGATCAAAGCAAGAATTTCAACTTTTTTCTCCCCAGCCAGGAGCTCCCTGTGCAAAATGCTTCTCATATTAACCCAACAAGAAAATGCAATGCTGCTGTTTGTTATTTAAACATCAAAGCAACATTACAAATGTATTTTCTCTAAGGGTGAGCATCCTTATTTCTCCCAATTGCTTAAATGCAGCACAAAAGAAACACTGCAAACCAACAAATCAAGCTCGCTAAAACAACCTTCCCAGACTTTGCTCATCAACCACTTAAACTGGTGCTTGCTCATGACCAAAGAACACTGTGAACTTATAACAACTGCAAAATAAACAGGAACTGCATGGTCTGATTCATGAAGAAGGTGGATGTGTCTATTTTAATAATCAGGGGCATATTAAAATCAGTGTTCATTGAGGGACAGAGACAGTACCCAAGCCCACATCTTCACGTGTGTAACAAGTTTGCAGGAAGCGTTATCGGGGCTTGTAAGTGTTGGCTCCTTTGAGATCTGTCTGATTGGAATGTTTTAAAAAAGCATTTGGACAGGATGGGAAAGGTTTATGGGAGAACGTAGGCCAAACACAGGCAAATGGAACTAACTCAGGAAGGCAGATTGGATGTGTTGGCCTGTTGGGCTTTTCTACTCCATGACTCTGTCATTTGTCCCACTTGTCGTACATTTAAAGCAGATATTGATAGCTTCTTGATTAGAAAAGGTCATGGGGAGAAGGCAGAGAATGGAGTGGAGAAGGAAAATACATCGGCCATGATCAAATGGTGGAGCAGACTCAATGGGCTTACTGGCCTGGGGCTAATTAATTGAACTGAAAGTGAATAATCCCTGGGACCCAATGACCTATATCCAGAAGCTTTGAAAGAGTTGGCTATGGAAATGGCAAATGCAGGGGTTGTCAGCATCCAAAATTCCTAAAAATTATCACCGACTCCTCCACTTTGAAGGGAATAAAGGTATTCCCACTAATCAATGTAGTACAGAAGGAAACCAATGAATTACAGACCAATTCACCCAACGTTAATGGGGGGGGGGGTGCTAGAATTTATGACTGAAGAACTTGTACTGTGAAGTTTACAAAAACAAATGGATTACACATAATCAAAATGAACATATGGAGAGGAAATTCTCCTTCACAGAGCAGCTAGGAGATTGCTGAGGCTGTAATTTGTAGAACAGCTCAGGAGGAACCACTCAAAAGGCCTTTGAAAGGTATCACACAAGAGGTAAGTGTAGAGCAGCGGTCCCCAACCACCGGGCCGTGGACCGGTACCGGGCCGCAAAGCATGCGCTACTGGGCCGCGAGGAAACGATATGATTTGGCGATATGACTCAGCTGCACCTTTCCTCATTCCCTGTCATGCACTACTGTATTGAGCTTGAACGCACACAAGGTCATTACGCACGCATCGTGCATGTCAGCGCGGGAAGAAGATCAACTCCTCGAGCTTGCAAATGACGGCTGGCTGAGAAGTATGTTTGACATAACATCTCTGCCGGCATTCTGGATCAAAGTCAAGGCTAAATATCCTGAGATAGCCACGAAAGCACTGAAAACGTTGCTTTCATTTCCAACATTTTTCTGCATTGAATGCAACAAAAACTAAATTGCAGAATAGACTGGACTTGAGGAACCCCCTTCGAGTATCGATGTCTCCCATCACCCCTCGATAGGACAGTCTTGTTGTAGGAAAATAAGCCCAGGGCTCCCACTGATTCAGCGATATTGGTGTGTTGCAATGATTTTATATGTTCATACGGAGAAAATATGTGCTGTGTGCTTAATATCCAAACGTTACTTAAAATGTTATGATGCTATTGACTTACTTATATAACCATATAATAATTACAGCACGGAAACAGGCCATCTCTGCCCTTCCAGTCCGGGCCGAACGCTACTCTCACTTAGTCTCACCGACCTGCACTCAGCCCATAACCCTCCATTCCTTTCCTGTCCATATACCTATCCAATTTTTCTTTAAATGATAATATCGAAACTGCTTCTGCCACTTCTACTGGAAGTTCGTTCAACACTTACTTGGAGCTCCCCTGTCCTCCCCTCACTATATTCATACGTGGAAAACATGCGCTGTGTGTTTAATATTAAATTTGTTAGATAAACCCTTTTAGAAACAAAATTGAGTGTATTAGCCACTTATCACCTATATTCCGGTCGTGATTAACACCCCGCCCCCCCCCAAACAGAATCGCCATAAACGATTTGTAGGAGGAAGAAAAAATATTGGCAAGTTACGCATGCACACTGGTGCCCGCGCAAGGCTTCATGGTCATGGCAGTCTTTCTCGGGGTAAACTCAACGTATTTGACTGCTACTCTTGTCCGTTGGCAACCCTACCCCCGAACCCCCGGTCGGCTGGTCTGCAAGAATATTGTCAATATTAAACCGGTCCGCAGTGCAAAAAAGGTTGGGGACCCCTGGTGTAGTGCACGTAGGGTTACACAGGTTACAACAGGGTGCTGACCCTGAGAACTGGTTGTAACCCAAACTATTTCCAAATAGGAAATGCGGCTAGCTGACAAGTTAAAAACTTGACTAAACCAAGTATACCATGAAGTTAAAGATTCTAAGTACAAAGTACGTATGCAGTATACAACCCTGAGATTCGTCTTCCCCACAGACAAACACGTAATAAAGGAAACCATGGAACCCACTCAAAAAAAATACAGCAACTCACCCCATGTGTAAAACACAAACTGCGAAAGGGCAACAAGGACACCAACTCCCCCCTCACGCAAATTGGCAACAAGAATGAGCAAAAACACAGAATGTAAAACACGAAATCGAACAGCCAACATTCAGTTCACCTCAGTGTTCATTATCTGCAGGCCACCCTGATTGAAAGTCATCCAAAAGATAACTACAGTCCAATCCATAAAACGCAGACCCAGAGCTTCGGTAACATCCTCCAACAGAACAAAGGAAGATAGAGACCATTCGAATGCAGGGGCCTTCACTCAGGAGCAGGGAGTGAGGGGGAGAGAGAGACCAGGATTCTTAACTCAACCAGAGATTGTCTCAAACTGAGTTCCCACACAGCAGAATTTCCCTGCAGCTCCACAGCAGCCGGCAAATGTATATGCCAAAGCCAGGATCCCAAACTCCCGTTTATACATGCGGACTGTACATAAATCAGACGTGCACAACCTGGAGAGGAGCTTTTCTGGCACAGATTGATAATTGATTAAGGAGTAGATATGAAAAGGTAATTTTTGGGTTTCGAGACTGTGACTAGTGCCATGTCACAGAATCTAAGCTGTTCACTGTTGTATGGATGACTAGAAATATGTGGACAAAGTATACTACGTCCAAACTTGCTGATGATACAAGGTTGGACAGCAGTGGGAAAAGGGTACACAGTGCCTCCAGGGGTTATGGACAAGCTAATTAAAACAGGCAATGATGCGAAATGTGGAACCTAATGGAAAAAACCTGAGGTCATCCACTGTGGTAGAAAACATAGAATGTTAATTGATATTATAGTGAGCCTCCACAGACCTGTAGAATGGAGAATTTTGAAGATTCACCTTCTTCTAGGGGAAGAAATTTCTCCAGATAGCAGTTCTGCATGGCCTCTAAGTCAAACTTATTGTCATAAAGACTGTAAAAAGTTTACTTGCAGCATCAGCACAGGCACATAGAAAGAAAGAGACTCCTACATAAATAGACAAATAAATAGATTCTTCATTGATCCCAAAGGAAATTGCAGTGTTACAGTAGCATTATAGTATACAAATATTAGAAAAGAAAGAAAAAAATTTGAAAAAGTTACCTTAAAAATAAAATGTACAATATTTACAAGTCGACGTTACAAGATTTACAAGATTACCAAGTTTACACTGGTAAAATGGTAGTGCAAGAATTACCATAATATTATACATAATGGGTGAACATTCACACCGTCCAGATAAGAAGTGATGGTAATATTGCCCAGGGTGTCCATGATAGCAGGGGTTAATAAACAGTCTAACAGAAGGAGGTTATCACTTCCCTGGCTATAGGTTGTCTCATTATAGAGCCTAACGGCCAACGGTAAGAATGACTTCATATAGCGTTCTTTGGAGCAGCACAGCTGTCTTAGTCTATGACTAAAAGTACTCCTCTGTTCTGCCAAGGTGGCATGCAGAGGGTGAGAAACATTGTCCAGAACTGCCAAGATGTTTTGTAGAATCTTGTGTTCTACCACAGTCTCCAGTGTGTCCAGCTTGACTCCTCTAACAGAACCAGCCTTTCTAATCAGTTTATTGAGCCTGTTGGCATCACCCAGCACACCACCGCATAGAAAACTGTGCTGGTGATGACAGACTAGTAGAATACACGAAGGAGAGGCCTGCATACCCTGATGGACCTCAGTCTCCTCAGAAAGTAGAGGTGACTCTGGCCCTTCTTGTACACAGCCTCTGTAGCAAAGGTTAGTAAGTAAAACATATATTATACACAGTTTTTACAAAAAAGAGCACAGTAGTACAAAATGGTTAAGGGAACAATCAGGGCTGTGCAAACTGGTTCAACAACCAATTGGTTGAAGGGAAACAACTGCTCTTGAACCTGGTGTGGGAGTTCAGGTATTTGTCTCTCCTGCCCAATGGCAACTGCGAGAAGATGGCCTGGGGAGCTTACATGATTGTTTTTTTTATTGACATACAGGGCAGAATAGGCCCTTCTGGCCCTTTGAGCCACACCACCCAGCCAGCAATCCCATAATTTAATCCTAGCCTAATCACGGAATAATTTACAATAACCAATTAACTTACCGACCGGTACTTCTTTATCGTGGGAGGAAACCCACGCAGTCATGGGGAAAATAAACAAACTCCTTACAGACAGCAGCAGGAATTGAACCTGGGTCGCCTGTATTGAAAAGCAATGTGCCAACAACTACATTACTTTGTATAAAACCATAAGACAAAGGAGCAGAAGTCAGCCATTCGGCCCATCCAGTCTGCTCCGCCATTTTATCATGAGCTGATCCATTCTCCCATTTAGTCCCACTCCTCTGCCTTCTCACCATAACCTTTTATGCCCTGGCTACTCAGATACCTATCAATCTCTGCCTTAAATACACCCAATGACTTGGCCTCCACTGCTGCCTGTGGCAACAAATTCCATAGACTCACCACCCTCTGACTAAAAAAATTTCTTCACATTTCTGTTCTGAATGGGCGCCCTTCAATCCTTAAGTCATGCCCTCTCATACTAGTCTCCCCCATCATGGGAAACAACTTTGCCACATCCACTCTGTCCATGCCTTTCAACATTCGAAATCTTTCTATGAGGTCTCCCCTCATTCTTCTAAACTCCAAGGAATACAGTCCAAGAGTGGACAAATGTTCTTCATATGTTAACCCTCTCATTCCCGGAATCATTCTAGTGAATCTTCTCTGTATTCTCTCCAATGTCAGCACATACTTTCTTAAATAAGGAGACCAAAACTGCCCACAGTACTCCAAGTGAGGTCTCACCAGCACCTTATAGAGCCTCAACATCACATCCCTGCTCCTATACTCTATTCCTCTAGAGTATGGTGGGAAGCAATGTGCCCATGATGCCTACTCCTTACTTTGAGACAGCGCCCTGGTCTCGTCAGTCAAGAAACACGTCCTCCTTGCGTCTAACATGTCCATACCTTTTATTTATCAATGACACAAAGTCACACAAAGAGACAGTGAGGTAGATGACCAAATGCTTGGCCAAAGATGGCGGCACGACGACAGCGCGCGCGGCCTCTCCGGTGATGAATATCTGTTATCTGTCAAGTAGGGGACCGTGCACAATTCCTGATTTGATGGAGGCAGACGTGAGTGCATAGCGGAACATCTGGAAAACTTCTGAAATATCTGCTTTGCTACCGCTGCTACTGTGTGGTAACCAGAATCTCTGGAGCTGTAGGCCTTGAAATCCTCGGCTCTGCGTGCTTCAGCGGCCGGGGAGAGGTCGAAGGCGCTCGGCAGAGGACGGCGCCCGGGAGGCTGTATCGGAGAGGCTGCTCGGAAGCTCGAAGCTTTTGGACGGACGGACTCAGTGTCGGCTGTGGTCAGCTGCTTCCAAAGTATCGGCAAGTTGACGGTGCCTGGAGGTTTATGGCAGGGAGTTTCTCCCTTTTGCCGCCGCTATCGAGGACTCAGGAGTCGATCAACTCGGGGACTTTGAGACTTTTTTTTTACTGTGCCTCTGGACTGTTCTTCATCAAATTACGGTATTGCTTTGCACTGCTGTAACTATATGGTATAATTACGTGGTTTTGTCAGTGTTACTCTTTGGTCTGTCTTGTTTTCTGTGATATCACGCCGGAGAAATATTGTATCATTTCTTAATGCATGTATATATTTCTAAATGACAATAAAAGAGGACTGACTGTTCTCATAATCTAAATCTAAAAGATACCTTTAAGGAGCATCATGAACAGAAGTAGAGGCAAAGGAGTTTATGGAGGCTTTGGTATTTGAAGACATGCCATCAGTGGCAAAGCATTCGAATTCAAAATGAACATAAGTCAGGTATTAAAATTGTTTATTGACAATAAGATCACAGAAAGAGCAAAGGATATGGGGCTATAGATACTTTATACTTACTTTATACTTTATTGTCGCCAAAACAATTGATACTAGAACGTACAATCATCACAGCGATATTTGATTCTGCGCTTCCCACTCCCTGGATTACAAATATTAAATATTAAAAATAGTAAAAATTAATAAATATTAAAATTTTAGATTATAAATCATAAATAGAAAATAGAAAAATGGAAAGTAAGGTAGTGCAAAAAAAAAAGAGAGGCAGGTCCGGATAGTTGGAGGGTACGGCCCAAATCTGGGTCAGGATCCGTTCAGCAGTCTTATCACAGTTGGAAAGAAGCTGTTCCCAAATCTGGCGGTACGAGTCTTCAAGCTCCTGAGCCTTCTCCTGGAGGGAAGAGGGACGAAAAGTGTGATGGCTGGGTGGGTCCTGTCCTTGATTATCCTGGCAGCACTGCTCCGACAGGGTGCGGTGTAAAGTGAGTCCAAGGACGGAAGATTGGTTTGTGTGATGTGCTGCGCCGTGTTCACGATCTTCTGCAGCTTCTTCCAGTCTTGGACAGGACAACTTCCATACCAGGTTGTGATGCACCCTAGAAGAATGCTTTCTACGGCGCATCTATAAAAATTAGTGAGGGTTTTAGGGGACAGGCCAAATTTCTTTAGTTTTCTCAGGAAGTAAAGGCGCTGATGGGCCTTCTTGGTAGTGAACTCTGCTTGATTGGACCAAGTCAGGTCATTTGTGAGATTGACCCCGAGGAACTTAAAGCTTTTGACCTGTTCCACTTGTGCACCACCGATGTAAATCGGGTCGTGCGGTCCGCTACTCCTTCTGAAGTCAACAACCAATTCCTTCATCTTGCTGACATTGAGGGATAGGTTATTGTCTTCGCACCATGCCACCAGGTTCTTAATTTCCCGTCTGTACTCAAACTCATCATTACCCGAGATACGGCCTACAATTGTTGTGTCATCAGCAAACTTATATATTGAGTTTGATGGAAACTTGGCTACACAATCATGGGTGTACAGTGAGTACAGCAGGGGGCTGAGTACACAGCCTTGTGGGGCACCGGTGCTCAGAGTGATTGTAGAGGAGAGCTTGTCCCCTATTTTTACAGCCTGGGTCCTGTCTGTGAGGAAGCTGAAGATCCAGCTGCAGATCTGAATGCTAAGGCCTAGGTTCCAGAGCTTATTTGGAATGATGATTAGAGAAACTGATAGATAGATAGATAGATAGATTAGAGAACCAGTATAAGGATTTCTAACATGTAGATGATGATGAGGTTAGAGGCAGATCAGTAAGCACAAACTTGCCGGATCCTGTGCAAGTTGAGGTACAGGCAGAGTTTTAGATGGCATCTTATCTATAGAAGATTCAACAATGGAAGACAAACAGGTTTGCATTGAGATGGTCACAGCTTGGGAGAATGAAGTTGCTGGCTGAAGGAAAAACAGTCACATCATGAAAACTAGTAATTTGGTTTTTCCCACATCAGGACTTGTTATCTATAAACTACCTGCTGCACTTCTCAAAAATGACCATATTTGAAAACAACTTCACTGGCTGCAAAATGCAATGGAATGAGCAGAGGCCATGGATGACCATGTACAAGCACAAAGCTCTTTCCCTGGGAGAAGAAACCTTGTCATCCTCACATGAACCCCTTCTAGATTTATCGGTTAGTTGAGCGGTGTCGCAGCAACAACCTTACACTCAACATCAGTAAGATCAAAGAACCGATTGTGCACTTCAGAAAGGGCAAGATGAGGGAGCACACACCAGTCCTCATAGAGGGATCAGAAGTGGAAAGAGTGAGCAGCTTCAAGTTCCTTGGTGTCAATATCTCAGAGGATGCAACTACAAAGAAGGAAAGACAGCAGCTATATTTCATTAGGAGTTTGAGGAGATTTGGTATGTCACCAAAGTCACCCGGAAATTTGTACAGATGTACTCTGGAGAGCATTCTAATTGGCAGCATCACCATCTGGTACGGTGCGTGGGGGAAAAGAGTACTGTACAGGAACAAAATAAGCTGCAGAGAATTGTAAACCTAGTCAGCTCCATCATGGGCACTAGCATCTTTAGTATCCAAGACATCTTCAAGGAGCGATGCCTTAAAAAGGCGGACCATAATCACCCAGGTTATGCCCTGTTCTCATTGCTACCATC
The DNA here is from genome assembly GCF_030028105.1 of Mobula birostris. Lineage (NCBI taxonomy): Eukaryota > Metazoa > Chordata > Chondrichthyes > Myliobatiformes > Myliobatidae > Mobula > Mobula birostris. The sequence goes on from NC_092375.1 coordinate 83,790,666, forward strand.
AGGAAGGAGATACAGGAGCCTGAAGGCACACACTCAGCGATTCAGGAACAACTTCTTCCCCTTTGCCGTCTGATTTGTGAATGGACACTGAACCCATGAACACCACTTCACCATTTTTTAATTTTTATTTTTGCATAACTTGTTTAGATCACAGTGATCTTCCTCTATTATTATGGATTGCATTGTACTGTTGCCATAAAGACAACAAATTTCACAATGTATGCTGGTTCTGACAGTTCAGGCTCCATCTCCTTTTGATCAGTTGGTCAAGGAAAATCTTACCACCTGCTCAGGGCAACGAAGGAGAGACATTGAAAGCAATCATGTCCTTGTAGTCATAAACATGAGGGAGGAGTCACTGCTAAGGTGCAGCTTTAACCAAGCAACAGAATATCAAAGAAGGAGTGTGGGAAAAACCCTCCAGGCTAACAAAATCTCCACAATGCATGCAACTGTACGGGCAACCCTGATACGGGTGCCTGGCACTTTGATTTATTTCACTTGCATACTATAGCGACGTGTCTAAATCAGCAGGCAAGGGAAAGGTAAAACAGAAGTTGAGATTTATCATTCAGTTCTTAAACGAGTTGAGGCATCACTGGAGAAGGGTGATGGAGGTCAGGCATTGCAAATAAACACGAGTCTGCTAAAATATTTATCTGGTTAATAGCTCATTGTTTCCAACAGAACTAGTTAACTATACTAGGCATTGCTGTGTGGTCAGTTCTTTCTCCGGTAAGTTTCCAATGAGTGTAAATGCTATTAGTTTATAATATCTTGAAAGCTGTATGATTCCTCGGTTGCCCAAACGAGAGCGCTCAAACGTGAATAGAAGTCACTCACACCTAAAAGAATCGGTGAAACGGTATTTCATGCTCCAGCTCTTCGAAACTGCTCCTTCTCTGCATTTCCAGCATTGCCTGTCTTAACCCATTTCACTCCTGTCCCTTTTCCTCCACCTCACTGCAAAATAATATCCCCAAAGTGGTAGCAAAGTCCAGAGTCCCTACCAAACACGTCCTGCTGCGTGAGCCCATTCTGGGTTTCAATATCCCGCAGAGGGTGTGCAGAAGACAGCAGCACTGTTGTCCTTACATTGCTACCCCGACCGATACTCACCTCCCAGGCAACCTCTCGTCACACACCCTTCATGGTTTCATTGGCACTTGTGGAACTGACTAGTGAACAAACTAGCAAACTGTATGGGCCACCGACCACACCTCAGGAGTGCTTTGTTAGCAAAGCTACATGCCCACAGGTCACAGAGCCAAACAGACCCTTTGGCGTATCAAGTACACCTCAACTATCAGCCAGCCAGTTACGTTAATCCCATTTTTAATCTCCTCACTTTATCAGCAACTGCCTACAAACTCTACTACACAATGGGGACAATTTGCAGGGGCTAATTAACATACCTAACTTCAAGCCTTTGCTCTGTAGGAGGACACCCATGTGGTCCCAAGAACATGCTAGCAGCACACACCCAGGGTCAGGACTGAACCTGGGTCTGGCATTGAGAGGCACTGGAAGCCTCCATAGGCATTCCATAGTTGACTCATGTCCCCAAGAAATCCAATGATATCAGATTCTCCCAGAAAGATCACTAGCTCACAAATAGTTCCTGAATTGCCCCCTTTCCCATGAAGCAGGATGGAGTTTCTGTTTTTAAAAGGAAATTTTTAAAAACCTTGCATACGGCAGCAACAGCAGGCTGGATGAAACCAGAGGCTGGTGAAAGCAACCGGGGTCTGGGTGAGACGGAATCAGGGCAACAACCTGCGTAGCTCCCGTCAGTCAAAGGTGCACAGGCCAACGCCCAAAGCACAGGGGTACAAGGAACATGAACCTCAGCCCCAGTAGTTAACATAAATCAACTGTTCCATCCATGAGGCAAGGTATAGAGGAAAAGTGTTGTCTGCAATCACTGGCCGAGGGCTGTCACTGTTCACAGCAGAACTCAATAGGTTTTCAGCGAGTTAATGGGACCATCGCCCTGTCTAACTGCCAACATGACTTGAAACAAAAAAAAATTGCACACACCCATCTTGGGCTATTTTTCCAGCGAAGTTTAGGAATTAATGTCACCACTGGAAGAACTTGAATTTCAATCCACGGAAACATAGAAGAGAACATGGGCTGAAAATATCCCGACCCACTGCAACAAGTGTGAAAGCACGCCAGCGGTATTTGTCTTGTGCTTTTCTAAACCGGTGATAGACACCAGGGTGCAATGAAATTCTTTGTGTGTGTGAAGCTCAGGGTATTTATTATTTCAAGGCCATAATAAGTACAGCAATAAGTGCAGAATATCAAAATGGTGCAGCAATTGTACAGCTGCCGGTTTTGCAAACAGAACCACCAAACAGGGCAAAAGTAATGATGGTGACACAGTAGCTTTGACATCCACCATCATGTGCTTGGAGGGGCCGGCCATCAAACACACCAACTCCAGCCTCCCAAACAAACCCAACTCACTGCAATTTGCCTACTGGCAAAACAGGTCTACAGTAGACGGCCCACAAAATGCTGGAGGAACTCAGCAGGTCAAGCAGCATCTATGGAAAGGAGTAAACAGTCAAGGTCTCAGTCCAAAAACCTTTTCAGGATGAAACTTCAACTGTACCCTTTTCCATAGATTCTGCCTGGCTTGCTGAGTTCCTCCAGCATTGTGTGTGTGTGTGTGTGTGTGTGTGTGTGTGTGTGTGTGTGTGTGTGTGTGTGTGTGTGTGTTGCTTTGGATTTCTAGCATTGCAGACTTTCTCGGGTTTGTGCTACAGTAGATGCCATTTCCCTGGCCCTCCACTCATCTCTGGAGCATCTGGACAGTAAAGGTACCTACATTATTCATTAACCACAGCTCCACCTTCAAATTATAATTCCAGGAAAACTCATCTCCAAACTCTTTAGACCTGAGACTCAACACTTTCCTTTAAAACTAGACCTTTGACTTTCTCACCAACAGACTGCAAAAAAAAAAGCATGGGCAGCAACACCTCCACTGCCAGACCCTTCCCTACTCCCCGTACACTCATAACTGCATGGCCAGATTCCACTCTAAATCCAGAGGCAAGTTTGCAGGTGACACCACCGTAGTGGGTTGTATCACAAATAACAATGAGTCGGAGTACAGGAAGGAGATAGTGAGCTGAGTGACATTGTGTCATGACAACCTTTACATTAATTGTCAGCAAAATGATAGAGCAGGTCATTGACTTCAGGAATGTGGGGTGGGGAGGGGGTAGGTGCACGTGCCCCTCTCTACATTGATAGTGCTGAGGTTGAGAGCTTCAAGTTCCTAAGAGTGGATGTCACTAATTGACTGGTCCAACCACATTGGCCAAGAAAGATCACCAGCACTTCTACTTCTTTGTAAATATTTGGCACTACCCCTTTGACTCTCACTTAACTTTATCGATGCACCACAGAAAGCATCCGGCCCTCATACGTCACGCTTGGTACAGCGAATGCACCGCCCATTCCTGCAAAAAAGCTGCAGAGTTGTGAACACAGCTCAGCACATCACAGAAGCCTGTCTCCCCTGCATGGACCCCGACGACACGTTTTGCTGACTTGGTAAAGCTGCCAGCACGATCAGAACTCCACCCACCCAAGGATTCTCTCTTCTCCACCCACCCCGCTTAGAAGGTATGAAAGCATGTTCCACCAGGATCAAGGCCAGCTTCAATAAGACTATTGAACGGTTCCCGAGTACAACAGCATTAACTCTTGATCTTATACTCTACCTCGCAATCAACCTAACACCTATTGCCCTCCTGCACTGCACTCTCTCTGCAATACTTTCCTTGTACTGCCTCAATGCACTGTTGTAACAAAATGATATGTATGAACATGTGGAAACTGGTTTTGATAAACCAGCTTACCTACCATCAAATAACTGAGAGAGGCAGAGTTGAGAGTCTGAGAACATGGCAGCGCCAGTGGGAAGGGGATGTGAAAGAGGAGATTGGTTCAGAAGCCTGACATTGGCCAGAAGCTTTAACACTGAATGTCTGAGCTTTCAGGCTCTTCCATTGTCTCCCAGAAGGCGAAAGCAAGAAATGGGAATGGCCAATGTACAGATATCCTTGATAAAACTACTCACCCTCCTGAAGCAATGCAACATGAAGCTGGAGTTGACGGAAGGAAGTTACAATCCTGTGATGCATCAAATCAGTTTTAAAATCAACACAGCCTTGCTGGCTCACCCAGTTGGGGTTGATAGGAATGATCTGTTAAACATGACTTGGAAGCTGATGAGCTGAATGTCATCAATCAGAGCTGAGATTTTCATCAAAATATCAAAGCAAAGAGTTGGAACAGTATCAGAGGGTAGGTGTCAGGAAGTTGGAAAGCGGCTACAGAGAGTGATAAAAGTGTATGAAAATGGGGGGGGAGGGAGGCTGTGGGAGGGGATAGTGGTGACAACGTTTGCAGCTTATTGCTCCAGTGACCCATGTTCAGTCCTCAGCTGTGGCGTCCCCAATTTCGACGTTCTTCATGTAACTATTTTGGTTTTCTCCAGATGTTCTGACCTCCTCCCACATCCCAATGATACGTAGGTTGGAAGTTTACTTGGCTAGTGTAAATTGCCCTGGGTGTGTGGAGAGTCTTGAGAGGGGGAATTGATGGCATGTGATTTTTGTTTTCTAGGAGTGTGCTTTGCATAGATTTCCTTTAATGGGCTGACTATAACACAAGGAACAACCATGGAAGAATTTTTATAAACTACAAGAAATTTAAATTCAATCCAGTGAAAGAGAGCCAACACACATTGGAAAGTTGGAGATGATTGGCAGATGGTGGATGTTAGTTCTGAATTCTCAGAACTTAAAAGAGATGATGATAGAATTTTCAGCAGCTCCATGCAGGCCTGGCTCAAAGACCAATTCCAAACACGTCTTTGGATGGAGGACAACCTGCTCCAACTCTGCTCCTGTAGATCAGAAAGGACCGATAGGGCCAATGTGGGAAGTGCAGATTCTTCAACCACTATTCAAAAGGATCTAGAGCTGCTGCCTACCCTTGCCCAGCATTATCCACGTGGCCGACGTCACTAAAAACCTGACTGTCAACTCAATGTTATGAACGGGACCATGCTGTCAACAACAAGCTATACAACAGGGTATCACTAGTCACAGAGTTGCAGAGCTTCCAGACAACGTAAAACTCAAAGCCCTGCGACTTCGAGGCAAGGTGTGCTCCCACAGAGTGGATGGGTGCGAGGTGGTCTGCTCCTGTCACTGTTTACAGGAAAATTCAGTCCGTTTCCATAACAAGGCTGGCACAAGAGTTCTATTCACGCTCGGGGAGGAGGCAGATGTCGAAACAATTTCTGTGGGGGGGTGGGGGGTGGTGGAGGTGTCTGAAGTCTCAAGCTTGGTCAATGTCCCAAGTTCAGACGCACAGAAAGTTGGGGCCTGGCAAGTCAGACTAAACATTCACAGTTCCGGCCCAAAGGCTAACAAAACTTCAGTATCAAAAGGGTTAACGTGACACAGTTTGCATAAAAAGGGGATGTTATAAACTTCATCAGGAAAGAACTTTGACTATCCTGTAACGGTGCCCTATAAAGTGAGTAAAAACATTCACTGGAGATAGATAAAGTGAACGAGGGAGGTTAGTAAGACCTTTTATGGAAAGAAATGACCACTCACACTTCTGAATGCAATGACTCACAGACAGCATAAACGAGCTGATGCACCAAAAATACAAGAGAAAAGGATTCTATTCCTTCCTCAGGGAACCAATCCCAGACTCCAATCACAATCAGCAGTGGGGGTGGGGGGGGGAGGGAAGGGAAGGGAAGCATTCCATGTTTTCCTTGGAAAAAATGATAGGGAAACTCATCGAGATGGTGGAGGAAGGTCCAGCCACCTGCACACTGTCTGGCAGGACGCAAGGAATCCACTGCAACCCCAATGGCTGTTCACCATTCCACCCCCTCACCCACAAGGCTTGCAGGACCAGAGGCTGAGATATTCCGTCAAACATCTGACCAGAACCGCCTCACCTGCACGCTCCGAGGATCACCCAGTACTCCAGCCCAGACAGGAACTTGGGCCGGGACTACAGCACACCCCATTTGAACTCTTGGCTCAGATTAGGTCCACCGCCAGCACCAAATGCAAGTTGGTAGGGACAGGTGGGGAGACTTTGACATGGTACAACGAGGGAAGCAGTAATAGGCAGTAGAGGTAAAACTGCAGTACCACACTGACACACAATACTGTAGGTAGAGATGGGGTAAAGTACTGGTGGGGATGGCTCTGTTATTGTACAGTATAATACCAGGGTACAGTACTGGTGGGAACAAGTCTGTCAACGTGTAAGATCACCGTAAAGAAGATCAGTGTAATTTTTGCCAATAGCAGCCTTAAGCTCAGGTCGACGATCTGGAAGGTACTAGGTTCCTCACAGTAAATGTACATGTGACAGAAGGGCCTGAATATTCCTCCTTATCAACCTTCACACATGAATGGTTTGTTCAGGTTTGAAAGGTGAGTGAACAAACAAGGAGCAAGCTTACGGATTTGATTGCTTCAACAAAAGCACGCAGAAAGAGGCAGCATCAGGAAGCGTGTCTGACCTATTTCATCACGTGGGGTAAATAGCTCCCCACAGGTTCCCAAACGTCGTCCCAGCAAGAAAGCCAGCACCTGCTGGCGAGCTGCCAGACGCAGGGTGATTACTTCTGTGACCCCAATTGGATAGCGGAAAAACAGTGCTACATTCCCAAAACATTTTAACCAATCAGACTTAAAACACAAATTAACACCTTGGTCAGTGTGGACTAGTTGAGCTGTTTTTAATGCTGTAAAACTCCATGATAAAAGCAAAAGAACTTGTGCCTGCATGGTCATCTAAGACATGTAGACTTGGTAGTTTGCAGATAGCCATCTGAATGATGGTGTTGGACGAGTTGAAATACTTCATTTTAATCAGGCATAGATTTACAGTGCAGTTTTATCCAGATGGAAAGCAACAGAAGAAGATGGCAAGGTTATTGGGCTAGGTGGAAATAGTTCACTGCATTCATACATCAGGGCAACAGAAAAGCAGAGAAACAGGATTGGTCACAGTGCAATGAAAACATCCATATATCAGCACCTGATTAATGTTGTTAGTGTGTCACAGGAAGCCGTAGTCTTCAGCCAGTTACAATCTACACCACTGACTTGGGTAATCTGCTTTTTCATCTAAGTTTGCTATGCGGGAAAATTGATTGCAAGACTACAGTTGAGAATTGGTCCCAGCTAGGAGGTTAAGCTAGCACAGAAGCATAGTGGTTAGCACAACACTTTATAGTACAGGCGACCCGGGTTCAATTCCCACCACTTCCTGTAAGGAGTTTGTACGTTGTCCCCGTGACTGTGTGGGTTTCCTCCAGGTGCTCCGGTTTCCTCCCACAGTCCCAAGCTGTACCGGTTGGCAGGTTAATTGGTCATTGTTAATCGTCCCGTGATTAGGCTCAGATTAAATCGGGGGAATGCTGGCTGGCGCAGCTTGAAGGGCCAGAGTGGCCTATTCCACGCCGTATTTCAAAAAGTAAATACATTTTCTGCAGCAGCTCAGGCTGTTGGGCAGTGTTTGTTCAACCCTGTGGGAGATATGGCACATAGAGCGTGCAGCCTGAAAACAGTCAAGTTCACAGCACTGTGGCTGCTGCCGTGAATAGGCATACAAGCAGGGTTGTTTGGGCAGGAAGACAATGGGCAGTGTCGAGAAAATGAGAGTGTGAAAGCTGGAACAAAAGTACTTTTGAGATGATGGGAAATTGGTGAGTAGAATTAGATAATCATACAGTGAGGAAATAGGCCCTTTGACCACAGAATCCACACCATCCATCGACATTAATCCTCCTAGAATTCTATTTCATTTCCCCACATACTCACCTACTCCCCCCAGAGTCCACACTCACCTGCACACAAGAGGTCACCCACCAACCTGTAGATCTTTGGGACGTGGAAGAAAACCTGCATTAGAGGCAGGGACAGAATCTGGGTCATTAGATCTACCACTGACCCGTGAGGTGGACAGCACTGTCGCTCGATGCAGAGCTGATGCTCACACCCTGATTTTCCAGTTTAGAACCAAGGGTCACCATCTGAAAACAAGGTGGTGGCTAGTCAGGACGGAGCTGAGAAGCAGCTTCTCGGCTGGCAAATCTGTGCTATTCTCTATGCAAAAAGTTTGTGCAAGCTCACTTATTCCAGATGTAGTACAATTGTGACTTTGATATCAAGGAAACCAAGGTTAGTGTGAGTAAGTGATTCTCAGAAAAAGGCCAGCTAATATGTTAGTAGAGTAAACAGGAGGGCTGAATAGCCTATTCCTGCTCCAATTTCTCACATAAAGTGCTACCATCAGATGAAGAGGTAAACGAATGCCACAACTTCAGCACATGGTTAAGGTGATGTATTTTAAAAATCAATCATTGACAGACTGTGGTTTCACATTTGAAACCCAAACAATAAGCATCGAATCCTTTGTACTGTTCTTCACATGACACAATGCAAAATGACCTCCAAAACACCATCTTTAGAACACAATACCCACAGTGAACAAATCCAGATCCTCGCCCAACTAGGAGTCCATCCGAAGCCTCTCAACGAAAATGACCTCATCAACTAGTCTCAGACTAGAACCATAAACAGGTAATAAAAGTCATATTGCAAAAAAAGACAGTGCAGTCATCACAATGACTCTACATCAGTTAATTTTTTTTTGGAATTCAATCTTAGGTTCCAAATACAATGTATATTTTCCACTGTTGACTAACTTGAACCGCAAGTAATTTCTGCAACAGGCTATCATTCTAATTTACTAATGGTATCATACACTGTGAATATGCTCAGTCACCAGCAACAGATAGGCAAGTAATGGCACGAGATTCCACTGCTAAGTTGAAGAGAGGAAGCTCATGTAAAGCAAGAACAAGATGGACCAAGTGGAATGAAAGGGCCATTTACTCTGCTGTGTGTGCACATGTGCATCATGGTTGATGACCTCTTACAGGTCTGCCATCATTAAATCCAGCTTGAGGCAAAGCACGCTCGTTAAACTAAACATGTTTAATCATTGAATTTTCCAACCAATTATAACAAAAACTAATTTATAACCACTCCTGTTCCTTTCTCCTTCAAGAACCAAAAGAACAACAAGTGATTTGCCTTTATTCTTCAATGAGCACCCTCCAAGGCAGCTATTCTCAAATACTCTTACATCAACCTCCAAGGAGACGATCAAGTCCGCAGATGAAGGAGAAGCCCTGGATGACAGCCAGCCTCACGGCACCCATCGCCCTGTGACACTGAGGGAACCCAAGTGTCAGAGTGATCTATAAAGGGCTCAATTCTCACTTGGTGGTCAACGAAAATAGAAATCTACAGCACATTACAGGCCCTTTGACCCACAATATTGTGCCAACCATGTAACCTACTCTAGAAACTGCCTAGAATTTCCCTGCCCCATAGCCCCCTATTTTTCTAAGCTCCAAGTACCTATCTGAGAGTCTCTTAAAAGACCCTATTGTATCACTTCCACCATCCTCACTGACAATGCATTCCACGTACCCACCACTCTCTGTGTGAAAAGCTTACCTCTGACATCCCCCTTGTACATATTTCCAAGCACTTTTTAAAAAATTATAACTTGCACAAGTCAAAGGAAGCATTTTGCATCTTTAAAATGAGTATTAAGCTTTCTTTAAGCTCTTGGCAAAATCTTACATTGCTCCTTAAAAAAAATTAGTGGGCCAAAAAATCTCTGAGAATATTTTTAACCACAGTAGGCTATTCTGCTGTTTAATTAGATTTTTACTGCTCTCAACTTCATTTTCTTGCGTCAGGTCCTAGGGAAATGGGCCACACTTGTGATTGAGAATTTTGAGTAGTAACAGGTGACTCATTGACATGTAATTTGGGACAGTAAAATCCTATGGCTCAGTCCAGGTAGGTGTATTTCTTAGCCACATATTCATCACATAAATAAACTCTATAAAACAAATTGCCAAAATGTATCTTGTGCTTGAAACTCCCTTACTAACTCAGCCATAGGGATAAATTAATTCTCAACTTCAAGACATGCTCCAATTAGAGGAAGAGGTAGTTTCAGTGAAACATTAATCCAGGATCAGAATCAGATTTAGCATCACCTACTTACGTGACATGAAAGTTGTTGCTTTGCAAAGACATTCAATTATTATAAATTACAATATAAACAATTAGCGCAAAATAAAGAATTAATGAAGTAGCGTTCATGACTGCTCAGAAATCAGATTCCTGATCAGAGAAAGAAGCTGTTCCAATATTGTTGAGTCTGGGTCTTCAGGGTCTGAAACCATTTCCCCAATACACCTCAATACCACTGCTCTGACTTCTGACAAGATGGCGCCAGTGACCAACAGCGACATCTTGCCGACAGCCTACAAAACTACTGGATACTCCTCTTCTTTTAAATTTACTTATTCTAAACTGCGATCAGTTGCAGCCTGTATTTTCCCTTTTAAGAATGTACTTGTGGTCCGACTGAACAATCTGGCATTTCTGCAATCTCCTGGGGGACTCGGTATGGATGAAACTTTGTGTCAATTCCTTTTTCTTTTCAAATCTTTTTATTATTATATTAATCAAAAAATAACACGAGTACATCAAAGTAAGCAATACTTACAATGTTTCAAGGAAAAAAAAAACATTTTTTTTAAAGATTGAAAAATTTTGGTGATAATATAAAAACCCTACTAAGCAGAGAAAGTGGGGAAAAAAAACTCCATTAGGTGTACAACCCCAGAGCCATGTGTCATACAAAAAGCTTCTAAAGATAAACATCAAACTGCCAACAAGAAAAAAATACCAAAAACTTACAATTAGATCATGGAGGAAATCTATCAATTCACTCAAATCATAATAACGAGCAAATGAACCCCATCTTTTCTCAAAATCAAATAAAGGTTCAAAGGTTCAACATCTAATTTTCTCCAAACTAAGACATAGCATCGCTTGAGAGAACCATTGTGACAAAGTGGGAGCTGATGTATCCTTCCACTTCAACAAAATGGCCCTCCTAGCTATCAATGTAACAAATGCAATAACATGTTGGTCAGTCACAGAGATACCACGGATATTTTGAGGAACTATTCCAAAAAACACAGTTAATTCGTTAGGTTGTAAATTAATTTTAAGTGCTTTAGAAATTGTTGAAAAAACTGACTTTCAGAACTGTTCAAGTATAGAACAAGACCAAAACATGTGTGTCAGTGTAGCTGTCTCAGTTTTACATCTATCATAATAACTATCAACATTAGGAAACATTTTAGACAATCTCTCCTTCGTCAAATGGTAACGATGTACAATTTTAAATTGAATCAATGAATGACTAGCACAGATCGAAGCAGAGTTAACCAGCTTCAGAATCCGCATCCAATCCTCCATCATAAAGTCAAATTGAGTTTCTTTACCCAATCTTGTTTAATCTTAAATAAAGGATGCTTATCCCATTGTAATAATAAATTATAAATTCTTCCAATAGAACCCTTCGTTGAAGGGTTCATACTCATAATAGTATCTAACAGGTCAGCCTCCAATATGTAAGGAAAATTACTTAAATATTTTTGTAAGAAATGTCTAACTTGAAAGTATTGTAAAAAGTGTGAGTATGAAAGAGAATACTTATCAACTAATTGTTCAAAAGACATCAATCTATCTTCTTTAAATAAATCCAAAAAAGAATTAATACCCTTATTTTTCCAAAGTAAAAGAATTGGATCACTCAAAGAAGGCTTAAAAAAGTAATTTGGATAAATTAAACTACAAAGTTTAAATTCTTTAAGATTAAAAAAAATTGCAGAACTGGAGCCAAATTTGTAAAGAATGCTTAATCACAGAGTATAGGTTTAACTCTATAAAACAAATTGCCAAAATGTACCTTGTGCTTGAAACTCCCTTACTAACTCAGCCACAGGGATAAATTAATTTTCAACTTTAAGACATGCTCCAATTAGAGGAAGAGGTAGTTTCAGTGAAACATTAAACCAGGATCAGAATCAGATTTATCATCACCTACTTACGTGACATGAAAGTTGTTGCTTTGCAAAAACATTCAATTATTATAAATTACAATATAAACAATTAGCGCAAAATAAAGAAATAATGAAGTAGTGTTCATGACTGTTCAGAAATCGGATTCCTGATCAGAGAAAGAAGCTGTTCCAATATTGTTGAGTCTGGGTCTTCAGGCTCTGAAACCATTTCCCCAATACACCTCAATACCACTGCTCTGACTTCTGACAAGATGGCGCCAGTGACCAACAGCGACATCTTGCCGACAGCCTGCAAAACTACTGGATACTCCACTTCTTTTAAATTTACTTATTCTAAACTGCGATCAGTTGCAGCCCGTATTTTCCCTTTTGGGAATGTATTTGTGGTCCGACTGAACAATCTAGCATTTCTGCAATCTCCTGGGGGACTCGGTATGGATGAGACTTTGTGTCGATTCCTAATGGTGGAGCATGAACCCATGGTCCGCTCCATTACTCTGCGCCAATTAAAGCATGAGCAAGATTAAAGTCATCGAGGACAAGAGTGAAAAGTAAACAGATGTTTAACGCCGTCTGCCTGCGTTTGACCAGTCTCTCTCGCTGCTACCTGCAAATGAAAACTGCAAGAATTTTGGGTCCCATGACACCAGTTTCAGGAGCGACTCTTACCTGCAATCACTGGGCTTCCGGATGGGCTTGCCTCAGCGCTGAATGCTCTCCACAGTTGTGGACTTGCTTCAGAGACCCTGCAGTCCAGGTTCCTGTGTATATTGTTTACTTTTTACTCTTTGCATGATTTGACTGGAATGCCTTAGCACCGAACTAACTCTGCAGCCATTGGCACAGCACTGGGGACTCTCTTTTGGGGACTCTGCAGTTAATGTTATCTGTTGACTTTTTACTGCTTGCATGATTTGATTTTTTTTCCCTGCACACTGGGTGTTTGATAACCTTGTGTGGGGTTTTTCTTTGAACTGGTTCTATTGTGTTTCCCTGTTTTGTGGCTGCCTTCAAGAAGGCGAAACTCAAGGTTGTATACATAATTCGATAATAAATACACTTTGAACTTTGAGCAATAGTAGTAACGAAAAGAGGGCATGTCACCAATAGTAAGAATCCTTAATGATGGATACCACCTTCAAAGGCACTGCCTCTTGATGGTGGAGAAAGGTGTGCCCTTGATAGAGATGGCTAAGTCTACAACCTATTGTGATCCTATGCACTGGAACCTCCATACCAAGCTGTGATGCAACCAGTCAGAAAGTTCTCCACCATATAGAAACTTGCAATGGTCTTCGGTAACATACCAAATCTCCCCAAATTCCCAAGAAAGTAGGGCCACAACCGGCTTCTTCATGATTGATTCAACATATTGGACCCAGGACAGGTTCCCTGAGACGTTGACACACAGAACCTTGAAGCCACTCCCCCTTTCAATCACCGTTTCCTCCCGACCTCTCCTTTCTGATGTTCACAATCAGTTCCTCGATCTTGCTGTTGTGACACCACTCAACCAGTGACTTACTGTATCTCTGTCCTCTATGCCTCCTCATTGCCATCTGAGATGAGACCAAAGGCCTGTCTGCCTCTCAAATGGAGCTTAGAATCCCATAACCCCAGCCCACTATTTAGAAAACAAGGGTTATCTCTTAGCCAATATTTAAACATTAACAAACGTGAAAATAGGATTTTGCATTAAGAGGCCTTGGAACTCCTTTTACTTGTGTACAGCTGCCCAGACTTCCAATAGGTTTAAGAAAGGCCTTTCTATTAAACCTGATGGTGTGCAAAGGGACTATGAATTCCATTTCCTGCCTGCATTAAAAATATCCCAATATGTACATTTGGACTTCCACTGAACAGGTCTTTAGCAGAGAAAAAGCTCAAGCAACTTTCTTTGCAAAGAAAAACAAACAACTAGAGGAACTCAATGGGCCAAAATCATCAGTGAGGCAAAGAACTGTCAATGTCTTGGATTAACAGCCTGCATCAGAAGTGTTGAGACTTTGGGTGGAAACCTGCGTCCAGACTGTCTTTCCAAATAACTTCCTTTAAATTGGCCCTGTCCTGTGATGGCATAATAAAGCCAAAGCCCATCTCCTAATTTCAGCTCAATATGAAGACAATGTTGACAACTCCAAGTGTCCAATATTTGTGTCTGCTGAAACACTGAAGCCCACACAATACTCCAGCCAGTGACACTCACTGAAGTGTCAAATGAATGCCACAACTTCAGCACATGGTTAAGGTGATTGATTTTAAAATCCATCATTGACAGGCTGTGTTCTCAGATTTGAATCCCAGACAATAAGCATCGAATCCTTTGTACTGTTCTTCACATGACACAACACAAAGTGGCCTCCAAAACACCATCTTCAGAACTCAATACCCACAGTGGGCACATCCAGATCCTCACCCAACCAGGAGTCCATTGGAAGCCTCTCCAGCTGAAATGACCTCATCAACCAGTCTCAGACCAGAATCATATACAGGTAATAAAAGTCACAGGGCGAAAGAAAAAAACAGAGCAGCCATCACAATGACTCGACATCAGTTAATCTTTTGGAGTCCAATCTTAGGTTCAGAAAACAATGCATATTTTCCACCATTGACTAACTTTAGCCACAAGTAATTTCTGCAACAGGCAATCATTCTAATTTACCAATGGTATCAAAGGAATGCATAACCGTAACCAGTAACAAGTTTTTTTTCAACACACACAGACTCTGTTTCACTGTATACAGACATTCAGAGACAGTATCATTGGTTCAGAAACAGTTGAACAAGTAGATGGAAAAGGGCTGTGTAAACTCACTGATGACACATAACCAGTGATGTCAGAAGTATCATTTCACAACAATGTACCCAATTCACACAACACATAAATATTACCCATGGCAAAATGCAGATAAACATGAAAAGCTCAGTACGTTCTTTTTCTCTCATTACCACCAATTTTTAAACAAAGGCAATATGCAAGACATTTCAACTATTAATACTTCAAGGTATTTGCTGTTTGCCCTTGAATATTATCAGTTTTTTCCATGGTATCAACAAAAAAATTTCCAGTAGCAGATTGATATTGTAGACATAAAATTCAGTCCACACCATGCATCCTGTGTTTTTGTTTCCCTGGCCACTACATCTTTCACTCTGTTACCAGGGACCTAAAACTGGTTCAGAACACATATCCATGGCATTCAATGTCCACCTGACCACACAGCCGTAACATCACCCATTCAGGTTGACACAGGAGACTAGTTAGTTCATCAACTCCCTGCTTGCTCTCAGGCCAATCCAACAATTCAATTTCCCTCACAGACACCAATTAGCCCTGATTCCTACACAGAGCTTAATATACCACAGCCAATTAACCAGGGCATACAGGAGAAACCTAGACCTAAAAGGGAAACACACACACACACAAGGGGTTAAGACTGATCCCAGTTGAGGTAGCCACACTACCTGCTGCCCCACCTCTGACCGGAAATCACTTAGTCCTGGCATAGAATTCTAAACATTTCATTCTTTCTGTGCTGATTTATTCTCAGCTTCCAGATACCCCATCTGGGTGGAAACATCCTCCCCACATTAACCTTGTAAGGAGATTTGAATTTTCAATCAGTTTGCCTCTCAGTTTTCTGAACTCTAAAGAACAGCAAATCAAGAGGCTCACTGCCACCTAGGTGTAAAATAATACAGGGAAGCAAGTCATTCTGCCCAACAGGTCATACTGGCCCAACTGGCACACGGATGAAAGAAAAGTGGACAAGGCTACGTGGGAGGTTAGATTGACCTTGGGGGTAGGTTAAAGGTCAGCAAAGCATTGTGAGCAGAAGGGTTTGTACTGTGTTGTTTTAGTTAGTCTTATTTGCCTCAACCACTTCCTCAGGCAGCCCCTTCCATGTACCCACCACCTTCTGTGTGAAGCTGTCCCTCAACTCCAAACTTTTTAAAAATTAAATTCTCCTCTCATCACCTTAAATGTGTGCCCCGATCTTCCTCCTTTCCTTATGAAAAAAAACATGTGCATTCGTCCAATGTATGTCCTTCATAATCTGATACACCTCTATATGGCCACCCCTCAATATCCAACAAGGAATAAAGTCTTAACCCGTCCAACTTTTCCTTATAACTCCGTGAGGAGTGGGGAACTGATCTAATGCAGGCCTGCAAAACCCAGATCCGGTAACTGAATTGAGAAAACACTGGACACTGGTTTCTTCCTGAATCGGGGTTGGTTATTTCCCGAAAGAGAGGACGCCACAAGGTGAGGGTACCAGTTGTTATTTTCAGGGAGGGTGAAGTTGGGGTTGAAGCAAGGGGAGAGAGAGTGAGTGAGAAAGGAGGGAGAGGGAGAGAAAATGGAGAACGGGGGAGTGAGGGAGAGCGGCCGATTTACCTTGGTGATGAGCAGAGGTTCCCTGTGCTCCTGGCCTCCCCGCAGAGTGAATCCCCAGGGCGCTCCCCCACTCAGGGCTACTTCCACGCAGCGGCTGCCCTTGACCGCCCTCCGCTCGCCGATGCCCGGCTCCGTGCCGTCCGGCTCGTCCGCAGCCGCCGCTCCCCTCGTTCGCACCCCTTCCCCAGCCATGGGGTCTGGCTCCGGCTCCGTCGGGACGATCGTTCATTCGGGGCTGCACGATGGGGAGGGAATGGGGTGGGGGCAGCTCTGGCCGTCCGGCGGAGCCACTCACTCCCTCTGTGTGTGTGAGAGACAGAGGAAGCCGAGTCTCCGCCTGCGGCGGGCGGCGCACCTTTCACCTGCGGGACAGCGTCCCATCTCCGCCCCGGAGCTGCCACTCCGCAGATCCTCACTCACCCTGCTGGGCGCTGCCACACACAGCAACCCGCTCACCTCCCGCACCATTCGCCCCTTCTCGCCGTGCTACATCCACAGCACGCTACTTCAGATTATTGGCTCTACTCCCACTCGTGCTCCAACACTACTGTGAGTTTCACGCAGGTAAGGAATTCCATTGAATCCTGATGTTTCTGACAAGAAATTCTTCTGAATCGTAATCTTTCTCCCTCCACAGACGCAGCTTAACCTGTCCTAACATATTCTTTCTATTCAGTCCTTTGCATGAAGAAATGTCCATTACCACCTCCTCAGCGCCCAATCCTGAGCCTTCAATCATACCCTGCCTCAATAACTAGCATCCAGTACTTACATCCATTGTGATGAAGTGCTTTGCGAGGTTGGTCAAGAAGCATATTAACTCTTGCCTGAGGACTGACATAGATCGGCTCTAATTTGTCTACCGTCACAACAGGTCCATGGCAGGAGCTACTTCATTGGCTCTGCTCTGGAACACATAGGCCATGGAGCTCAGCATTCAACAGTATCATCCCCTCAAAACTCGTCACTAAGCTCCAAGACCTGTGCCTCTGTCCCTCCCCATGCAACGGGATCCTTGATTTCCTCACTGGCAGACTCCAATCCATGCCGACTGGCAGCAATACTTTCTACAGGGTCACCATCAGAGCAGGTGCACCACAGGAACGTGTGCTTAGTCTCACGCTCTACTCACTTTATACCCTTGTCTGTGAGGCTAAGAACAGCTCTAATGCTATCACTTAAGTTTGCTGATGACACCACCGTTGTTGGCTGAATCAATAGTGGTGACTATTCAGTATATAGCAAGGAGATTGAAAATCTGGTAAAATGGTACCACAACGACAACCTCTCACTCAATGTCAGCAAAGCCAAAGAGCTGATTATTGACTACAGGATGAAGAAACCCTGAGCCATCTTCATTAGAACAAGATGAAGAGGCGCAATAGATTTCTGGCACCAGGAGAGTACAATGCATAAGAAAAGCTACAGTGAGAAGTATATAAAAAAAGTAATGCAAAAAGAGAACAAAATAGTGAAATAGTGTTCATGGGCCATTCAGATGGCAGAGGGGAAGAGCTGTTTCTGAAATGTTGTCTGTGTGCCTTCAGGCTCCTGTTTCTCCTCCCTGCTGGTAGTAGTGAGAAGAGGCCACTTCCTGGATGCTGGGGACCCTCAATGGTGGATGCCACCTTTTCGAGGCATTGCTTTTTGAAGCTGTCCTCACTGACAGGAAGCTGGCAGACTTTACAACCCTTTGCAGCCTTTTTTGATCTTGAGTATTGGAGGCTCCATATCAGACATCGATGTAACCAGTTGGAATGCTCTCCATTGTACATCTGTAGAAACATCCTGGAGTCTCTAGTGACATATCAAATCTAAAACTCCTGATGAAATATAGCCACTGATGACCCTTCTTCGTAACTGCATCAATATGTTGGACCCAGGATAAACCTTGAGAGATGTTGACACCCAGGAACTTGAAACTGATCATCCTTTCCACTGTTGACACCTCAGTGAAGACTGGTCTGTGTTCTCCCAACTTCCCCTTCCTGAAGTCCACAATCTATTGCCCGGTCTAACTGACATAGAGTGCAAGATCATTGTTGCAACACCACTCAATCAGCTGATCTATCTCACTCCTGTATGCCTCTGCATCACCATTTGAGATTCTGCCAACAATAGTTACATCATTGGCGAATTTATAGATGGTGTTTGAGCTGAACCTAACCCCAGAGTCATGGGTGTAGAGAGAGAAGAGCAGTGGGCTAAATATGCATCATTGAGGTCTGCCTGTGTAGACTGTCAGAAAGGAGGAGTTGTGGCAACTCGCACTGCTCTTCTTGGGTGCTGGTGTGATTGATGCCTTTCTGAAGAAGGTAGGAACTTCTGGCTGCTGCAATTAGAGGCTGAAGATATCCTTGAACACTCCAGACTGTTGGTTGGCACATGCATTCAGTGCTCTATTGGGTAAATAAAATCACAATGTGGGCAGATAAATGGCAGATGAAATTTAATGTAAGTAAATGTAAAATATTCCATATAGGAAATAGAAATATTAGACATAAATATACAATGAGTTAGAAAGTACACGGTAGGAGAAGGATTTGGATATCCTGGTAGACCCATCACTATCAACATCTAGATGATACACAGAAGTAATCACTAATCAGGAAGGCTAATAAAATATTGCACTATATAATGTGCTCAGTGGAGTTCAAGTCCGGAGATGTTCTCCTTAAGCTGTATAATGCGCTTGTGAGGCCACGCCTTGAGTACCGTGTACAGTTTTGGTCTCCATATTGTGTGAGGGATGTGAAGGCACTGAAGAGAGTTCAGAAAAAGGCGACAAGACTCATTCCAGGTCCGCAGGGTATGAGCTACGAAGAAAGATTGAAAGAATGACATCTTCTTAGCCTAAGTAGATGTAAAATGAGAGGAGGCATGATATAAGTGTTCAAATTCATTAACGGTATAAGTGAGGTGAATGCCAGCTGCTACTTCAAAATTAACCCACGGGGCCATGGGTGGAGACCGGTTAAGGGGAGATTTCGGACTAACTTCAGGAAGCACTTCTTTACACAGCGAGTCGTGGACACATGGAACAAACTACCTAGCTGAGAGTAGTTCCTTAGAGACTTTCAAATCTAAACTTGATGGTTATTTCAACGCACTATGTGAATCGGAATTTGGCAAGCTTTGATGGGCCGAATGGTCTGTTTTTGTCAAAAACCTTCTAATGTTCTAACGCACACAACTGGGGCCTGATGCCTTGACAGGTGTTGACATCTGCCTCTGAGATGGCTATCACAGGGTTGCCAGATGCTATGGGAATTTACACAGCTACAGCTTTATTCTCCCCTTCAAAGGGTGCATAAAAGGCATCCAGAACAAACAGGAGTGAAGCATCGCAGCCAGTTATGATTAGGTTTTACCTTGTAGGAAGTAATGGCCTGCAAACCCTGCCATAGCTGACGTGCATCCCGTTCCGTCTCTAACTTCACTCAGAGTTGCTTTTGTGCTCTTAAGATAGCCTTTCATAGGTCACACCTGGATTTCTTGTAGATTTCTGGATCACCATTCTTAAAAGCCATAAATCTAGCCCTCAGCAGGCTGCAAATCTCAAGGTTCACCCATGGCTTCTAGTATGGGTCTGTTCAGTTGGTTCTCAAAGGCATGTTGGTCTTAATGAATTTGGTGACAATGGTGGCATATTCAATAGGTTTCAATAGGTGCACTTTCGTGTCAGAGAATGTATACAACATACATCCTGAAATTCTTTTTCTTCACAAGCATCCACGAAAACAGAGGAGTGCCCCAAAGAACGGATGACAGTTAAATGTTAGAAGCCCAAAGCCCCCCCCTCAGGTACAAGCAGTTGCAAGGC